>NC_138824.1:19635636-20235636 GCF_965183815.1 Platalea leucorodia
CTGGCTTTTAAAACGTTGTCACTGTGCAGGTAACCCATCCTCCTTCGCCAGCCAGGGTGGGATCTCCTGAGAAATACACAGCGTCCTCCTCCGAGAGGATAAAAGCCTCCCCGCCGGGGTCTCCGCCCGCCCCGCAGGGCTCCGCTCCAAGGCGGCCGCCACCTACACGCCCCCCTCCGCCCCCGCCTCCTGCTCCCCCTCAGAAACGGCGGTCCCGGCCGCCCGGGGGGGGGCTCGGTAGCCGGGGCACGGCTGCCGGCACCGGCTGCCGCACCTTGACGGCCGTGGAGAGGGGCCATCGCCCGCCGCGGGGCCGCCGTAAGGAAAACGCGTCTCCGGCCCCGGATCTCCCGGGCTCCCTCGCACTCTCACGCTCGGACACACGCTCACGCTCAAACACACGCTCACGCGCACACTCGCGCTCACACCCGCCCTCTCCCGGGGCGGAGCAGCGCCGACCAGTGGCGGCTCTCGCGCGCCGGCCGTTGGCGGTCCGCTAACGGCTGGCTTCGGCGGGGAGCTCCTGTGCGGTTTCCTCACTGCCTGTAAACCTTAAAGGAGAGAATGCCGCTTTCACCCATGAGGTGTTCGATATATCTTAAAGCAAAACCAAAAAGTTCTTCACCGAGAAAAGTTGTTTTTTTTTTCCCGAGAGGAGGTAACTTTGCTGCTGCTGCTGCCTGCGTGTCCTGTACGAAGAACCCCGAAGGGCTGCCGGCCCCGCCAGCCGGGGTGCTTCACGGGCGGCAGCGGCGGCTGCCCTTCGGTCAAGACAGCTCCTTTGGTTTTCAGAGTGAAGGCAGCATTGCATCAACTCCTTGCAGTATTTCAAGACACTTGTCAAATTTTATAAATGACAAGCCTGGGTCTTCAAAGTTTGAGAGCCTATACCTGGGACTGAGCCTATGTTAGGAAAAGAAGGCATTATGGATAATTTTTTTGAAAAGTTTTTTTCCCCACAGACTCTCCTCATTCAAGATTAGCTGTCAAGCTGTTGTGCGCAGACCATTTGAAAAAACAGATCGGTTGCAACTATTTTCAAAGTGATGATTTAAAGGTGGCTCTTGATATTTTCAGCATCAGTACTCAATAGCATTAGTATCATCTATATTTTGGTTAGGCTTTTCTGTGTTCTTTAGTGTTGCCCTGAGAAAGGAAAACATTAGACAGAATGACTTAAACTAGCATGACGATGCGACAACTCTTCAGCAATAACCTATGAGTTTCTGTTGATAGCTACTCCACAGTCAGAGAGCTGAAAACTTAACCACACCAGGTCATTCCCAAGGCTCTCTGTTGCTCTGTTTAGCAAAAATACCATGCAAGAAAAATTTTGAGATGCTTTGAGGAGCTGTGTGTAGCAGAGGACTGGTGACAAACTGAAACAGACCATCCCCGTGTTCTTGTATCCTTGCAACGCTTGGTTGCTCCCTATAAATCTTCCAGCTGAAAACACCAAGGAGGAAGATCTCTGTTGACCTAAGCACTCGCGGTGGCACAAGGACAAATGACTTTATTCAGAGATGGGTGATATATCTGAAACACAGCGCTGCCATGATTGTAAGTGTAGTAGTACCACAGTGTGGGTCCTGAAGCAGTGGGGCATGAGGGGCCGTGTTAGGGTACGGGAGGGAATCCCAGCAGCCCCCGTAACTCCGGACATTATAACTTCCTTCATGCAGTGAAGTCCCTCGGCTCATCAGGTCAGCTGAAGGGCAGGAGGTTTGGTTTTAGGGAGAGGTAGAGAGAGATGTCTCACTTTCCACCATCTGTCCAAACGGTTTAATAGCATAAAGCACTGGGTGTTTTCACGATGGCTTTTTCAGCCTCTGGAAGGTTTCAAGTGGTATGTCCCACCATCTCTACAAACTGGCCTTGACACCTTTTTGTAAGAAAAATATTCTTACTGAGGAGAGCAGTGAGGTTCTAGAGCAGCCTTTCAGTACTGCCACAGAAGGTTTTAAGACAGAATTCAATACATTTCAAATGGGGATAATCTGATGCAGTGCCTGCCTACCATGGGGCTACATCCATCAGCTAACAATTTCCTTTCCAAGAGTTCCCTTCTGGGTTCTTACAAGAAGAGGTTTGGGCTGTCAACAAAACCCTCTGGGACATTTGTAGGAAATGAGACAGGCAAGGATGCAAAATCCCTGGAGGAAATTGAAGGGAGCAGCTTTAAAAATAAAGGACCAATTATGTACTGGTGAAAGCCCAAGCATGAAAGCGTGTTGAGGAGGTATGGAAGGCTATTTGTTAGTCACACAGTAGAACAGGAGGATCTGAAGCCAAATAAGGGGGAAATAGAAAAAGTAGGACTTGTCTCCCTGAGGAATTTATTCAGAAGGAAAATACGCTCATATTTAAACAATGGTGTTAAAAAGTGTCTCTGCATGTGGACTTTCTGACAGAGGGATTCCCATGAAAGAGCCATCCTGCTAGCTTCCTCGCTGTCACTCATCTTTAAAGGCGCACAGCACTGCCAGTAGTCAGTTTAATTTACTATGTTTAAAGGGTTCTCTCCATTGTCATTAACACTAGACAGCAACAGAAAACTTAAGGCGACATTTAAATTTTTACATTAAAATGCATATTTACATAATTTTCAGCCTTCCTTTAATTATCTTCTTTACTACCACTTTTCGTCTTCCATCCAAGCCTCCACACAGATGACAACCCCTGTTCCACACGTAGACAGACCTTTAGCGGTGTATGATTTGGCTGGTGCAGAAACAAAGTGAATTCAAGAAGTGCGTGGACAGAACAGTCAGGCAGGTTTTTTAAGATCAGAAGAATCAGGTTTGCATGGCAAGGTAAAAAGAAAGAAGATCAAAAATAGACACCAAGCTTTGTGAAATGATAAAAAGATCTCATAAGTTAAGGAGATATATCTTGATCATAGCCTGAACCTGAGCTGCTGCTCAACAAGAAAAATGGACCTTTTTCAGATCAGTATTGATCCAAAACAGTGTTTTACCCCATGCTATTTCTAGTTTAAGCATCTATTTTGAAGGACAGAAGAGGATCACTCTTACTATAACTGTGCATCTAAACACAGTCTAGCGGATGGACACCTCAACTGCGGTACATGTCGTTAGTCGTAAACAAGCCACGCCAAGGTGGTAGATGGCTCGGCAGTGCTGATTGATACCAGCTCTGTCCACACAGTCAGCCTGAAAAAAGAGCTACAGATGCCTTCGGTTCAGCTTGTTGTGGCACTGCATGCTGTGTCAATAAAAAGAATTGCCCTCGCCATGCCGCTGCGCTACAGAAGATGGCACCAAAGATATTTAAATGCTGAGAAAGGGTACTGCTACCTCAGGAGGCACAGTTTGAAGCAAGGAGGATTAAAATCTTTTCTTCTCTAGTTGTTTTCTACATGGATGAATCGACAGACTTTAGAACTAATTGACTGATAAATAAAATGGTAATAAAAAGACTGAAGTAGTAGTTTAATCTCGTATTATATAGTAATTATTATTATTTTCCCAATTAGTGATTAGTGCTCTGTTAGACACTACTGACAAGCGTGTCAGAGAACACAGCATATTAACAAGTAAGAACTGGTGACAGGAAGAATTATTTCTAGTTTGTAGGAGGAGTTATGGTGACTTCTAGTTTGTAGGAATGGAGGCACAGGAGGACTTAATGACTCGTCCTAGGTTACACGGTTCTGAGAACGGCACTGAGGTCCTAGGCTGGTGTTTTGCCCACCAGAACAGGCTTCCTCTCGAAAGTCCTTTGGAAACTGTGGGAAGCCTCCTAAGAGAACAAAAGAACCGGACTGCTCTGGGATATGTAGCCACGAGATGCTTTCAGGTCATCTGCATGGAAGCAAAAGCTCCATGTGAGATGCAGCAGAGGAAGAACTATAACTGTATGAGCCAGGCATCTGTTAGGAGGAAGAATCAAAAAAGAGAGACACAGGACATGCAGAATTCTAAGAGGAATGATGCTTTTTATCGTTCTGTCATGGTGTGATGCTTTTTTTCCCCACACTACTGGCAGAAATATGAAGAAATAAAAATATTGATATTTGAAATACGTTCACGCCTGCCACAAGCCTGGCAGAAAGCTAACTAACTGAGCTGAAAACAAAATGCAGAGTTCAAATAGTTCTCTGCTGAGCGAGTGAGTTAAATCAACTCACACAAAGGTTGAGAGGTGGTGTCGGAGCAAGGGAGAAGATGGCCAGTAGGTGAGAAGCAGGGCCAGTAGAGAGCAGGGAAGGGTACAGCAGCAAAAGAGGGGAAAGGCAGTAAGACTTTTGCCTTTCTAGTAGCAGTCGCTTATGAAAATACAGCCAGAGGCTGTGGATTGAAATTACAGTGTGTGTAGCAGCAAATACAACTTAGCGTGTTGCCATTCCCTCTGCCCCTTCCGCTCACTCCCTGCAGCTCCTCTTGCCCAACGCCATGGCCTACTGCCCCGCAGTCGCGTCAGCATAAAAGTTCATGTGGCCTCCCTGTAAGCCAGATCAAGGAATTGATCCAGCTAAAAACCAATCCAGCCAAGCAAAACATTGGTTTCTTCATCAGCTAAAACAGTCAGCCAGTCCAGTGATGAGCGCAGCTGGGCAAAAAACTGTGCTGGCACAGGAAAGGTCCTGGAGCAGAGGCACGGTGTTGAATGAGGTGGGAGAGAGACACAAACAGGATAAGAATGAGCAGGAAGGGATGACATCAGTGTTAATGCCTTAAACCAGTGCTACCAGTGAACAATTCATTGTGCCAAACCACAACCAAAGCTCCTAAACAAGGATGTTCTTTTACATTGTGTTCAGGATAAAAGCAAACATGGTATGTTTTACCAGGAATACATCTTGCTGACATGCACGATGAATTTGTAAAGGCCTCAGATACTGGCTACCTTCCACAGAAAGGAACAGCAATAGATATCTTGCTTTGAAACAGAAAAACAAGCTCATGTATAGGAAAATTCCTCTACAAAATTCAAACTGCTGCACAACATGATGGTCTGACTTTGAAATGAAAGAAACCAGTAACACAAAACGGCATGCTATTTCTGTGAGACTTCTGGACACAGAGCAGGTTTCAGTGAACTCCACCAGTGTTTGCATATATAGTCAACTGGGCAGCAAAACTGGAAATTGTTCTGGGTTTCAGTCTTCCTCCTGTTGGGAGGAATGCCTATTTTGTGAGACACAAAACCAAAGCAGAAGGAGCTTTTTACCCACTGTGGTGAGGAGAAAAAAATTCTATCACCAACTTCATTTATGTTAATTACAATTTTATTTAGTCACAATGCTACCTCATACGCTTTGTCAGGTGGAATTTATTATAGCACAAGAATATATCATTACAATTGCTAAAAGCACAAAGGAACCATGCTGACAGATATCATGCTGGATAGACCCTGCACTGATAAGTAGACTTCAATATATATGAAAAAGATTTTGATTCAGCAGCTGAGCTTTGGCTCAGCAAAAGGAACCTGTACAACTGACTCTTTCAGTTGGGGTCCCCTTCCTCACGGATTTTAGAAGTTCCCTCTGCCCTCGAGCAGAGTCCTATACCGAGACCATCCACGACAGATGTTGGGCTGAGTTGCCATTTAACAGTCTTCAGTGATGGAGTCTGTCATCCAACCCAATGCTTAGCCCTCTTCACAGAGAGGTTTTGCGGTGACCAGCCTACATCTCATTGCAACGTAAGCCTATTATTTCTTGTCCTGTTGCCAGTGGATGTAAAGAGCAACATCTTCATCTTCTTTGCCACAATCTTTTACGTATTTGAAGAGTGCTGTTGGGTCTTTCCTCAGCCTTTTCCAGGCCAACTCATTTCTTTCAGGCTTTCCTCACAGGTCCTGTTTGGTCATATAGTATTCCTGACTCCTGGATTTCTCCAGCTGATAAATGGGCTTTTTGGGCAGATGGCGTGCCAAAGTAGGGTCCAGATAAGGACTTTCAGGTGCTAAGAAGAGTGGAAACATTATTCCATGTCAACAATGTTATTGACTCATGTTCCACTGATGACCTACTACAAACTCCATCTCTTCTCTACTGTTCTTTGGTTCAGAACAGGTCTCCATCCTACAGTTCTGCAAGTGCTTAGTGTTTCACAATAGCAGCGTTTAGTCCTTCCTAACTTCTCAAACTGTTGGGTTTTTTTTTTTTTCTCCTGGTGATAAAGGTCTGATTGAATTCTAAGCCTATCTTCCCATGTATGTGCAGCTCCTCCCAGCTGCATGCAGTTTATCCCATTTGGTGGATCCTTACAATCTGACAATGAGTCATTAATAACTATTTTACTGCTATACACAAAAGCTTTTATCATGGCATAGGCAGACATTATTCCTGACAAATCCATGTTGCAATGTCTGAGTTTTCTATCAGATAACAGTGAGATAATGGTTTAGTCAGTTTGTTCCTCTGTATCTGTGTGCGCATGTGTGTGGGTGAGTGCATAGATTGTTATTGTTTATTTGCACTGGAGAGATTGTGGAAGCTATTTAAACTGTATATTAAACACTCAGTCCTTGGAAAGGATGCAACACCTAGGGCAGGGACATGACTAACCATAAGCAGACATTACACTAATGATACGATAGGTTTGAAATTTCTACCACACGATAATTATAAAATATTTTTTCTGGCACCTGTTGCAATGATCTTAACAAACAGCACTTGATTAAACTGTTCTGCTCCCTGTGAACATGGCACAGTTGTCACCTTTGTCTTTCAGTTAGGGAAATTCAGAAACAATGAGATTCAGGGTTAACTCTGTGTACTGGGACTGCTATAGTACTTTCAAATCAAGTGGAAGAAGTCTTGTGACAGAAGAAACGTTGATAGTTGGATACCAAACAGATAGATAGCAAGTTTCCCAGTCACCCTATCAAAAGAAAGTGCAGCATTCCTGCTAATGTGTGGATCACTTAGAGATGTGGGAGGGATTTTTATGTGTTGTCTTAAAGATTGAACCTCAGTAGAAAATGATCTGCAAAACACTTTTAAACGAAATTTCATGATCCTGACTTAAACAGTTTTAAGACTGCTATTGTCTTTCCCAGCTGACAAGCCTGTATTACCATAATTGCCAAGACAACAGAAAAGATACACCTTGCCTAAGCACGTAAGGCTGCCCAGCACAGCTTGTCCACTGAAAAATGCCACCTGCTTCAGTCCAGTGTGACTGCATTCACACACCTGAGGCTGAATTCTGTGGTAGTACCAGGGGACCAACCAGAGCAGGGGCAAGCTATGTTCTCAAAGGTGGAAAGTCGGAGATGTGACTTGTTTCCTCAGATTAAAGCTTAATACATTTCCAAACCTAGGTTATAAACACTTCTTTTTGGTGGCTAGGAAGGCTTAGGGAGAAAATACCCAGGTCAGAGCTGGGCCAAATTTACAGAAGAGAAATATGTTTTGTGAAAGAAAATTACAGTGACAAGCTGGGTTGGTCAGATGGGGAAAAAAGTGTATGTACCTCCTGAACTATCTTGAAGATCATTACCATTAGTCTTAGCTCATTAAGCCTCAGATAGTTACTATTACTCTTGCCACTGTCTACAAACAGGTTCAAATGACTGTATAGATAATAAGATGGTGAAAATCCAAAGAAACCTGTAATTAACACCCAGGGTAGTGGCTGTCCTGAATATCAGAACAGGTGACCACAAAATACAGTGCAATTCTTTGAGTGTGATTGTGTTGCCCAGTAAAACACATTAGCCTAAGTTCCCTCCTAAGGGGAGGGAATTATGATTAGGGAAAAAAAAGAGATTCATTTTCACCAAGTTCAGTTTGTAGGAAAGTACTCTTAGCTGTTGCTTATTTGCTGCAGAACACTTTTTACAAAATAAAGCAACTTTTAACAGTGTTGCTATTTTGAATTGAACCTCCATGTTATAGGAGTGCTCTTCTCTGTATGAACCTTATCACTTGTCTTTCATATTCTTGCTGTCAGATAGGAAATAACACAGTACATCATTGGCTCATGATAACTGTAAAACATCTGAAGGCTTTTTTTAATTTTTGTTTAAGAAAACCTCTAATAAAGGTATGTCTATGTCCAGAAGTCAAAATACAGATTTACATTTCTGATTTCCTTTTAAATCAGTCTTTCTCCCGTGGGAGTTAGGTTTTTTTTCTCTAGCTGGGTCTGTGAGTTAATAGTGAAGTTTGCTTCCCTCCCCACCCTCTGTCTGACAAACATGTTTGTGGTTTCGGTTTCAAGGTTTTGGGTGAAAGTTTAGCTTCATGAAATCAACGGTGATTTCTCCCGGTGATTTCAATCACAGTGTAATTCTAGACAGTCCCACTCCTACACTTCCCAGTTCTGATTTGACATTATTTGACACTTTATATCCTGGCTACACTGGACACTGGACAGCGAGAAATCATCCTCTTTTACAGTCATGACTTCAGATTTGCTCCTTTGGTTTTCAACACTCTTGCAGCCTTCATTCTGACGAGAGTCTAGGAACCAAGTGCCAAAAATGTAGACACTTCTAGTGTATTTCAGGAAAGAACACAGGTAATCCCAACACAGCATTGTATTTTAATCTGTATGAAATCCATTTGTAGGAGGTCAACCATGCAATGTAGCACATGTAGAAGTAGGTGCAATTCCTATGTTCCTATGAAGTACCTGAACTTTTTTTCCCTACAAAGAAGCTATTTAGTCAAATTCAATAGACACAGAAATCTCAGACAGTAAATATGCCCCGGTAGAACTATTATCACCTGCTGCTGCAGTTCTGGATCAAAGTCCTCTCTCGGCTACTTCCAGACACTTTCCTTATTTCTATCATTTTTCCCTGTGTGATAATCTGGTTGCCAAACTGCTAGTAGAAGATAACCTCATAGTGTTAGTGTTACCAGTTTTGGTGCGTCTCATTCCAAGTTCCAGTTAAACTCAAAGGCAGGCTGGGAAAACAAACTCTCTCCCCTGTGGAGCTCGTTAAGTTATTTATCACCAGCCTTTTCCAGCTGCAGTTCTGCTATACAAGGCTGACTTAGGCAGCACATTTGATTTCTAGTAGGGGTCACGTATGTGACCTTCCACTATCAGCTCATGAAGACTGCAGGGTAACAGGCAATGTAAGCAACTGAAAAACCAACCTGCAGCAGAAGGCTAAAATCCTTACAGTAGCCCTTGGCTATTAAATGCAGTATTGGTGCACACATTTTCCATTATGGTAAACAGATTTTCATTAGACACGTTAGGTAATACACGGCACATACAGAAAACGGACACCACAAGAGTGCTTTTAATTATAATTTCAGGAAAAAATAAAAATCCTGTTGTTACAAAAGAAATGTAATACTAGAGCACTGGGAGTGTAGATAGTTTGTTCTCTTCATACTTGCATACGGAACAATGCAGGAACTTTACCAAGCACAAACCTGATATGTGCCAAGCTTTGTTCTTTAGAGTTGAATTAAGGATGTTTTCACAGTCCAAGTTTCCAGTTCAGCTCATTATTAATGACCTTCCATCTTTTTGTTCATGCTTCTGAGGATGGTGGTTTTATGTTTTTCTTGCTCCCCTCTTAGATGACAGATTTCCATCTGCAGTCAAGTTGTAACACTGGATGTAGCTCACAAACAACAGGAGCCTGCTTATGCTCCGCTTCCAGTGCTCAGTGAGGGGTCACGGGTCTTAATTAATGCAGCTTTGTTTACTCCAACAGTGATAAACTTAAGTGTACAGTAAGAGATGGATGCAAATAGAGAAGCTGACATAGCGCTCATTCATTTTGGGGAAAAGCCAGTTATTAAAGCTAAGAAGGAGAAATAGCCAGGTTTCTAGAAGTGGGTTCACTGGGCAGGCACTTGGGAGATAAACTGTGTTGCTGTACGTGCTGGTGCGGCTGCCCGTGACAGGCATAAAACACGTTTTGAGACTACTTTGGAGAGCCAAGCCCAGACTGACTCACATAATTCTTCAAGTTAGTGATATACAATTCACAGCTCAGCAATGTGAACTTTAAGAAAAATATCAAGTTCCTTCTCATTTCTGATTGGGTCCCTTTGCTATTTTAGCCCTGCAAGCTGTCTGTCATTCCTGCTAGACCTACTGTAAGAAGAGGAAGAGTGATTCAGTCTCACAGTGTGGAATGTCAGAGAGATTGGGAGTGGCTTGATGGACTCACTTGAAAGGTACCTCAGATAGGGAGGTGGTTTTATGGAGAAAAGCTGTGCAGGTTGGATAGGAAAAAGGGACTGATGGAAGGAGCACTGGTAGGTGCAATCTACAGCCTATCATGCTGTAAGTGTTGAAGCACTTCTTTTGGATAACAAACAGAATGAAACAAGGCAATTTTTCTTGGCTTTTACTGAAAAAAAAAAAACCAACTTTTAAAAGTACACAGCTGAAGGAGGCACACTCAAGTGGTAACAAGTCTCTTCATCGAATAAAATCTAATGATGTACTGAGATTCTTCACAAAGCGTTGGGGGAGAACAAGAGGAGGCAGACAATTCCACTGCCCCCACCTTCTCAAAGGTGACAACCCTTTTTTTCACCTGACCAAGAGAATGAAACAACAAACTTCATTCCTCCCACTGCTGCAGCCCCCGTGAGTGGAGGGAGGCAGCACTGACCTAAGGACATTCACAAGCAGTTCAGACTGGCCACCCCCAACCCTGCAGGAGATGCTCCTCAGTGTGGGTGAGGAGATAAAAAGATAAAAACCATTGCTGGTGCCCAGCAGAGGTGACAGCATGCATTGCCATGGAGTACCTGTGTTCCTAGGCTGTTTCCTCACTCTCCAGAACACTTAAAAGAGAGAATAGGACACGTGCTATAAACACAGCCGCCCCCTTGCCTTCTTCCCTTTCACAAGCTGTAAATTCCCCCCAAAAACCCTTCATCCCACTTTTGACCGAAACCCTTTGCTATTGGCTCGCCTCTGAAGATAACACCGTGCGTTTGTGACTCCTGGCTCTCCTTTGGGCACTAGAGCCTTCTCTGGGCCCTTCCACTCCCACTTTTTGAAAAGTGACTCTGTCCCAACAACAGGATCGCAGCAGCAGGCATACTTGGAAACGCTGCTGCCAGAAGGCTGCTCTCTCTATTTGTGGATGCAGGAATACTGAATTATGATCTCATGAGCTTTAAAACCTGCCTCAGTGGCAGCTTCCCGGGGAAGGCTATCATTTCTAAAACATGAATGAACTTTCATTTTTATCCTTTTCGTCGAGTGTGAAAATATTGCTGATGATTGATTGTTTTCTGGCACCTAAGAAAGTTTGAGGGAAATGGGGAGCTAGGAAATCCTGAAACTGGGGAATTATTTTAAAGCCGTTGTTTTCCCGGATTCTTTCATGCAAATTTTTATCACCAAGTAACACAACTCAGCCAGATTCAACATCATGCAGATCCCAGACACAGCGAGCATGAATATAGTAAATGTGGTTTTCTCAGTGGGCCGAGACACAAAACAATCCACTGTGTTGGGGCAGGGCCATGCACTGCACTTCACCAGGCGTGGCATCTGGTACCCATCGTACATGTAATAGAACACGTACATGAAGACTGCTTCAAAGACGATCCTGAAGAAGATGCTGCTGGTGTACGTCCACCACAGGGGGCCCCGAATGTGAATCTTCTCATTTTTCAGCTCTTCAATATCAATTTTCTCACCATTTCTGAACCGCCTTTTCTTCTCGTGCCTGGTGTAAGCTACATGCATGGCCACCAGCAGCGCGGGTGTAGAAACAAAGATCAGCTGCAGGGCCCAGAGTCTGATGTGAGAGATAGGGAAAAAGTGATCATAGCAAACATTTCTGCACCCAGGCTGAAGTGTGTTGCAGACAAAATCTTGCTGTTCATCTCCCCAGACTCTCTCTGCAGCCACAACCAAGATCATGATACGGAAGATGAACAGGACTGTGAGCCATATCTTCCCGATACTGGTTGAGTGTTTATTTACGCCTCCTAAAACGGCCTGCAGACTTCCCCAGTCCATCTTATCTTCTGGGTCCTTTTACCTGCAGGATGACATAATACACCAAACGGTCAGTGTTCAAAGGGTGCAGAATCAAGCTCTAGACCTTCTACGAATGACAGGATTTCCTAGCACTCACTCAAGAGTCACAGGCAAATGCAAGTCACTTTCATTAATGTCACCCATATATTTACGGATTCAAACAGCTTATTAAACTCTCTCCTTCAACGTATTTATGATGGGACAAGCATACCTTGATATATTTCTCTACAAGCCTTTGGGTAGGAAATAAGTGACATGTTCAAATACATTTCCTCTGTGCATCCTCTATGCCCTCCTTCCCTTTCTTGAGATATTTCCCTTTCTGTGGTTGACTCTTGTCAGTGTATTTCCCAAAGCAATAGAAATTACTACCCCTGCACAAGTTAAGGCCACATCTAGACAAAGCAGAGACTTCTCTAGTAGTTTTCTTTGGATTTCTTTGCCAACACCACAGCCCTAGAAAGCTAGGCTGGTGCTTTCTTTGCCTCCGAGGTAAGTACTACTTGGCCTTCTTCGGCAGAAGCCCTCACAGAAGAAGTCCTCTGGGAGGACCCAGACACCTCCAGCAAGCCTCCAAGGCTTTCTGCTGTAGCTCAGACATGTCCCTTTCTTGGCAGGCCCTTCATCTCAGAAGTACAGCATTTGATTTTGCCAACACTGCTGAGAAGCCTCAAGCTGGCTCTGTCAGGGCTGCATGCATATACAGCACAAACCAACACTGCAGAGCCTGCCCTTCCACATTCATTGCTATCTCATCCAAAAAGGAGACAAGCAGAGCGATAGAGCTGGGAGCAAAAAGCTCTCAAGCTAAAGAGTTTATGTTGATTTTCTAGATGCTATCACACCCCGGCAGAATAAAAAGGAGATCAAACTTTAGGGAAGCTCCATTTCGGCTTTTCTCCTTTCCTCCTACTCTTGAAAACTAAAATCCACACTCTTTGCCCCTCTGAAAGTTAAACTAAAAGTTTTGTTGAAGTCAGAATTCAGTCTCGGGGCTCAGCTTTCACTGATGGCAGCCATTTGGAAACTATCACTGCATCGGGACAAAACACTTTGAAACCAGAGCGGGGAACTTGCATAGCTGGTCCATCATCTTTCGAGGCTCGGGCTCAACTTCGCTGTGTGGGAGAGCCACGCTGGCCGTGGATGAGAGCTCCGTCTTCTCCTGGCGCAGGCTGTGTGCTGTGGGGAGAGCATGGTACCCTGCAATGCCACACTGGTCAAAGTTTTCAAAATCTCTCGTTCTCATGTAACAGAGAAAAAAAATAAAAATTCTCTACCCTGGTGTAGTTACAACACAGCTAAAGGACTAACGTGCCCCAACACACACCCTTGGTACAAGGGCCTAGCTTGTACAGACAAGCCTTGAGGCAAGAGGGAGAGGTCAGATTTACTGTGATGAGCAAAGGTGAAATCGGGTAAGACAAAAAAAAAGCTTTGAGAAGGTGGCTGGAATTCCTTCGATTTCTCATGTTTCGTCTCTGCTGAAAGCGACAGCATTTTACGCAACTTTTTACATTGACCTAAACTCAAGGCTATGATCCCTGCACCTTTCTGCTAAGAATTTCCTCATGTCTGTTGCACAGTCATTAAAATGAAGACAATGAAACCTTCACAAGGGGCTAATCAGGACTGATGGAAAGTATTTGAGGCGTATATCCCAGTGGGATGAACAGCCTGGGCTCCGAAGTGCAGGTTCACGCTCCCGTTCTGAACCAGTGCTGCAAGTTTGGGGGGAAAAACATTTCTCGCTGCTCATCTGCCGCTACAGAAACACTGAAATTGGCTGTGGGGACGGAGTGAACCCACCGGGACACTCACCCTGCCACCCAAGACACCGTTTATTGGAAACCACTTCGCGGTTACAAGCCGGGCGGCCTGAGGCGGCCCCCAGCCCACCGCCCCCTGCTCCGGCGCGGCAGGAGCGCCGGGGCGCACACGGAGCCCGCAGCCAGCCTTTGGCCCCGGGAAACGCCGCGGCCGATCGCAATCGGCTCCTGTCAGCAGACACCCGTTTGCAAACGCCGGTTTTGGCTCTGAGGCCCGCCGGCTCCTCCCGGAACCGCCTGCGCTGCGGAGCGCCCCAGCCGGCTGCCGCCCGCCCCGGGGCCGCCAGCGCCGGGCCGCCCCGACCCGCAGCCCCGCCGCCTCGGCCGCTCCCGGGACCCGCAGCCCCAAGCCAAGCACGGCCGCCTCGCCGCCAGGTCCGCGCCGCAACCCGGGGGACGGGGTTACGGCGTGACTGCCCCAGCCTCGCAGCGCCCCTCGCTGCCGCGTCCGGCCGCCCCCAGCCCAGCCCAGCCCCGCCGGGGACGCCCGGCCCGGGCCCCCCGCCGGCACACTGCACCGCTCCCGGCGCGCTCGGGGGGCGCGCAGCCTAATCCCGACCCCACCGCTCCAGCGGGCGGGAGCCGCTGCCGACCCTCACCTGGCACGGCTCGGCAGGGCGCCCGGGACGCGACCGCCGCGCTGCTCCGCTCCCGGGTCCGTCGGAGCGGCCGGTCCCAGCCTCGCCGCCCCGGAGCTTTAAGATCCCTCCCCGTTCACCTGCCGCCGCTTTTAACCCGCCCCCGCCCGCCTCTGCCCGCGCCCGGCTCCTCCGGCCGCCCGCGGAGGCGGCGGGGAGCCCGGGGCGGGGCCGGGGCCGGGGCCGGGGCCGGGGCGCCCATCGCCGCCGCGGGGCAGGACCGGGGACGGAGCGGGGCTGCCGCGGCTCCGACAGCCGCCGGTGCCCCCCGCGGGGAGCGCCCCGGGCTCGTCCGGGACGGCCTTTCCCAGAGCCCTGCCAGGGGACGAGCATCGGGCAGAGTGGGCTCGGCACCCTGCAAGCGCGGCCCTGCGCCCGGACTGATTCCCAAGTGTTAGCAGCAAACGTGTCCCGGAGGGAAATCCAGTCCTGGGGGTCCCCGCGAAACTGCCCCAGTGCCGTGGCAGCCCGAGGAAATCGCCACCGTGGGCCAGTTCGGACAACGGTCAGATAAAATGCAGCTGCCAGAGGCTTTCTGGAGGGTGAGGCAGGGCTGGAGAAAGAAACCCCAGAGACCTGCTTCGATGGCTTGAGTTTGGAAGACAAGGAACAGATAAACTAACTGCTAATTTGATACTAGCAAATTGAATAATCTTGGTAGCCAGATACAGGGCGACCTACAAGGGCAGCAGGCAGCAAAGGGCAGGATCGAAGTAAGACTTCGAAGTAAGGGTTGTTCTCCCTTTGAAATCTTGTAGGCTTTCTTGCAGCTGTAAGAAACCTGTCCGGTATCCTCACTAGTGTGCCCAACCTTGATTTCACTGCTACTGCACAAAGCGAGGGGCTGAAGTTGTTTTTGTGAGAGAAAATAATCTAGCAGAAAGTATAAAGAGTGAATCAAAGAAGAGTTACTTGCCATGTGAAAAGTCACTAGGTGTTACTTTTCTGGAGCTTGAGCTCTGGTTTTGACAATTAAAAAAAAAAAAAAAAAAGGCCTCTTCTAGTTATAGTGTCCTTTAAACCCCGTCTTTAAGGAAAGCTGCTGAGGATGGAGGCCATGGCCAGCCCGGCACGAATGAGTTGGATCAGCACTGCAGCCCTTGCCTTGGGCTTTGGTTGTAAAGTACACCCAGCCTTGCTGCCAGGCTCGGGTCTGCCGCGCAGCCTGCACCTCACCCAAAGCACCCAGCCAAGGATGACTTCCATTAAAGGACGCTCGATTACAGCACGGTAAAGAGTCTTTGCTTTTTAAAACGCTGTGACCAAAAATCCTACCAGAAAAGAACGCTGTGTTAAAGAGGGTCTGTAGGAAAGCTAGAAGGTGGTGAAATGCCGTGCATATGACTTGTGAGATAATAAAAGCTTGTCCGAGTTTATAAAGTACTGCTGAAAATGGTGTGTTTATTTCTGTACGTTGAAGTAAAGATCTGTCCTGTATGGTGTACTTAGTATTGAGCTTGGTTTTATGAGGCGTGTCTGGAAGTTGAAACGCTTTCATCAGTAGGGATTTAAATAAAATTTAAGCTTGATCTAGTAATTTGTGTAGATAAAACTACAAGAAACTAGAACTTGAATGTGTATCTGCAAAATGGCAAAGTGAATTTGGTTTTGCTCTCAGAGGTTTAAAAAATTAAGTCTGATATGTAAGATCTTTAAATAATCTAAGAAGAAATGACTGGAAGAATCAACTGTGGTTTATAAAATAATACCCAAGTTTGATAGTGGTAAATGTAAATGCTTGAAAGAAATCCACAGCTCGTGTTGCTCAGTCCTGCCACAGCGGTTTTCATTTACAACCAAACTAAATCTATGGTAAAGCTGAGGGCTACCTTTACTTTCCATCATTTTTGTTTGCTTGCTTGTATGCGTGAGGAAGTATGCAATGCTTTATTTGGGAAGGAGAGGGAAATCCTGGCAAGGAATTCTGACAGCTCAGATCCGGGGGTGCAGGCTTATTGCCCACGCTTTGCTGAACACCTGGCTAGTTGGCAGGAGCTGCCAGAGCCAAGTATTAACAACTCTGGCATCTGTAAAGGTTCAGCTGTAAGGACGGGTTATTCTGGTAGTGTGGAAGGGGATGAATGTTACAAAGTGTGTATATATGTACAAAACATTGATTCTTGTGGATTGTAAAGTAATGCGAAAATAAAAGCTTTGTAAAAATAGGAAAATAAACACTGTTGTAACTTTCTTAACACAGAAACAGGTTTTAGCTTATTTCAAGATAGCAGAAATCTTGGCATCATCTTCCAGTAGTGTCTTACAGCTTTCCAAAGACAGTGTCTGCATCTCTTCATTCAACAGCCCCCAGGCAATTCCAGAGGCTCTGTCTGGCTCTATACTTTTAATAGCCCTTGCTTCACTCTCTGCTTTGTCTAACCATGCTTTGACGTCACCTGTATCTGGATTATATAAATATTTAATATTTATCCCATCTATATCTCAAAAGCCACAAGATCCTGGAGTAATTAACTCAACAGCTTAATTATGTGCAGTGAAAAAAAAAATGTTTCATTTACTGAAAACCTGCTCTTATATAATTTCATGCGACATTCCTCAGTCCTCACCATTGGGAGTAATAGCTAATTGTCTTTCCCTGTTCATCTCCTCCGTGAATGCATAAACTTCTGTCATATCCTCTCTCTGTCCTTTTTATTCTGTGCTGAAAGGCCTAATGTGTTGAATCTGTGCCACACAGGAGCTGTTATATGTCTTTATTATCCTCATCACAACTTGTTGTGCCTTTTTTACAAGAGCAGTCCAGGTACCTGCACATTTATATATGCACAGAACAATGCTTTCTGTTGCATTCTCCGTGATTTTCTAGTAATTCCTATTTACTTGTTTTCATTTTTCAGACACCTCAAAGCAATGAGTTGACTTTCTCATAGCCACTCCAAGATTCTTTCCTAACTGTTTCTAGAAACTAGAACAGTACCTCCTGGGGCACATATAGATATATATACTTGAATACGTGTACTTTGGATTAATTTTCTCACCACGTATTAGTTTGCATCAGCAGACACTGAGGTTCGTTTGCCATTTTATTATCCAGTTGCTCACACTGGATAAGACCTTCTGCTATTCCTCATGGTCAGGTTGAGTTTTGACTACCATGAAGCATCACTTTTGTAATGTGCTATTCACAAGCATTTTGATTTTTGCTAATTCATATGTGTGGCAGCCTCCTTATTCATAATTTTTGCCTAAAATGAGGCCCTTTCAACACCTAGCAGCTTACTTGCTACCTGTCATGCACAATTGTTGTTAATCAACGGGAAATGCAGCTATAGACTCATCATGCTTTGGAAATAGTTTTCATTTCTTTGAGGCTGAGCTAAACATGTGTTACACCTGACATCTTTGCACTAACTCAGCAATAAAAGTACCTTCCCAGTTCAACTCAGCATGTGCAACCAGTTTGCCTCTGCATTTGCTTTTCAAACACTTGCTTTAGTCATACCAAGACCAAAAACACCATACTTGTTTAGCCTTTGAGCAAACCATTTTGTCTCCTTTGATATCTTTACATGCATATTAGTGTCTGAAATAAGTACCCAGCCATTATTTTCATGTTCACTTTAATTGCCCTCCCAGCCTTTAAAAATTAAGTCTCAGTGCCTGAAGTGCTGCTGGCAAGGTCTGACTAATGCAAATACACGGTCTTAGGAGCTCAAATCCCTGAAGTCGTAGCTTCCCTGTCTACTACACAACACTGAATTCTTGAAGCTTACACAGCCACCGTGTTCGGTACCCTCTGCCTCCTCCCTCCCCGCACAGAAGAAATGGGCTCATGTGTTATTTTCAAGGAATATTTTATTTATAAAGAACAAACTTTTATTGTTTGACATAAATACTTACTTTGCTATTTCATCACCTTTCAGCTTTTTAAACAGTAAAATGTTAATTTGATAAAAATACCACTATGGTTAAGTGCTGTAGGATCAGAGAATGTGAGGCTGGTCTGAGTGTAAAAACAGCATTCAATGTGCTTTTTAAACCCAACTTAATGTAAGGGCTGCAAAGATCCTGGTTGATCCTGCAACGTTGCTGCAGGTCACTCTCACTTCTCTGGCCACAGGCATCGATCCCATAATCCTTACAGTCTCCAAAAACCTTTATCAGACAAAGCTTAAGACCACTGAAAAAAGAAGCCAGCGCAGGAGACATCAACCTTTTTTTATGTTCACTGCCCTGTTCAGACAATTCAGGAGGCTTCCGGAGAGGGACACAGCACCTAGTTTACTTCCACGAGTTAGAGCTGTCTTCTACCAGACTGTTCCTCACAATTAATCTCCAAAGTTACTCCATAAAACAGTGTGGGCCCTGTCTTTTCTGTGGGTGAAATCTTGGCTGAGCAGGACAGCAAGGAAGTTAAACAGGTTTCATCATTTCATCCAGCTGTAAAAAAAAAAATCAACAAAACCAACAGTGTGACACTTTAAAATGACACTTAAAGTGACACTTTAAAGTGTCAGTGGGTGCCCCCTCCCTTGTTTCACCCCCCTGTGGAAACCAGAATTTACTTTTTTAGTGGCTGTTTGCCTTTTCTCCCTAATCCGAACAGATTAGTATGGTTCCCTCCATTTCCCAGGTCCTTTGTCCAAGTCCTGCAGCTCCAGAGACACCTTCCCAGGGCTGACGCCTGTCCCCTCATGGGGGGCACCTGGCTGGCCCAGCTTGCTTGCCCCAGCCAGCCCTGAAGCTCAGGGGGTCTCCTCTGCCCTGAGCTCTGCAGCCCCTGGCCCTGCTTGTGCACAAAGGCTCAAAGCCCTCCACAGGTAAAACAGAGTTGGTGGGTAGGACCCGTATTTCCTATCTGTTGCTCAAAAAAAAACGTTTTGGGAGAGGGTAGCGGAGTCTCATGTGAGAGAGGTGGCATGATACCTTCTCACAGAGAGGGCCCCATTTCACCAACAGCTGTATCATGCAGATGCACCATAGGGCCAGGCACCAACAGACAGAGGAGGGTTTATAAAGGAGGGTCATGATTTTCTTTGCTTCTGGGAAGGTGCTTTGCACTGTCCCTCAGAAATAATCTCTCCCCAAAGGAGAGGGGTGTAGGGTACAGAGCTAGGGGCAGACCTTACTTTTGACTAATTCCCACCCTTTGTCATGCGTATTACATGTCTGTAAACTCACCATTAGAGTTCAGGCAAAGTTTTCTCAGGTTTGCCAAGAACACTTTAATCTTTGATGCTTATCTGGGGAGGTTTTGTTCTTCTGTATCTCTTGGAGCACACAGAGCATAGAAGAAATCCACATTAGTTTACATATTCACAGATAAGAATGGGAAGAAGCCAGTGAGAGAAATAGGTGGCAAATGCTGAAGCCTGGGGAGAGAAATTGCTAAAGCCAGTAGTGACGGAGCAGCCGTAAAGGCTGCAAGGTACAATGGGTAGTGCCAGTGAAGCCTGCGGAGAAGCTGGATGCCACAGTGGGAGAAGGACCGATCCTGTGCACCCCACAGAGGGAAGGAGAAGATGTGGGAGGGGAGCGTTGGAATTAAAATTTCTGCCGTGAGTCGTTGGACTCCGTGACAGGAGCTCAAGGGGAACGGAGGGGAGAGCAGGCAGCACCCGAGAATGATGTCTGATTCCTCCATGGAAAGTGGGCTGGATTCACATGTTTTGCATTCTTTTAATTCAGTCCGAATAAAGTACATTCTCTTGTTCCTTCTGTCAATATTCAAATCACTGACTGTGTGACTAATCCAGCAGTTTGCTGAGGTCTCAAGTGCAAGTCCTGAATCAGATTAAGAACAGGAATAGGATGATTCAGCAACGACCTGGTTGCACCTATCTGTGCATCATCAAACATATAATGGAAAACATTTCCTCTTGCTAGGCTAATCAGAGACAAAGGAGTTGAGCTGGGTTTGGAAAGGAAGAGTCATGAGGAACTAAGGGGATGCAGTTAAAATCTCACGCTGCTAAAAAAAAAAAAAAAGAAAAGCAGTGGCTATTACAAAGAGCTTTCTGGGCAGAAGCTACAGTCAAGCCCACACCAACATGTTCCACCAAGAGATCTGTGCTGGATTACAGCTGTGACCTGGAGATCGTGTGTCTGCGTGGCGTGCTCAGTCAGCTGCAACCCCGGGGCCCTTTGGGTGGCATCCCCATGTCCAGTGCTACTCACTGGAGCAATGCCCCCGGGAACACGCTTGTGAAGCTGTCTGGGAAGCATCTGGGCAGTGTCCCAGGAAGAAAGGACAAGTCAAATTCTCAGATGCCCACTGTTTGCTTTTTCATTTTCTAGTTTTTCTGCATTCCCCATTTTTAGACTTTTTTTTTCCTGGCAATTCAACTACTTGTCAAACAGCACCTGCCACTCATCCCATCAGATGGCTCCTTCACATGTCGAAGACAAGCAGTTCTTTCTTTATTTGTGGGTATTCAAGAACAAGGGCTCCATCGCCACTGAGGGGTGAAGATAATTTGGCACTCTGCAAGGGGGTTATGCACGTAATTTGGAAAATGCTCAAAATCTGCTGACTTTTGGCGGCCATCTATACTCAGTGGAGCAGATTAAAACACAGCACAGCGTGACAGGATGAGATGGTGATGCTGATTGGGGAATATCTACAGCACCTGCAGAGCTCTTGGGCACTGAAGCACACAAAGCTACACGCAAAGCTGGCACTGGTGCCCCTGTGCAGAGACAACATGAGGAGAACTCCTGTCATGACAGAAAACAAAGCAGGCAGCTGCATGCTCGAGCTTGACTGCTGTTAGTCATGGGCAACGATTTGGAGCTGGAAAGTCAACAGAAATTATGCAAGACTGTGCAGCTCTGTGTTGTACAGGAAATAACAGGAAGCTAAAGTAGGCTTCAGGAAGACCTGTTTGGCCAAAGGCCACTGAGTATATAATGCAAAAGGGTATATTCCCGGGTTATACATGTACTGGGAAGGTCAACGGAAGCCTGCCACATGAAGTAACAGAGGCTGCACTGGGAAACTACAAGCCACACACACTTCAAAGAAGACAAAATAGGTGAGGTAGTAGTATCTGCCCAGATCCACTCCTCCTCTTTGGGAGCAGTGCTTTCTGAGTGACAGCTATGGTTCATCAATGTCTATGCTGGACACCAAACAGCATTAAGGAAGGATTCAGGTACTGTCTACTCATTGATGTTCCTCAAACTTGACAAGATACCAGCGATGATCTACATGCTACCTCATACCTAAGAGGGAAATGTTACCAGCAGAGTGGGGAGTGAAGTCAGCTTGCTGGAATGATTCTGCTGACCTGAAAAAAACAGACACAAAAACAATTAGCAAAGTACGCAAAAATGCTGTTGAGCTGAGGGCAGCTTCATTTGTCAGAGGAAGGCAGGTCCTGCTTCACCGGGGTCTGGGGGAGGTGGCGCTGGACTACAGCACAGTGTTGCTGCTTGGAAGGACTCTTCTGAGTTCTATGGCATATGCAAACCCCAGGCTAGTAGCACAAGTCTCAGATAGTGTATTTGATATGTAAAACCTGATAAATAAACGCAGGAGTAAAAACAGGAGAAATATTAGATACCTTGCTAACACAAGTAAAAAAAAACAAAATAACTTCTTACTAAAATAATTCTTCTGCAGTTAACTAAAATGTTGATGGGCCAGTAAGTGTAACCTTTTTCATGCCCAAATTTTTCTGGTTTTGCTACATTCCTTTGCTGCATTTCTACAAGTGATAAACAAATGTTCAGTATAAATAGATGGACTTTTAATATTTAAGGGCTAGATAATGATCGATGCTTATGATTTATGACCCTCACTGATAAATTTGGTCTACAGTTGAGGAGAACAGCTAGGGACTGAATTAGTGGTTCATGAAAAGAGTCAGTAATTTATGACAGTATAAATCATTGTGAACAGCCATGGGAAGGGTGAAGTGGTTGTTGTTTTGTATTCATCAAAGTTTCATAGCCCTTGTCTGTAACAGGTTGGAAAGGGATAAGGATGTTGGCTCTTCCCTGGCGTTGTGCAATAAGAGGTGGAGAACACTTTGAACATGGCAGTATCCTTGGGGTACAAAGGCTGCTGGTGAAGAAATCCCTGGAACTCTTCCCCAGGTAGTCTGAATTGTCTGTCTGCTATTTTAGGCTCTCCCTGACATCCTTACAAACTTTACATTTGCGCTTCCCAGTCCTGACTTTCCTAATAGCCCCTTTTCCTTGCCTGAAGGACAGTGTCTTTTCAGCCCTGCCACTCTCCCCAATCTTTTTGTCAGCAGCTGCCACATGCTGGAAAAACTGAGAATTTGTCTCACTTCTGTGTTTCTTTTTGTTGAGGACCAAGTCGTCTCTGGTGTGCAGAATACTCCCAGAGAGAGGAAAGGCTGTTCCCGGGCCTGACGTGGACAGTGGAAGGTGACTTCCAGGCTCTTTGGGGAGACAGCTGTATTGGCTGATTTGAAAGGAAAAGATAAGCTGCAAACTGCCAGGATGTTCCCTGAAAGATCTCTCCAGGATTTCTGTGCAGCTGCAGGCACGTTTGAGCTGCACAGAACCCGGGAAAGGAGCTCGGGAGGTTATCAAGTCTACACTTAGACTGAATCAGCTGGACTTGGACCAAGCCAAAGGGACCAGACCATTCAGGAGTGGAGCAGTAATTAATGCTAAATTAGTATTAGGAAGGAGTCCTTGGTTTCTGGCTCCAAAGGGTGGTGGAGCCCCAGGGAAGGTAATGTTCCAGGTACCAATGTCTCTCCACCTTGCTTGTCATCATGCTGCTAATCACAGAAGTCCCAGCAAAGCCCATTGCAGAGATCTGGGGGAAGGGATCTTGTAGACACAGAAGAAGCAGAGCCATCATGCCAAGAAATGACAAAAAGAGCCACACAGCATCTCCTCAGAAATGCCACTGATATTGTTCCTAAGCAATGTGTGCATTCAGATTTACAAAAATTCCAGGCAGAGACAAGAAATATCCCTTTCAACCAGCACCCCAAGAGAAGGAAAAATTAACCCCCTTGGGCCATGAATGTTTCTGCCTCTGCTCTCCACTTTATTCAAGTACACCATAAAGGGATTTGCTTCAGGCAGGGAAAGGCGGACATCCAAGAAAGCCACTATCTTTTGCAATGTTTGCATTACCCGTGTACTCTCAGTGCTCAAAGTCAAGGGCTCCAGCTAAGCAGGTCCTTGGTGACTTCCTGGCATATTTTAATGGGTCAGTAGATCGTTTCTTTTGTTAAGAAATAAATTTCTGACAGGTTGCTACTGCCTTTTATTTAAGATTCTTTCTAAGCACCAAAATGTGCCTGCTGCTAGGTCGTCCCTGTATGAACTGACTTTTTTTATGAGTAAATGGTGGGCGGCAGAATAAATTGACTATGGGAAAAAAAAATCTATTCCTTTGTTATCTGACTACATAAATGGGTAACATTTTGGAAAAGAGGTTGGCGGGATTTGGGGCACCCTCAGGGGGAAATGCCCAAACCCCACGCACTGAGTGCGTGCAGTGCTGTGTTAGCGGGGACTGCCTTACCAGCCCCCCTCTTGGCTCAGCCCACAGCCGCACTTGCCCGCAGCTCTGTCCTGCGCCCTCCCGTGTCCCTGCTCCCCAGCACAGTCGCATCCTCTCCGGTGTGTCACACAGGCTGGCCACAGCTGCCGAGAGGGAGATCATGGCTGTGCTAGGGTGCCCTCCAAGAGAGCCCCAGAGTAACTCCCAACCCTTCTGGCAGACTCACTTTTGTCCCATGCTGCTCTGTCTGATCCCAGGGGCAGCCCCGGGCTCGCAGTCTCTCTGCTGCCTACACCTCAGTTTCTCGCTTGTCCCCACCTGTGTGTGCAGCCCCTTCCCAGTATGGCACTGTGAAGGACTGGGACATCTTTCCTGGTCAAGGCAGCACAAGGGAACTGGGGGTTGGGATGTCTTGGCACATAGTGATGCCTGCTTTTTTGCAAAAGTAAAAAGCAGAAAAAGGCCATTTCACAAATATTCTGGGCTTTCAGAGAAAATGGAGAGGAGGGGAAGAGAGGCAAATTTCAGGTCTTGGTGACCCACAGGCTGTGGGGTTCAAAACCAAAATGAGACCAGGCTCTGCCCGGGGGCGTTCACAGTGGGACTCACCTCTTAGCACTGGCATGGGGAACACAGTGGCCCTGCTCATGCAAGCTGGGTGATGGCCTGAGTTGAACAAGGAGCTTTGTTTGGACACCAGGAAAATGGGATTAAAACAACCTTATAGCAACTCTGTACATGTCTGGCTTGTGGAAAAAATGTAAAATAAATCAGGCCTAAACCACACAAGATGTTTTACTGCTAGGTATTTTATTGGTACGGGTAGAGTGTCAGGCAAGGGTGCTCATAAATCAGTTGCAGTAGTTTCTATTATTTCAAAAGAGATAGATAGAATCTACTGGAAATTATTCTGATCGACAGCATTTATGTGAAGCCACAAGGAAGTTCCAGGCAAGATCAGAATGTGCAGAGTTTCCAGTTCCCATCAGGGATTGCAATTGTTGTTGAAACACTTTATTTCCAAACTGCAACCCGCAATCTCAGGTGAGGTCATTCTTCCTTGTGTCAAGACATGTTGCATTGTCGTGTAGCCTATTATACATCCTGGGAACAGGAATTTTGCCTGTAAATCAGCAAAATACACGTGCATGTCTATAACTTCAGAGACACGAAATATTGGCATAAGAAACAAGATTGTTCATGCCCTTTTAGCTATGCACAGATTTGCATCTCTTTTTTCTTTTCTATGGCACTCAGTGCACTTCCAGCACTACCCACTAGTGTAATGGCACTGCCTGCTGGTCTGAAAATCACAGCAAGATCACTAAAACCAGCTAAATTAATTTTTCTTTTTCCTTTTGCTCATTTGATATGTGCTGCGACAGAGTTGCAGCCACAGCCTGGGTTCAGGAATAAAACAACTTGTGCTCCTTTCGGAATTCCAGAGAGCAAAGGAAGATATGGGGAAAGCTGCCTAAATACTCTCCAGTAAGACCTAGAAGCTACTGGCCAGATTTCTGAAATCCAGCACTTTCTGGGAAACATTACATTTCTGTAACCACACCCCAGGACAGCAAGAGAGGGCTTGTGAGCTGTGCCAATGTGGGGGTGTACTCCCACCTCTCTCTCCTGAGGTTAGACCACCCCTTTGGATGTGGAGCCCAGAAGCCGCTCCTTTGGCACAGAAGACGCTCCCACAGCTTTTCCTACCAAAAGCTGAGCAGCTTGCTTTCTTCTAAGAGCAGCTGCTGGTTCTGATGATTCGATGTAAAATGCAGAATCCCACATCAAGGATCCTCTCTTTTTTCACACCTGCCTCATTTATAGAATAACTTCTGGCTATGCCTACATGGCATTACATTATAGGACTTTACACAATATTACAGCACACAACATTGCAATATGACATTTACAGACACAGGCTGCTGACATTAGCAACCACTGCAGCTCAGCAAGAGCAGTCTGGTGAAACAGCTGGTGCTGAGGATCCAGCAGTCACACCGCTTACACGTCTAGAGGGTTTGCTTCAGGCCAGTCCCCGTGGACCGACTGCTGGGGCAGCTGGAGCACAGGAGCTGTGCTCCAGGAGAGGGTTTTCCAGTTTTTCTCAATCCAAAAGAGACCCAGGCTGATTCCTCAGTGTGAACCAAAACACCAGAGTGGAGGTAATCGGGGGTTCACTTCAGCAACATGTTCCTGTCCCTGGTTAAAATGCTAATGTAGAAACATCCTTAGGTTTTCCCAGACTCATCCAAGATTTGGAGATTTTTGCTTTTCTTGACCTTAGAGGACTCAAACCTCTATCTCCTGCTCCCCACACAGCGCCATAACCAGCAGGCTGTAGGCTAGCCCAGGCTGATGTTGGTCTCCACCTCTGCCGCAGAATTTATTCAGCTGGGCAGAGGGGATCAAAAGTCAGAAGGACAAAAGGACACAGGGAGGGAATGAGATAATTTGTGGGAGAATTTTCCCTAAGGACTAGAGGACTCAGCTGGGAAAGGGGAGGAGGCTCTGGAGTCTCTGCTCCCATGATTGTTTGTGCATTTTACATTAAACACTGAATAAAAGGCTGCAAATATGACTCAGAAGTAATGTTATGCTTTCCTAGCTGCCAATCTTAACCACCAGATAAGTTAGGGCCTCTCCTGCATGCTCTCTGTCCCTCTGTGCAGTGTCCCATAGGAGTGAAGAGTGTCCCTTCTTCCTTCCCTGCCTCCACACCCGGCCGCCGACCTCGGGAAAGAGAGATGTGGGATTGATGGAGATGTGGGATTCAAGGAGAGATGTGGGAGTGAACCCTGCAGTCTAAAGGAAATACAGCTCTGGGTCTCCTCCTTGTTGGGAGACAGATGTACCCAGAGGGACAGACAACTATCCATCCAGCTCCATTAGGAAAGGATGCATTTTGTGAGGTGCCAGATTGTGCGCAAGCACACACAGGCATGTCTACAGCACGTTGACGAAATCCTTCGGGGACATCGGTGGCTCCTTCTTCATGACGATGGGTTCGTGGTGCAGAAGGGATGGGGTGTCCTGAGGGCACCCTGCAGCCATGCCAGGGGCCGAGGGGGAAGCTCTCAGAGGTGCCTCACTGAAGTGTGCCCTGAGGAACCACGTTATGTGTGTCCACACGAGTGGAAAACTGACCTCTTGAGCATGGTTTGTTTTCAGGAGTTGAGAACTTAAGAACTTCCCTCCAAAAGTGGTAGTTAATCCCCAAAACAGCACTCATTCAGGCTTTTGCTGACAGTGTTGGTAGGCTTGGCTAGTGCTGAGAGTTTATCCAATGTTCAAATTGGTTTAGCAGCACTGATGGCTTACCAAATTAATCTGAAATAATGTATATGAGCTTTAGACGAATTGAAGCATATCTACCACAGGAATTTTCCAGGAATTTATCAAGGTAAATATAAAATTAAGTTAGTTAATCCAAACAGCCTTTCTGCTATAGAAAAAGCCCAAGCAAAACCAGATAGCCCTTATCAAGCATGCCATGTCAGACAAATACACCTCAGGTATGACCCAGGTGAATTTGATTCTGCTTCAGATTTGCAGATTGGGCTGTGTGACCTCTCATTTCTGATATTTACTTTTTTTGTTTGGTTTGCGTGTGGAAAAAAGTAACGTTTCTTACTAACAGATCCATTAGGAAAAAATGCACTTGCTGCTATTTTTTTAATAATGTTTAATAGGTGGTTATTCTTCAGTGATTAATTTTTCAGTGGTCAATTGGTTAATGCCTCCCAGCTCTTTGGTGAAGGAGGCTGTATAATACCAGAACTATTAAAAAAAATAACGCAAGAGTGAGAGTTAGGTTGCTGAGGAGTAAATTAAGCTGGTGAATCATGTATGAACTAGGCGATGTTGCAAGACCATTCGGCCCGGGGACGTGCAGCTGTATCGTCCTTTGGGTCAGTCTCCAGAGGCAGTGGGGAGTCTGAAGATCTCCCTTGGGTTCCTGAGTAGCTGGTAGCATGTCTTTGACTGCCAACCCTTTGATTGCTCATCAAGGTTTTCCTACACAGTGATAAAGGGGTTAGACAGGTTTTGGGATGAGTTCCAAGAGACTATTTAGGTACTTGATAGGATTTAAATAAATGTCAGACACCTACGTTCAGAGATGCAATAAAGAAAACCCCCACCCAGCGGCCGCCCAGCCCTCCA
The DNA here is from genome assembly GCF_965183815.1 of Platalea leucorodia. Classification (NCBI taxonomy): domain Eukaryota; kingdom Metazoa; phylum Chordata; class Aves; order Pelecaniformes; family Threskiornithidae; genus Platalea; species Platalea leucorodia. Next base: position 19,663,682 of record NC_138824.1, read on the forward strand.
GGCACTTAAATTCACCGGCTGCCTTCCACTATGACCTGCAAGTTCACCCACAGCTCCTCTTTTCAGTGTGGCTGGAGGGGCCAGGGGGGTGGAGAAGGAGCCTTCCCCCACATCAACCCCACCTCGGTGTGGGGAAGAAGAGGGGAAATGCCGGAGGGAGAAAGTGTGGGCGGCAGTTTGGCAGGTCAGGCTCTCCGGAGGAGGCCCCGGCATGACTTTATGTTTTGTAATAAGCAGTGGATAAACACAAAAATAATCTTGGGATCAGGGTTATCCCCCTTGGCCGTGAGGAGGGAAACCTGAGTTATGCAGTATTCCCCTTTCATCCCTAATTCTTGTGAAATATCACACGGTCAGCGCGGTTCCAGGGTATCGGTTTCACATGTCTGTGACAAGTGAAAAAGTTACTCTTATCAATGTCCCTTTTTTTCCTTACAGCGGCCAGGTGTCTCCATAGGATGGTGTCTCTGGCCGTCACCCCTCACCTCTGCTGGATGTGGACAGAGCTTCCAGCTCCGTGCCAGAAGGCACACGTGTCTTCAAGAGCAAACCCCTCATGTCTCTGACCCGCCTTGGGTAGCTGAACCTGCCCCCCACCTGCCAGCACGATTGGGTGACATAATTATTGATTTCATTTTTTAGTTCCTTCTTTATACTTCTAAATATTTGGGGGTTTTTTCTTTATCACCTCTGGGCACAGGGCAGAGCTTACCGAAGTGCCAGCCCGGCCAGCTCTCACTCCTGAAGCAGTTCAGGCCACTGGAAACCAGGGAGTTGGATGAGGAGTTCAAATTTTTCCTTGAAGTGCATTTTATTTTCCACCTACCATTGCGTGTCTGCTAAAATGATCTTTCTCCAAAGTGCTTTAATTCTTCTCTGATCTCAAGTAATTGTCTCTCATTATCTGATGATTTTGTCTTCTATCAGCCTCTTCTGGTGAAAATATCCCTTTAAACATAAATAATTATCAGGGATGCCAAAATAAAGCTGAATCTTCAACCCAGAGTATGAAGCATTTGCTGGGAATTCTAATTTTTGCTGCATTTATTCTGTGATAATACAAACTACTACTACTACTACTACTACTACTACTACTACTACTACTATTATTATTATTATTATTATTATTATTATTATTATTATTCCTCCCTTTGGCTGAGGAACTGGAGCGGGGTTCAGCCCTATCCAGCTGGCTGCGGTGTGAGACACGAGCGCTCCTGCTCGCTGCTCAAGCCTTATCTGCACAGGAAACTTTGCAGGGACTGGCAAATGAGTTAAATTTTGACTAGATAAGAAAACGGAAACTGAGTAGCCGTGAGTGTGGCAGTTTTTGCAGACAGCCTATTAAAGCTCTGTCAGATGTTTTTAAACTGGTTTTTATTACCCCCAACTGAACACATACCATGTGCCTACCTGGGAGATGTTTTGATTAAACTCAAGCCATCAGCTCTTCCTCCTGTGTCACCCAGGTCCTGGTAAAAGCTGCAAGAGTCAGTGTGGGTTTCACTGTTGTGAACTTCAGCCCCAGGGATATACGAGGAATTTTACCTGGGCCACAGGGTTCAGCAGTTGCTTTTCTGTCCAGGCTTTTCATATATCTTAAGCAGCATCAAAGGACACAGTCCAATTCTCTCTTGAGGTCATCATCATGCTTTATATGATGTTGTCATTGTTATTTAATAATTGCCTAAATTTCCCAGATGTCCCCAAGATATCACTGAGATGGGTCCCTGGCCTGAGAAGTACATCATGTGAAAGATAACAAGGGAGTGGTGGTGTAAGACACCAGGAGAAGTTAGATTAGCCAGGATTCCACTATGGTTTTGATAACACAGAGAGGCTGCATCATGCCGCTCTGGAGAGTTAAGAGCGTAACCAGCTCTGCCGCTGGGTCTGCAGGGAGTAAAATAGCCTAATTCCCATGGATCGGGAGTCCTGGTGGGTCGGGAGCTGGCAGGGTGAAAAACCTTCCCGCTTCACTGATCTTGCCACCCCAAGCTCCTCTGATTCATGAGCTCGTACACAAGTAAATGACTACGCAACATCTAAGCCAGCGGAGAAAAAAGGCCCTCAGATCTGTTAAGAGCCAAACCATTTTAGGGAGCTCTCTCCCTACTTCTTTAAGTAATAAGCTCTTTTCTGCAGCCACCAGCAAATCACTGGAAACATCTAAAATGGTTGTGAGAGCATGACCGCACGTCAGCGTGGGTGCTTTGGTCCGCACGGCGCTGGGGCAGCCTTGCTGCCTGTGGTGGGCGGGCACAGCCTGAACGGGGAATTATTTACCCCGTTTACAGATCTGGTGCAAAGGAGGTAATAGCTGCTGTGTGAAATGAGACCTGATGTTGCAAAAGGGCTGTGCAGAAAGTGGCTGAGTGGTATTGCAGTGTTTTTAAAGAGTTACACCCTCCCTATGGGCCTGGCCCAAGCCCGCTGGAATCAACAGGGATTTGCTGAGTGACAGCGAGGAGCTTTGGATCCAGCTCTGAAACATCTGCAAGCTTGCAGAAAGTGCCAACGTGATTTTCACAGCATCGACAAGTTGGGGGGAGACTGAAGTAGAAATTCTGGCGTAGACGGGTGACCCAGCAGCACAGGCGGGTGGTAGCTGGGAGGTGACAAGATGCAGGGAGCGGCACTCCTGTCCATAGGCCTCTTGGCAGGGACGAAGCAGGGTGCTGACTGGGGCCCTTGCTAGGACTTGACGGCTGAGTCAGGGCTCTGCAAGAACCTCTCCCTGTCTCCTCCTCCCACGGACCCGCCTGCCCATTGCTCTGCGTGTCAGACGAAGTGTTGGGTGCTTCTGCCTACCCGAGCCACCCAGCTGTGCGTGCACGCTGAAGAAGCAGTCGTACTCCACAACTAGCATCAAGGATCCAGGGCTAAGTAGGTGGGAAATTGCAGAAGTGTTATTTGCACCCCATCCCCATCTTTTTTGGTGAAGCTGGCCAATTTTTGGCTTCTGTGGAAGTTGAAAAGGAGGCCATTCACCTTTGCATGCCTAACCTGAGAAATCCAAGCCTGACAATGCAGGGCTGTGCAGGGAGATGGGCATACGCACTGCCTCTGGCAGGGGAAAGGCTGCTGCGACGGTAGTGCTCTCGCTGCAGCAGTGGCGCAAAGTCCCTACGAGGAAGTTTGCTGAGGTGGAGGTGGTCTCTGCCCACAGGCCCACCTGAGGGGAGAGCAGTGGCCAGTATGGGGTAGGGTCTCAGATCCAACAGTCCCACTGGCTTCAGAGGCCATGCTCTCTGAGAGCACAGCAGAAGTTTGTCTGTGATGATCGCACACCAAACAACTCAAAATGTTAATGGAGAACTCTTAAATGCCTGCCCCTCTGCCTTCCCACCATGGCAAGAGCAGCTCAGTGAGCATCGGGTAACGAAGACAAGAAGCAGCGTGATCGCTCTTAACCCAGGTCCCCAGCTACTCCTTCTGCTGCAAATCAATAACCACAGTCTGTGAGCTAGAAGTTGAGCTGTGAGTGATCATTACTCAGATATACACAACAGGGACTCTTCTCCCAGGCTGGCTGCTGGGCACCTCCTCATCTTGCCGTGCCGTGGTCACCGCAGTGGCAATGGGAAGTGCCAGGAAGGCAGAGTGTGCTACTTTATGATGAACAGAAATTGCACCCATTTTTAAAAAGGTAGAAAGGAGGACCCTGGGAACTACCGACCATGTCCACCTCACCTTGGTGCCTGGGAAGATCATGGAACAGGTCCTGCTAGAAGCTATGCTAAGGTACATGGAGGACAGTGAGGTCATTCAAGACAGCCAGCATGGCTTCACCGAGGGCAAGTCCTGCCTGACCAACCTAGTGGCCTTCTATAATGGACTGATTACATCAGTGGACAAGGGAAGAGCTACAGATGTTGTCTATCATCTGGACTTCTGTAAGGCCTCTGACATGGTCCCCCACAACATCCTTCTTTCTAAATTGGAGAGATATGGACTTGATGGGTGGACTGTCCAGTGGATGAGGAATTAGTTGGATGGTCACAGCCAGAGGGTAATGGTCAACGGCTCAATGTCTAGATGGAGATCGGTGACAAGTGGTGTCCCTCAGGGGTCCGTATTGGGACCAGAACTGTTTAATATCTTCATCAATGATGTAGACAGTGGGATTGAGTGCACCCTCAGCAAATTTGCAGGTGACGCCAAGCTGAGTGTTGAGGTTGACATGCCTGAGGGACGGGATGCCATCCAGAGGGACCTGGACAAGCTTGAGAAGTGTGACCATGTGAACCTCATGATGTTCAACAAGGACAAGTGCAAGGTCCTGCACCTGGGTTGGGGCAACCCCTGCTATCAATGCAGGCTGGGGGATGAAGGGATTGGGAGCAGCCCCGCAGAGAAGGACTTGGGGGTACTGGTGGATGAAAAGCTGGACATGAGCCAGCAATGTGCGCTTGCAGCCCAGAAGGCCAACCGTATCCTGGGCTGCATCAAAAGAAGCATGGCCAGCAGGTCGAGGGAGGTGATTCTGCCCCTCTACTCTGCTCTGGTGAGACCCCACCTGCAGCACTGCGTCCAGCTCTGGGGTCCTCAGCACAGGAAAGACATGGACCTGTTGCAGCGGGTCCAGGGGAGGGCCACAAAAACGATCAGAGGGATGGAGCACCTCTGCTATGAGGAAAGGCTGGGAGAGCTGGGGTTGTTCAGCCTGGAGAAGAGAAGGCTGCAGGGAGACCTTATTGCAGCCTTTCAGTACTTAAAGGGGGCTTATAAGAAAGATGGGGACAAACTTTTTAGCAGGGCCAATAGCAATAGGACAAGGGGTAATGGTTTTAAACTAAAAGAGGGTAGATTTAGACTAGATATAAGGAAGACATTTTTTACAATGAGGGTGGTGAAACACTGGAACAGGTTGCCCAGAGAGGTGGTAGATGCCCCACCCTTGGAAACATTCAAGGCCAGGCTGGACGGGGCTCTGAGCAACCTGATCTGGTTGAAGATGTCCCTGCTCATTGCAGGGGGGGTTGGACTAGATGGCCTTTAAAGGTCCCTTCCAACCCAAAGCATTCTATGAAATACAGATTTATTTCAGGAGCACTATAATAAAGCCTTGGTTCAGTAAGGGAAATAGAGGTAACAGTGGTAACAGAAAAACATACCAAGCAATTGGGAGCAGAGGTCTGCCTCGTGTTGGCTGTGGCGGTGCTTTCCAGCACACCATCGCAGGGCGAGGGTGGGTGAGGCGCTGGGCCGGCACGGCACGCACCAGCAGAGTCTCTGCTCAGCAGAGGGGCTGGGGGAGCCGAACTCGCTCCGATCTGGCAGCAAAATGCTCGTGGCTGCAGTACGTGGGGTAGGGTAGGCAGCCTAACTATGCCGAAGGAGGAGAGCGGGTTCAGCCCATCCTGCAACTGGTCTCATTTGCTTTTAGCGCTTTGGCATGCAGGGTTGCTGGGAAGGGCTTAGGTCAATGGGAAAACAAAGCCAAAGCTGCAGGGGTACTGGGCTGAGAAGAAGCGAGAGGGATGGAGGACACGCGGTGGGGCTGGAGTCAAGGGCTGTTGTGCGTAATGGGAGCGGAGTCCGGCAGACGCTGCTGCTGCACCCATACGTGGTCAGGGCTCCTGCCTGTTTGATAGGAAAGCAAGACAGCCGGGTGGGAGGGGGTGCAGGGATTTGCAAGAGAGTTTTTCCAGAGGCTCTGATTAATCGTTTGGCACCACAGCCAGTTTAAGCAATCTCTGCCTCAGGCATAACAAAGGGGAAATCACAGGGTGGGGAGATGCAGCAGGGATGGGCAGGGGCAATTAAGCCAGCTGCCATCAGAGAAACTGGCTGAACTACCACGGGGTGATGGCGGTGCCAGTGTAGTACAAACTGCCCGTCACCAGTGGGTCGGAAATTGGGGGGGGAGACCCTCTGCCCGGGGAACGGCTACCACCCCGCCAAACACAGCTGCCTCCCCTGCTCAGGCACAGGATGCGGTAGGCAGTGGGAAGGTGACTTGGAGAAACAAGACACTGAAAGCTGCCATTTCCTCATGATGCCATCTGTTTCAGCCTAACACAACGGGGAGATGAGGAATTATTTAAAGAGGGCACTGAAACCATCAGGGACTTTTCCTTGGCAGTAACAGAAGTCAGGGGCTGGTTCAGATAAAGGAGAGTGCCCGTAATTAGGGTTGCACACAGTGTGACGAGAAACATCCCAGCCAACCACATCTCAGTCATAACTGGTCTCTGCTGCTGAGTCAATGACTTATCACCAGTGGAGCCTTGGCTAAGCTCCGGCTCTTTGATTTACAGCCGCCCTCGGCGTAGGTTGGACAGGGACTGGCATGTTTGTTCCTGACCCGTCTGGCTGCGAGGACACCCCAGCAGCAGGGCCGTGTTGCTTGACCGCACCTTACTGGGTCCTGCCACCACGCAGGAACCGTCCAACCAACGTAGATGCATTGACAGCACGGCCACGCGCGTAGCTGTGCTGGCGCACGAAGGACCACGTACACCCAATTTCTTCATTTAAGCTTTGCCCACTTATCCAGGCTTAAAATAACAACAGATGTGGAACTGGTCTTCTAGAAAAATCCAATTGCTGGAATAAAACCCACTGTTTGAAAACTTCTAAGCGGGAAATAAAAATACCATACAGAGAGCTATTTTCATATCCCCATTTGGGGTTAAGCAGGCCTGCACTTTATCGTAGACCAAGAAAAAACTCCCCTTCCTCCATTTGAGGAAAAGGTATTCACCTTAAGGTGTTTTCAAGGTTTATTGACATTCAGCATAGGGCTATTTCAATGTGATCACCAAAAGTGGTAAGACACAATCAGGCATAATCATTAACTGACTTCCATTCGTATTCCCTATATGGTATGTGATTCGCAGCGTGCCCCGGATGAAAGTCCATAGCTGGAGCTGCTCCGTGAAACGCAGTTCTGGAGCAGAAGTGGCCGTGTCTCCGCAGCCTGGGACCAGCACAACGCGAGGCCTGAGCCCTCGCTGTTTGCCCCCGGGCGGACTGGGGGGCAATCCGGTGAGGCACAGCCTGAGCACCCACCTTCCGGAGCCTAAGGGAGCAGCTCCGTTAAGTAAAGGTTTAAGCCATTGCCATAGCGGGCCGTGGAGCCTAGAGAGGGAGCCGTGATGAGGCCACCAGGAACGACGCCTTCAAAGGCAAACTTTTGTAGTACTTTTCACTTCTGCTTGTATTTTCCGACTGCAGGGAGAACAATACAAGCACACTAATACACAGTTCTGTGTATATTTTTTCCTCGAGCTTGCTGGTAGACACATTCAGAAGACTAGCAGCAATTTCTTTTCACAAGAGCAATTAAAAAAAAGAAAATGTGCTGGGAAGGCAGGAAAGATCAGGAGTTTGCCAGCGGAAGGGAACAGATAAGTGACAGGGCTCATGCAGGGACAGAGCTGACTCTAGGCATTTTCTCTCTCCTGTTACTTGTGCCCGCACCCTGTTAGGGTTCTCCTGGTCACACGGAAAACAACTAACCAACTCAAACCCACTTACAGCATGGACATGCACAAAGCTGTGCTGGCACCTCTAAGAAAAAGCGTGATGCAACAGCAGGAGGAAAACTGCAGAGTGTAACCTCTGCTCCTAGGGATACCTGTTCTGTGTTACACCCCATGAAAGAGTAGCTCCATGATACAAAAACAAATGAGGCTAATCCAAAGAGAAGGAAAAAAAAAAAAAAAAAAAAGAGAGCACAACTCTGCTGAGCTCAGTGTGTCCACGACATTTGTATCGTGGCGAGAAGTGACGCAAAATAGGAAGCACACACAAGACACTACAGCTAGGGTTTTGTACTACACCCACCTCTTTGACCCTCAGGATCCCCTGCTTTCAACAGCATACCCCTCCCGCAAGCACAGGCTCCCCCGCGCTCAAGAGCTGCACGTGTGCCTCCATTAGCGTATGGACAGCATCACTGCTCCGGCTGGGAATGAGGGGTGCGTATGGGCTATACGCACTTTGGATGTGAAGTCCCTGCTTGGAAACAGTTTTTCATAAGCACTGGTCCTGCTTAAGATCTCACTAGCATTCACATAGAGACTCTCACTTCATTGAGAAAGATTAAAGTGTTTGCCTTTTATTAAGAAGACTTGTTCTGTTTCCAGTGATAATTTTCCAAGTCCTTCAAACCAAAGAGCCCCTAGTTTCATAACAGCACCATCGGTCTACCACAAAAAAAGCAAACAAATCAAAACCAAAGAAGTTCCATGATGTGATATAGCATAAAGAAACAAATAGAGCTAATACATTAGAGAAATAAACACTTACATAAAGTTATGGATGTTGCTATAAAATTGGTAGTATGCAATTAAAAGATCGATAAGATTACCAGGACTGCTAGATGTTTAAATCAAGTCTACTTAGGCTCTATTTATATTGTCATGCTGGTTTTAGGCATGACTTGGCACTCAGGACCTAGCTACCTCAATTATCCACACTACACATGGTGGGCTTTCACACACCTTCCCCTACAGCCAGCAGTGTGTATGCAAGTCTCTCGAGCTACCTGTCCGGACTCAAGCAGCGCCTGCAAGGCGGTGAAGATGTAGCCTATCGCTGTCTCCTCCCTATGAATACGGTATTACAGGGTTCATCTGCATACGCCTGGTTAAGAAACAAAACACAGTCAGTTGCGTACTATAAACACCTTAAGTAAAATGGAACCTTAGATTTTAGAAAAATATTTTAATTGTCAGTTCACAAGTAAAAACTATCCCTATTACAAAACATTTTGTAATACTAGAATATCTAGCTTGGAATTTTGTTCTTATTGCCGTTGCATGTAGTTTTCAGGAGCTGTGTCAGCATGAAGGTATTAGTGGGCTTCCCACTTGTCATAGTCAGCTTGTAAGGTTACTCATAGGAAGATACACTTTCCTATTTAATCCTCACACAATTTTCACATGTTTAGGCTGCCCTGACGTGCATAATTGACACCTGACACTACGTATCAAAGTCTCCCCCAACTTAAATTGTTTCATATAACAAATTTCATTTGCAGCCTTTAAACAGAACATTCACTCCAAAAAGAGTGAACACCAGCACTGACACCACCTTAGCTACTTGAAAATCCTATAACTGTGTTCTGACAGCTATCAGATATTAACTCATTCATTTCATTTTGTTTGGTTTCTTCCTTATTCTCATGGTTGGGGTGATGTTTTGGATTTACAGGTTTTTTAGACCTTCTGAGGAAAAATTTTACCAGTAAGTAACATAATTCTGCCACATTTAAAAGAATGCAAATGCTGGACACAGCAATCATGAAAATAGTAAACACCGTCTTTTCAGTAGGTCGAGAAACAAAGCAGTCTACTGTGTTGGGGCAGGGCCAAGCATTACACTTCATTAAGCGAGGCATTCGGAACCCATCGTACATGAAATAAAACGCATACATGAAGACTGCTTCAAAGACCAGTCTGAAGAAGATGCTGCTGGTGTACGTCCACCACAAGGAGCCCTCAATACGAAACCTCTGTTTCCTGATTTCTTCAATGTCCTTGTATTCGCATTTCTGGTCTCCCTTTCTGAATTGCCTTTTCTTCTCGTGCCTCCTGTAAGCTACATGCATGGCCACCAGCAGCGCAGGTGTGGAAACAAAGATCAGCTGCAGGGCCCAGAGTCTGATGTGAGAGATGGGGAAAAAGTGATCATAGCAAACATTCTTGCAACCGGGTTGCAGTGTGTTGCAGACAAAGTCATCTTGTTCATCTCCCCAGACTCTCTCTGCAGCCACAACCAGGATCATGATACGGAAGATGAACAGGACTGTGAGCCATATCTTCCCGATGCTGGTGGAGTGCTTATTTACACCTCCTAAAATGGTATGCAGAGCTCCCCAATCCATTGTCGTGTTTTAATTGTCTGACCTAAAACAAGACAAATAAACAAAACTAAGATTAATCAAGACGGGAAACAAATACCATCGAGCATGTGGTATAAAATAAAGGCAATATCATACAACTGCAGCATAACCATAGGCTGTGGTAACATTTTGTTGACACAGTGGACTGACCTATAAGCAGTCATAAATAATAATCTAATCACATATCAGCAGGTAGTATTTCATTACTTGATTACACACATCGTATCATATTCATTCGAATTCTAAGTGTATTTGCCAACTGAAAACAGCCATTACCCACATTAAGTAGGAAAAGCAGACAGGAGAAATTGATGAAAACAGCCTTAAATTAAAAGCTACAACTTTAGAAGATGACATCAGCCAGAAGTAATGTAGGTGGTTATGTTAAAAAATAAATTGTTAGACAGCTAGAATTCCTATATAAATAAAGCTAAGGCTGGGTCAACTTGGCTTAAGAGTGTCAACAACGTTTTCATGAGTACATTCCAGCAATAAAGACAGACCTTACGGAATTGCTGCTGATGCTCTGCACCTTCCATGAGCAGGTCTGGATAACCTGCATCCACAAATTTAAAAAACGTGACTGTAGAGCTCTGTATTGTTAGTTGAAGCAAATTCCACATTAGCTTGAGGCAATGAAGGTGAAGTCTTGCTCATTATTCATCTCGAGTTGGATGTTTAAAATCAGTGCTTAAAAATTCATCCCAAAATTGCATTTCTCTCCACCAACTACAGAGAGCCTAGGGTAACTAGACAAAGACTCCTTCATTGTCAATGCCTGTCAGGTGATTTTTTTTTCCCCCCCTCGTAGTACAGACTGCATTACTCCTAGAATAGGGGAGATGTTTCAGAGGGTGGGAGAGTGCTAAAGTCAACATTTGAAGAGTTCAGACAGGCCAGCAGTAGCTCTGAGGCTTTTCAACAGAAGCATATAGTTTCCAGCAGGTAAGTTTCAAAGTGCTATGACTGTAATGAATTAAAGGATTTCACCTTTGTCTCCCACATACCTCCCCGGGAACACCACAATTGTCTGGGTTTGCTCAGCTTCCACAAACAGCAGCCTTTCACAGAGAGCATTCAGAGCCATTTCAACCCGCCTCCCTCCACCCCTCCACTTCAGATGGATTTACAGCAAGTTAGTTTGTAAGCTACTCTGAATGCAAGAAACCAGCATTTCTTGTGCCTATCAGCCAGCACCCTCTAAAAGTGCTCACAGATCTCTTTGCTCTGAAATGCCTCATGAAGGTTTTTATTTCTCAACTTTGTTAATTCACTTGCATCTCAGACCATCTGTCTTTGGCATTTACAGCACAGGGCACCAATAAGCAAAAATCACATTTTCGAGGTTTCTAGATAAGAGCAGCCACTGGTGCAAAGGCCATCATATCCACCACGTGACAGAAATGTTATTAATTTCCTAGCTCTGAACTGGGTCACATTGCATGAGAAAGAAAATGGAAGACATTTCTTTGCAGTCATCTTCTGCGTCACACTCCCATTCTGAGTGATGTCGAAACCCTTTCTGCTTTACAGCAGAATTACATATAATCAGTAAGTCACATACAATCATACAGAGCATTAGTCAAAGTACACAACAGCTCAGGGAAAATGAGGACATGTAATTGTTATCTGAATGCAAGGTTTTTTTTTTTTTTTTTTTTTTTTTCCTTGAGTTATTGGAATGTAAGTGTAATCTCCCTTCAGTGGTTCCGTAAACTACATTTCCCACAGATCATGCTGGCTGGCTGTGTGGGGTTATACTTCAGGAGGTAAAAACCAAGGGGGGGGTACACCAAAGATTTTCTTCGCATTGGAGAAAACCTTTCCTGAGCCCCCTTCAGGGTGCAGAATCTATGTGGGGTATTACCTCTGTACCTGTCTGAAAACAGTCCTGGACACAGAGTAACCTTCCTATCCTGCTAGGTTATTTTTCCAAGAAGAAAGTTTATTTTTCATTAGCATACAGATATAGAGAAAGTCTCTGTAGGTTAACAACCTTATGAGGGCACAGGAAAGACCCTTAATACCAGAGATACATACAAAACATACTAGCCAGATTTCAATTATTTGTTTCCACTCCTTTTTTTGGAGTCTGTTTTTTCAGCAATCAGACCAGCCTTTCTTTCAGGATTTGCTTTGGAGACCATTGTATGTTAAACAGAGGAACAGTTACAACTTTTATTAGTGTTTTTATTAGTGTTCTCCCTTACTAATACACACACATTGCAATTACAGTACTTATAAAATGACACTACAACTAAGTATTATGACTAGAAATACTTATGCACAGCTGAATATAAATCCTGTAGAAGACTGGCACCATGTAAACTGTGGTATTACACACATCATTCACCCATCCTTTAATTCCACCAGACTCCTTACATTTCTTCTCTCAGTCATTGTTCCTTCTTCTCCCTGCCTGTCAGCCATCTCCTTACAGTGTGAAAGGGTGGAACCTGTGTATCCCCTCCTCATAAGCCCTGTTTCTTACACTTCACCTCTCGCTGTACACCAATACTGCTCCTTTTCTGTTACCACAGCTTCACAAGGATTTGTTTCCACATGCAATCACTCCTTCCTGTATCCCTGTGCAGAAGGGGATTCAAAATATGAGTGCCTCAGGGTGTAGTTAAAGGGTGCCTTGTCTTCAGTGGCAAAGTTAGCTCAAGATGCTTCCCCACCACTGTTTGCTCTGGAGGTCACACTGCAGTTCTCCATCTCCTGCAACTTTGTGGGGGTGCATTATAAACCAGGCGGCTTGTTCAAAAGTTATTCCCAGTACTAGTATGTTTTGGGTTTTTGGGGGGGATTGTTTTGTTGGGTTTTTTTGTTGTTCGTTGTTGTTGTTGTTTTTGTTTGTTTGTTTGTTTTCTTTTAAAGCCGATCCATTTCACCCATCTGCTTTACAGCACAGACCCACAAAGCATGTGAAAAACACAACTTCATTTAAAAAATAGGCTGCAAATTGCAAAGCATGGGTAAGAATGAGCAGTCAGTGGGGAAGAGGGGTTGGCAAAGCTTTATCGCTGAGGACAATACATTGTGAAACTATACTCTTCATCCGACTTGCTCCATCTCCTCTGAGAGTGTATCGTGCTTGCTAAACCAAAACATGGTGCTTCAATTCTAGCAAAAAGCATGCCTGTACCTGGATCAATGCAGAAAAGGCCACCACACTTTGGAGACGCAGCCTTTCACCCCAAGTTTCCTAGTGACATTTACTCTCCTTCCCAAAAAAGCCTTTGTCTTTCATATCTGCCCAAACCCTTCACCATTCCCACCCACCTCTCCAAATCCTCCACCTATCTCTTCAGCTCCTCCTGCCACCATCCCCTACTCTTCCTGCTGCTTGCCAAGCTAGTCACCAACCTTTGCCCCTTCTTGCTGTACCCTCATGGCCTCTCAGGCTTGTTTTTATGCTGGTGGAAAGTCCTGTGACTTCTGGGACGCTCCAGAGATTGATACAGGCACTGATCAGATATCAGCAAAGTCTCACTATCTTCTCCCTGAAGGGCTGCACAGTTAAGATTGTAGGGTCATATTCAGGCAGCCTGAACCCCATCCAAATACTCTGACCACAGTGTTTCCTACAGCTCTCATCAATGCAATTTAGAGGATCTAATGAAGGCAATTCAGAGGCTGCTGAAGTGCCCACCTCTCTCCCATAAACAGACACAGTGACCCAAGCAGAATTTAAGTTAACCCAAGTATGGCCCTTCACACTATTAAGCTATCAGCACAGATCACTCCAGCTTAACATCAAGTTTGCGCTATCTGTACTGATGTGATGGCTCATTTACTCCTAACTTACTCAAAAGCTAGGATGTTGACTCATGATCATAGGTTATCTTTCTTCCAGATCCTTGCTTTTAAGACCTTTTTACTAGCAAGTAAAATATTAACTGTCTCGCTGACCAAAGGAGAAGAAAGCAGGAAAGCTACTTCCCTTTAATGGGTGGTAATTCTTATTTTCATAGAGCCAGTCCAGATACTATTTCTATGTGAGCAAAATCCAGCTAAATGCCTACAGAAATAACAGTATGTAGACAGTCAAGGACTTATGTCATTTGCTGGTCTCAGAAGTACAGCACAGTACAAGAAGTTAAAGACATGAAAGCTTAGGTGAATTTTGGGGGGGAAAAGCAAAGTAGGAATGAGAATAGGGACTGGTTATAAAGGAAGAAGCTGGGAAGAACAGAAGAGAGCTGAAGGCAGTGAGGTTGAGTAACTGAGCATTTAGATCCCATTCTAACATGGCAGTGTATTATCTTCAAGTATTAAATTTTCCTTAAAAAATTGCAACTGAGCATGAAAATAAGCCTTTCCAAGCCTCAGCACAGATCTCTGTTCTGCTACCAGCTGAACCTTCTGTTCCATTTCAACAGTCAGAGGATCACAATAGTATATGGCTTTTACAGTAGGAGTTAAAAAACAATCATAAAAGATCACCATGCTCCATGAGAAGTTAGTTACAAGGGAAATGGTTATATATGAACACACAAAACAGACACAAAAGCAGGTGTTTAGTTTGGGGTTTGTTTGGGGGTTTTGTTTGTTTGTTTGTTCCCCCCCCCCCCCCCCCCCAGTAGGCTAGACAGCAGCAAGATAAGAACTACAGCTTAATATTTCTGTAGTTCTCCAGCTTCTGGGCAGTGTTGTTTCGAACTCTGTGCTGCCATGGCTAGACTACCTTCTACTTTAAAGCTAGCTCCTGTAAGCCTACATTAAACTGCTGTCACAGCACGGTGCATACACCCAGTGAAAATCCCTGCAATTCACAACACTGAGGACAATTATCATTGAGCTCCCGTGTTTATGAGTACAGCTCGTTAGCAGATGCTTTTTTGACTCTGTTACAGACTGTTATACCAGGAAATCATTAGCCCATGGTTAAATCCACAGCGTCAGCAAACCACAACTAGAATACAGTGAAGGTAAAAACAATGGAAGATACATTCCTTTTGCATACACAGCATGGCACTTGCTGCTATAGGATATTAACAAGCAAAAAAAGTAGTCATTAGCAAGCGTTACAATATTTGCTTATGCTATAGGAACATTTAGGAGTCCCAGTCAAGAAGGGGTCCACAATATGCCAACTTACACATAAATTCAGAGTAAGATTATACGCTTCTCCCCACAGCTACAAATTGAATCCCAATTTACTTATTCTACTAGAATTGCACAGAAATGTAGAGGGTGTTCACGATGCCTCCACTCCTATCAGAATTTTAGTGTAGGAGGTACCAAGAGTTACTGGTCCAGTGTGACACTCCACCACTTTCAGTAGTGCCTCCAGATACTGATATGAGATCAGCAGTCTGCCAAGACAAAGTCACTTTATTCCATGTGGAAATGTCTTAACCAAGATAATCTTTAAGCAAAAAAGCACTGGTCCAAGTGTCCCTCCCCACCCCACAAGCTGGGGACAAAGATAACTCAGATGCCTGAGAGTGGCAGTTCTAATGCAGAAGTTTTGCCATAGAAAAGCTTTAGAACATCTAAACTGCATCAGACCCAAGATCACTACCAAAATTATTTTATGACCCAACTTCACACAAGAAGTATTGCTGTATGCTGAGGTCCAGCATGTATTCAAAGGCACTGCTGATACAACTTTCCCTTCAGGTTTCAATCTAAACAGTTAGGCTGGGAGCACTAGCTCATATAGGGGCTGATAACCAGCATCAAGGTGTCTTAGAGCTGTATATGCTGTTTCATACCCAGATTTGAAGAACACACAAATCTGGATTTCAGCAGTTTTATATCAGCATACCTTCACCCTGCCAACCTGGGGTCTAGTTTACTGCTAAGCGAAACAGCAAGCGCATAATTACTCCTATTGCTGAGTTAGTTTTGGTGCTGTACCACAAGAACAGCGGCATTGTCAGGACTGAACCAAGGAAGCTTCTAATAAATACAGATTAATGTCTTGCGAAGACAGCATCCTTTTATTTCACCAAGAAAGGCTGGCATACAGGCTGCAGCAGTTACTTGCCAACTCTCTCAGACTTCCTACCTAATTTGTCAGCCTTCCCCATGCCTCAGTTTCCCAGACATTAAACTGGGGATAACAAAGTCTCACCATGTCACAGAGCTGTTCTGAAATGCTCCACTACAATTACAGGCTTCACAGACTTGCACTTTGTTATCAGTGGACCAAGACAGAAAAGTACCAGTTCAAAGTTGGAAGTACAGAGCTTGAATTCAATCATTCAGGGTATTCCTGCTACCTGAAAAAGAACACAGCTCCTACATTTCTATAGCTTTAATGCAGAGTTCAAACTGTAAGAAGATGCAGCTTTGAACTCAGACGTTGGCAACCAAAATCCTTTAATTTCAGTATTATAGGCAGCTTCCAGCTATTTTAATTTGACAGCAGTACATAAAAAACTTCAAGGAGCATGCAGCTGGAACATTCTGAAATATCAACAACTCTACTTCTTTCCTAAGAAGTTGACTAAAGATCAAAAGAGCAGTCTAACAATCACAAAAGCCTGTGCAATTCTCTCTAGTAGCTCTTAAAACTTCATTCTGAACACCTATCTCCAGATCAGAGTGGAAACTGGAGAAGAGCCATGACAGAGAGATTACAGTGTATTTGATTTGACACAAGAACAGGCAAAGACTAATTAGGAACAGGAAACCTCTGACAGTTGCAGGTCTGAACACTGCAAGCATTGTCCTTTTCTTCCACTCAAGTTTATGAAAACAAGAGGCATTCTTTGCTCTAATTAAACCCAGTGTGAAACCCAGAGATAGCCTTTAACACAACAGATTAGGAACCAATATGTATGTAGTTAAACATTTAAAAAAAGTATGCTAGTTAAATATCAACAGCATTAAGGATTCAGTTCTACCCACGATGACCTGCTTATGACTGTCCCATATTCATGCCCCTACATGAGTTTTCAGTCATTTTCCAAGCATGTTTGAAAATACCCATAGCTATTTTACTAGCCTACAACTATAAATGGAGAATAACCATCCTCCAGAACATCTCTGCACAGAATTCACTCCACTTGTGGAATACAGGAAATCAGAAGTGCCAGTCACACTTGAAGGCATAACAAGACAGCACAAGTCCTATTAGAATTTGGTCCCTCTCAGCCATTTTCCCCTGTAAACCTTTCCTTCAAAGTGTGCTTTAAATGTCTTGCTTTGAAAGCAAGCCAAATTCCTCAGGACTATGTCTTCACTGATGCAAGTGTCCCATTTCCCATATTTCTAAATTAAGTTTTATACACACTGTGCCCTGCTCCCAGTCATGAAAATAGCAACTTTTAGTTATGACATTCTCATGTCTTTTTTTTTTAACCTGTTATTTATTTCCTATTTCCTTCCCCCTAGATCTAGGCAAACGTCTACATCCCCTCTACAAGTCTGCCCACTCCCACTTCAATGTAACATTTCCTACAAAATTGGCAAGTCACTGTCTCTTTCACACACAGACAGAGCTTGCATCCTTTTGGAAATGCTAATTACGTTTATAAACACTAAGATTTTATACTGTAGTGCAGCTTTTCCTTGAGCAGGTATTTTGTTATAATTTCTTTCATCAGAAGTAAAGACAAAAGCAACTTTTTCCTTTTAAAAAAATTATTACAGGAAGAAACATTTGTATGAGATACAGAATAAAATTGGTTTTCAACTTTCTGTTATCAGCTAATAGGAGATGTGTTTCTCTTTTTCCACATTCCTTCTGCTTTGACAGCATGTTATCTCTCATGTATCATCACTTCAAGCTTTTCCTTACACAAACTGGTGCTTAGCCAGGCAAGAGTCACAGTTCTCAGCCTTTCAGATAACACATCAGTCATCATTAAATAACAATTAAAAGCAGTGAGGAACAGAACAAGGAAAAAAAAAAAAAACAGGAGAAAAACATCAAGAGAAAAAAAACAAGGATTTGACCCATGCTCCGGTTTCATGCAGTTTCTGGGAGCACTGATTTCATTGGAACTGTTCACATGAATAACACAAAGAATCAACTTGTAAAGCACCCTCTGCATTCACAGGTACCAACTGGGCTTATGCAATGACTGTTACTAAGAACTTGTACATACATCTCAAAGTGCTGCTATTTTTCCAGCTACTGAGATAGTCTGCTATACCTTTTTCACTGTACAATTACTTTTTGCACAAAATAAGTGAGGTTGCCCAAGTAATCTACCTGGGTTATGCTTCAAGGGATGCAAAACAGCAATACAGTCAGAGGCCCAAGCTTCAGAAAGTTGAGAGAACTAGCCCTGTCAGGACAGAATTAATTCCTCCAGAGGAATATTTTAATCCATGGCTTTTTATTGTTCCAATTTTAAGCTCTGTGGTATGTAGTCCTTCTACCAATTATGAGACTGACAGTTCTGGGGGCTGAAGTCTCCCAGAAACCCTGACACATGCAGTAGAGGTGTAACCTCATGGCTCTGCAAATGCATTGGAAATCCCACCTGGAAAAATCACATTGCAATGCCTAGTTGACACATGGAGGTGCCTCCTTCTTCCAGGCTGAGGCTTGGCCCACCATTGCCTTGTCCTCTAAGCTAAACCTAACACAATCACATGCACATCCTTCTGCCTGCCGCCTTTCCTCTGGGGCTCTTCGAGGTAAGTATCTGGCAAGCAGGGTTTCCAGGCTGAACAGTGGAAAGCAAGAGATACTAGAAACCACATATAACTTCTTTAACAAAATCAAGGATGAAAGTATATTTTATTCTGCTCTTGACTCAGCACACATCATACATCATGGTAATCCCAAACAGAGTCTGGGCCCAAACCCTCTTATTTCACACAGGCCACAACCAATAAAATCTCATTAGTGATCAAAGTCACAAAAACTGGGTTTAAAAGAGCATTCTTAAAACAAAAGGCCACTTCCTTCTTTCAACCCTTTGCATGTTCTCCTAGAGTATTTGCAGGCTACATAAGGAAAACTAATGGAGCACAAGACAAAGAAATTAATTCCTCTATTGGGGGGGGGGGAGGGAAGAGATTCTTCAATACAAGAGATTGGAAAAGTAACACCCAATCTAGGAAAGCCCAATGATGGGGGAAAAAAAAAGGCATGCCCAGCATGCCACAGGAACACGGTCAGCTAGCAGCTACTGCCGCCAGCTAAGCAAGCACTCCTGCCCTCACTCCAACATGTCGCCCGCGTTTTATTTAAGGGCTTGAATACTTATTCCTCATGCAATCTTATCCAGCCCTGATACTCAGAAATACATTTATTTCTGACTCACACCTCTCATTTCCTATTCCCCCTGTAATTCTGAGGAATGTTTCCAGTGTGTGATCAGACACTGACAGGACCTGTCAGTTTTACTGATGCAAGCTGTTTACCTTCATGCAGCTCTCAAAAATCTATAGGCGTGTCACAAATTACCTGTAATTGCAGAAGCCTTTATGTTGCCTGGTGTCTTAGCCGGTCGGGTTCTTCACATAACGTGCTTACAAAGAGCTGCTGGGAGAAGGTGAATTAAAAAAGAGATTGTTAGCGTTAAATGCATAATTAACAGAGACAAGAGTACTCCCAATTAAAACTGGTCGCGGGGTTCAAGCACTCCCCCTCACGCTTAAGCTCGGGAAGCGGAACCGAGAGCTCCCAGGGCGGGCGGGGGTAAATCCCCTCAGGCACGGTGCGGGGCAGCGCACCCGGCGCCCCGCCACCGGCCCGGGCCCCAGCCCGCCTCCGCGGCGGGCGGCGCCACCAGAGCTCCCGGCGGCGCTGCGGTGGGCCCCAGCCCCGCACCGCAGCGCAACAAGTGTGGCGGTGGCTGCACAGGGGGCCGGCGGGCTGGGCCTGCCCCGCCGCCACCGGCCCGTCTCCTCACGGAGGACGCGCGGGAACGGCCTCCCCCGCCACCGCCGGCTGAGCTGCCGGTCCGCCGCGCCCCTCACCTGCCTCAGCAGTACCCACAGCCGCAGGGGGAGATCAGCCCCGCCGGGAGCTCCCGGGACCAGGCACCGCGGGCGGGTGGCGGGGCTCAGTGCGGATCTGAAGGCGCCTGAGGAGCGGCCGGTCCCGGCCTCGACCGTCCCAGAGCTTTAAGATCCCTCCCCGTTCACCTGCCGCCGCTTTTAACCCGCCCCTCGCCCGCCTCCTCAGGCCGCCCGTGGAGGCGGTGGGGAGCCCGGGGAGGAGCCGGGCGCCTTATCCCTGCTGCTCTGCCTCGGGGAGGGGGCTGTATGGAGATCAGGGCTTTGAACGTGAGGGGAAAACAGCCAAAATAAAGGGCGGGCAGGAGGGTTTGTGTCCCTCCCGGGGGCGGCGGGAAGCGGCCGGGGGGCGGCGGGGGGCGGACGCCCCCCGCCGCCCCCCGGCCGCTTCCCGCCGCCCAGGGGCTGGTTTGAGGTTGCAGGGGGAGAGCATGAGGGGAAGAGAAATCAAGACAACAGCAGATATGTGTTGGTTGTTTTTTTTTTTTTCCAGAGGAAATGCGTATCTATTTAAGATAACAGGGTCGTATTTCCATCTTGTCAAATCCAGGTATTCAAAAGGGCCTTGGGACAGACAAAAACACAGGCCTTTTCTCCTGGAAATCATTAAGGAATTACTGGCCAGACGCAGAAGGAAGAGCCAGTAGTTTCTGGCTTTTTGAGGTTTATTTTCTAGTGTGATTGAAATGCTACAGCAGTGCCCCGCAAGCTCGCAGGCTTTCACCAAGCTGTAGATATTTGTCAGCGCAAAGACCTACTTTGGAAAGTTTTCTGTTTCCAAGGAATACAGTTGCTGAGGAAACAATTTACCTTGGGTTCAAAAATCTCTGCCCGAAACTGAATTCTCCATCTTGCACACATGCACATCAAACTAAATAAATGGTTTCTTATCCTCTTAACTAAATACCCAAAGAAAACGCACAGCACAACTGCAGCAACAGTACCTTAGCTCAGGCTTTGGGTGAAAAATGCATGTGTTTGTGTTTGTTTAGAGTGCCAGTATAAGGGCTCAAATGACAAACTATTTCCAGCTAAATTCTTCTGCCCTTTACCTCCACTTCCTAGAATAAAAATAATCCCAGGGAAAATCTTTTGTAAAAGTCAATGGCTTAATTGATCTCATGCTCAGGAAGAAGAGGTAGAAATTCCTAGCACAAGCAACTCAGTCTTATACTTGAAGCATAAGAAATTGCCATCAGCTGTGGTTTAAACATTAGCCTGTCTCTGTGGCGCTCATGTTTCCTCCGCCACCCCCTACCCTTGCACTTCGATCCATGCAACCTGCACGTTAGGACTATAGGGAAATTCATCTCAGAAGGGATCTCAGGAGGCCTCTTGTCCAACCTCCTGGTCAAAGCAGGCCCAGCTCTTATCTCAGACCGTTCAATACTTATACCCCATCCATGGGGGACCCAGCAGTTGCTGCAGCTGGAGTCGGTTCACTGCAGCAGCTGTAGGACCAGGCCCAAGGCATATGATGCTACACTGAGCTAGACGAGCCATAAATACCTGAGGCCTGAGTCTTCCTGCATTTGCTGACTTCTGTGGGAGTTGTGGGTTGAGATGACATTCAAGGTTCATGTGTACGGTGTGTATGAGGAAGAGAGGTGGCTCCAGACCTGGCCACGCATCTGCGCTTTGCAGAAGGAGAAGCCCATCTCCTAACGTAAGAAAAGCTTTAGAAGAGACATCTGGAACTCGTGTGCTATTCCCTCTCCAGTCACCTTCCAGCTTGATTCAGTGGTCTTGAAAAAGTAAAACGTGTCCCATCTTTGTCTTTCCAAGGTCAAAATACTTTAAACATTGGGTATATTTAGCTGCAGCGGAGAATTTTTAGTTTTGTGCTGTTTTTCAAGGCTGCATTTTCTGCCAAAAAGAGTTTCTTTGCAGTAAGAAAAGTATTAGGAAAAGCTAGCGGAGACAAGACCCTATGGGTCTCACTGTGAAATTATCTAAAGGAGATGAGCCGCAGGCAGGGGTACAGCGCGGACCTCTCCACGCTGCCTTGCATCAGGTCTTCATTGCACTGCCTTTGGGAGGGTGTTACTTTACCCCAAGGCAGAAACATGCAGTTCTGGTGGCAAAGAAAAAATCTTTAGTGATGTTCTGTGTTTCAAAAATGAGACAGTATTGCACTAGCCCTTCTTTAGCTGGAGCCATGGTGAGGAGCACCGGGTGAATGGGTGGTGGGGAGCAACGGGCCAGGTTCTCCTTTGCTGAGTGATTTTTTCATCTCTTATCTGTTGAATGCTACTTCTCTGACCTGGTAACATCAGCATGCTCTTTGGTTATAAGTGATGATACAAGGGACACTAGATAGAAAGAATGAGAGATGTGTCCGTGCTGGAAATTTAAGGAATAGAAAAAGAGTTTCCTGGTTTTAATCCCAGGGTTTTCTCTTTAATTATGGGGAAAAAATGAAATATATTTAGTAACTGACTGCTTAGTAATCAGAGCTGAATTGTATATTCCTTTACAGATGAGGAATGTTTTGTGTATTATTTAGGCAGCATATAAGAAGTACTGTTTGATAAACCTGTGAAATAAATACATGTAAATTGATTACTTTTGTATGATGACAACCCCTCCTCCTGTAATAGCTGCAGCAGAGCACTATACTGTGCTCTGTGTGTGACATAATTTTTAAGTATGTGTGACATAATTTTTAAGTATGTGTGACATAATTTTTAAGTAAAAAGGGAGAAGAAAAGGATGGATAAACATAGAAACCATCTATTTTTGACATATAAACAAAGAGGAAAATTAAAGTTACAGGGTTCGGAAATTCTGTGTCATTGGATGCCTCACATGATAATGCAGGTACAAAAGAAACATCTTCATGAATACGTTTTTTTGAAAATAGATAGCGATAGTTGTCCCAACATAATATTGAGGACCAAGAGTAGCTTTAGGTATGAAGCCTAACTTTAGGATAAGGCCAGTCTCTTTGGTAGTGCATATCATCATCTATGAGGTCATAATCACAGGCAAGACTGATTAGCCTGTAAGAGCATTTAAATCATGAGCACCCTTTTTAAAATACTGGTGTAGGTCAAGTTTTCCTCGTGACCACTCTAATCAAACCAGGGTCTGAGATGACTACAACTTTTTACTGAAATTTTAACCTCATTTTCATGTATTTCATTAGACTGAAGAGTTGTACAAAACAAGTCCAACTTCTCAGTCTTCTTATTATTCAGAAGGGATAAAAAAGGAGAAAAAGAAAACACCAGGAAGTTTCTTTTCCGTTTTCCCGTGGCAGACCGCTGCTCAAACACTGTAGTGAAGACTGTAAGTGGGAGGTTTTTCTTCCTGAAAAGTCCTGGTTCCTTTCCAAACCCTTACATCTCTAATTAGAGTCTTGTCGCCTTCTGACTATTTTAGCAGTTCAGAGCAGGGAAGAAGAAAATTAAGTCCAGTCCCTCGATGCGAAACTGTTGTGCAGGTGCGTCTCAAAGTGCGTGCTCTCCTGTGGCACATTTATTAGGGGACAACGGGCAGGCATATGGTACTGACACCATATGCTAAGTCTCGGATCAAACTCCACCCTTGTTGTATGCTGCTCAGGAAGCTGCTCTTCTTCAGCTTTTATTTTCAGTTTAATTTACTGGCCCACATTCCTACAGGGATTGTATGGACACTGATTTACACACTCTCGGCAAATCCCAGGACCTCATCTAGCCAGAAATGACACCCAAAGAGTCACTTCCTTTTCAATATAATTACTTTAATGACAATGTGTAGTATCATAAAGGCTGCCCATGTAATATCGGTGTTTATTAACCATTACAGCTCTTCAAGCATTTGCACTGCTATGACAAGCAGTACTTTTTCCCACCTGCAAGGGCCTTACAGGTGCTCTTGCAGAACAATTAGGATTGCACTTTCCTTGAATAATGGGGCAGATGGCTGTCTCCCTTATCTTTTTGACCTCAGGTTGTCCTCATCAATGAGACCTTCCCTTTTTTATTTTCAGTTAACTGATATTCATGAAATATCCCAAGAGAAATATACCGGGTTCTTTCCTGCTAAGGTAACTTGGTGATCTCAGTGATGTTCCCTGCTGGTGGAGATAGAATAAGAAACAGGAGAGAATAAAAAAAAACCACCGCAACCCCAAATTATATGAGGCACCAGCAAAAGATGATGAAAATGGTTCCTAGCACTGCCAGTATATGACCAGCCTGACTCATGCAATTCCATATAATTTACACTTTTTACCTCAAAATGGACATAGGCAGCCATTTTGGTACAGAGCCACGCTCTTCCAGGACACCACTGGGAAGTGTACCTCTCCTGCATGCTAGGTAGGGTACACTAAATCATTGTCAGACACCCATCAAAGCTTCTCAGTTAATTTCTTAAGCTGACTGCTCCGGATATCCAGCATCAGCTTGATTTGAAAGGCAGAGCTTTCTCCATCCTTAAGCAGCCCGGTAATTTCTGCAACACTGTTGTTAATTTGGAAGCTGACAGTTTCCATCTCCCCACCCCTTTGGTTTATTACAAATATTTCATCAGACCAGCTGTAATCTGCCGTGTCCTTCTTCGCTCTGGGCAAAGGGGGACAAGAAGGGCTGTCAGCAGCGATGCACAGTTGCCGTTGGGATGTTTCTCCTGGAGCGGGCAGTTGCAGCAAGAATCCCCTGCTCCAGTGGCACCTAGCCCAGGCTCCGGATGGACCCATGGAGGCTTCCAGCTGATTTAATTAGTTCGTTGTTCCCTGGTTTGATGTAATATGTTCATTGTTCCCCAGCTCAACTTAATTGAGTCATTGTTACTCGATTTAACTGACTGATTGCTGCCTGACTTAATTAATTACTGCCTGACTTGCTGAATAAGCAAGCTCCTGCTGCTAACTGCTAGCATGGCTCCTGGCTCCTAACCCATGGTGTCTACCTCTGCCCCTTCCCCTATACCAGCTTGCTCTTCTCCTGGGACCTGCTCTCTCATCTCCTCTAGCCACATCCTCTGTTCCCTTCCTGCTTCGCCGTTCTGCTCCTGCAGCTCTTCCCCAACGCAAGGAGCTACTCTCACTCATCCTCTAATCCTCCTCTTCCTTCTCCTCTGCTTTTCCCTGGCTTTCGTCCTGGGTCTGCCTCCAGCTTTCCTCCCAGCTTTCTCACCACTGCGTCCCACAGTAACCCTCCCTGCTGCGATGCTGCTAAAGCCGCTCCTGAGCTCCCCCAAAGGCTTTGCACTTCTCTTGCTTCAATGTGTCCCAGATTGCCCTTCCTATAGGGGTTTTTTTTTATCCTGTTCTGCCTAGCAGTCCTACACAGGCAGCAGCGCTTGTCTGGTGCTCTCCTTTTTACTTCATTTTGACTGCTTGCCTGTACCTGTCTTTCTCTTCCTTTAAGGTATCATCCAGAAGCCTCTCCCCTTATTGCATGTTACCCAGCATCATCTGGGCTCTTGGCTCCTCTTCCTTCCTTCCCTGCCCTCGATCCATTCACTTCCTTTGAGATTTCTCTGTCCACTGTAAGGATATCTTCTCTCATTGCTCCTTAGCTCATACTCTAGCCTTTTGTTTTCACCTAAAATTTTCTGATCATGGTTCAGGTTTCTCACTCTCCACTCTCTGGCTCTCACTTCATTCCCTAGTCTCCCCAGTTCTTCTTGGCTTATCCCTCTGCATGTCCCTCTGTCTCCATTCAACAGAAAAATGAGATGTAGGTATATCTTGTCCTCTTTTCTCTGCTGTTCTGCTCCACTACCCGTCTGATGGCAATGCTAGGAGTAGACATGCACTTCTGCAAACAGAGAATTAATTTTTTTTTTCAAAGCAGATGTGTCAAGTTGTAAGTAAGTCTGCATTTATGTTAACGATCGGTGTGAGCCCAGGCTTCCCCTTGGCCCCTTCAGTTCAGTGCATACAGGTGAAGTCAGCTCTATCTGCGCTGTCAGTCTGGTATGCACAACATCTTGTGTCAGCATGTATCCCTCCTGGCTTTGCATTGGCCAGGCCCTGCTGGCCATATCGTTCTTTCTGGCCCGTCCTCACTCCTTTTATTTACCCATTTTCTCTTTTTTCTTGTGTTGTCAAGTGCCTTGGAAGAAAGTCAAGGAAGGATTGCTTGTCTGTCCAGTGTAATCCCCATCACTCAGTGGCCAAACTGACAGCTGGCTTCTGTATTCCTGGGAACAGATTCAGGGTGTGTTGCCCCTCCTTCCTCTGATTCTCTCTTTTCACTGATATGTAAATGTTTTCTTGAAGAAAGGATCTCATTGTCTACAAAGACACCTCTCCAGCCCTCTCTTCCCCTCCAGCCTTTGAGGGACCTCTACTCATCCTACGCTGCACGGCTGATGCTCTTCAATTCCACTTGCAGTGAATTAACCTGTCTCTGGACTGCTTTGCATGCATGTAAAAGCCACTGTATTCCTAGGGCATTTTTGGTCAGCCCCTTCTGGTTTTTAGATGCCAGACCCCATTGATTTCAAATACCTTGGAACCTTGGAAGATGCCTTGGGAGAGCTGGGTCTCTGGGTTCTTGAAAACCAGCTACATAAGTTATCTTTTCACCAAAAGCTTTCAACTGTTTGTTTGCTTCGGCTACAAATTCATTTCAGTTTGTTTCTTTTTCTTACAGGCTGCTGAACCTGAGCGCAGTTCTCTAAGGGAGGCCCAGCACAGTAGGCAGGGCAGGGTACGCAGCTTCTGTGTACCCTAGTTAGTGCAACACAGTCATATTCCCACTGCTCTAACATCTGTTCTCTCTCCTATATAATTCCTATATTGAATTAATCTTTGCAGGTCCTCCCATTGTTGGCTTCAGCTCATTTGCTTGATTTACAAAGGCCATCTGACTTTAGAGATGATACAGATACTGGCAATCCCTCTCACATTACTAGTATGTGAAGGTATGACACTCAGCCCTGTTCTCATGCAAGCTGGTGCCAAACCTCTCATAAAATGTTATGAGAACAGGACTGGGCCACAGATTCTTCATTCCATTCTCCGCGATGGTAATTAAAATAACATTAAAATTAGCTCTAGAATTAGCGGGTGTCAGATTCTTCTTGATATCTTCCATCTTCTGCATTTGGTAAGGCATCTTTCTGATAGTGGTTCCATTCACTCAGCTGATATATGCAAAAATACGGATGCTTGAGGCGTTTCATAGTGTGGAGCACACGTTAAGAAAGAGAGAAATGGGGACAACTGCCCTTCAATGTACAACCGGCCTTTCCGTTTCTATTTGCAAAGCACCCCTGCGAGAACAATAGCTGCATAGATGGTTAACCTAAAGAAAGTATTTATGGCCTTTTACCTTTATTTGGTGTGAAGTCTATTGTCCTTTTCTAAAATGTTAATGACAGCCTAAAGTTGTTCCCTGTTTCAGCCCCACCCTGCACTTCAGAGACTTCTGCAATTTGGGAAAACACTGATATCAAGCACTCTGCACTTCCCTCAGAAATTGTAAATGAAGCGAAATCTGTGCAGGTCACTTCAGGCTTGTCAGAGGTTTTCATTGGCATCATTGCATTGATGTAATTATCGTGGTGCCGATATGCTCTAATAAAGAGAAGGACAGAGATTAAAAACAAAGCTTCACAAGATTATTTATACACATGGTTTTATCTCAAACTGAGAAACAAACAAAAAATCAGTTGTAACCATTTTTGACGCACTTGTATGCAGGGAAGAGTTGTTGCCTGCTGAATGGGGACGAGGTTCTTCCCTTTCGCATGGGTGGTGTGTAGCTGGGGAGGTCACCCTGTCACCTGGAACGGTTGTGCCACCTTCCAGGGTGTGCAGGCACCGTACCTGGAGCATGGACTGGGGCACGGGGTGCTGCTTCCCTGCACGGTGCTTTGTGAGGTACTCATCATGATGCAGTCATGAAAGGCAGTACTGGTTACTCACTGGGAGGCAACGGAGGTCTTTTTTCCCCACATAAGGAAAACTGAAGACTTCCTCTCTTCCTCTCTCTTCATCCTGTAGTTTTCCTTCCTCCCCATTTCAGATTACAAGACTGTGGTGAAGGACAAGATGTTTCTCTGGATTGCCCTGATGGGAGTCAGGACCACTGGGTGGGTGTGTGGCTTCACCCCGTGTCTCCAGAGCTGTGGGAGCTCCTCTCACGCTAAACAGTGGCAGCAACAGCAGTTTTTGCCAACAAGTTCCCTTTCCACCACAGCATCCTCCTGACTTTCCTTAGTAATGTCTATGCCAGATAATTTTTATAAACACAGGACACCTGCTAACGTGCCAGCCTTTTGTTAACATTAGTACAGCGATCTGAAAAGGCCAAATCCTACACACATTGCCTTAGATATACATGTTAACAAAAAGCCCTGTTCCTCCCATGCATACTAAAATACCATCTGCAAATGTCACCACAGTATGCTCAAGAATTGAAAATTTTCCAGTTAAATCATGCTGATAATTATCTTCTCTGACTCTGGGCAGGGGGGGTTGAATACCCCTAATTTGGAAAGTATTGTTAGACTCTTTGGAAGGAAGGCCATCCTCCAAGGAGCAAGAGGGGCCTTGCTGGGGGCACCTCCTAGAGGCAACATTTCAGGGGTTAGGTCAGGGGGTTCTATGTAGGTCATAGAAAATTAAATTAGCTTGTTCTCACATTCCTTACACACACACCCACACACCCACACACACCCCGCAATAGCAAAAGCCAAGAAGCCATCTGCAGTCTACATCTGGAAGAGCTGAGTGAATGCTGCTGGGTATAGGTAACAGCAGAGTTTGGGCAAAGGAGTTTAGCCACTTGTATCTGCTCCCATTTGACAGCCAGTAAGAGACATGAATTTGGGAAAGAATATATAAATACAGAGCTATATAAATACACAAACTGCCCATTTTCCTTACTGGCTTAGTCAGGCAGAGTAAATAAGTATAACCCTCTAATTCAGCTACTTCAGTTTCACAGCATCCAGGCATACCACAAAAAACTGGTCTTCCTCTGCCTTTTTTTTTCTACTCCAACATTATTTGCTATTAAATGTTTACAGTGTTTTATGCAGCTGTGCAAAGAACAACGAACCATAATCTGCAGGACAGAGGCTCTATAAATTAAACCTTAAATGTGAGCTGACAAGGGCCTGCAGAATTTAGCCTTGGAGACACAACGCGTGCAGGAGCTTATGAAATGCAAAGAAAGAGCCGCCATGAATCAGTGGCAAAGTTCTCAAATGACTTACCTCCTTCAAATGCTTTGCTCTCTTCTCCCATGGCTTTCTATAGAAACTGCATAATTACACAGTGTCACTGCTTTCATATATATTTTATACTTTTATATGTGTTTCAGCTGTGAAAGACCATGCTTTCTGTTTGCAAAAAGGATGATTATGGTTAGAGTATATTTATGGGCCTTTGACTTTGCCCCATCAGTTGGTAACTGCAGCTGCATATTCACTTCCAGATGTATAATTAGTCATAAGAAAACAGCTTCAAATATAATCTATTACATTGACATTTTCACTTTGTAAATGATCATATCTAAGAAATGTCATTATTTAGCTTCCTATTGGAAGTGTCATAACTAATGTCAACCTTCAGAGCTCCAGGTGGGCATTTTCCCTGATGCCCCTGGGGCTATGAGGGTCTGACATGGATCATAGAATCATAGAATCATAGAATTGTTAAGGTTGGAAAAGACCCTTAAGATCATCAAGTCCAACCTTTAACCTAGCACTGCCAAGTCCACCACTAAACCATGTCCTCAAGCACCACGTCTACCCATCTTTTAAATACCTCCAGGCATGGGGACTCAACCACTTCCCTGGGCAGCCTGGTCCAATGCCTGACTACCCTTTCGGTGAAGAAGTTTTTCCTAATATCCAACCTAAACCTGCCCTGGTGCAGCTTGAGGCTGTTTCCTCTTGTCCTATCCCTTGTTACTTGGGAGAAGAGACTGACCCCCACCTGGCTACAGCCTCCTTTCAGGTAGTTGTAGAGAGCAATAAGGTCTCCCCTCAGCCTCCTCTTCTCCACACTAAACAACCCCAGCTCCCTCAGCCGCTCCTCATAAGACTTGTGCTCCAGACCCTTCACCAGCTTCATTGCCCTCCTCTGGACACGCTCCAGCACCTCCATGTCCTTCTTGTAGTGAGGGGCCCAAAGCTGAACACAGTACTCAAGGTGCGGCCTCACCAATGCCCAGTACAGGGGCACTATCACCTCCCTGGTCCTGCTGGCCACACTATTCCTGATACAAGCCAGGATGCCATTGGCCTTCTTGGCCACCTGAGTACACTGCTGGCTCATGTTCAGACGGCTGTCAGCCAACACCCCCAGGTCCTTTTCCACCAGGCAGCTCTCCAGCCCCTCCTCCCCCAGCCTGTAGCGTTGCATGGGGTTGTTGTGACCCAAGTGCAGGACCCGGCACTGAGCCTTGTTGAATCTCACGCAGTTGGCCCCGGCCCCAACGATCCAGCCTGCCCGGGTCCCTCTGCAGGGCCTTCCTATCCTCCAGCAGATCGACACTTCCACCCGACATGGTGTCATCTGCAAACTTACGTTTTCATACATCCACAAAATCATTCAAAAGAACCATTTGGATAAGCAGGTATTCACCTACTTCCATGTTTGCAGAATCAAGCCCTAAATCAGTAAATGGCATCAGTCTCAAGCAATGGGATAGCAATGCACAAAGTCACCGCTGTCCTCATATGCCAAATATTCCTTAACATCTTTGGCCAGAATAAAAAAATGGCTCCCTACTGGTGTAGAATGGAAACCTCAGCAGTAATTCACATTTTTCCTCATGACTTAAAGGAAACATTCCCCATTAATTTGTTGCCCATTCCCAGGCTCCCAGGATGAAAAAGGAGCAGGCTCTCCCGGAGCTTCCCAGCTCTCCCTGGACAGCTGGGCCAGGCCTCCTATGTTGTCTCTATCATCTTAAGGAGTGCTGGGCTTCCAAAACATGGCAAGGGCTTTTGCCTTACTAGCTATTAAAAAAAAAAATAATCACATTATGTTCCTCCCTTACCTCCCTTGCACCTTACCAATGAAATGAGAGAGCAGGTAAGAGCCTTTCAAGGAAGCGTTGGGTTTAACTGTGACGAGGTCCCTGTGACTGAGGCTCCAGGGGGTCTCATGGCTCTTATCCTCCCCCATCCTCTTTCTCTCCTCCCACACATCTTGCTGCTTCTCACTTGGGACGTGTCATTGCTTTTTACATCTTTTAGGCCAAGAGCAAGAGTTTTTGCCTGTTCTCACAAGCATTTTGATTATCTAAGCAGCTCAGCAAGCAGTGGCAAAATAATAATGGGTTTCCATGAGTTACTCCAAATGGATTGCGACTTTGAACTAATGATTTGCAACAATCGAATGCAAGATTTTGCTGTGTCAGCTACTGGATTTGAACAGGAGCTATTGCCAGCACGTGCTCACAGAAGCATCTCAAAAGCAAAACGCTTTAAGAAAACACTCCTTACGCAAGCTGAGTAAACTGGGCTCTGCAACATAGGTATGGGCTGAACAGAAAGCTAGCAGCGTTTTCCAGCTCAAGCACTCTTGTCCCCAGCCCCAACACTTGCCTAACTTTAGAAAGACTTAAGGTATGCAGATGGAGTGACTAATGAAGGTCTTGACAGACCTCGTCTCTTCCTCTCAGGAGAGAATGACTAAGTTGGGCTGCCAGGCCCTGCAGGAAGAGAAAGGAGGAAAGGATCTTCCCAGCTCTCATCCCTCTGCGATGATCCTCAGTCCCAATCAATAAAACCCACTGAGATAATCTCTCCTGCAGTGCCAGGATCCCCAGGTGGATGGGCCAGAGTAGTTGAGCCAGTCTTCTCAGAATAGTCCCAGTTAAAATCATAGCCTCTCTTTAACTTGGTCAGGTACAACTCATACTTGATGGCCTGTATGACATCCTACCTGAAGAGGTAAGAAATATATCCCTCACCCCGTAGGAGGTCATTACAGAAATCCCATGGGGTGTCCTCTGTCCCCTGAAGCATGTGGGCCACTGTCAGAGAGCAGGTGCTGAGATCAGCCAGTGACTATTGCATCTTTCTGGCCTGCCCGCTGAGCCCGTTGTTAGTATTATCTAAGTTTTCATTCAGCCAACACTATTGATTTTCAGTGGCCAGTGAGTGCCTCGCATCTAACACCTTCTCAGTAGAAAGGGATAGTCTCTGCTTAGCCAGTGTCTCCCATCAGACACTGCAGTCAGGATTACACCTGGGGACAGCCCACCCCATCAAAAACCACCCCAGGTCACAGCTGCTCCTAACTAACCACGGGCTAACATGCCAACATGCTGCCCCTGTCCCAGTGCCCAGCCAGCCCTCTCCTCTCTTCTCCACCAGCATGGCCAAGCAGACGCCAGCTGAGTGGGCAGAGGTTGGGCAATGCAGGATGGTCACACCCTGCTTTTCCTGGTTTGGCACAGTGATGTTATTTTCTGGAGCAGCAGGAAGGCCCATCAAGCACTCGTGACTCCTGAGGGACACTATCTCCAATTTTTTCTGCTGCTTTGAGTGCATGTCTATGTGGTAATCTGCAGTGTGGAGATTACAGAGCTGACTAAAGTTGTGGGAAGCCCTGTTGTCTCATGACACTTAAAGGTCCCCATCGAGTCTGTGCTAGACACGTTTAGGTTACAGGAGAACCTCTTTCTGCGTCATCCAGCAAACCGGTTTGCCTCCCAAGGAAGGACTCTTCCCATTTATCCCAACCTTCAGCCCAGCAATGAATGGGCTCCTACTTACTTTGTCCTGCCAGTTATCCCATTTGTAGTATCCACTGGCTAACATCTCTGCAATTCTGGCACTCAGCAGTTTGTATGGTTGGAGATAACAGGGCCTGGCCACAATCTCCTGTGGCTGCAAACCTCCAGCCTCCTGGGTGTCCTCCCAGCACAGAGTCTTCCTGCCTTGCTGTGTAGAGCAAAGAAGTGGGGTGGCCCTTTGGAAACTGCCTCCTCCTCCTCCTTCCCTTACCCCATGCAGCAAAACTGTTTTCCTTCCACCATGTTCAGGATCTCCCATGGCTGCAGGGAAGGAAAGATTTGCCTCTTAGCCATGAAACCAGATTTTCTTTGGTTGTAGATTTTCCTCCACCCAATGAAAACAGAGACAGGGAATTTGTTTTGGACTATTGAGTTCAGCTTCTCCAGACAAGATTTTCGTCCACTCATCTTGAATGAGACTGGAGAGATGCGCAAGAGGGGAGACCATCAACTGAATGGGGCCAGAGGAGCATCCCTGACATAAGACATGAGACAAAATCCATACAAAAACCAAGTGAAAGACAAACACAAAGACATGTTAGACTGTGCTCTGCTCATCTGTGCAGTTCTCTGCCGGCAAGAGAGAAAGACTAGAAGAAAGGGAAGGGCAGGTATGAAATGGCATTGGCAACCATCGCCAGCTTAACCAAAATGGACAGTTAATAATGTGTAGAAGTGACTCAGATTTTGATGCTGTCTTTTAATTAAGGATCGATGCATGTGTAGATTACATGGCACATTTGCAGGAGGAGTGCTCATAGAATATAGATGTTATTAGAGCAGGATAATTATTCATATTTGGTGTCAAGCCAAAAGTCACATTACAGAAAGGTCTTAACTGCAAATTTAGCAGAATAATTCAAATGCAGAAATGAGAACAGGAGGCTTGATTGGTGTGTAAAGGGTGACTCACATCAAACTCAGTCTGCTTCATTTTTGTGTGAGTTGCCTTAAATTTAACAAAGCAAATCCCATAACAGTAGTTGTTTTCAACAAAAGCAGGCAGAGGCTTCAGCTATCGAGAAACCAGCAGTCTCCTGCACAGAAAGAACATGTAAATAATCCCACCAGGAATTTTGGAGTCCGCTTTTACCCACCTCCCTGTTCTGGTGTTTCCTCGGTCTCCCTGCCCTGTTCTGGTGTTTCTTCAGTCTCCCTGCAGAAGATGCAGCTGCAGAAAGCAAACTCTTTGATGGGCTGTTTCCCTGTGCCACAGGGCTAATGCATTACCCAGAGGTGCTCAGGATATGAAAGGGAAGCCAGGGTGCCTAGGAAGCCTTTTAACTCTTCACAAGCATAAACATTTCTGTTTAACTTCCAGAATCCCCCTTCCCTCAGGGGAAATGGCTACTTATTTCTCTTTTACCACTGGATGTGAGTGCAGGCCTGTTATTACTGGCACTCCCTTCCCATGGATTCATTTTTCTTGGTTCAGGAGACTCTAGTAAATTCTGAATTTTTAAAAGGGAAACCTGAGACATTTTTGTTAAAGCTGCCTGTATTTTATGTGAGCAGAGGAGTTCTCCTTTCCAGTACGTTTTCAGTCACCAGGACCTTGAGCATCAGGGACTCCTTCTTTACCTGATACTTCATATACAACTCTGCCCTTTCTTCAGCCATAAAATAACTGCACCAATAAGAAAATAAAAGTCACTGCCTACCTGTAGAACAACATTATATAGTAAATTAACAAGAGCAGAGAACAAGGCAGAGGTAAACAACTGCTCTTTCCCTGCCTTTATGAGATGAGTCCCATGCATAAAATCCGCACCCCAAATGCAAGCAGGAAGGAGAGCTGCGAGGCACAGATGTCCAGAGGGTTTCAGTTTGTCCAGGTGCTTCTGTGATGTTTCCCAGCATGGCCCATACCCTCCCAGGACCAGCCTTATCCAGCTGCCCGAGACGCGGGCTGCTGCCACCGCTTGAGGGTCTGACCTCCAGGAGAGACCCTGCCTTCTCCTGGGACGCAGAGCCACAGCTTACACAGGCAATTACTGGGTTAGTGATGGGACTGAAACTGGTGTCTCCAAAGCCTGTGTGACCTCTGGACCATGCCACAAGCTGAGCAGGGGTAGAAAGTACTTTCTCATCTTGCTGGTTTGCTACCTGGAGTCTTGCTCTGTCAAACGGTGTCCAAGACTTACCCTTCTGCTTCTGCTGTTCCCTCAAGGACCCTATTCTATTTTCCTTTTCTTCTAATTATTATAAATATTTGTCCTGGAAACAGCCTTTCTGACGTGGATACAATCCAAATAAAGCCCACACTCTGAACTGTCAGAATTTCCCCCATCTCTGAGGGCTCTCAGGCCCTCTCTGTGCTAAGCACTGTCCCTCCGAGTCCATCTCATCAGCATATAGTAAAGCTCATGGAGGAGAGGGAATCAGACCGGCTTATGTTTTGCATGCCTCCGTAGCTTTGTCGTGACACATATTGCCTTCCACCCGTCGACACCGTTGTGAATGTGTAGAAGATCTTCCAAACCATTTTGGGAAATCTCACATCCGCTTGGCTTCCCCGCTCAGTTTCCTAGCCTAACCCCAGAGAACAAGTGTTCCCCGGGGCTTTTCCTTGGGGGACCCACTGGCATGAGGCAGGAGTCTTAAGAAGGAAAACTTTACATGAGCTACTTAAATCTCACCTTGATTCGACCTCTTCCCCCTTTGCAAAGTCAGGGCAATGCTTTCACCTTGGCATTGGCTGGCTGGGGGTTGGTGGTGCAGCTGAGCATGTACCTACATGCTTTCAGGCTGCTCCAGAGTGCTCACAGGTCTTTTCGACAGCTCTTGTCCTGCAAATTGCAATCTCCCGGGGTAAAAAAACCTAGTACAAGGGACCCTGATCCCTGTGGGCCTGGTAGAAAGTGTGCAGTAATTGAAAGAATAATAATACATGTCAGACGTACACAGGCTGAGGAGGTAGCAGAGGAACTTAATGAAAAAACAAATCCTAACAAGCATGGGATACTAATTTTAAGAAGTAATTCACATATTACTTATTGCTTAAGGGCAAAATTCATGCTGCCTAACATACTTTCCCAAGTTCGCAATGCATGGCCTTTGCAACACAATAAGTAGGTACTTTTTAACACTTTCCAGGTCCAAAAAGATGTCTCTATAACCCATGCCACATCAGATAGTCACAAGGCAACAGCATGATTTCAGGAATGCGTTTTAGCGTTGTAAAGGAGATCCCTGATGAGATCTATTCATGCTCTCCCTCCCTGAAGGGTCCAGGCTGCCATTACCACTGTGCTGAGCAGGGAGGAGGAGGAGATGTCCATTAACCCCTTCATTAAGTGCTGAGATGGCAGTCACAAGTCAGGGTGTGTCCAGAAGAGCCAGATGAGTAACTTTTGTAGAGAACAGAAATCCCATTTGAATCCCGCAGCGTTGTGGACAGTACCAGCAGCAACAACACCGAGTTTTGGTGCAACTTTCCATTTCCGGGGCTCGGAGAAGCCCACGGTGATTAACCAGCCGAATCTGCCATCGGGGAAGCAGAAATTTCCGTTTTAGAGGTGAGGAATGCCAGAGCAT
The DNA here is from genome assembly GCF_965183815.1 of Platalea leucorodia. Lineage (NCBI taxonomy): Eukaryota > Metazoa > Chordata > Aves > Pelecaniformes > Threskiornithidae > Platalea > Platalea leucorodia. The sequence continues at coordinate 19,699,712 of NC_138824.1, forward strand.
GGAGGAGGCAACCTGAGTGCCCTAACTTCAAGCAGCTGTCAGCACCGGACCAGGAGACAGGCCTGTGACCCCCCGACCTGTGTCCTAAGGTCATCTTCACCACAAGGCCATTCAGGCTTCATCACTCTTTCTTTTTCTTTGTTCCCTAGCTCCTAGAACAATGTGATTATGAATTCCGTCACTGTCTGTCCTTCCCTGAGCTGTGTGGCTGCAGGAGACCACAGCGGGGTTTATCCCACCCGACTGCCAGGTACGACACAACACCTCCTGAAAACCAGGCGCGGGGAAGCGATGTAGCAGGGTGCGGAGGAGACCAGCCGGGGGAGAGGCAAGCACAAAGCATCTGCCAGCCCCCAGGAGCAGCTTTCCTCATGGCGGCATGCCCGTACGCAGAGGTGGTGATAGATGGCGATGGTCTACTAAGCGATGGTCTACTAAGCTGTTGTTTGTAACAGCTTCTCCTTTGTCTCCCCTCGCTCCCACCAGGACACCAGGTGGAGAGATGATGTCGTCAGCCATCCCCAAAGAGTTGGTAGAAGAACATAAGGTCACTGAGCTGCTCTACCCAAAGTCATGGCCACAGGAGTAGCCAAGGTCTTGTTTTCTCATACAAGGACCAAAGTGTCCTGACTAAAGGGTCCTGAGGAAAGGGTGTTCCTCGGCCTAACAGGCTGCTTCTGCAGGTGAATGGTATTTGGGGTTGATCACCTGCACACAGGGGTATCTCTCAGTGTGTGGTGACACCTCTGCTCAGCAATCTGTATCCAGATCTCAGCCATCCCCTGTAGATCATAGCCAAGACAACATCCCATAAGAGGAAACTCCAGGAAAGAATTAGTGAATGTTTACTGAAGAACAGTAAAAGTGTAGAAATGTTATCCAGAACTGGACTTCCAACATCCCCGGCTCATCACAATCCAAGTTCTTTTGAGACCCTCACTAACAACCTCCCTCAGCATTAGCAGGAGCTAAGCATGTGAGAGAGGAAAAAACCAGATATCTTAAAAATCAAATTACTGTGCAAACCAGAAGTCAAAGAATATGTTGCATGAGATAAATCTTCACATATAGAACTGCCAATGTGCAAAAGAGAAACCAATTAATTTTCTAACAATCATCAGTGCATATTTCAAATAACATTGAGTTTCCTTCCATTTTCAGTTCTTTTCTCCCCCCTTCTTTCTTTCTTCCCCATTTTCCCCTCCAAATTTCATTTTGGTAAATATTTCTCCCTGTTGCTCAGATAACCCTATCTGATTGCAGAGGCTTGAAGCATAACCAATGATGAAAGACTACCTGAGGGATACTGGAGCACGTACGCCACAGGGGTGTGGACATAAACCCCTGAAATATGCTGGCAGTATGACCAGAGTCGTTCTACCTGTAGGTTAAGTCAAGATAAGAACTTGCTTGCCAGCTGCAGAGGGCATTAGACCAAACCGAAATCCTCATGTTTGTTAAAAAACCACCAGGACTGTTGGCTTGAGATGGGGCAGAGCCTGCGGGCTGGGGGGCCAGGAGGGGGCTGAGCGCCCCGCCACCTCCTCTGACACAAAAATTGACGGCGACCCTCTATCCCAACGGTGTGGCTCCAGCCGGGAGGGTGGGAGGAGAGGGTCAGCCCTACCAGCTGGGACCAGGGCTTTTGCTCCAGGTGGGCTTTTTGGCTTGAGGCTGGCACCATTGCAGCAGGTCCTCCTGCACCTAACTCACGGGCACCTCTGCCTTTTCTTGACAGGCTTCAAAGTCACTTGAAGCATATGGTCCCCGATGGGCGCTGGGGTGGTGTGTGGTGGCAGGCAGTGGGGGCGGTGGCCGCCCCCCGGTACCAGCCGGCCCTTCGGGGGGTTTACACAAAAGCAGTCGAACACGTCTGTTCAGGGCGCAGTCAGTGAGGCATGGAAGAGCAGATGACTAATGGCCCCAGACTGGCCTAGTTAGCGCCAGGGCGGCTTCGCTACGTGCCGCCCCAGCGGGTTCCAGCAGTGCCGCTGGACAGGAGAGAGGGACCACTTCTTGCTGGAGCGGAGGGCAGGGTGAGAAAAGCTTCCCCTCCCTCAGAGATGCTGAGCAGGAGTCTCCCCTCCCCTTCACACATGGGGAGGGCTCAGGTTTTGCATAGAAAAGAAATAACCAGAAAATACTGCTGCAGCACACGAACTGGCACTTCTGGCACAGCACCTTCATACAGAACCATCTCAAAATTATTTACAAATGCCAAGTGAAGCCCAAGGCATGGCCATGCAACACTGTTCATGGGTTTGCAGGATTTTACAAGTGTTGGCTGATGATAGATGCCCTCTTTGAAAAGCCAGGGCTCTTTGGGTCACCTGGAGTATGTGAAAATCTCTGCAAAAACCACAAGCAATCAGAAGAGGTCAAATCAAAACCAGCTCCCATAGTACATTTATAATCCTGTGGATTGTGGATAGAAGAAACAAAAAGTCATCTTAAAGTAGCCAAGTGCTCTAATAAAAAGAACTAATTTTAAAAAAACCCTGATAACGACTAATAAAAAGTGTTCTTGACAATAAAAAACTCACATGATTTCTACACCAGGCTCCTGATCGATCGATGCCCCTGAGCTGGCAGTACCAGAGCGGTGCCAGGGTGTGTGCACCCGCTTTCTGGTCGTCCAGCCTGCCCCATGCACAGCTGGAGTGCGGACAGGCACTGGTGGAGAGCATCCTTCAGTGGACACCTTGCGGGTTTGAGAGGCTCAGGCATTAAAGGGAACTCCCGGTGGAATGCTACGGCCATAGATATATTGTTTTTAACACTTAAAAGCTGTCTAATGCTTAATTCCTCTGTTCTCCTCTACCTTTGACTCTGTACCTCTGGCATTAATGCAGCTGCCAGTAAAATGACATAGCATGTTTAAGCTTTCCTTGCTATTAATCAGGGCAGGAACGGTAGCTTTCTGCGGGTTTGTAAGTGCCCACACCACAGACCTGTACTATCTCAGCTCTCCATCAGGTATTACAACGTTATGAGACAATTGCTGTTTTTCTTCAGACTTTTTGACTCATTTTTAATGCTGAAATTCTTCACGGCGAGGCCGTTGCTGGGGCTGTGCAGCAGGGTTGCAGCAGGCGTCTGCTGACAGCAGTGACATGGAGGAGTCTGGGGCTCATCTGCCAGAAAAATGGGAAGACAGCGTTGCTCCAAACGGGGCCATGGTTGTGCAATGGCGGTGGAGATGTGCAGGGAGGGAAGACATTTTTGCCACAAAGTGTGGGGCCAAGGCCTTGGCCGTAGCTTGCAGCCAGCGTGGAACGTGCAGCTCCCGGCTCGGGGAGGGAGCGGGAGCGGAGGGTGACTCACAGCCCAGCCCAGGCTTCCCTCTGTGCCGGCCACAAGTGCCGGGCAGCAGATTTCAGGGAGGAGGAGGAGGACAAAGACACTTATCATCCACTCCCTGCCCTCCACCTATTCGCTCCCTGCTCATCTAGACAGGGCTGAAAATAACTGTGTGCAAGAGCAAGGGCAATAGGTGCAGGCAGCCCGGGCAGGAGGTCCACGCATGCCGGAGTTCGGCCGGGATCACCGCCAAGCCCAGTGTGGGTTGCCCTGGCATGGCAGCAAATAGGTCCGAGAAGGACTGGGAGAAGACCAGCGTTGTCTTCATTCCTCTAACACAGAAGTGAGCATCAATTTGGTGTGATTTAGTATATGCTAAGGTCTTTGAATGAATTAACTGAAGTGCTGAGTCCTGGTCTGGGCAGACCTGGACAAAGTGAGGAGCATTCAAGGAGTACAAGAGTCAGGAGAAATATAGACCAAGGGATTCAAAAGGAAAAACTGAGGAACTTGGTTCATTTAGTCCAAAAAAGGAATATTAAGAACAAAGATGGAAACAATCCTCTAACACATAAAACCTTCTTAAGGAGATGATCATTTTATATTATCTGTGGAGACAAAGACGTGAAGAAATCAGTTTTCCTTCTGCAACAAAGAGTGTTTTGACTGGCTACTAGGGAACATTTCCAAGATGTACAAGGCGTGGAGTGTGGGGAGAGGCTGGAGAATCCCTGTCCAGAGAGATTTTTCAGGATCCCTTAGACAAAACTCCCCGTGATGTTTCCCGAGGGTGCCTGCGGGCGGGGGTCCGGCGGGGCTCCCTGGCAGGCAGGGGCTGCCTCAGTGCAGAGGTTTACATTTCGTTGCCTGAAATGTGGCTTTAAGTATTCTTGGCAAGAGTCATAGCTTGGCCCGAACAAGCATTTGATAAGATCCATAAAGCTAAACAAGGATTACTGCTCTATAAGAAAGTGTTGAACACCAAGTATGCCCCACTTTCTATGATCTAAACCATGTTAATTCTCTAAGCGCAAATCATAACACATCTGGAGCCAACTATTTCCATCTAGTTATAGACAATGTTAAATGAGATGATAGTGTTTAATTTTGCTGAGCCAGACAGAGATAATACCCCCAGGAAACAGTTTAAGTTTGCAAAAGATAAAAAGGACAGTCTAGGTTGCTAAGTGATAATGTTTTGCAAAACATAAATACTTACACAAAAGAAGTGATTAATTCAGGACATTCTTTACATATCATCTCTATAATCTTTTCAGCTGTAGCCCATTACGTACCTTTATCTCACAGCATACTCTATTTATCTTACAACCAATTCTTTTAATCTGCGGGGCTTTTTCAAACTTAATTCTCAGCCTTCTCAGCCTTCTGCCTGCTGCAGCCATCCTCTCTGTGGGATAACACCCACAGACCGGTTGCACACAGGATCGGACACATTTGACGCCAAAGATAGGTTTCAAAGAACGGTTCCACGTACCACTGTCTGTTCAGCATTGGTGGCTGAGCCCCATCTCCATTTGCCATCATCCATTGGGGAATGAGCGGTGCAGAGTCCAGCTCCTGCAAACATGGCTCTTTATTAACTCCTGCTGCGGCATGGCAACATTTTGCCCTTTGCCGTAGATGAAGACCTTGGAGACGAGAGGCTGTAAATCCAAGCTGGCAAAAATGATGTTTGCAGGGCAATGGAGAGTGTTGTCACTAATTTAAATATGACTGCTGTTTATACTGTGTTAAGGGCAGTGACCAAGGAACAGCATTCAGATCTTCCATGGGAATACCTCTCCCAGCCCCAAAATGCCAAATCTTTGCTCATGAAAAGGACAAGCACAGGAGCTCCACAACTCCTTGGCTGCCATTAGCGCTTGACGTCAAACAGTGGCCTAAACGTTTGCCAATTCTTGGAAAACTGCAATAACATCATTTTTTTAAATGACAATATTGTCATTTGAGTGTCTGCATGATTTATTACTTTCCCTGTAAGGTGCTGCATCCTGAAGCAGATGCCTCCTGCAAGGAATGAGCGCGACCGGCCCACGGTGTCCCCCAGCTCCCTCCCTGGCTGTTGGGGTTGTCTGGCTCTTCCTTGCTCACTGCTGCCTTTAAACTGATGTGAATCCACTACTTTCACCAAGGCTTCTTTCAATACTGACTCCCATTGTATCCCTAGGGAAGCACTGAGGTGATCCTCCACAAAAATCAGGAAAGTGCAGTCAGCCCTGCCAGTCGGTGCCTCTTTGCACTCTGCCTGGTTTTGGAGACCTTTTCTGATGTTTCAGTGGCCTTTCCCCACCAGTTGTACTGCACGTCCTGCTCTGGAGCTGTTTCCCTTTTCTGTTCCCTCGTCTGTCACAGCCTCGGTGTTGACACCAATCCCTCCTGACAGGCTGCCTGGTTAATCCAGCACGCCAGGGCTTACGTTGGGATGGACTGTACTGTTCAGTCCTTCAGCCGAGTGCTCCTTCCACACTCCCTGCACCGTCACAGCGTCTGTTCCCTTATGACGGGTGTTACTGGCCCACATTCTTGTATCTTGACTTTATTTCCCATTTCCTTCATGACTTCCCCTTTCTAAAAATATGAGTACCCACTCTTGGTGATTTCTTCATTACTTTGTGCAATGGTGATGTCTCAGCAGCCCTGGCTTATTCATACCTTTCCGGGAATGATTTTATTGTTTTGCTTGCATAGCTTTACCATGTTTGCTTACACCTTTCTGCGATGCCCACCACCACACTATCTTGGATTGCTTCCCTGAATATTTATCTTGTGGTTTACAGTGAGTTTTTTTTTTCTTCTTATAATCACCTGAAATGCTCCCAAAATACCTCTTTGGAAACCACCTTCTCCGAGCTAGCCTTTACTTATTGTGATCAAGTGTCACCCCACCTTTTTCTTGGTCTTCCTCTTGGTCTCTTTGTTAGATAAACTAATTGTTGGCTGCGTGATCATTGGGTGTATGCTTATAGTAAGCATTAGGCAATGTTGTGTATTTTAATTGTTTTTAATTTGCATGTTTATAGGGATGAAGGATTTCTGATTTGTACTAACTCTATCTGCATCATTTCAAAGAGATGTGTATCTCAACGTCCCTAAAAGAACTCAAAGACCTTTGCAACTGCTCTAAATAGCCTGTTCAGTTGCTTAACTTACACTTAGGAAAACTTTTTAAAAAAAATCTAAGCCGTGGATCAAACTTTCTTGATGCTTGTGTTTTCACCTAGGATGAACTTTGTACAATCTTGTAAAAGCTTGAAAAATATTTTTTAATCTATTTCATAAGCAGTGAGCCCAAGAGTGTAGATAAGTGTGTGAAGATGGTCTCCATGCCCCTAAAAAGGAACAAAACTCATGACCAAGTGGACAGTTAAAATAACTGTCAGCCAAAATCAGGGACATTAGAAGGAGGAGATGCAGAAATACGAGCAGCAGGTGATAAATCTGCTTGGTTTATCGCTGTCTTAGGGTGACAGGGGTTCGGTCCCCATTCAGGGTTTTCTACCTTGCCCCACTCAGGGCTGAGATTGTGGCTGGAGTAAACAACCTCTGCCGAGGCGTCACCCCCAGATCGGCTCCTGTGCAGCCCTCGCAGCGGTTCCCTCTGCTGTCTCCAGCCCCCTTCCCCTGGGAGGGCGGATCACCCAGACGGCCGCGCGCCCCACCGCCGCACCGGGGGGTGGGTGGGAAAAACAGCAATGCAAAGGTGCTGTTGAGCAGTGCGTGGGTGGCTGAAAGAAGGGGGAAACTGTGAGGACCCCAAACAGGCACGGATTTAAAAAAAAAAAAAGATGGGGTATTAGGGCAGGAACTAGGTGAAGCCACAAATGAAAAAAGAAGGGCTGCTAGGAGAAAGCACACTGTGTATGAATAACTGGCAGAGAGAAACAGAGAGTGGCCCAGGACCATTGCCCATCGTCCTGGGCAGTGAAGGGAGATGCTGGCACAGACCTGAGGATGACCAAGTGCAGCCCCGCTCTGTCCCGGGCTGCGCTTGGGGTGCTATTGAGCCCTGCGCTGTCTGCTGTGCTGCCTATTAGATTATTGCCAAAGGTGAAAACATACTGTCATAAAAATCTCCCTAATAAATCTGTCTTAATTAAGTCAGCTTGCAATTTAGTTGTGGAGACTGTACTTTCTCCACCCAGCTACTGTGGTTTTCCCAGGTATGCGAGCTGGGGATTTTGACCAAGGATGGAGGATACTACCAAGTTTGTGTGACTGTAGCTGGTCCCATATACAATCCAAGAAAAAGACTCACAAGAGTAGACGCATGCATTAAGCATTTCATAATTTCCCCACAAAAGGAATAGAAAAGAGGAACAGGTGTTGCAGATTTGCTAAAAATATTTTTCTCCCAGGGAAACTGTAGGGTATACCACAAAAAACATGCAAAAATAATAGTTCAAGTAACAAAAAGAGTAAGGACTCCCTGAGAAAACCATGTCTGGAAGGACGGTATTTGCCAGACAGGCCTTGAAACGAGCAAAAATATATCTCATGGCTGGAGAATATAAAGAATTAATATGAAGTGAGAGCTGGAGGGAACAGGGGCTCAGAGAAGCTGCACCAGTAAGTTACTGAGTTACCAAAAGTAAGAGACAGCTATGGACTTAATGCTAAATAAAACAGAGTGAAACAGTCTTCCCATAGTAGCTGAGCTTTTTTCAGTTCTGGTCTTTGTAAACAAGGTGATCATGTATTGTTCTAGAAGTCTCTCAACACTGCCTTAATTAGGCAGCTTCCAAATTATCTCTGTTGTTTACGCCATATTACTCATAAATCGTGACCATGGTCATATTCAAGCCCTTCTTGTAGGCTCTAGCATCCAGTGATGATCACCTCTGCCTTTTAATTATGATAATATAGGTTTCTGAGCCTTTGATATGTCCACCTGAAGAAGGTTGTACAAGTACACACATCTTGGCAGAAGAGCCACATGCTGCTGATACGATGACTATTCGTCTCATGGCAAGTTCCCAAGCTTTCCTCACACTGAAGTAATGCCATCAGATGGGTGGCAGCTGGCAGTAACCTGCATTAGGGGAAATCAGAAAAGCTGCATCAGGGATCATGGAACAGAGAGCCTGGACCAGCACAGTGCTAGGGCAGGGGGACCTCACTTAGCTTTTGCAGGTAAATTATCTTGGAAGGAAAAAATTGATTTTACAGGTGAATAGTCCAAGCTTGTTAGCCTGGAAGACAGGTGAACAGGGATGAACCATTAACATCTGTTTCTAGCTCTGCAACAGGGCTGCGGCTGGGCTTCCCATGAGCTGGACCGGGCAGACTGGCCTATTTAAACATTACAACCAAAACTCCTTTGCTACAGAAGCAGGGCAGCAAGCCAGGCAGGATGCCGATGCAGACCCACCGGGCCTAAGAAACGGAGCAAAACCCGGGACTGTGGGCAAGGCTACCCACATTGCCCATTTACTGACCTGCACCAGCACGGCCAGGAGCTGGGCATCAGAGGAAGGGCCATTCAAAAAACTCATCCGCAGGCTACAGGAGAGCTGGCAGCTGGAAATTACTTTCTTTTGCTCTCCATACACGTGGACAGAATTGCTAACAGGGTGGACGTGGCAGTAATTACCCGAGGATACAGTCAGTGACCACCGTCTGGACAGTTGTCACAGCAAGTTTTACAGCAGTAAGCGTGATGAGTTGGTAGGGCAGCGCTCTCCCGAGGTAGCACGCTAGAGAGGAGTCTGGACTGTAATTTTTATAATAAGAGATCTGCTTTATAAGAAGAGACTTGCTTTATAAGAAGAGGCTGCTATAGGCAGACACAGTAAGCATTGTTCATACAGTGTACTGGGGCAATACTAGCAAACACGTACCTCACTTTTACTGATGATTAAATAAGATTGCATTAATCCCTATCTAATGGTTTTCCTTATAATAAACTATTCAGATACTAAGATCAGATTAGAACATAAGCTCAGGTTATAACTTAATGAAATATGTTTTTATTTGTAGTAATATAAATAATACCTGCATCTTGTTAGAAAATTTGTATTTTATATTTTTCTTTGTTCTCATATCCTTAGTTTGAATAGCTTTTGTTTTGTAAATGACATGCTAGAGAAGTATGATATTGTCTCTTTCAGCAATTGAAGCTATATTCAAACTTTAAAAATCAAGCAGACTTCTGTAATCACCCTTTACTATGCACGGATACAGATTTTGATGGGGGGAGATGATGTTTGTAATTAATTTTTCTTCCTAAAAAAGGAAGACCAAAGATAAATGCAAGAAATGTTTCTGGTTTACAGACTTGCACAATGCAACTTCATGCTACTTCATAAATTTTGTACGACACGGATCGGGCACAGGCACTGCCCATTGGGTTAAATTGCCTGGTTACGCAATTCCCTATTTCCACTGCCCCATATGTTTGAAATGGCACAATTACATCTTTCCATGACTGCATGGCTTTGAAATGAGACTGCTAAGTAATATCAGAAAATCTGGTTTTGTGGTCGTAAGGTGCTCTGGAATGTGGAAAGCTCCGCACTTCTTGGTCTGCTGCCTTTGTATTATAGCGGTCATTCCAATAATTTGTTTTTAAATGCACAGAAATACTTTCTATATTACTACTAAGAACCCAGTAGACAGATTGCACCTCATTAAGTTTTTAAGTAGAGCTTAAAAAGAAAATACAAGCTCCACAGCAACACAGCTGGGCGTGAAGCTGACTGGTAATTTTGCTGTCCAAGTGCTGCTGCTGCGTGTGCAGGAGCAACGCGCGCATTAAGAACTCGGCTGGGCTACGTGGAAATTACCAAGGTTTTCGATGAGGCAGAGGCTGTAGTGAAGCACGAGGCAATGGTAAATCATTGCCACTGGTAATGCCAGTTTTAATTTATGTATAAATGATTATTGGGCAAGACAAGGAAAAAAAAACCACCCCAAAATTATTTATCTTTCAGAAGAACCAGTTGCATTGAGGCAGTTCCCAGGAACTCCTGGCTAAATGACAACCTTATTTCTTCAGTAATATCAGAGTGACAGCAAGGATTTTCCAGCTTTATCGCTTTCTCACTGGGCTGAAAAAAAATGCCTCTATTGTATTCCTTAGGTGTGTTATCTCTTTAAAGCAAACCAAGAACAAGCAACCGTGGCTTCATAAGGAAAGTATGTATTGTTACAATATTGGAAAAATTAGTGCAAGACCTGCTGTTAAAGTTTAAACACATCACAAATGCAAAGGAAGGTTTTCACAATGTTTTAAATGACAGATGCTTTTTAATGTTTTCTGTTGGAAAACGTGTCCTTTTGTTGTGCCAACACAGAGGTGTTGGACCCTTACAGAGGCCTTGGGCGGTACATTCGTACTGTAACGGTGGTCATCATCTAGGCTTAAGCGAAACAGAACAAACATCCAATTTGGGCCAAATTTACAGCTCTATTTTACAGAATCTTTAAAAAAACCAGTAAGTTCAACTTCTGCACAAAACTTTCCTATATTCACGTGCAAGTATAGGCTCTTGTCCTTTCCATGTTAGACCACATTTTACTCATAGAAAAAGGAAAACAAGTTTCCGGATGATTCTGCATCTTCTGCATCTCCACTTCTTGTGAATACAGGTCTGAAATCCCAGTAGCTGGAAGAAGTCTACCAAGCCACGCATTAAAATCTCCATTTCACACTGGGGTTCAGGAAGAAATCTCACACACGCTACGTGCCATTTTATTCCAAGCATCCCTTCATTTCAGTGTTTGGTGAAGGGCATCCTCGCTGAAGGAACAAAAAACATCAGGCAGAGAAGGGAAAATGCTGAGGGATGTGCAACCCAACAGAGCATTTCTTTGAATATACGTTAAGAAAGTAAGTCATGCTGTTTTCCAGCAAACTAGAAAACAAAGCGGTTTGATGTATTTCAAAAGTCCACTGAATTTTGTGGAAACAGTGCCCTTACCAACAGCTCTGCTTGAAATTCGCTCCGCTCCCGCAGGAGTGGTGCAGGCTTTTCCTCAGAGCCAGGAGGGTACTGGGACAATTTTTGATGAGCTGTATACAAAAAACTGCCAGTCCAGCTGCCTTTGTTCACGGCTTCACTCGCGGCTGGCTTGCAGTCGGAGGCAGCTGAAACGACCCTTGGAGCATTTCACAACATATCAGCATGTGCAAACTGGAGCTTCAAAGCAAATTCTGGGGGTCAAACATTCAAGGTTGTCCTGTTTTGCCTCGAAGAAGCTCCAAGTTAGGGCACTCTAGCATCTTTTCCCCCCCAATTCTTAGGAAACTATTGATATGACAGTATTTGCTATTTCAATTGCTAGGTTCTTTTCTGACCTCCCGTTTATAAAAGAAGCGAGAGGCCTGTGTAGCCACGGCTCTGCGCCTTACGGCATCGCGCGCAGCAGTGGAGGATGGGGGTACTGACTCTTCCCGACAGACAGCTTTGTACAGACGTCACGGTGAGGAATCAAGCTTTGCTACTGGTCTGCTCCCAACATGTGCTGTAAGTAATATTTAAGCCTTTACGAATATTAAGATATGCAGCAAAATCTTGCCATCTGAATATTGCTCTTGCATGATTAAGGGCACACATTTAAATGAAGACACCAGCTTTAAGCTCCCGTCTCTCTATTCCGCATTATAAAAATCAGTATCAGTATTCACATATGAATATTAGCTTGTATTCGATGGTCAAGTGACTCTTCCAAATTAAAGTTGTACAATAAAAGGAAAAACTCAGAAGGGAGAAGAAAGTTTTACCTGAAAAATGAACTGTAAGAAATACCAGTCAATGGGTAACTCTCTCTAAGCAGCATGCTCTTAAGCTGCATCTCTACTTAACTCTGAATAACACGCTGAAGGGAGGAATTCCTTTCTCTTTTTGAAATCACGGAAAAGAATGGAAAGAAATCCTTGGCCGTTGGCTTGATACAAAGCCTTACGAAATCAAATGCGAGCTTTCCCCTGGGGTCAGTTTTTGTCTTTCCACTCGCTGTGACTGATTTGCAATAGCACGTACACATGCACGCACACACACACATACACATAAAAAATGGAAGGCGCAGGGCGAGCAGAGGGCTACCGTGCCGGCACGACTGGAGCTTGGGGGAATGGGAGCAGATCAGCGGGCAGCTAGAGCAAATGTATTCATTTACACTTGTTTACCCTAAATAGATCCAAATTAATTTGTGAAACATGCCCTTTGGGCCTGGTAGGCTGTTGAAATAAAAAGACCATTTGTTTTTCTTCGTGACACTAAGTGCTAGGCTCACATCTGCCAGGCTCCTCTTCTCACGGAGGGCTCCCGTCCTCTGTACCTCCATCCCTGCAAGGGTACCTCAGTTACGTGTTCTCAAAGACCTTTTTGTAACTCCGTGCTATGGCAATGCAATCCTGTCATGTAACCATACAGGCACTGCCAGCGTATCTCAGTGTTCTTTTGAAAAACTGAGTCTGACAATGACATCATTTTGTCTCAAAATTATTTTTCTTGTCTTTATAACAAGCACCACAAGCGCTATCCTGCTTCCCTAATGAAGCACAGTTGATTTTTGCCTAAAAGATGGTATAGATAGGATAACGCAGTTTCTTAATACCATTCCAATCAGATAATATGGCAACCAGAAAATACTCACATTCTAACTTTCAAACTATTATCATGACTCAGCAAAAGAATAACTACAGAATAGGGAAGGTAAATTCACACAACTGCTTTGCAAGCTGCAAACTACTTCCATTACACTCAGAGATTTAGGAAACAGAGATTCTGGACGTCCCTCAGTGAAGCAGGTGAGTATTTCCCTCCACCTGCCCTTTCTTCCTTATCTTAGACATACTAGGCGGTTTGATTTCCAATAGCATTAAATCAAAGGCTTTGGTATGAACACATTGGACTCTGCTTCCAATAAGCAGCAGTAACTAATAGTAAAGTACATATAATAAGTAAAACAATAAATATCAAATTGGTAAAACAGAGAAAAACAGTGCAACAAAGAGAGGGATTTAGAAAATTCTATAGGTGTAACTTGATTAAAAAGAATACAGGATTTTAAAATATGCAATTGTGTAAAAAGGAAACCACAAGAGAAATTTTTCCAAAATATCTCGTAGTTTACCATAAAACAGTTGCTTGAACATTGAAGCAACTATTGCTTCTTCTGCTGACAAGCAAACAAAATACATATTTGACCGTACCTGTGGGAGTTCTGCAACTTTGTAGGACTGCTGGCGTTAATTCCGAAAGCGTCCCCATAAAATAGCAGGTGCAATCTATCACAAGAAGTCTATTGCATTTGAGGAAAAAAAGTAATGGGATAAAAGGAGTAAGACACATTTGAAGAAAATAATTAAAACAATTAATTCAAGAGAACTGGGATTTGTATCTTACAAGCAGTTCGGCTCTGACAAGTTGCTCCCCAGAAGGGATTCTTCACTGTCCAGTCAGCAGACCTATTAGCAGTTCTGTCCAAATCGTCAGCTAAATTAGTGATGGACCATTACAAGAAGCCAAGAACTAAGAGGGAGAAGTAAAGGAAAAAAGTGAAAAGGGAGAGAGAGAGGTAGGGGAACCCTCCCCTCCTGGCAAACCCCGCTCCTGCCCGCAGCCCCGAGCAGTGGAGATGCTGGGCAAGGTGAATGCAGCACTTATCCATCACCAGGAGGGGTGGCCCCTGGGGACCAACAGCACGGGATTTGTGGTGGCTCAGACTTTTCTTCAAGGAATTATTTATATGTGAAATGTTGTGACAATTTAATGATATTATGTTAATCTGCCCAGGAAAATGCATGGAAAAGCCTGGATGCGGATTTATTTACATCCATTCACACCATCCTAAATTTCATTTATGATTTAGGTTAAAAAGTCCTCTGAATGTATGTGATGATTTGAACTAATCTGTATACATTCTTTGGAGTTAATTGACTTAAGCCAGAGCAACATTTCTGATACAAAATAGGCCAAAATCAAGTAAAACTTAGAATCAGGCTAATGCAGGCCGGGAGGGAGCACAGGAGGTCTCTGGTGGAACCTCCTGCTCACAGCAGGCTCAGCTCTGAGGTCAGACCAGGCCACTCAGGGCCTCATCCAGTCGGGACTTGAAAACCTCCAAGGACGGAGACTGCACCACCTCTGTGGACAACCCGTGCCTCTGCCCGACTGTCCTCATGGGGGAAAAAATGTCTCCGTACATCCCGGCTGAAACTCTCGTGTTTCAGCTTCTGTGCATTGTCTCTATCCTCTCACCCAGCCCCACTTCAGAGAGCCTGGCTCTGTCTCCTCGATGACCTCCCCGCAGGCACTGGGAGCTGCTGGTAGGTCCCCCTGAAGCTGCCTCTGCTCCAGGCTGGACAAGCCCAGCTTCCCCAGCCTCTCCTCGCAGGACCAGTGCTCCAGCCTCGCCATCTTGGGGGCCTCCCCTACCATTTGTCCCACGTCTGTCTTGTACTGGGAGCCCCAGGCTGGGCACTGGATTCAGACACAGCCTAACGATGGATTAGTAAAGGGTATTAACTGTGAACAGGGCCCCGGGATGAGGACTGCCCGTCTCATTCCTTTAGCTACCTTTTCCTAATGCTTTCCAGTTGTTGCATTTACCAACTAATAATTTTGTGTGCTTCAAATCCTAAGCGAATGTCAGCTAAAATACATTTTTTGTCAAGCATCTCCCCCCCAACTTGTAGCTGTGACCCTGGGTGGGAACTGCTGCTCCCAGGCGAGCTTTCCTGTACGCCAGACCCTGCGGCGGAGCTGCTCGCCGCCCAGCAGTGCTCTGGCACTCTCCAGAGTGCTTTTCCCCCCACAGAAAGCCATTCCCTAACGGCAGGGCCCCACGTCTGCGGGAACGGATCGCCAACACAGGAACTATAGGAGAGTGCACATTATTTCTTGTCTGTTTACTCCCACTGACTTCCACAAATTATTCTACCAGGGCACTGGTTTCTAAAGACATATTATGTAGTGCTACCACTACAGTATCACACTGGAGCACAGAAGTTAATACCTTCCTCATTAAAATATTTTATTCATAAGCAAATAATAAAGATAGAGACAAATATTTGATGACATGATCGAGTTTTAAAATATCTCAGAATAAACAGAAGCAATGCAAGCTAATTAGCTATGACAATGTCATATGCTCACAGAAAAACAGGTCTAATCTTGAAAGTAATTGGAACCTTCTACGGCCTTGTCTGAAATACAAAAACATACATAACATGAGGAAATCAGCCCCATAATTAATTTACTATTGCTTAATAAGGCATCAGGAGTGAGGACTGACCTCCCCAACTTCAGATGTCTAAATGCAGGTTAAGCCAGTCGCTATGGCAATAAAAAGCAATAGAAGAAACCTGACAATTTTAAGTCTATGTTGGGATAAAATAAATTGAGCTTACAATTTTTCCTTTCTCTCCACCAATTATAAAGGAGCACAGGACAACCTCAGCATTATGCCTCCCACCCCCCACATCCAGAGATGTGTTCTTGGCCCACCACTTATGTCAAGCGATACACTTCATCTTAAGTCTCTTCTACTGTGACCTAAGCAGAAATAAGTGGTATTGGTACGTTCACGCAGACATTTCTGCTGCTCAGCTCAAAATGGCAACTAACTAAGTTTCAGTAACTTGTTTGTGTGCTGCACCCTCTGTAAAAAACAAGATTTGAAATGCCCCTGAGCTAAGCATTAGCAAAATGACAGCTTAACACTTCTGCATCTGTGCTGTGACTGAAGCTACATGACCAGTTAGCACAAATTCAGAAGCTTAACTCAAGCAGTGTGGGTGCGATGCACTGTTTCAAGTTATTCTTACTATCTGCATAACAATACTGCCCCGAGGTTCCAGCTAAGATCAAAGTCCAACTATATTACAGGGTACATACATTAATAGTAACACTTTGTCTGCTGTGGACCAAAACACACCGTGGCAGTAGCTGAGGATATTACTATTTCCAGGCGTAGACAGTGTCCTTGTATGTGGAGGAGATGTTGTGTCTCCTGTAAGAAGGGCAGCAGTAAAGCATAAATGCTACATCTAAGCCACTGCATCTTTCCCTCTGTGGAGGAGCAAAATAGCAGATCCCTTCAGCTACAGCTGTTAAATTCAGTACAGCCAAGTCCTAAAGAAGCGCTCCTTGCTTCAGATAGGCATGGCAACAGAGAGGTGAACTGGCTTCTCAAGATCACTCAGTCAGTCAAGGAGTAGTCTGGGAGAAAGTCCAGGCCAATCCACTACACCATACTGTCTCCCAAACTAGCTATTAAATCAAAATATATTATTTCTCATAGACAGGTCTTAAAATGGGGCACATAAATATGCAGCAATGCCAATGGCCAGCATCAACGATCTGTCTTAAGCCAGAGGCAAAGCCATGGGGTATCAAGTGCGTGGTCTTAAAGACCGAATACGTCTCTGGTAAGTCTTACAGAACCAGAGGTAGGGGATGAGGGGGAAAGTCTGCTCTATTTACTCACACTTAGAGCATCATACAGGTACAGAAGTGCCAAAGTGAGGGAAAGGAGGAGTATTTCTCTCCCCTACATTGTGGAACAGTTACAGAGCTAAGTTGAAGTGACCCTTACTGCTGTTGAGGTCTCAGCTCACGAGCCACTCAATCTACTCTTTGCTCAACACAACCTTCTCCTATCTACAGTCAGTGCTTTACAAATTAACCTCGCTGTCACAGTGATTGGCGGGTGAGGGCTTATTTTCTCCAGTGACAAACAGCTGATGTTTGCTTATTTCGGATCCCTGCATAAGCAAATATTGTTCAAGTGCTGAATTCCTAAGCAAGCTGAAAAATGCATTATTTAAAACATGATTGTGTTCCAGCATTGCACAATATTAATATTGCTAAAGCTACTTAATGCTTGCACATCTAATGCATATATATAATAATTTGATAAATTTTAACTGAACTTTTTAATAACTGTTTCCAGTTATTCATGAATTATGTCATGACAAATTTGGACCAAATGTTTCATTGGTCTCTACATTTGTGCGTATCATTGGTTGCACATTCAGTCTCCTCTTCTGCAGCACCAAAAATTTCCACTTTTTATGAAGATCTGCTCTTCATTTGGTTTCTCCTGTTAGAGAAGGTGCACTCCAGTCAGATTTCATTTGTTTTTTCAGTTTGGAAAGACCAGTGAGACATTCATCTCTCCATTTTCTCCTAGCATCGAGGACTTTTGGAACAACTGGAATTTTTTCAGACATTGCCTGGAACAGAAAATTTAAGATGATTATATCTCATGTTCTGAGTAAAAAGTTTCTCACCAGCATTGTTTTCCTGCTTTCCCTACGTTAGACCAAGTAACCATCCACACAAACTGTCATTTAGTATATCACAAGCAATAGGCCACTAATTCTTTACATGGGTGACTGGAAATGAGCTAACCTGTACGGGAAGAAAAGTGCTCCCACTTGGAGAATGGAGACTTGGCCTGAGTGTGGCAATGAAGGTGCCTCCAGAAACATCAAAGCATCAGCCTTTTCTCTCGGTTTGCCCCATGCAGCCACTGTCTAGTGTCTTTGATAATAACCTTTTATTAAAGAGGAAGGAGGCAACTTGGCCATTTATGTGGCTAAAAATGTGCTCTAAACCAAATTCCTGTGCGTGTGTGTTTAAAGCTGTGATCTCTCTTCTGACTCCTAATAAATGTAATGAGGGATACCATGTTTATTAAAAACATTTTGTCTTAGGAGTGCCAGTTATAATTGAAATGACAGGGGAAGACACATAACAAACCCAGAAGTATTTTTGTTGCTTATTAGAATATGGTGGAAAAGTACAGCACTATTTGAGAACACAAGGTAGAAGTCTGAACAAGTTAGCACACAAAAATGATATTTAAAACAAAATGGAAAAAAAAAAAGTATTTCTGAGTGCATAATCAATCAAAGTTGTCTTAGAAGTGCCAGTTAAATGTTCTCTCTGCCTCAGGACAACAAGAGGTAGTAAGCTCTGGCCAGCTAGTACACTGTAACAGATTTTCTTTCAAAGAAAAAAAAGCTGTTTTGAGAGTGCAGGTAGAGATCACGAGGTCATCTTTGCCAAAATAGCACCTGAGGTCTTAGGTTTAAAGGCAAGTGTTGAGAAACTGGGTAAAACCTGGACCTGCTACCAATGACTGGCAAGTTGCAGTCACTCCAGAAAAAAGTCAGGGGGAGGGACAGAGGATTAAGATAAGAAATGTTTAATGTTTTACTCTTAAGAGGATTCTTGCAAACCCCTCTCTGGCATTGAAGACCAAAGATGATAAAAAGACACAGAAACAGATGTTGAAGTGCAATCCAGCTTTCCATAAAGAAACCCAAACTGTTTCATACTAATCAAAAGCTTCTAATTGTGAATAACTCCACAATTATTATTGATTGTTATTATAAGCAGTCTATGTTGTTTAAGCATAAAAGAACCTTTTTCCTTTTTAACATAGCTGATGTTGAAATTGTATAAATAGGAACAACAACAAAAAAGGAACAAAAATGCAGTCTTCCAGACAGAGAGATTCCATATATGGAACTAATCTGACTGCTAATCAAGAACGATTCAACACATACACGTGTTCTTTAGCAAACCATTAAAAAGGCAACTATGAAAAGGCAGAGTTAGGGAATAACGCTACTTCAGTTAATTCCTATGATCACACAAAACAGCCTATATAGTGAGTATAAACAAATTCTGGGCTTAGAAATGTTCATAGACAAACTGGGTCCCAATCCAGCATAGCACTTAAACACATCTTATCTTTAAACATGCAAGTAACCCTACCGGACTGCTCATATGCTTAACTTAAACGTGTATTTGCACACATTACAGACTGGAGCTCTAGTTTGTAACGTATACAAAAGCAAGAAAAAGAACACCTAGAAGAAAAAAGCTACAGGGTTTATGCAGGAAGATGGAGTAGGAGGAAGATACGGGGAGAAAAGTCATGTAGGAAAGGAAGCTTGGAGCTGTGCATATTATGGTAGAGAATACAGGACAGAAATGGTATGAAATAGCATGGAGGATTTAATGTCAGTAACCCATAGCTGTTAGCAGTTGACTCCTCTGTCCAGTAATGATGTTGCTCAGCTGCTGAATCACTTTCCCTTGATGTATGTCAAAGTGATTTGAAAAGGGACTTACACGCATTCTGTACTGATCTTTTTGTTCAAAGTACACCTTCACACAAGAAATACAGACTACAGACACCTCTAACAGTAAACTGAAACGGTACAAATGTTAAAATAAAAGCTAACATTCTTTGTTCTGAATGTCACTGCATTTATCGCCTCCATATTTACCTGATTGATTTTCTGCTCAATTTCACCGGAAAATTCTGGAACTGGTCCAAAGGTGTTCAGAACACGTCTCATACCGTCACGGTATCTTTCGCAATAATTTGAAATACCTAAAAACAAGAGTGAAAAATTGCATTTCAACAGAAATTCCTACTTCAGTTCAGTAAGGCTGCCCGTGCTTAAGCACTGTCTTAAATCAGAGTCCAAAAAAAGGTGTGCTCTTATGCTTAAGACACCTAATTGTCATCAAGGAAAAACAGATTCTATCCACCACATTTCCATTAACGTTCATGGAAAAATCATTTAGGATATGCCTTCATTGCCAAACCAGTTAATGTTACATACCAACAGGCAATGCTATGTGAGGGGTGCAGTACACAACCATGGATGTACTCGTGCTTTGTTACCTGAGACCAGAAAGTTTCCCCAACCAGTGCCCAGGAGGAGAGTGCTCTCACCTCTCCTCTCCTCCTGTTTGATATGTGTCATATCAGTTGAAGCATTCCCGTTGTTATTTATTGACCTGGAGTGTATCAAGAGCAACATGGCTCAGGGGAAAAGGGTCACAGGCATGGAGACCCCGGTGGCCTCCAGTGAATGAGGACGAGATGGATCTTGCAGATCAATACCTTGTATTGCAACTGGGGTTAACAACAAGGATTTGGCTTTTATGACCACAGGACCCTCTTTGACAGCTGAGCACCGATGGGGGAGATGGGATCCACCTGACAAAGTAGAGAAAAAGCATCCTTGCCAAAAACCCAGCCAATCTGGTGAAAAAAGCTTTATATTAGGAACACTGGAAAAGTGAGATTACAACCTGTAGTCAAGTGAGGAAGGGGTGTACAGGGATGGAAAGAAAAGAGTGCAGGGTAACAGGTACAAGAGAAACCTCAAGAAAGTATAAAAAAAAGGCAGAAGGAGTCCATCTCTAGTGTATGTGCACAAATGCGTGCAGCCTGGGGAACAAGCAGGGGAAATAAGAGCTCCATGTGTGGTCACACAACTACAACATTGTTGGAGCAACTCAGGTGTGGTGGGATGGCTCACACAACTGGAGCGCTGCAGCGGACAGATACACGCAGCAGGAAAGACAAGGAGGGGGTGTGCTATCTCTGTAAAGGAGCAGCTCAGATGGATGGAGCTATTCTATGGGATAGGCGACTGGCTTGGGTGAGAGCCTGTGGGTCAGCATCAGTGGAGAGGCCAATAAAGGACAGCATCCGCCAAGGGCAAGAACAGTCCATCTTGATATTCATGAAGACACGTGAACGTATCAAGAGATTGTTTTCGATGAGCTCCAGTGCAAAAAGGCAGCATACAGGAGGAGGAAGCAGGGACAGGCTGTAAATGAGAAATTTAAAAACACTGCCTAGGCATGTAGGGATGGTGTCAGCAAAGCCAAAATTCAGGTTCAGTTGAGACTTGCACGGATGTCAAGGGCAAGAAGGACTTCTACTGTTACATTAGTAAGAGAGGGCTGAACAAGGGAAGTGTGGGCCTGTTGCTGAATGGGTGGGTGATTTAGCGACAGGAGAAACAGGTAGAGCAGAGTTACTCATTGCTTTCTTTGCTTCAGTCTTCATTGACAAGGTGTCCTACGCCTTCTGTGCTTAGAGGCAGGGTTCAAGGAGAAGAAGAGTTATCAGCAGTAGATGACGATCCAGTCAGTGACTATCTGCAAGAACTCAGATGAGTTCATCACCCACCTGAGACCATGGGACAAGACAGACTGTATCCAAGGATATGAGAGAAATGTCCCATGCCCTTGCAAGGCCGCTTTCTATCGTATTTTAAAAATCATGCTAGTCAATCCATCAATGTCATCATTTGAGATTCCCAGATGACTGAAGGCAAATACTGCACCCATCTTCAGAAAAGGTCAAAAGAACAATCCAAGGTACTACAGGCCAATCAATCTCACTTCTGTCCCTCCAAAAATCAAAGAGCAAGTCCTCTTGAAACAAATTCCTGGGCACACAAATAAGAAGAAAGTGATTGTGACAGTTAGCATGTAGTCACCAATGGGTACACCATGGTGTAAATCATGTTTGATTGACCTTGTTCCCATCTGTGATAAAATCACTGGATTTGTGGAAAATAGGAAAGTAGTGGATATCATTTACCTCAACTTCAGAACGGCATTTGACACTGTCTCCCATGGTATTCTTGTATCAAAGTCAGGACATTAAGGTCTGCATGCTTAGACAACTAGATGGACAAAAAATGGGTTGGATACTCAGGCTAAGGGGTAATGGTTAACGGGTTGTACTCTACCTGGAGGCCAGTAAAAGTGGAGTATTGCAGAAATTTATCCTGAGACCTGTACTGCTTAACAGCACTTGCTCAGGAAGTTTGTGAATGATAGCAAATTGGGTGGGGGTGGGAGGGAGATGGACCAGCTGATACATTGGAGGGCATGGCTGCCCTTAGACAGGCTGCAGGAATGAGCCAATACAAAACCTTAAAAAATTTAACAAGGACAAATGCAAGGTCCTGCACCTCAGAAGGAAGAGCTCCTTGCAACAACACAGGCTTGTGAACCCCAAGAACTCCTGGTCCTGGAAGGCAGCAAGCTGAACGTGAACCAACAGTGTGCCCTGGTTATAAACATTCACCTACAATTGCTCATGCTGTGCTTGCTGAACTCTTACAGACAGTCTCACTCCCTCAAGATGTGAAACCATACCAATATATAGATGCTATCCTAATCAGAGGGACCTCCCCTGAAAAGGTGGGGGAAGCGGCAGCAGCAGTGTGGCAAACACTACGTAAAGCAGAAGTTGAAATTCCACCCAAAAATTGTCAAGGACTGAGTAGACAAGTAAAATGTTTAGGTACTTGGTGAATTGCAGGTAGTGCAGCAATCCCACCAGACACCCTAAGTAAAATAGAACAATTGCAGATGCCCCAATCTAGGAAAGAATTACAACTTACGGATACTTTAAGATACTGGAGAAAACATGTACCTGGGTTTTCTATTATTGCTCGCCCACTGTATTCACTTTTACGAAAGGGAAAACCGTGGGAGTGGAACCCAGAGCATGAAGCAGCAGTCAAAACTCTAATAAAGAAATTAAAGACATATCAGTCACTGGGGCCAGTACACCCCCATGACCCTATTACAGCAGAATGGGGTTTTGGAGAACATGGTACTTATTGCAATCTATTCCAGACTGAGCTGAGCAGGCCAAAAAGATCTTTAACGTTTAGCTCAACTGCATTTAAAGAGACAGAACAGAGATATTCCAAATGGGAAAAAAGGACCTTTTCTTTAGTCCGAGCAGTGAAACAAGTTGAGCCACTAACAGGTAACCCATCCGGAAAAACCCTGCTGAGACTTATATTGTTTTCCCTTTCCAGGAACGATACCGGGAATGATGCCAGCACACCTCCCCCTGGAAATCGAGTTAACCATTGAAGGATTGCTTATCCTTCTTGCAGGAGCAATCATTGTCAGCATGGACCAAATTTGCCTTATATGCCAACAAGCCCAATGCATGGGGTGAAGACCCTCACTTCCTTTATTTATGCTAATCAATACGGTAACTATAGTACATTCTGCACCATACATGTTTCTCGGTTGTGGGTGCAATTTACTGTAACAGCAATTATAAGGGAAGGCGATGAGGGCACCTTGCCCACTGAAATTAGAGAAGTAATTTGGGATAATGCGCCTCAATTTGAAAGGGAATTCCAATCCTGGTGGCATCTCGTCAATTTTACCTATAACCTTACTGATAGTAAAGCCACAACTTTTGTTTTGACAATACGCAATGCTTTGGTATACACCATATACCCAACCATTGCATTGGGATTAAATCACAATGGAACTATCCTCTATCTGTTAGAACACAGAGTATGGGCCCAACAAAATAGGAACAAATGGCAAACTGTTGATGTTGATGCATGTGTAGTACAAGAACAAGAGGGATTTATTTGTGAAAGTAATACCATTAAGGCCCAAGACATTTGTCTTGACACTGAACAAAATGTTTGTCACTTTGAAATACATCCTGATGACACCCCTGAAACTGTACTTGTATACGTTGGAAACAGATGTGTTTGTATGAGAACCCTTTGTGATTCTATATTTATAGGCAATACCACTGTAGGTATACACAATCACTCAAATATCTCTATTTGTAATTTCACCAAAATCATAGGATGCGACTTTTAACTATTCAGCTCCTGTCACAACTCACCAATTGTTACCATCTAACTATACATTGTATTAAGATTTATTGCCTACTCCCATTGGAATGAATCTCACCTTGGTGAGAAAACTGTTGCAACGTGATGACCTGAGTCAATTGCTAAAACGAATTCGGAAAAACGGACAAAAAAACCCTAATTACTGTCCATCACGATGCAGAGGAGATACACCATGTCCTGGAAAGAGTGAAGAAAGACGGAGAACATCACTGGTGGGAAACTCTTTTTGGACAGTCCCCAACAGCAACTGGAATTTTTAATTTGATACTGCATCCAATTGCAGTTCTGTTGATTTTGACCTCATTGTGTTTATTGCTTATAATCATTCTGTATATAAGAGTTTGGCAAAAAACGAAACAAATTATATCAATCCAGCATGTAAAATGTATACAATCAACTGATCCTGTATGTAAGCTGGTATATAACTAACATTAATTAGAACACTTTAAGTTAACTGGACTCTTACCACTGATCTACAACATGCCACATATTTATAACATAGAGGCAAGAGGTGACTAACTGTACTACCACTCTATGAGTCGTAGTGGATTGACTGTAGTCACATGCTGGAGCGTGGCAGATGCATTCGACCCCTTGACCAGACTGGCGGTGGTTTGGTGCAGGCTCCAGAAGATGTAAAGGCCTGAGCCATAGCTGGGCCATGAACTCCTCTAGTTTCAATCCGTTCTCTGAAAACCCACAAAGGAGCAGAGTGACACAGTGAGCGTCGATGTGTATGAGCTTGGAACACTGATCATACGGTTGACACATGAGTACCAAGTGGCTTTTCCAATACTCCATTTATCAAGGAACAAAGCAAGTTGTGGGTACGAGGAGTCTCCTGCATAACTTTTCTATCACATGTAATTTGACTACAAGCCAACCACTTTATCCTATAAATATGACAGCCTAAGTGAGCCTTCTTTGAGCTCTCCCTGCTAGGCAGCGTGGCTGCATGGCAGTGATCTCCCCTTGAGCTGGGATACCTCTCAAGGTTGCTCCTCGAGGCAGAGAGACCTTTTACCAATGACAGATCTTTGGTAAGCGACCGATATCACACATAACTTTGTAGTATGGTAACTTTGATTTTGTCTTGGTAACTTTCATTGCATGCTGAATTGATACTAATGAAACATTTTATGAATTTTGCACGTACAATCCCTTAGATATAAACTGTTGACCAAGTCTGAGACTAGGACTGGATCCAGCTGCACCTAGACTCCTCTATGAGGAAGGAGTTTAGAAACCAATGGAGTCCTTTCTGAACCTCATGACTCAACAGGAGGGTCTTCCTCAGTCCATTAGATATAACCCGTTGACCAAGTCTGAGACTAAGAGTGGACCCAGCTGCACCTAACAAGTTTAGAAAGCAAAGGGCTCTACTCTGAACCTTGTTACTCAGTGGGAGGGTCTCCCTTATTCTTTGCATCTTTGGTCTCTCTGTGAATCATTCTAACTCGGTTTTCCTTTGTATGATTCTTCCATGCAGTAATTAATAGAGTGAACCTTGCCATTGAACTACGTTAAGTCGCATTTTTACAACATCATATTAAAGCCACTTTTGCTGATACCTTTGTTGGTGATTCCTCAAGCGTTCTAAATCATCCATTCGCGACAAATTGGCGTAGTCAGCAGGATCCTAAATCAGGATTTGCGACACAGCAAAGAGGGCTAACAGCATCCTGGGCTGTGTTAACAGCACAGCCAGTAGACTGAAGGAGGTGATTACACCCCTTTACTCAGCACTCATTAGACTGCATCCAGATTACTGCATTCAGTTTGGGGTCTGAAAGACAAACTGGAGCAACTCCAGCAGAGGCCACCAAAATGGTGGGGGCTGGAGCACTTGCCCTGTGAGGAGAGGCTGGGGGAGCTGGGCTTGTTCAGCCTGGAGCAGAGATGGCTTTGGGGGCATCTCCCCAGTGTCTATGGGGAGGTCACTAAGCAGATGGAGATGGGCTCTTTACAGTTGTTGCATGGCAGGAAGACAAGAGACAATAGGCACAATCTGAAACGAGAGGTTCAGACTGGATACTCAAGCCCTGGCACAGGTTGCCCACAGAGGTTGTGCAGTCTCCATCTCTGGGGGTTTTCAAGACTGGATGGAAGCCTGAGCGGCTTGGTCTGACCTCAGAGCTGACCCTGCTGTGAACATCTTAAAAAACATGTGGTCAGAGAAACTGAGAACCAGCTAACTGGTAATAATGGGTAAAATGGCAGTCAAGCAGTCCTTGGCTGAATTAGGGGAAGGTCCAGCTTCCATCATCTCCCATAGGAATCTCAAAAAAATACTGTTGGGGCACTAGAAAGGAACTGGAATGATAAATGCACCAAAAAGAGAAATTGGTCATTTAGCCAGACATATACATCTAGTAGACTTTTTAGTGCTATTAACTACCACATAATCAAGAAAGTATAAGGCAGACTTTCCCACTGTACCTCAATCAAGAAGTCATGAGCTGCATCACAGCAGTAAATGAGCAACGCTTCTCTGGCAGTAAGCAAGCCAACACAAGTAAGAATGTGATTATCTTGATGAACACCCTAGATCTGGGAAGGGAAGTTCTGGATAGCCACTCAAAGCTTGTGACAATCTCCCTTTTCTGAGAACCATGGAGACTGAAGAATTTGCATCCTTAACTCTCTTTTTACTAGCTAATTATCAAAGCAAAGAGGAGAAAGCTTACAGTTTGTTACAGTCACCAACTCTTTCACAAAGACTCAGAAGATCGTATAGGCCGAGAAGCATGAACCTGAACTGCCCATGGTCTTATCCAACCACAAAATGCAGGAAATATAAGTGGGGTGGCCTGACTACCACACAAAAGAATGCAACTCAGGTCAAGAGCCATTAAGCATTCTCTTTCCTGAACAACTTGTAGACGGTTCCCTGGAATGCAATGCTGTGTGATATCAATACCATAGAAGTCACACCTGTCTAACCCTAAATGTTTGATGTTGAAAGGTGGATGAAGGAACGGAAACCTCTGACTACGGGTATCTATGAATCATAAACTACAAAGCTTATACTGCTCAACATACCTGAAATCGCTGAAGTACAGGTTTTCCAAAAGGCCTCTGAGGTCCATAAGAGTATGGAGAACACTCTTGTTTCTGGACCAAAGACAAAAGAACTTTCAATGGGCAGATGCTCAAGGAAGTATTAAATTTCCTTTAAGAAATTAGCCCTGTGAAGTCACGATGACCATGAGATAAACAACTGAAAAGACAGAATGAGAGAACATGTCTACTGCATGAGAGTAACATGGAGAGATTTGAGAGTATTCAACTCTTAAAAAATGGACTAGAAACATTCTCCAGTATCAGAAGGAAGGAGGCTCTGAGAAAAACAGCAGCCTTGTTAAGTAGCATGAACCTATATCTGGTGCCAAGAGTGTGCCAATCAGCCTTTAGTCAGCTTGTTTCTTTGTGTTATCTACCCATGGAGCGCATGTGCTCCTAGAACACACTCTGGCATGTTCTGGCCTTCTCCAGCACAAAAAGGGAGGTCAGCTGGTCATACAGGTATATTTGTGCTCTAATTATAAGGAAATTTAATATTTTGCTCCGTTTTCTTCATTGACACACAGCCAGAAACCTTGGAGCGGACTCCAAAACATGACTGGCAGGAAGTGAGATTCAGGAAGAGAAGCATTACTGTGGGATGGGGAACAGGCTGTGATACGATTCCATCTCTTCACTGAGGGAATAAGCAGAGACCATCCTCCTCCACAGACACTCTGGTAACGATCACTGGTTATCAGAGTTTACTGACCATAACCTGTCATTAGCATAAGTGCTTGCCTGTTACGTCTTAACAGCTGGGCTCACAGACTTTGGCACCTGAAGCCAACTCAGATCAACCTACAGGGAATATGCTATCCAGATGAGCAATCTTGGGAACCCAAGACAATTCTGGATGAGACTCATGCACCAACCACAAGACAATGATATTTACATTTCACCTTGATCACGTGAGATTTTTCTTCTTACAGTGAGGAGTTTGAGCAAAAAGTTTGCCCCCACAGCATGCAACATCATAGAAAGTTCCCAGATGCAGAAGTAGAAATGACTGAGGCTGAAGAGTGCAGAACTATGTGGACTTGGGTACACCTTGCTAACTCACAGCTGCTGGCAGCAGCTGTTGCCAGCTGGACAATCACAAAATAAAAAATGGCAGTTTGGTCAAATACGGCAATTCAAGCAAATCCACATGAGCAACTGGTGATAGAAGGAATGGTAAACAGAGCAATGTCAGTTACCAGTTATTCTGGTGCTTATCCAGCTGACACAGGTCTATGACACTTGCACCAGTGCTGAATAGTTTGGGTTTGGTACTTTTCCAAAAGTCAGGGGGAACCTCTCAACGACCTGGTAAGCTTGTGTACTAATACCAGAGATCTGAGCAGTTTTGATTCTGGTACAGTCAGAAGAAGGCAGAAGAGAAGACTGTGTGCCAGAAATCTTTTTCATGAGCCTCAATCTAAAGAGATAACATTAGTATCTTGGAAAAGATGAATGCCTGGACGTGGCTGATCCATTTACCTGAGCTGGAGGTGGCCTTCAAAGCCCACTCAGCCAGCTAGTCCTGGAAATTGAGCTCCTACTGGCAGCTCACCTACAGCTTGAAGGAATCTGAACAATTTCTGGGTGGGTGTAGCTCACCAATGCAAGAGAGACATGCCAAATGCAGGCTGGGTACTACAATTCACTCACTGCATGCAACGTATGAATGAAAAGAAGCTTTATGCAAAGTCAGCAGAATAGATAAAGATAAAAAAAAAAGTTACAGGTCTAGAGAAGAGCAGCAGCATTAGTATAGTTGATCTCAATATTGTGGCTGAAATGGCAACATGCAGGCATGTATGCTGCATGGAAGGAAATACACCAAAAGTCAGAATATACGCATGGTCTCACTCAAAGATTAAAAAAAATAATTTCAAAGTAGCTAACTCCAGCTAGCACTTCCAATGTGAAATGTCAGTGGAGACTAGTGCAATCTTTAACTTGGTTTAAGTAATCAAAATCAATCCTATGCTGCCAGCTTCAAAAAGGCACTTGAGCAATGGGGAATATTGCTGGAAAAATCACTTTGCTTTTCAACTGCAAACTCAAAACTGGCAAATATTTGACTTGAGGCCTTAAGGAGCCCTTTGGTTCAAAGGTCAGGGTTATTGCAGAAGTGGATGAGAAGAGCACTTGACTGAAGCATAGGGACAAGAAGATGGAAAACAAATGACAGAATCCCTTTAACTTTAATCCTTGTTGATACTGCCCAGGGAGCAGCTTAAGCTGGAAGAATTACCATCTGTAAACAGTGTGAGACAGACAGGGCAGCACCTGGGAGCTGGAGAGACAGGAAGATGGCAAATGGGACTCTTAAAAACAATCAACATCTCTCCTTGCATCCAGTTGCCATGTCCACACTGTGCCCCACTATCTCCAACTGGAGAAAAAGAATGATGCAAGAGATGCACCTGGCACAGAGAAAGAGGGGAATCAACTCACAGCACAGGAATGACGATAGTTTCCTCTTGTCTATGTGGTTTGTTGGCTCCCTGTCTAAACCTCTATCTTCCTTGCACACTCATCAGTGTTGGAAGGAGGGGGCTGTGGGAGAAGGCAGATGTTGCAGCAGGCACCTGAGAACCATGAACACAGAACAGAAATACCTCCAGGGAAGGCAGGAGTTCCCCGAATCTTCCTTCCACCATGTGTTTACAACTATGGCAGAGAGTGGAAGAGGAATGAGTAACAAAATGTTCTAAGGGAGTAGTGGATACAGGATTATAGAGATGAAAAGGGGAATATTCTGTCTTCGTTGGAAGTCCCAAACCCCCCCAGCATTTCTGACTTCTAGAGTATAGTTATAGGAACATGTTATCACAAGCTAGATGCGGGTACTGATTCAAGGCTCTTCAGCTGCCTATATGTATGTATCTTGGAAATCCAAGGCTCTTTATACCACCAACAAAGGAAGAATAAACTGCTGCTTATTTAGCTTCAATGAGAGTCCAGGCATTTTCCAAAACAGCTAATGAACTGTCCCACGAGAATTTGTTCACATAACTACACTTTGGGTTTGCGGGTCCTTACTTGAAGGACTTGCACTGGTGTAATGCAAATACGGGTATCAGCAAAATGCCTCTAGTTGCATCATCAGGATGAACAGGGCATTGATAAAGGAAAAGAAACTCAGGACAAATATTTAGCTTAGAAGCATGCATAAAATGCTTCACTGCCCTGAGAAGACCTCTTCACAAGTGAGGTTCATAAACATAAAGGTGATGGGAGCAGTAGGAAAAAAGAAGGGAAAACATGACAGCATAAAATGTAATATGTTCATGCATTATAGTATGTAAGCATCTTCAAGTATCTTAGCTAAGTTTCATTCCTTCCTCTTCATAAGAAAGACAACAGACATGAGGGCTGAAGGATGCAAGCAAGCAAACTTGGTAAACCAGTCTGGCAAGGACACTACACATGGGGTGAAACAAGGAAGGCATGAGATATTTGTGAGAGAAAACAAGAGACAGGAGCAAGTGTTACTGGCAAGGACAGGGAACATGCCAAAGACAGAGGGTGCCTCACGATACTGAGTATCAACTTGATGACTTCGAACCTGATGAGCAGCATAATAAGATACTGTAATGACTCAAAAAGAGTAGGCGAGATGGTCAAGCCACTGATGTAATAGCATCAACAATTTAAAAAGATTGGGGTGGGGTTAATTTTAGCAGGTAAAATCTAAGAAGAGGCTGTACTTCATAAGACTCAAGATGAGTATGGATGCGAACAGAAAAGAAGGGTTGTATTTCAGGAACATCATGGAGGAATCTGTCATGGTTAGGTTATGTTCAGAGAAAAGAAAGTCCCAACCTCTTTGTTTCGCTGATAGAGGGATTACATTTCTAGGCATTACAGCTCCAAGGAAAACATTCTAAATGTAATCCTGTCTTCATCAAGGGTGTGTCTGAACACAGATGCATGCTCTTAGTTATGGCGTGAATTGACAGGACACTTGCTACTCTACATTAATCCCCATGAGAGTTCACTTAGACTGTAGTTGCATGAATACCTTCAACTACGCTAAGACAGCAGTAGCACCAAAACAAGTTTTATTCTCACTGTCCCTGTGTTACCATCTCAACAGCAACGCACAAATATTTGTGCGGGACTGCTGTCAGCTGGATCAAGGAATTAAACTGAGTTAATACAAACCACTTCTTTTGTTACATCAGTTTCAAATATGGGATGAATTCCCCAGTCTGAGTCACTTGGTGACCATACACTTTCTTTTGTTAGCACAAGGGAGAAGGATGCACCAAGTTGTGTTCTTTAGGACACATCCATAATGACTTGAGCAATAAAGCATTAGGAATTCTTGTGCAAAGTCATGTGCTCCTTTCAGAAGGTCAAGGGAACCACTTTACACCTAAGAGTCCATGGAAGAAAACTGGTGCACAGCAGCCAGTATGCTGAAAAATTCACACCTTTGCTTACTGCACACAAACTTTCATAGAGAAATGCCCTGCAGCTGCATAGAGGCAAACACCAGTTCTAGAAGGACTATAAACTGCTTTATTCAGCCTATTGGGAAGTGAATTGAATGTATGTAAACATGTATGAAATAACTGGTGGGTTCATGAAAGAAGAGGTTTTTGTATGATTATGTACCACTGTGATATTTCATCTCAGTAGTACCCTCTTACAAGCATTCCTGAATTAAGCTGAGATGTTTTATTATCCTAAAACATAACACGTGGGTTGGACAAAAACAGAGGCAGTCTTCCTTTTCTTAGATTTTACTACCCTAACTTAGAGATTCTCACACCTTCTGCTTACTAGCTTGTGGTACAAAAGCTCCTGAACTGGGTGAAAGCTTGGTTTGCTCCCTGTATGGCAGCATTAAAGCAGGGGCCATAGCAATGGAAGTAATCTCTGCTTTTGAACGAGCCAGCATGCCTGTCTAAAGTAATTGTTAAAAAACACAGAATCATAGAATCGTTAAGGTTGGAAAGGACCTCTGAGATCATCAAGTCCAACCTGTCCTACTTAACTGCCTGGTCCACCTCTAAACCATGTCCCTAAGCACCACATCCACACGTTTTTTTGAATACTTCCAGGGACTGTGATTGTACCACTTCCCTGGGCAGCCTGGTCCAATGCCTAACCACTCTCTCTGTGAAGAAATTTTTCCTAATATCCAATCTACATCTTCCCTGGTACAACTTGAGCCCATTTCCTCTCGTCCTGTCCCTTGTTACTTGGGAGAAGAGACCGACCCCCACCTTGTTACAACCTCCTTTCAGGCAGTTGTAGAGAGCAACAAGGTCTCCCCTCAGCCTCCTCTTCTCCAAACTAAACCACCTCAGCTCCCTCAGCCACTCCTCATAAGACTTGTGCTCCAGACCCTTCACCAGCTTCGCTGCCCTTCTTTGGACACACTCCAGCACCTCGATGCCTTCTTGTACTTAGGAGGCCAAAACTGAACACAGTACTTGAGGTGCAGCCTCACCAGTGCTGAGTACTTGGCTCTGTTTTGCCCAGCCAGACAAGAAAAAATTCCTTCTTTTGAAATGTGGCTTATGATTGCCCCCCTCTTTCCTTTTCATACAGCACAACCATTCTGCTCCTATTATCCAAAACCAGTTCATCTGGCAGGTGCTTCTAAAACGAGCAAGCATCCCCACTTCCAGTGAGAGAAACACAATTTTGACCATGAAGACTCATTCCTAGCTTACCAGGTATTTGCACTTATATTATAGGGACCATATATCAGCCCCAATTTCCACACAGCTCCTGTAGCCACCTGTACAAATACCACAGTGAGTTATAGGTAGAATATGATCCTGGAATGGTGTTTTTATAAATGCAGGAGAGAAAAATAGCAACAAAGATCCTTCAACCTCCCCCATCCAGCTTTTCTGCTAATATTAGCAGTTTAGATCAAGATTAAATTCCAATTATAGCTCACTAAATAACCCACTAATAAAGTAACTGATCTAAGACAGCCAATCATGAAATATATATGAAGAACTTTTGCTGCAAACATGTAAAACACAGTATATGATAGTCTAGCCTCTGGTTTTACAGATAATTTTTTGCAAGGGCTTAAAAGGAGCTGACAGTTCAAGAAACAAGAGATTTAGGAGATACAATCTTACAGAGGCTGGATCATCTTCAGTATATTCACAGATAGCGGGTACATATACAGGAGGGACATTGTGTCTGCTAACATAATCCCACAGTAAGTAAATGGGTAAAATGACTCTAGTGAAGTCTATTGATGTTCCTTGTAAAAGACTTAACAGCATTTGTCATGATGACAGACTCAAAAGACAGAGCTTAGTGAAACTGAAATCAACATTAATTTTACTTACTAAAACAAAAAATCAACATTATAATATTATGTAATTTGTATGTGTGTCATGTCCCCCCCCAAGGGGTTTCCTTCCTGTCTGTTGTAATTCAGTTCTCAAATTGCTGTTGCTGCTTCTGCTCCTTTTAGTGACTTGACGCTGTCCCATTTTATTCCATAGGCTGTTGTTTATTCCATAGGCTGTCCCATTTTATTCAAGGCTGTTGGCTCACGGCCATATATTCAAAATTCCTAATATTCATGCATGGATTAACGGGTAATCCAAAGTGGCCTGGATAATAGCTTTTGATAGGACCATTTATGAATATGGAGGAGAGGACGTAAGAACTAACACAGGGGAAACCTGGCATTAGCATATAGGAAGTTCATGGGAGGATCTTGATGTACACATCCCACAGGGAAAGAAATAACACTGATCTCAGGAAAAAAAAAAAAAAAAATCACTGGAATAATATCCTTTATTCAAAACCAAACAAAAATATCATATCACCCTTTAAAAAAAAAAAAAAAAAAAGATTTTTCCATCTTCCAGGTTCTCCCACAAATAACACTATTTTTCTCTCACATGCTTCCTGCATCCCCAACATCCTTCCTCACTGATTAGCAGAGAGTTTAAGATTGTGGGTAATTAATATCTTATGGTTGTAAAGAACGGCAGCTGCTGTGAAGTTGCTGAAGCTGCTAGACAGGCTAATGAACAGAATAGAGGGGGTTTCTTATCTCTACCTCCATTTCCCTCCACTGATAAAAAATAGACACTATTAGTACAATGCATCAGAGCAGGTTGTCCTGGGCAATCAAGAGGAGGTCCGTACTATCCCATATTATGTGAAGTAATACTGGGCAACCAAAGAGAAGTTGGCACTGGTATGGAACTATGACCATAAACCATCGTATGTCCTGACATCAGCAATTTTGATTTAAACTGCCTCTGATGAGAGCAACAGCCTGAGTCAGCCTGCCAGCACATAAACAGGCGCAGCCCTAGACTCAGAGACAATGCATCTGCAAGGCTGGGAGTGAAGCAATACTTCTCATGATCCAAGTTACTGAACAAGCCAACAAGGTGCTCTTGCATAAGTCGACCAGTCCACAAGTGTACTAATTATGTTATTTTAGGGTTATTTTTAATTGAGAATACTGTATAATGTTAAAATAACTCTACAAGTATATTTTGAGTTTGTATTTTGCAAGCCCACTACAAGACTACTCTTCCAGTTTATCAGTCTCTGGGATTATATTTCATAATTTTTCTTCCTCTGATCTGGATACTAAAATTCCTAACAGAATTAACAGCATTAAATCTAGAAGCTGGATAATCTCTGCCATAATCAAGCTACCCACCAATTGCATATGTTACCCAAAACTGGTTTGAGATGGGAAATTTCAGAAGTGTTTTTGTAACAATGACTACTTCCTGATGGGAGGAAAGAAGGTAAGCTGGATCATGATGGAACATCAAATGCCAAAGGGCACTCTAGGAAGAGCATCAAAACCAACTCAGATGACTTATATGATTCTATTCACCTCAAGTGAACACTGTTTTAGAATTAAGGAGTCTAAAACATGGATGAAAAAAAAGGGTTCGCAAGCAAGATTTGATCTCTAAAACGGATTGTTTTTTGGTATTAACAAACATTTTGTCTTGGTTTTATGTTTTAGTAGAGGCAGTTCATTAAGTTACTCTGACAGAAGACCCTGTGCATGGACGGCTCCTGCAGAGGATGGCACGGCAGCTTAGCGGAGTGGTGGGGGCAGGACTGGACAACCCTGGCCTGGAAGACTCCAGGTAGATTGCTGTGCTTAAGGCTACTACTACATGCATCTGTTATGTTGTATGTAAAGAATGTATATGGTTTATATTGAGTATGTCTAAAATCACTAGAGAGGACTGGAAACTGCCAGACATTAATAGATCAGAAGAGGGAAAATTTTAGGAAGATGCCTCTGTTTAGAGGATGGATGTTGTTTACCTAACAATCCACAAAAGCAAACACTTTGTAACACTTAATTTACAGATATACAACTAAACTGACAAGATGAAAGACTCTGGTGGAGGATCCATAATTCCACATTCATGTCAAAATTGCTTAGTCAGCCTTAAGAGACATCAGTTTCTGCCAAGTAACTAACCAACAAGTAGACATAAAATACCCCTTCTAATTGTGCACTGATATTTTATGATCTTTGTTTCTTATTTTTATTTTATTATTGTATTATTAGGCATTGCAGCAGTGCCTAAAAGACCCAGTAATGGAGCAGGGGCCTACCATGTCAGGGACCGTACAAAACCAGAATAAAGACACAGCCCATAATATAAAGAGCTAAAAATGTATTTAGTTGATCTTCACTTCTTCAAGTTTTCATGTTTTGTTAAATTCATTGCTCAAACCTTTGTAACCCTGATCCATAATTTTTATTTCCTTTTACGCAATTAACTTTTTATTTAGCTGGGATTCATGTATATTAATCCAAAATCATCTAAAAATCTGTCTTGATTATGCAAGACAGATGTTGAACTGTTACTTGACTGATTTGTCAATCAACTTTGTATGCATGGTATTTTTGTGGACAGAAGCAATTTTACTTCAGTCAGGGTCTACGCCAGCTTGAAGCAAGTCAGTTCCAGTGATATTTACACTGAGCCTTTGCTACAAATTTTGGAGGGCGGGGGGAGGGAGCACTCATCTACAGAAAGTGAGATTCTGTTGACACTGGATTATCAGATGAATTTTTTCAATACTTTTTCCTGACACTCAGATAGTCCCGAACTATGCATATGGCAATGTTTGCAAAGGACTGGGACAAATCTTGGAAAAAAATGAAGGGCACAGCTAGTGTTTCAATGATTTGCCATCTTTCATCTGATCACTTACAGTAGGATAGTCCATATCCATTTCCTTCCATCCAACCTCAAGTTATAGATAAATTTTCTTTCACTTATCATTACAGTAAAGAGAGAGACGAGTTATAGTTGCAGCAATCCTAACTTGGTTTGTTATATAACGTTTCCGGAGTCTTGTGCAATGTAAGCCTTCCCTTCATATTCACATCATTTTAAACTACCTACCTTCTGCATTAAGATGCATGGTTTCCAGAGGTCCAATAAATGCGTACCGCATTCCCAATCCATCAGACATCACAAGGTCTAGATCAGTAGGAGATACTACTCCTTCCTAAGTAGCAAAAATAGACCAGGAAGGAAGATTGTGAATGTTCGGTTTTAATGCAAAATTGCTCGCTTTTTGTATATAATTAAAAATTAAAGAAGTAATAAAAATTAAGGCTAGAAGTAGCGGTTAGCTTGCAAGCAGAAACACAACTGTTTGCCAGAAATGTCCATCTATTATGTGAGCCTTCCTGTGGTTCGGTATAAACACTCATTCACATCTCTAAGATTTCTGTACTTCATAATCCAAATACACTTTGATACAGTTTGACTGTATCTTATTTTTAAATTTATAAATTAATACATGTTGTCATACAATGTGTACTATTTGTACACACTAGTTTGCCTGATACTTAAAATACTTCATGTACTAAAACTAAATTGAGCTGTTTATGCTAACCAATATTCTTTTTTCTCAGAAAGTGAGAATCGGAGAATACAGAGGAAATGTGACACTCAATAGCACGTGACCAAAAGAGTTTATATCAAATCCAAGTATTATACCAGCTCTTTTAAATACAGGAGTTTTGGCTAAATCTGACACCTCCCTTCATATTCTTTTAGTTCTGGACTTGGGGGCACAGTCACAACTGGAAGAACGGGGGTGCAGCAGTGGGTACTACCCCTGAGGCCACCTGCAAACAAGGCTGGGACCAAACACGTAGGCAATGCAGCTGCCACTCCCTCCCACAAAACTCACTGAACATTCAACCTCCCCAGCCTCAACCTGCCCAGGTTCTCAAGTTCATTGCCAGCCTCACATCTCAGAGCTGGCAGGATATGGAGCATGCAAAATGAAGTATTTCTCCTGTTAAAAACTGAGCACTGCTGTTCCACCCACGTGGTAGCACTTACAAGAAAGCCAACACCCCCATCAGGTTAGGGCAAGCACACCACGGCTTGTGAAGAAAGAGTTATGCTTCATTACCTTACAGATTTACTTGAGAAGAATAATATTTATTATATGAGGTTGTTTTCCACCTACCAGAAAAATACGAATGAACTGAGACCTGTTCTAACTACTTCCATCAGATAAAGCTTGGTTTCAGGAACTTGTCCTCTTTATTCCCAGAAACATAAAAAAACATTTTCTTCTGGTTAAGAAGGTAGAAGAGATGCTGAACCGCTTCTAATTTGTCTTCTCACCCTACCTTGAGGTGCTCTCCCTACTCAGTGCCTCTTTCTCCACAAGCCCCTTTGAGCTGTAGAATACAAGGATGTACGTTCACCTGCTTGGCCACAGGCAGGTCTTTTTCTGTTAACTTCCCCTCTCGCAGGGCCCTGTCTGAATGCTCCTTCGTATCACAGTGATCAGCTAGTGTTACGGGTGTGCAGGACAGCTCTCCTGACTTGTTGTAGACATTGACATCTGAGCTAGACATCTAGAGTCTCTTTGTAATCACTAGGGAGAAAAGAGAAATCAGCATCCTAAAGCAGGCATCGAGAATAGGTAAGATGAGTTGTGTCCTAATTCTCCTCACTGACTGAAAGATGACTAAGGAGCTTGGATGTCAATGTCTACATTGTAGAAGTCCCATCTTAAGTGAGCTGAATCCCACCCACAGTGTCTTCTCTGTGTTCAACTACATCATCTGCTGTTACTTTAAAAGAAAATGATAAGCCAAGGACCAACATAACTTCTACAGCTGGCCACAGACATCAAGTTTCATTATCTCAGGCTTAAATAGAGCCTTTTATAAGACTCAACCTTGCGTTTTGATCTGTTAGTAGGCATTGCTCCTATCAAAACTAAGCCTGGCTGAATCTGTTGCAGGTGGCTTTTGAACTCTATCTTGAAAAGGAAACGATAACGTAATTATTAAGATCTACCCGCCATATATGGAACACGCAGCTCTGGTAACAATTTAATTAGACATAAAATGGCACGGATAAGGAAGCGTTATTTTCTTCAACTTAAAGGTAAGGCACAGGCATGGCAAAGTAACTCATCGAGATGCAGACAGGAAGGTCTGCATAAAGGCAGGACTAAACGCAAACCTCAGGCAGCATTCAGATTACAGAACCAGCACCGGTGTAACTAACACAGGCACCATACGTTCTGTGAAAGTTTTTTCGCCTGATGTGGCAACACAACTTCTCTGAACGACATCAGCAAAGTCAACAAAAGCACTCTTCTGTTGGGAGTGCTTCATCCAAACAATGAGTTATGCTGGTAAAGCTGTGGTTGATGAGTGATTTCTTTTTTTTTTTTCCTGGTTGACATGGATTTGTGGACAAAAGATTAACCACAGGTTCCAGACAAGCATTTGAGCCACAGCAGCAGTTAAAAACTGTAAACATAATGTTAAAGAGTTAACAAGCTCTTGAAACACTTCAGAATCATTGCAAATTAATTTTCAAATTAAAAACGGATTTATTTCTTTTAATACCATAGTCCTCAGCTTCGGTACTGACATTTGAAGACTAAGTGCCCTCAGAATCATGAGATGAGTGCTTTGCTCTTGGCCTTTTAACTATAGCTGTCATTTTATGGTTACAGCTGCTAAAAGGCAAAAATTGCTGCTACCAGAAGGAAAACATGACAGATCCCTCCAGTTGAGGATATATTATTCTGTACACGTGAGCTCAGTTTCTTCTTGTCACACAGACCCTCTTAAAGAAAAGCCTTTTACTTTTTCTCTTCAGAAATGAAAAAACACATAAATGAGAAACAAGTTAGACTGTCTTCCCCTAGAGAATAACCCTACTCCCACTTATGTTAAGGAGATCATAAGTTGGTGGAATGATTCAGCAGGGTGGGTGCAAGGTCAGAAAGGAGTCTGCCACAAGGATCAGCGTTTATGCTAAGAAGTAAACAAGAAAGAGTTCCAACCCTGTTTCATTAAGTCTAGGTGTGAAACAATCTTCCCCAGAGGATTTTTCATCCTCTTCATCCTGGGTAATCCTTCTTGTAAGCCTTCCCCTTGAGCACTTGTCAGAGGGAAGAGGAAGTGTGTTAGAGTTCACCAGAAGCTTTCACAGCTACAGAATTAAAATCTTAAATTTAAAATAAATTCCACCAAAATCCTCAGTGACCCCAACAGCCAGTCAAACTTCAAGATCTAGACTAGCTCAGGATCCTCCACATTTCTTATGACACCATTTATATACCACAATTTCATCTTTCTGGAGATTTTAATCTCCTGTGATGCCACAGTATTATCCTAATGCTCCTTTGGTATTTTATTAGTGCTTCTCACTATGCAGGGGTCCTTTTCTCCTCTCCAAAAACCTGTGGCGGTTCTGCAGTCTCCACCTTTAGGCCCTGACCCAACCTGCTTGGTTTTAATCAATAGTCTTTACATCTGTGAGTCACACCCACATCACAACTTCTATCACTGACTTGGTTTGTAATCATATTAAATGTGACATGGCCAAAAAAAACTTTTTCTGATACTACCAATTTATTATGTTCTCCTACTCACTCCAGTCTGTCTACAGAGTTATTTTGGACTCCACTCCCTCCCGGGCCACATACTTTCTGTCTCCAAATTTGCCCCTTCATCCTCTGTATCTCCAAAATCCAGTGGTTTTTTTCTGATTGTCACTAATATATGCATTCTCTCTCAGCAGCATTTGTTACACCCTTCTCTTCACTATCACTTTAATCAAATCACTTCGATCCACGCCCTGATGAGATCTTTTTCCAGTCCTGTCATTTTGAGCATATGACTATTCTCCTAGATCCCTCTACCAGCTCCATCTCTTTCCATTTCATCATGTTTGAGAAACTTCTTGTCCTACACACTTCACAGCTCCTTATTTTGCTGGCCTTTATCGTCCTTCTGCCACGGCACCCTTTCTCACCTCACCCTGTAAGAAACACTTAGTATCAACACTTTTTTTTCCCCCGGCCTTTTAAACTTCCATTTATGATATCCCCCTTTTATGGGGCACTGTAACCAGATGTTTAACCCTCTACCTTATCTTTGATCTTTTGGAAAGGTCCTCTGGGTAACATTATAATACAATTACTAATAATAAGGAATTTGGAATTAAGAAAGTCTTGCCAGCATTTAAGGACTGCCAAGCTAGTCACCAGAGAAGAGAGAGGTACATAAATTAGGGACTGAAGCCAATGCAGCTGATTGCTGTGAAAATGAACTAAAACGGACACACAGCCAAACCATGACTGTTTATTTTCCAAAAGATGGCAGGACTGCCCATTCTTCTTGTCTCTTACAATGACTATAACCTAAAAGAAAACCCACTTTTAAAGAAAAAATACATTAAGACAGTGTCAAAAGCTTATACAGAGGAAAATACAGACTCTAAAGACACTTATATGATCCATCAGGCAAAATAGTTTTAGCAGGTTCTTAAAAGCAGCTGAAACTCCCAAATTAGATCAGGGCTGAAAAACTGCCACGTTCTCCTCACTATCTCTGCTGCTGTGTTTCATGACCTCCTTGGAAATTCCAGGTTATGCTTAGAAAAGTATTTTACCAACATAAGCTTCTGCTCAGTAATCCACAGTAAAAGGACAGTCCTAAATGTTCACAGTGAGGTTTGAGACTTCTGATCTAAAGCATCGGTACTGATTTTTATTTTCCGGATGAAGTCAACCAAAACTTTACTTTCAGAACAAAACAAAGTCAAGCTATTCAACTAACTCTTTTGCAACATAATCCCAAGCTACTATAGAATGTATTGGTACTGGTAAAAGCACAAAAGTCATAGTGTCAGCAGTGCACAGCATGCTTCCCAGGCAAATAAAGGCAATAAGTCTCTGCTCCAAGGAGTTATGAACAAAATCAGATATACCAGTGACCACTGTCAATGGAGGCATGAGAAAGTAAATAATTGGTAACAGGGAATAACAGAGAAAGCTGTTTGAGATATTTTTCTTATTACTGGCTACAGATTATTCTAATGGTTCCAAACTTTTAATATCAAAATTTAGGGTTGAGAAGAGAGGAATAAGGATCTTCAACCTCAACATCTCACAGTACATCTTTTACTCTCATCATAATCAGCTTTGCAACATTTCTACCAGAGACCTAAGAATTGAAAACATAAATAAGAAACCTACACTGTCATTCTCACACATACTATGTGGTTCCACAGGAAGTTCTCAGATACATGACCTTAAAGAGACATACTAGTGTGTTCCCAGTATCTGCATTTTCATGGAATACATGTGGAGCATGGGGAGACAGAGATA
This sequence comes from Platalea leucorodia, assembly GCF_965183815.1. Taxonomy (NCBI): domain Eukaryota; kingdom Metazoa; phylum Chordata; class Aves; order Pelecaniformes; family Threskiornithidae; genus Platalea; species Platalea leucorodia. The sequence goes on from NC_138824.1 coordinate 19,741,212, forward strand.
ACTGATGCAAAAAGTTCCTGCCACAAACACCTGCACTGCCCACGTGCTCGTGACTTGCAAGTCAAAACAATGCTCAAAAAGACATCTTGTCACACAAAAGACTAACTCTGATCCAAAATAAAACATCTCATTGTAGCACTCCTGCCTCAAAGGGGAGCACTTGCTTGAATGCCTTCTTTTAAGCCCATAAATGAACCTATGGCCTTCGCTTCTAAATTCTTGTAAAGTCAAACTTCTGCATCCTTAAAGACATGTTCCTAATTATGCATGTGGCCAAAGTTCTCAGCACCCATCTGTATGTCTCCAAATGAGCTTTCATTCTCCTACTTTCCTACAAATCAGGATCTCAACCTTCAGGCCTCCTAATTTTTCACCACCTTAACTCCATACTTCCCACTCCCACATTTGGCTCAGTCCTGAATTCACAGCACTCATTTTGTGCCCAGCTTCAAAATCCCAGGCTCCCTGTGTATGCTCCTGGGGACTCCAGCACTTTTAGCAAAGACAAATTGTATCTCAATACCTGGGTTTCTCATTGCTACTTTCATCACTTTGCCCTGAATTATGCTTCTCTCTCTGCTCCAGCATCCATGCCCACATGCAATTTGAGCACCATGTGGAATCTGAGCCTGAACCCAACCTGCTGGCAGGGCCTTACCGCAGATTTCTGGCTGTGTTGTAGCCTCTCCTACTCTTGGACCCACATGGCAGAAGTTGGTGAGCCCCACACATATAGCAAGCAGCTATATTTACCACATTGCTTTCTATACAGCCCCATGTTCATCTTCATGCTCTGTATCAGAGCCCTTCTCCCACTGTATGATCCCTGTCCTATGCCTCACCCATCACACATCCCAACACAGTACTGCTACAGAAAAGAGAGAGACTGGCAGGTTGATGTGTTGCCGATCTACATTTGGGAACTAAAATATATCCTGCAAGCTGCTCAGTCCATTTGTGATAAAGTTTTCCAGATAAATGTTGTTACTACAGCTGTACCTGCAAGTCTGTCCTACCACCGATGCCTTTTTTAGGAGTACATTAATACTTCTACCAGAGAAGCTTCCACTAGTTTCTTGAATGAAATAAGCTCAACTGCCAAAAAAAAAAAAAAAGACAAAAAAAAAAAAAAAAAGACTGTCCATGCAAAGCGAGGTGGGGGTCGGTCTCTTCTCCCTAGTAACGAGTGATAGAACGAGAGGAAACGGCCTCAAGCTGCACCAGGGGAGGTTTAGGTTAGATATTAGGAAAAACTTCTTCACCAAGAGGGTGGTCAGGCATTGGAACAGGCTGCCCAGGGAAGTGGTTGAGTCTCCATCCCTGGAGGTATTTGAAAGATGGGTAGACGTGGTGCTTGAAGACATGGTATAGACAGACTTGGCAGTGCTAGGTTAACGGTTGGACTAGATGATCTTAAGGGTCTTTTCCAACCTTGACGATTCTATGATTCTATGAAAGGTGTCTGAACTTGGGACTTTGATAAAAGTGTATGTGCACACGTGTCCATGTATAAGATCACTCCCCTGCCATTACTATAAATATTTTTGAGGTGAGGACACAGATGAGAACTTTTGAGTTTGCATCTCAGCAAAGTCCTCAAAAAAACCCAGATAGCTGTTTACATAAAGGGGCTGATTTAAGATCATTTCAAGTGGCTTCAAAACACCTGGAGACTGCTGCTATGTTTCTCTCCTGGTTCACACATAACATTTATATCTGGAATACTGGTGTCCTTGTTATGTGGCAAAGAACTGATACACTACAGTGCAAATACAACAGTCCTCCAGCAACAACACAGATTTTTCTCAAGCACTCGCCATGTTAAAATTAAAGAAAACTTGTAACAGAAATAGGAGCACTGATCAGTTTATGATGTGTAACTGTAGGCATACAAAGATACTTGTTCAGACCTTTACAACCACTACTAAAACATGTAAGCTTGCAATTATGTTCTATGGTTCTGTCTCATTGTTCTTTTACAATAGTCAAAAGCAATATACAATTATTAGCATCAAAACACCACCGTGTTCATAAGTAATTTCATAAGAGTGTCGGTGTTCTGCATCCAAGCTGACTTGGATTGCCTCATCCAATACACACAATTTACATATCTAACCACAAAAGGATTAATAGTGTGGTCATTTTGGACAAGAATGCTTTATTAATATGTCTCTCCTGCTAATATTCATAGTTTATCTTCCACCCCCAGTGCTTCCTAGGGTAAGGAAAACTTTTGTTACCAGAAGGAATCAAGGTGGGTAAGACTTGATTTTCAGGAGCCTCTCAAAGACTGAGGGCTGGGGAGGCTGATGTTTTCAACAATAAGGACTGAAAAGTGACTTAACAATCAGAAGCAAGAAGTATTTTTCCCCACTTTGAAAGTGGAAACACTAAAAGAACATGACTTGCAATAAAAATTACTAAGTTGGCAGCACAACAGTAGAAACAGAAACTGCCCCAGGCCTGCAGCTCTCACCTATCTGCAGTGATTCTCCTCCCATCAAAGGCAGTGTGTAGCCTGAAGTCACACAGCTGAAACTATACACCTTTGATGGCTGGTATTTGTCCAGGCTTTTGGAATGGAAATACAGCCAAAGTTATTACAGTTTAAATGTGTATTTGTCTGAAACGCAGTAAAATTATACAAAAACAGAACAACCTGGAAACTGATGATGCATAAGGAAAGCAACTTTCATTATCTGTCAGTGCTTCAAGTACTATTTTGTTACTATTCATATACCACCACCACAAAAAGCATCCATACAGGTTCATACTAAAGGTTCACCTCAAATTAATACCTCTTTTCCAACAGTAGCCCATGAAGTGTTCTTACACTCTTCCCCTAACCGAAGAGCAAATACATAGTGATACTTTCAATGATATGTACTGCCTCAGCTCCCAGCAGTCCTGTCTTTGAGACTTCAACAGCTGGAGGTTGCTTCTGCATGGTCTTCCTCTAACATGAACGTGTCTAAATGTTCCCTGAACCCATTCATATTTTTAGCATCCTAGGTTTCTATGGCAGCGACTTCCACAATTCAGTTTATGCCTCTCAGACATGAAAGAATCGTACTAGATTTCTGAGGCATTACTTCCTCAGATGCCTGTGCTGACCAAGGATATTGTATCAGTATGCCTACACATTATCAGACTTACTGGTCCACAGCTTCCCAACAATGCTTTGAACTCTTTTAAGAGAGTTTAGATGTAAGTACTAACTTCCATTTCCGCAGTATTATGCTGTTGGTGTGTAAAAAGGTGCTTCAATCAGTATTTCACCAACTTCGTATTTGAGTTTTGGGATTCTCGGGTAAGTTCAATTTCTCCTTCACAGTCTGCCATTACTCATTTACTCTTTCCTGCTCCAAAAATCTTGTTTTTAGCATGACTTGTTCTACTTCTACGTCAGATCCCTTCCTTCCAAGGAAAGTTTACATTGTAGGAACCTCCTTAACAAGGAACATTGCAGTTCAGTTAGCTTTTTCACCATGAACTTACCTTCCTTGTTCACGTTTTTTAGTAGTCATTTTTACATTTTTATTCTCAAAATTTTTTTTCATCTGGAGTTATTAGGGTTTAAAAAACAATTTAAGAGATTACTGTCCTTTCTATCCTGTGTCTTTCAACATGATTACAGCTTTCTGAAGGTGTTTTTCTTATCATATACTTAAGACTTTGTATTAACTTCTTAAATAACAGAAACCTTTTTTTTTAGTTCAAAGAAACATCTCCAGTAGAAAATCAGTTCCTTCCTAACAATATTTGTTTATTTATTATTATTCACCATCTCTTTTATATTGTTGTATTGTCTTGCTATGGAAGCTAACTAGAGGTAAGCAAAATCAGTTCAGCAACTGCGCTTTGGAAAAAGAGTTGCTTTGTTTACGATATGTTAATATTACCTTAGTTTTAAGATCTTTACCTATATTTGCGTGCATGGTTGTTTTAAACAGCTTGAAAAATCAAAACACTCTCCATGACAAAAAAGTAAGCCCTACTCAAGGCCAACTGAATCTCTTCTCAACAGAATAGCAATAGACTCATAATTCAGCTCTTCCTGATGAAAGATCAGACTTTGCAGCACAGAACAGGTGACTGTGGGAAAAGCTGAAGGGACACAAACAAGTGATTCTCAGCTAGAAGTCTGAACGGGCAGGAGGAGGAGAAATCTGTCTTTAACTAAAAGTATCAAATAACTGTTGAACATATGAGTGCAATTCCTGAAAGGCCAAAGAGAAAATAATTTAAAATATTATTTTCATAACCACTGTACAGTAGGCTGGCAACATTCAGAAAATAATGGGAAATGATGAGACAACCTAGAAAAAAGAAAAATCAGTATTTTGTTTTCTGTGATTTTAAGATTGTTCTTTGGATTATCCTGAAAAATGACAGTATTCTGAAAAGAAAGCACAATAAAGGATAGTTGTTATGATCATATCACTTTGTTTTGCTCAGTCTTTGCTACTTATAACTGACATCACTTCTTACTGTTTTTAATTTACATGTTAATATATATTTCATGTTCATAAGGGACAGTTTAACAAAGATGACACAAATTTATAGAACATTTAAATATACAATCTTGCTTGTCACATCTACAAAACCAGCAGTATATGTGTGTAGAAACTGGAAAAAAAAAAAAAAAATATACATACACCCACAAGTCTCCAGGCTTCACTTATCACTGCATACTGGAGCCGATTCAGAACAAACCCCTCAATTTCTCTGTTTAGTTTGACAGGAGATTGACCAATCTTCTTCATCAGAGCATACGTTCTCTCTGTAGTAGAAGGATCTGTTTCTGGATGAGGAACAATTTCAACCAACGGCACAAAGTAAGGTGGATTTACCTCAAGAAGAAACACAAAAGAAGAATGTCAATTATCAACAGATTAGCAGAACAAGTTAATATAAAGCACCTTTTTAGCTTGCTACTAGCATGGATATTTTCCAGTGAACACAGTAAGCCTGATCTTCAGACCCTGAACGACTTCACCAATCCAATAAAAGCTGGTGTATTAATTCAAATGAAAAAAATAATTAATAAAAAAAAATAATTAAATCTAACTCTGGTTAATCCCAGCAAAGTTCATGGAGCTACACTAAAGATGACAGCACTCAAACAGTACTGGAAGACTTTCTACTGACTTGAGTAACCGATGTCTTCTCAGGCTGTTTGTTGTCTTAAGACATGTGGCCACCACCTGTCTTTCCAAATGAAGCAAGGCATTTCCTTTTAGATAGTCAGGAACTTTATAACAAAATGATTGCTAAACACCACCTGTAAGATGCAACACTTAATAGATAAGCTGCTACTGGCCCAAGCCTGTAAACATGCTAAACACAGTAACAGATACCACATAAAACATACTTTGAAAAAGTTGTAGAACAGGTTACCTTCAAACACTGTACCTACTTTAAAGAAAAACAAAAATTAATTCTCCCTGACTCTTCCCAAATGTAATTTCTCATCAAGTCACGACCTTCATGTAATGTATTTTTGAAGTAATAAACAAAAAAATTCTAAAGAACATCCTAGAAACAGCTAAAAGTTCTTCAGGTCACAGCATTACACACAGTAACACTGCCTGCATGCTCTTCCCAAAAGCAGCAGTCCTTCAGCCGTATTCTTAAGGTGTTAAACTCAGTTCTTGGTCTAGTTTCCAGGCAATAGAAGGGGCTAACATATCAAATTACTACCAGAAACAACATTGACATTTAAAGGATAGTAATTAAGTACTGATTCTTTCACCATCCTCCCTCATAGTCAACTGCTCTTAACTGTGCTCATGTAAGTGCAAGTACAGGATTTAGTCACAGCAGTGCAAGCAGCATTTCCTCTCTTCTCTGTATGTTCTTTCTTTTCAGTAGTTACATCGTTCCTTTTACTATAAGGTCTGACCAACGCATAACCTGTTGTAGGCTACGCCTGCTCTAACTACTGATGTAACACACTTACTTCATCCCCTTTAAAGTGCTTTGTGTTCCAACATAACCTTTCTCACATTGGTCTCTTTGGCAGTGCCACCACCAGTGCTGAGAATGGCATGATGGACACCATCGCAGGTGTGGTGCCAGGCAATTTAGCGAGACCCAAACGACTGCAAGCACCAAGAAGTTCTCTGAAGGCTTTTCTAACCCTTACGTATATCACAGGTTCCAATCAGGAAGAGGACAAGTTAATTGTTGAGAGAGACTGAGGCTATTATAAATTTCTTCCAAGATTAGTGTTGACAGTCATCTCATTGAAATATTCTATTTCATGAACTTGGCACGGGGAGTATACGGGTGTGTTCATGAGCACACTGAGGAGACTTAGGAAGACAATTTTTTTAGGAGTGAGATAATAGATGTTGGTAAAAACTAAAAGTGGTAAAACATGGATGAAATTGGGGGTGGAGGAAGATTTCTAAAAATGAGAAGGGGAATGCAAAGCCTTTCTTCAGGGAGCAGAAGAGCTTACCTTACTCAGCCTAACAAAATGAAAGCTAAGAAAGGATATGACAAAGTAAACACAGGGAAAGAATTAAGCTACACAAAAGCTGCCAACAAACATCAAATTAATTTTAATGGACTGTTAATAACATTGGAACAAAAATTAGAAGACACAAACAACTTCCAACAGGAGCAGTGGAGTTAAAAAAAAAAATAAAATCTAACAGACAGAGCTTAATACATTTTTAAGATGATTTGATTACATGGTTTCCTGTACAGCAAGGAACTTCACTCAATGGCACATGGTCTCCTCTAGCTCTCTATTTCTAGCTGTGTGACCTAGCAGGCGTATATAGTACGTGAGAAATAAACCACTCGGCAGAAGACCTTTACCGAAACACTGCCTGAAACTGCTTGCAGAGAACAGCTGTACCTACAAGTACTGCGTGCATTTCTATCATACAGCTGTGCTACCGATTTATTTTTTCTAATTACTGAACCTATTGCTATGTTAAGCAAAGGGATGAGTTCCTTCTGCCCTTTGGGCATTTCATTTCTCCTCAACACACTCACCTATGCCGGGGCTTTACAAGTCTAGCTTTTAATTTTTCTAGTATATCAAATTCCACACTTGTTTTCACAGTGTCTTCCAGAGCTGCTTGCCCCCTGCAGCCACCATTCCCCACATCCTACTGTCGTGTTCAAGACGTTAGTAAGGACATGGTTAAAGCAAAAAACACCGAAAGCCAACAACTACTACAAAGCAAGCATGTTTCCTGACATAACAGATGCAGAAAAGCCCCTGGAAGAGTACACTGGCTCAGTTTCTCCAGCACACTCCTCTTTGAGTGAAGCTGAGATTACTAAGAAAATAGTCTCAGTTGGATTGCAAAGCCATTTCAGAACAATTAGGCATTTTAAGGCACTCCAGAGTATTTGCTTTGGAAAATACATATATCCTTAAAACAGCAACCTAGAAAATGTTTATGCAGGGACTAAGCTACCTTTGAGATCTGGTAAAACCTGGTCTCAGAAGTGGCTCCTATAAAGACTGCACCTTAGACTAAACAAGTCAACTGGTACAGACCAACTTGGGAAAACAGTAAGAAAGAGTAATGCAAAATCGAAGACTGACAAACAGTCAGAGAATGGGCGGAAGCCCAGGAATTGGTTAAAAAAAAAAAAGTCATAGCTATAGTTACTTGATAAAGAAGTCTAGAAGAGACTTAATCTCTTCTCTTGCACTACAGGAAGTTACAACCCTGGAAATGAGATAAGGAACTACTGAATTTTAGACTGGAGAAAGGCTAAACCTAGGCAAAGATACATACTTTGAAGTTTGACTTTTTTTTACTTAAAAGAGGATGAAAACTAATTGTACAGAAAGAAACCTATCTTTTTGTTCCTTTTGCTTCCCAGTCACTCCAAGGCATAATAGGGTGTCAGAAAGGGACTGACCAAATGCTTTGGCGCTGTAGCATTAGGCTACAGGTAGCTGTAGAGATATTACAGTAAAGCAGTGCTGTATTTTTGCATTCACACTGCCACTCTTGAGCATGCCCAGGGAACTGACATTTACTTTACACCCTGAGGGATGCCCTGGAGAGAGAACGTATAGTTATCAAGTTGCAGACAGCAGAGCAGTATATGACAAAAAAAAAAAAAAAAAAAAAAAGAAAAAAAAAAAAAAACCAAACCAAAACCAAACCAACAGTCCTCTTAACTGATCTGTCAAACACCAGACTAACATTAGGCTAATACACTAATTAGCTATTTAGTAGTGGAAAACAGAAGCAGTAAGAATCCCAGCGATCAAGACAAAATGCTTTTCCATGCTGAGGAGAGATGTGATAAACTGCTGTCTGGTAGCCCCACAGACCTCTACAGAGAGGCTCACAGGTGCCCTTCAGGATTTTGAGGTTCTGCTGCCACCTCTAGTCATGCCATTTCTGCATCACTGTCCTGTCCCAGCTGGTCACAAAGCACACAAATTCAGCTCCAAAAACAATTTATTCCATTTCATCTACCTGCTTTTCCTCTTCAGGTACACTGCCTCTGCATCAGAAGTCAGAAGAAACCAGAGTCAATCGCTTCCATCTTTCATTGACATTACCTGACAAGCACGTGCAGCTCACTGTTTGGATCCTTACTGTTACCCAACAGCAGCTGACAAAGGATACTAGCAAAGACTAATGATGCCACAAGAAGAAAGTAGGGAATTTTATAGGTTTGTCTTCAAAACACAGAGTTCCTACATTTTGAGAGCCAGTAGTTTGGAGTAACACACAACAATATGAGCACAACAGCTCAAACAGAACGCATCTTGAGCCAATGGTACAAAACATGCATACATCCTCTCAATTTAGTAGATGCTGCTGCTCACAGAATGACCAAACTAAAACTCTTCTTGTAAGTCAGGCCCCTGCACACTAATGATGGCACACAAGCACACCAAATATCCTTCTCTCTCTCTCAGTCTGCAGGGAAGAGTTTGGGATGCAGTTTAGTTAAACACCTGTACTACTACTACTACAAAACCAAAACATGCCATCATACTTACAGGATGTGACACAATACACTGCTTAACATGTTTAAGGCCAGTGAACAATTTGCTGGGTAAGAGACAAGAGGTCGAGCTGCTCAAGATAACATTGTCCCCAACAAGAAGATCTAACTGACTGAAAATCTTCTTTTTCAGCTCCAGGTTTTCCGGAGTACATTCCTGGAATAAAAACAAAAATCAGTATTAGAAGTCTTCTAGTTCAATAGTATTTATCCATATATTTCAGACACCTAGGAACTCAGCACAAACCATCTATTTCAATCAGCCTAAATATACCAGTGAGCCATAACACAAAAATGCCTTCCTGCATATAAAGAAATGGAAAGCCTAAGAGTTTCTCTAGAGCAGAAGATGGACCACCACACACCTCAGGAGATTTAACACAAAACAAATGATTCTGCTTTGTCAAAAATACAGACTTTTACTCACGCACAGGGATAACACAGTATGGAGGAATAAGACCTGGTCTCCATTTTTTTTTTTTTTTTTTTCTTAAGAGAATCTCACATGACAGAAGTCAGTATTCTCTTTCAGACAAAATGGAAATGAACAGCTGTATCTCAAAAGAAGACAAACTTACAATCTCCAGAACTATGGCAGGAGATTCCAAGGCACAGTTCTGGAACCTGCACTGAAACACCTCTCAGTGACCTTCACATTTAAAAAGCTTAAACATCTCCATTCATTTCAACTCTGAGAAATATATCTGAAGTAGAATGCATGCTATCAGAACTTCTCCCAAAGCTACTGAGCATGTTCAGCTCTGCAGTATTGTGTGAAATTTCACATGTATGAGCCAAGAGCTCATCTACAGTCACTAGAATTTCAACATTAACCCCAGGAGCTGCCTGAAGGAGAGCATGCAGGAGTCCACCAGATTGGGAGCAACGAGGACATGGGAGAGTAACTACAGTGGATCCCACAATCAACAGAAAAGACTTCAGTCTACAAGAAGAAAACAGGGGAACAAAGCCAGCTTGTTTTCTGGGTTTTTTGGAAGGGTTTAAAAAAATCCAAACAGGATTCCAAACTTGTAAAACCTCAGCTTTCCCCTTAAAACACACAGAAAATACCCGCTCTTTTCCAACTCTAACCTTCCCCCACCTGTCAGTACTTCATTCCATCCTTCCTTTTATGCTGAACTGCACATGAGGGTAGGGAAAAAGGCTATACCTTTAATATAATCCAAAATTTACATTTAATACCTGCAGCTTCAGACAGACTCTGTGGCAGGAATGCCCAGGGCCAGAGTTTTTAAGTAAATGGGTTAAAAGTAATTTGAAGTCTTAAAAAAATAAGCAAGTTGCATGGAACAGAACTAAAAGTTCCAGGATGCAGAAGAGATAAACAGGGTCATTTAAGAACTCCAGATAGAGCCCAAAGTAATAGACAGCCTTATCAAAACAAAATGATACTCTGCTTATAATTCCAGGATCCTGCTTGTTGGTTAAGTTTAAATAGTTTCTTTTAGTAAAGCCAAAGATGAAGAGAACTCTGCAGATACTGTTCAAGCTAATAAAAGAGTTGCTATGAATAGGTTTATTGTGAACTTGAAACTCTAAGCCTCCTCTCACATCAGATGATAATCAAAAAGGCAAACTCAAATCTGCTGGAAACTCAAACCTGCCATGGTTACGTAAGGTTTCTGAATGGGCCATTTGCTTCAAGTTTCTCATATAGTGTCACAATTGTATTCAGATTGTTGGACCACTGCAATAAAGTTTCTGTCCTTATCAAGCATGCAATTATTTTCTCAGAGACACCAATTCCCTGAAGAACAGGGGGAAAATTAAGCCCTAAACAATCCATTAAACGGGAACCTCACTTGCTGTCAGTTATGGAGCCTGGAGAGGTCTGAAGCTATTCTGTTTACCCTGAGAAAGAGAAGATCAAACAGTGAGCAGGTAAGATACCGTTTTAAAGCTACCACAGTCTCTCTCAAAGAACCAGTGCAAAAAGGTTAGCATACACCTCTACGCATTTTAAGTGACACTGTATATTTCTGTGCCCTTTTTGTAGAGAAGGTCGCACTTCTCATTTGCAGCGAACAGTACACCTTTATTCCAAGGCCTGAACACCTGAACAAGGTTGCTACTAATCTGACTTCCAATTTAAACTTTATTAGACATGTTTTTTAACAGCCTGATCAGAACAGGACAGTTGTTAATTTTTAAAACCCACCTCCTGGAAGAGTTGTATTGAATTAAAGGCTTAAAGGTATTACACTATTCAAATACATGTTCAGAGAACACATAGCAGCTACTTGCCCAGCCTATGACCTCTTAAAGAACTACACAAAGACAAACATGTATAGACTCTCTCCCTAGAAGACAACACTGATGATACGCAGACAAGGTGATTGAGGTCCAGTTGCCCCTGGTTAAAAAGTTGCACTCATATGACACAACCTGTTGAATGCCAGTACATGGAAAGCCGGGGAGTTTTATCTGTTTAAATCCAGTGTCTCTGTGGTTTTGTACAGGCCTTTCCCACCATGCTATCTACCACCTGTGCTCCCACACACGTCCATGCTCTAGGCGCACAACTTCATTTGCCTATATTTAAATGCTGGCATCTACCCAGGTTCTTCCTATCCATTCTCAGATATGCCAAGGTAGCAACTCACCTGCACCACCTTCTAGGAAAACACTCCCCAAAACCTTGCAAAAGAACACTAGCAACGGGAGTTGCTGCCAAGGCTGTGGATTTATCAGCACTGAGAGATGAAAGAAACAAGACATGGCCTGAAGTAAAGCACTGCAGCACAGTGGTATGGTCCTAAAATAAGTAGTATTGTCCTATACAAACATGGCAGTATAAGATGAAAGCCAAAGATTTAAACTGGCATGGAGAAGGTCAAAGATTAGCAACCATTCAGCAACGAGCAAGCCACTTTCTGTAAGAGCATCTGGAGATGCTATCACAGGGAGTGGCATCGAGCCCTCTCAATAGCAAGTATGGAGTCTGATGGTAGTCACCAAGCATAAGGAACTGCTGAATAAAGAACTTTGAAAGCCACAGCTGCACAATGAGTTCCCACCTCCTGACTAGATTCTGGCTGCTGCATATTCAAAACATAATTAAGAAAACATTTCTTCCCTGGCAATCTTAATATGAAGATTTATGTTAATGTAAATTCCTGCAAGTGAAGACAGGTCAATCTTGAGCTCTCCTAGACCCCTCTTCATTCCAGGACTGTATCCCATGCCATGGGGTTATTCCAAGCAGATTTTGGCCTGAACAGACCAAAGTTGTCTCCCTTGAAGTCCAGGGGTGTGATCCCACTTTCTGTCTTGCTTCTCCTCTCAGTATCCTCAACTCCACTTTCTCATGGTCACTGTAGCCAAGACTTCCTTCTGCAACCTTCACATCTCCAACCAGTTCTTTCTTGCTTGCAAGTATGAGGTCCAGCACAGCACGTCCCCTCTTCTGCTCCTCAACCACCTGTGTGTCAGGAAGTTACCATGAAGGCATTTCAGAATCCTCCTGAATTGTCTGTGCTCTCCTGTGCTGTCCCTCCAGCAGATATTGACATGGTTGAAGCCCTGCCATGAAGACAAGGGCCTGCAAACGTGAGGCTTCTTCTAGTTGTCTGAAGAAAGCCTTTTCTTCCTGATCAGGTGGTCTGCAGCAAACACCTACCATAATGTCTTCTGCATTGGTGATCCTGTTAATCCTGACCCATAAGCTCTCAACTGGCTCCTCATTCAAACCAAGGCATAGCTCTGCGCATGCTAGCTCACAGCACGCAATAAATACCCTAGGCAGCTATTCCTCTCCTACCTTCATTTTGCACCACCTCACCCCCAAAAGCTGTAATTCACTGCCATGCTGCAGCTGCTACAGCAAGAGTGCCCTGTAGCCTTGCCCTAACCATAACTGAGGTAGAAAATTATTTTCAAAAGTTCCATGACTTCCCTCTTCCCAGTAAATTCAATAGGGCTTCAGGTAGCAGGTAAACTGCCTAGAAGCCATAACCACTTTGATTGCTACAAGGAGCTCTTCATCTTCTGCAGTTAAGTGAGGATCTCCAAACATGTCACAACCCCTGACTCTGTCCCTCTATTTGTACACATATAATTTACAGCATTTTAAGTGGTCTCAGCTTTTCAGTGCTGTGATTTAGCTGACAATTTTGAGGCACTTCTGTAGAACAGTTCCCAGAGTCGAGTGACAGCAATCCTCTCCTCTCGTAGAATGAAGACATAGCAGCAGCTTTCAGAGCTCCGAACCATCTCACAAGCTGGACCCAGACTGTCAGCACTCCTGCAACAGGAACCGCATTATGGTTACCTGCTTTTTGTGGGAATATGAAGATCTCATAGGATTAAGAGACAAAGAGTTCTGGATCTCAGAAAAGCAGCTTTTCTGAAGGTTTTGGTGCCTAATCCATTTATGCAAATACTTTTATTACCTTCTGTAGTTATAATCCACTAGAAGAAGAACTTCCCAGAAAAGACTTCAGGCATAGTTGTTTTATTTTCAATCTACCAAGTCACTTCAGAATGTCATATTTCTAAAACAAAGCCTGATTAACATAAACCTATATAAAGCAGGGACCTGTGGATTTTAAACAGCATTCAGGTTATCTGCATAAGGACAGACATTAAAAATATCTGAAAAGGAGACTTGGGAATTTAATTAAATGAAACAGATTTCAAAGCACTATCACTATAGCTAGCAACTGCACAGTCAAATACAGCTATTCCATATAATTTTACCACATCTAAATAATAAGGATAATAATGAAAAGATTCTTGTAAAAACCTAGTTTACTTCAGAAAGTAAAAGTACATATGCTAAAATAACCTCTCTGCAAATTAAACCCTGCAATTTTACAACCAGTTGTGTTCCCCCCAACACTACTGGCAAAGTTGAGGTTACTGAAGTTATCAAAGCAAGATTGCATCTACTTGCTCCATGTGCGGATGCATACGGACTGCTGTGTTTCTGTCACTACCACCATTTTATAGAATCCATATCAAAGTCAAATTATATTTTAAGCAAAACAACATTTAAAATGCTCACTACTATCATTAGTATTTCAGTGCTAACTACTATTATTTCTACTAAGGCTTTTGTATTGACATGCTAGTTTGGTCTTCTCCTGCAGGGTTTAGGTCTATATTTCTGTTCAGGAAGACTGAATATGCACCTTCTATTAAGGAAACCAGAGCTTATTTCTTTTGTATTCTATGTCAGACACTGATGTGCATTCTACTCAGTAAACAAGAGCCACGCACATGCACCTGGGGAACTATACCACCTGCAATTAAAAAATGTGACATTTCAACTGCAGAGTTTGGGAGCTCAGCTAGTGAAACAAGCAGACAAATAAAATGGTATTTTTAATATCAGAAAAAATTATTACATCAGAATATCAATTTTGCTTCCGATATTATTGTTAACCATTTTGATTTAGCTCAACTATCTAAAATTTTTCATGCGTTAAATAGGTTTGGTAATTTCACAAAATTCAAAATTACTACATATTTCAAATGCAAATACTTGACTGCAAGTATTTTGGACTTTTCCATCATGCTCCCCTCCAAAATGGTGAAGTAGTTTTAGATGCTTATTCTGAGACACTTCAAAGATGGATAGTATGTTGACATACCAGTATGCCAGGATATTCATTAAGACAAGGTGCCAAATAAAAATGCATAATTTCAAACTGCAAAGACGGTGGGAGGAAAACATATTTACTTCAGTCTCCTTTTAGAAAGTGTTAATACTCTCACCTGAGGGTAAAGGCAGGGACAGGAGCCAGGCAGGAGACACACGCTCTTGCTCACCACTGTACGGGTTTGGGATGCAGCACAGAAACATGAGACATGCACACACAGCTGTTACTGATGGAGTCCCCAGGCTATTGCACACCTTTCAGTGTGCTGTCAGCATTTTGATCAGTTAAAATGAGGAAGATTAAAAGAAAGAAAGAAACAAACAAACAAAAAAACCCCCACAAAAACAACCAACAGCATAGCCCCTGCTAACTGACATGATTATGTTAGAGCATGACTAGACCTCGAGCCCCCAGCAGCTAGGGTCATGGGGAAAGCAGAGGGAGCAACCTGGCTGTGCACCACAGCAGGGAGGTAAGGTTAAGTGGGACTGACCCTGAAACACTTGGAGGTGATACAGGAACCCAAACCATACGGTATCACAAGGGAACAGAAGCTCATCAGGCTGTTTGCCCCTTTTACCCCTGCAGATATTCATTCCACATACCTGGGTACACAACTTCCTCCAAGATGGTTTCAAGCACGTCCAAATACCAGATCATTAACAAAAATATGTTTGGCGACAAAAGACTCCTTAGATGTAAAACAACTCTAGTTAGCCCAAACCAAGGCACACAACCTTGGCAACCAAGACTTTATTTTGAACCTGAACAAAAACTGGTATCCTCTAAGCCAAGGGTAAGAAAGCAGGATAAGCACAGCAGCTCCTTTAACTGAAAAGCATACTGGCAATTTTTTTTAAAGACAGGGCCACATTTTGATCATTTAACACAATTATAAAAAAATATAAATAAAATAGAAAGGCATGGTCACGTATGCCCATGTCCTGGGGCTCCAGTTACAGACTTTCTACAGGGTAGGTATGCACTGAAGTAAAACGCTTAACACGGGAGGAGAAGGAATCACATCACATGAGGATTTTAAGAACAGGTTAACCAATTTTTGACAGACAGTTGTCTAGGTATGACTGATCCTGCCTTGGGGCAGGGGTTGGACTAAGTAACCTCTGAAGTCCCTTCCAGCCTGATTTTGGATAACTGTGTAGTTGGTAGGGCAGCAAAGGTAAATGTGAATCCTCTGATAAAGGTGGGGCCCTCTCATATGCTGTTCTGCTGCGGAGCAGAGGACTCAAGGCGGTGGGGAAATCCCGTACAAGTTTAACTCTGATTCATAGGATCTGAACTTGTTTAAATTTCCATTCAAAATATAGTCATAAAAGTGTCTTACAGCAAATCTACAAGTGCCTGGCTTTTAGAACAGTGTTAAGTTCATATTCACAAAACCTTTAATAGAATTCAAAACCATCCACTAAAGGACAGTAGATGAGTAAGCTTATTACGGAGCAGTTATAAAAGCATCAGTTAAAACACTATCTAATATTTAAAAAAAAAAAATTAATTTAGGGCTATAACTCACTTCAAAGCTAAAGAAGTGATAACTTCTTAGTTGTCTCAAATTTGTGAGCTCATACCAGTGCGAAATCTGATGCTTCTTAAATCACTACCTCTTGAGTGACATGAAAGACTGTCTACCACATGATACTGTTCCAAGTAAATAATACTTTGGTGAGGTGAAATCCAGCATTTAGATGGAAACATTTTGTACTTCCCTACAGTTCAGAAACATGCCCTGTTAAGGAACCTGAGCAATAAAAATATCAAGTTACTGCCATTTTATACTGCTCAGAATAAATGACTGAATTACAAATGTCTGTTCAACCTTCAGTACAAAATACAAAACAGGTTTTCAGAACTATATTTTCTAAATCAGAGTCAAACTTGCAGATTTGGGAGGGTTTGGGGGGATTGCATGGGTTTTTTTGTTTTGTTTAAAACACAACAAATGAAGGCAAGTTTTGCTTCATCTAGTGTCAGTATCATGCCATGAAGAGACCCATCTTTTGCCATGATGTTCACGTGTCCTACAAAACTTTCAAAAGACAGACAGGCAAGCTGATGTAGCTGCTACAGACAAGACGAAGATCCTTTTTGTTCCCTTAGGGAAGAGCAATAAGATCTCAAACAGGCTGATTGACATCCTCCTCCCCACATCCTTTCTCAAAGGATCACATCATCTCTGTTTTCTTCTACTGTGATCCCATCCACCCTGAAAAATAGGGGAAGTGATCTAGGAAAGGCAATGGAAATACAATACAGCCCTAGAAAGGGGACCAGGCAGCACTGAAAGCGAACTTGAAGAGCAAGATTAACTGCTGGTCAGGATGACAGTTATGGCAATGACCATCTCCTGTAACAGGGACCAAAACCATATTCAAGTCTGTAATGGTAGACAAGGCCATTTGTTTTATGTGCAGGACAGATGGGGAGTGAATATTAGAAAGTTTGGAAGGACAAGAGTCCATTCAGCAACAGCACCACAGCAGTGACACCGGCGAGCTGTTTACCCAAACATCGTCTTTCAGTTCAACTCAAACACTGACTGGATAAAGTACTTTACAGCAAGCCTTTGCGATCAGACTGTTTCAAACCCTAAAAATCAGGAAGAGAGTTTTCTCAAGACCTCTACAAAGATGGTGAGTCACGTCACATGCTTAAAACCAGCTCCCTCAGAGGCCAAAACATAACTTCTGGTGCCTCAGGTCAGTGTTTAAGATAAGTAGGGTAACACCGGGCCTAAGGTTACGTTTACTCAGCTGAGAGCTAACAGACCCATGTTCGTCTGTCCAGTGCTCAGAGCTGACCAGTGACCAGTCCAGAAGAAGCCATGTTACTGCAATGCTTGCACACTGTGCCTTCCAGCAGCTTTGTATTTACAGAAGGACATCATTAATGCAGCTTCCAAACCAGGACGGTCGAATATCCTACGAGCTCAGGGCAGCTAAAGACATCTTCACCCATTGCTGTCTGCAGATATTCCCTCATCCCCAGAAGTAAAAGGGTTCTTGAAAGCCATCAGGAAAGTAAAACAAAAGCTAGTGGCAGAAACTGGTACCAGACAATCAGAGACAAATTTTTATGACAGGAGACATGAGACACCTACTGTCAAGGCTCCCAAGTCAATGCTGGTTTCCCCTTCTGAGGCACCACCAGGCTTTTTGAAACCTGTTTTTAAGCTGGTAACACTGTTTTTCTAAATACGCCTAACTGGGAGAGATAGAAGAGCCAGCAAGATCTAAAATGGACCAGGCTGAAGATCCATTAGTGTTGTTATCACCAGTTCAAAAGAGTTTGCAGGTGTAATGGGGGGCACAACCTCTCTTTTTAAAGAGGGCAGGGGGAAGATACTGTTCTAAGGCTTTTAGGCAGCGTTCCTTTAAAACAAAAAAGGATAAATACCTCAGACCATAAGGTGTGTTACAAGCTTAATTTCATCCCCTTGCCAGCCTGCTTTGTCCCATGCCACAGCATGACTGATGGGTTCAGAGATCACCTCTCAGCCACCCTCCATGCCTGGCTTCAACCAGCCCGGCCAGGCCTCACAACTCACCAGCGTACACGGTAGCTCAACTGTCAAGAGTAAGATCTTACCAATAGTTAGTCACCTTATCCTCCTCTGAGAGATAGTAAACTTTATTATTCTGTTAGTAAATTATTCCAAAGCAAAGCATTCAAAAAGATATGATTTAATTTTACTGGCGTTGTGGTAAGAGATCATACAAGTGCTATGCTGATTTCTAATCAGCTTATGTTATTTAGGAACTAGACGCACATCCACTCAAATCTGGTTTTAATAGCGAAAGGAGTATTAAGTTCAGTACCCAACAGTTACATAAGGACAAAAGACAAAAGTCATCATATATTTATGCAGGAAAGTTAACAGCACAATATTAGGAAACATTTACCTCACCCATCATAGTCTCATGCCAGGGACATTATAGTACAAATGTATCCATTAATTTGTCTTCATGGAGTTTTCAGCTAATGGAAAAGTTATTTCAGAATTAAAGCTTTTAGTGATGCAAGAAGCTTGCAGTGCACATTCACCTAAATGCTATAGGTTACGCACTTACTCTAAATAGCATAGAAAAGCTCTGAGGAGTGAAACTGGGTGAATATTCAGTTTGAGAGCAAAAAACAAGACTGATTTCCTTCTGAAGTTGATACAAAAACACTAATCAAGACAAGTTACTTCATAAAAATGCTCAGGAGAGAGAATACAGAAAATAATATGCATCAATGCTTATCTTGTTTTTAAAGGTTCATCACATTACTGTTATAAATTTTCTTCTTAGTCCTTCCAATTATTTCTTGCATCTTTTTCACTTTTATATCTTCACTAATGTCATTCAAGAAGTTCCACTTTTTACTACTTCATCCCATTTGTTTTAAGTTAAGTCCCATGAAAACAACTTGGAAGGCAACTGTCTGCAGAATTCAAGGAGTGCAAACATCAAGGAAATTTTTAAAGCTTGAAGTGGACTTACTCTACAAAGACCAAATTTGAGAAGAAGTTAAGATTCAACCAACTGAAATCTAGGGTAAAGAAATACAGTTCTCATGGAAGCTTCTAACAAGTTAATCAGTAGGTTATGTCATTAAGCAAGAAAATAGAGTCCTCTATATTCAACTAACATGAATACAACTGATGTTTTAATGCAACTGATATTTTATTTTTTAAGTAAAAGTCAGAACACTTGCACTCATAAGTTACAATTAGTCCACTTTGTCCTTCCAGGTTCAAAGCTGCACTAGGCAACGTTTCTGAAGTTTAATAAGGTTCAGCCAGAAAGCAATCTGTTCACTGCTGAAATAAGGCTGTGAGCCTAGAATTAAGATTCTTTTATACTTATTCCACTCCCCTTCCAAGAGCAAATTAAAGCCTAGTTCAAATAAATTTGCCCACTTACATTGTGTATTTGTTAACACTTCGTATCAAACCAAAATTTGATGCTATGGTTTGAAACTGATGAGCTGATATGAATACCACCAAGAATGTTTCATACATACGATTTATTACCCACAGGCATACTACAGCTACTTTTTTTTTTTTTTTTTTTTTAATATGCTTAATGACTACATGTTAAGAGACATCAAAAGGGTTAAGGGAATGTAAAATAGTACCAGAAAGCTTGAGTTATCCCAGGTAAGTTGTTGCTATTCAGAGACTATCAACACAACACTGCTGTCTTCAACTACCTGAAGGGAACACACAGAGAAGCCAGATTCTTCTCAGAGGTCCATGACGGTAGGATAAAGGACAAGAGCCTGAAGTTGCAAGAAGGGAAATTCCATTTAGATATTAGGAAAGAAGTTTAACAATGAAGGTAGTCAAATGTTGTAACAAATTACTCAAAGAGACCAGAAGCGTTCATCCTTAGAGATACTCAAAACTCAACTGCACAAATCCTGAGCAAGCTGATGTAAGTTGGTCCTGCAACAGGTTGGACCAGATGACTTCCACAAGTCCCTTCCAACTCAAAATTACTTTGATTCTGCAACATGCACCTGATGCCTGTTTCATAGATCAGCTAATGGTGGAAGGGATGGATGATGCAGCAAGCACCCTCCCTCAGCAATCTACACAAGGAGTAATTAAAAAAAAAATTCCCTTTCTTCAAAATGCGTGGAGAAGAAGAACCCATAGGACCAAAAGATGATCAGAGCACAGAAGGATGATCATCTGGAAAACACGCACAGAACAGTGATTTTTTTTGGAACAGTTCCGTTTCTCCTTCTAATCCTTGAAGAAATCAGAAGCCTTAGTCTCAGGGACTCCCAGAGTCTGTCTCAAGTCATAGAACAGAGGAGGGGGGAACCAGAACCAAGGTACTAGGACATGTTTTGATATGGTTTGAATACCCAGCCCATTAACAGTGATATACAACTGCTCACTGGAAACAAAACTGAATGTACACTATTTTGGTACCAAAGAGCAGATGAGTGGCAAGCACGATACAACTTTTAAGGGAACTTCAGGAAAGATCCCAGCAATAAGCCTGTAAGCCTTATGTCTCTGTTAAGCGAGTTAAGAGAAAAGGGTAGCACTGTATTACATAAATGAGGAAGAATCAAAACAGCTTTTTCAGAGGGAAGTCCTGATTCACAGACCTAGTAGAATTCTCTAAAGGAAGCAGCAAGCACAGGCACAGGAGTCATGTAGCTGATACAGCTGGGGTGAATGCCCAGAAGTCTTGCAATGAAAAATAATAAAAGCTTTCAAGGAAGTTAACTGGTCATAATGTGAGATAAAATGGACAGTAACTGGTAAAGAGCTAGTAAGCAGATGGTAGGAAAAACAGTCAGTTCTTACTCAGTGGAAGATGCTGACCAGTGCCATTTCACAGATCTGTGCCCTTTGTTATATCCATTCATAAATTACTTGAAAGTTAGCTCATAAAATTAAGTCTGTTGTCATCATTACAACCGCAAACATTTGTAGAAGGACTTTACAGGACTGAATGACTAGACAATAAATTTGCAGATTAAACTCAGTAGAGGTAGGCGATACATACGTGAAAACAATAATATGAACTGACAAGGTCTGAGCTAGTTATTGATGGAGGAGTAAGATATTGGTGTAACAGTATATAGTTTCATGATCTGGAGAAAAGGAAGTGAATGCAAAATAGTATACCACTGTAAAAATCTATAGTGCATTCACACCTTGACTCCTGTGTGAGGCTTTGCTCTGCCTCCCCTTTTCTCCCCCTCCACCTCACCCACTTGGGAGGAAGAAAAGGTCTGGAAATCTGCCCCCTTTTAATTCAATTTATTATTAGGGACACGTTGCAGCTAAGCAGACTGTGGGATTTACATCCTGAAACAGTATAAAGATCCTTACAGGTAGCATACAGGGAAAGCAAAGACACCATATGGACATGTTGTACCATTAAATGTCCCTACATGTATGTGTGCTGCCCCCAATGCACCTATTCCCTGAACTATGCCCATGCCAGTGAGCATACTAATAGTTAAGCAGCCACAGACTATCAGGTTCAGTAATAGAGATTGTTCCCCATTCCAATTTTACTTAGCAGCACAGATTCCAGCCCTATATATCAACCCTGTTTTTAATACTCTAACACTGTCCGATAGCTGTTTTTGGCTACAGTGCTCCCCCAAGTCAGAATAGAAGTCACCCCTGGGCATAGCCATACTCCCTGCCTTCCCGAGGTACCTGGAGAGGAAGAAACACGTTTTAGTCCCAGCACTAGAATGTGTGGTGTTCCCTAAGAGACAATCTCTCCTGCAAGAATCTCCTGCCCCCTACTGCCCCACATTCGTCTTTCTAACATGTACCGTCTTTGTTACACATGGAGGTCAGCAATTCCCTCTTGGCTTAGCCAGCCACCAGCCTCTTCCTACATAACCCAAAAGAAACTTGCAAGGACTCTCGAGTAGGGAAATCCTGCAAAGAGGCATCATCTCCCATGTCAGGTTACTAGGCTAGAAAGAACTTCAGTTTTAACAAGCACAACCATCCTTATGTGGTCCGGATGTTGAACTCTCCATTGGCCATCGATTGCACAGCACAGCTCTTGATCATCTTTCTAAACTGTTTGCTAGGAGTTGTCAAATCTTTGCTTACCTGAATGAAAGTAGCACCCTCTACTGCTGCCTTTAGGTCTGTACAGATGCTAATGAGAGCCAACTGCTGCTCCGCACTCAAAGCTCCTTTCAGGAATCCCGACTCCTCCAGCTCTTTCATTTGTTTGCTGACAGAAACAACATACACATTTAAGTACTTTATCATTGTTAAAACACCATTAATTTTTTAAAAAGCTTCTTAACAGCCCAGTACTATTATGCTTTTTGCCATGCCACTGCATATATTTATACTCAAAAAATATAAAGGTTAATTTCAGTCATTTCTCTTTAGTCCCTCCATCTTACAACATTTTTCTTCTCTTCAAGCTTGGACATCTCTAAGATCTACTCCTAGACGCAAGCTTGTCACGACTTCAAACCTATTTTCACTGGTGCAGGATCAGCAAGAGTTTCTATACTCATATTTACTGGGAAGAGAGGTCACTTTAATATATTTCATCCAGTTTTACAAACAACAGCTCTTTTGTTATGAAGCCTCACCGCAGGAACACTGTTTAACTGTATAGAAATAAATAAATACATTCCATACAGCCAGGAGTCCTTCCTAAAAAACCCGTACCCCTACATAGGTAATGACTACAGAGCAAATGTCAGAAAATTCAAGTAGTTACTAAATTGAGTGACCAGAGCTTGAAATGAACGTTCAGGTACACACCATTGCTGGGGCTGGACATGCGACCTTCTCAGAAAAAGTCTCTACAGTTTGAAACCCTTGAAAGTCCAGAGTAAGCAAGCCATTTTCAAAACTGTTAAAAGTCACTTAGAGGAGCAATTTCCACAGAAATTAAGTGGGATTAAACTACCTGATCATGATCAACCTAAAGCTATTTGATGTACCCATTATCATGGTTAAATCTGTTAGTTACCTCAAGCCAGAGCTCCTCTGAGCCTTTGGTTATTATTCAGCAAAAATTGCTCATCCTGAAGAGAGGAGGAAACTGAGCTAATGATTACCAGCAGGAAACAAAACAAAACAAAAAATCCTTTCTTCTCCCTGCCAACCTACTTCTGAAGCTTTGGCTTCTTTTTGGATGCCTTTTTACATGATGAAGAAATCACACTTGCCACCCAGTTGGAGGGTGGCAAAGCCGTAGCAAACAGAGAAGCTGTACAGCCTGCAAAAAGTTAGTGTATTTTTGTATTTCACAAATCATATAACTGCATATAGAAATAACCAGTGATCCATCATGTGTTTCCTAAGTGACTGGGGAACACATGACAGTCTTCATTAGGGGTTTTACAGGACAGTACATGTTAAATGGGCAGAACTTATTTATACAGGCCCAGATGATCTCCACTCCCAGCCACACCTCAGTCTTTAATATACCTGCCCAGGCCCCTTCATGCATACAGACAGCAACACTGGATTTATTTTTGCATCTAGAGGCCTCAAAGGAGATGGGACCCCATATGCTTGTCACAATCTACAGCAGCCAGAGACAGACACCATCCTCAGTCCTTACGAAGCAGGGCAGCCAGCCAGCCACTAGACCGGGATGTCAGCCCCAGACCAGCTCCAGCACTTACACCCTGCAGCAGCATTTCCTCACCCTCTGCAGCCACCTTTACATCAGCAATCCTAAACAAACCAGACAGGGAGCAACCGGACCTCAGCTCTCAGTTGCTTTATGAAGTGGCAGGAGGTGTCACGTATATTTTTCAAGCTGCATTTTAAATTGATTGAAAAGGGGATGTAGATCATTGCCTCGGCCTTTTTTCTCTCTCTTTCCTCTTTCCAGGCCATCTGCTGAGCAACGTGTGATAATGCACTCTCACTTTGTCAAACCATCCTTTTATTTAGAGCTCATTCCTGTCAACAAGGATTGAGTCCATAGATCAAATAAAAATATTAAGCTTCCTCCTCCAAATTTCCTAAACCAAATGAGTGGGATTCATCTCACCTACTCTGTCAACATGCACATCTGAGACAATCATCTTCAGCTCTCTTTTAAAGAGGAGAGAACTAAGCATTTCAGGTGCATTTGTCCAATCTTTTTTAGGCATCCAAGTATGCAATCCATCTTGTCTTATGATGGAAGTACCGTACCTGTTTCTCCCCAAAGAAAATAGCTCAGAATGAGACGTTTAGACCATGGTATTCTGAAATCAAAGATGAAAGTTTGCAGGGATTTATTTCAAGACAACCCAGTTCCTACTTAACTGTACAGAAACAAGTCAAACCTCAGCAGAGATTCACCAGGCCCTCAGATCTTTAGCTTGAACTGGCTTACTAAATCTACCATTAACTTACAAAGAATCAGAATTTTACTTCAGCATCCATGTAGTTGTGTCCAAGAAAATACAGCAAATATAAGCTCTACCACTTTTATCGTGGCTTTATTAAGAGGTCATAAACATCTGCTGCGCTGCAAGTTACTTTGATGTCCTTTCTTCCACTCAAAGTAGTGGAAAAGAGAACATTTGTTTCCCAGCAAACAAAACAGCTTCCCAGTACATCTTTCTGACACCAACCCAGAGCAGCAGTACCTTATCCTGTGAGCAACCCCACTAAAAGAATCAAGTTAAGAAGCACTCAGTGGCCACTTAGCAGTAGCCAAAAAACGCATAGAGCAGTTCTGCTCCCGGTTTAGCACAACAGTCAGAAGAAACAAATACCTTCAGATCACCGTGGACTTTGTACATTAAATCAAAGGATTTCCAATAACTTGGGAGTAGGTAAGATATCAACAGAGGCTCTGTTTGAAGCTGGTAAAGGTGACAGTGAACCTTCTAAACCAGAATATGCAAGCGTATTTTGAATTGGGAAGAACAAAACCAACAACAACAACAATCCACATTCATGTGCACACACAGAGCTAACTCCTACAAGCATTAACTTTCTCCTCTTCAGTGAACTGCTTCAGCAATTAACTCCAGATAATCATTTCTGTACTGCAAGTTCTAACACTTCCTCTTTATTTTTGTCTAAGCTGATCATGGACAATGATTTTTGACTCTTAGGCAGAGCACGTCTGGGTAAACAGCTAGGCATGGCATTCTGTTTACACTGGACAAGAGCTTTGAAAAGGTTCAGTTCATTCTTAGCTGGAAAACGAAGCCAAGAGTCATACGCTTTTTAGACACTGCTCAAGTCTGTCCTGTTTGCTTCCCTGGAGTTCCTTAGACTTGGCACCAAAATTAGTATTCCTACCAGTTTATGCAGTCCGAAACTGATGAAAAGAGTTCCATTAATAGCTTTCTGCCTCTTTTCTCAAATATGGACTTAGGCTTAAAAACCCAGACCTTTCCTACCCAAAGCGAAACTAGTCAGAAATTCTCTTCTGGTAAGTTTTGTTTAAAAGCAGTTCAAGAAAAAAAGACGGGGGGGGGGAAGAAAAAAAGAAAAAAAAGTGCTCAAAACCACACCCCTCCAGGCAGCATCACAGAAATAAGCAGGAAATCCATCAAGTTTCTGGATGAGTTCCCCATTTGGTTTATTAACAACACAGCAAATGGATGGCTGGAAAGTACAGACTCACGCCTTTGAGCAATCTGCATGGTAAAGAATAGGAAACGGGATGCTTCAGCTCCATTTTCCAAGCTGCCAGGGTACACCACAGCTTGTTAGGCAGGAGTTCCATCTGAGACTTAAGGCTTCCAGCACACTAAAGGTGCCAGTGCTTCTTCTGTAAAGAAACAGGTACACCTAAACTAGAGTATCCAAACTTCTGGCTCCTTCACACCTTGTGAGGTGAGATGGTAAGGAACCAATCATAGAATCATTTAGGTTGGAAAATACCATTATGATCATCAAGTCCAACCATAAACCTAACACTGCCAACTCCACCACAAAACCACGTCCCTAAGCACTACATTACATGTCTTTTAAATACCTCCAGGGATGGAGACTCAACCACTTCCCTGGGCAGCCTGTTCCAATGCTTGACAGCCCTTTTGGTGAAGCAATTTTTCCTAATGTCCAATCTAAATCCCCTCTGGCACAACTTGAGGCCATTTCCTCTTAATTCAAAAGGTCTTAATTATCCATTCATCAGAAGTTCATTTCCCAGGTGCACTTGCCTAAATCCAGCATCCTCCTCTTGCTCATAGGCTGTATATTGCTTTTAAAAAACAAAACCAAAATTTAAGTTTGAAGAGACCACACAGAATTATTTCTTTCTTTGAAGAAGAGGGTGAAGTTCTTGTTCACTTTCTATACAACATGACACTAGCCTCATCCTCCCTGCTCCTCTGGAACTCCACTCCGTGACTGGTAACTGAGGGATTCAAAAAGGCTAGAGTGACAGACTAAGAGAACTGACTCTTATTTTTCTTCCACTAGTTTTTACAGAAGATTGCAGCACCTGTCTCCTGTTCCATACCTTTTCTTCTCTGCCAGCGATGACCATCCTATCGTTTCTGCTTCTCTGTCAAAAGCCATTACACACTACACTGTGCACCAAGAACACCATTTCTTAATCAACCCACAAACCCACCATCATCATACTTTGGAACTTCAGGCCAGACTGATTTTTCCTCCTAAACAAAAATCTTCCTGTTAACATCACCAATCTTCATGCTAGCCATTTATTTAAATTAGTATAGTTATTTAAAGCATGGAATAGGAAATACAATTTGTGTATTACTTGAATTTTGGCCTTCCCTCCCAGGATTTTTTTTTCCTCACCTTCACCAATATATTTATTGACATTCTGGCTGTTTTGTTCCACAAATTAATTTTAAGTCTTCCAAATGCTAAATCCTCTTTATATTCCCCTGGGGTATTAGATTGCCCACACTTTTGCAGCAAAGGAAGGGAGCTTCCCCTGGTATTTATCATACATTAAGGCTGGTTTGTACATACAGCAGTGCACCACTGACCTCTACTGGATGACTTTTTATTCAAAGCAGCCTAGACTTCAGGGTGATCACCCCTGAAGCTGCCCACAGACTGAGGTCATTGCAGCCATGTCCATAGAACACACCACAGGACTTCGTTTTGCAATTGTACTGTGTGCACAGTTTGAAGAGTTTGATTGATACCCGTAAGGTATTTGAAGAATTCACATCCATAAGAAAATACTACTTCCTTTTAGAGCCCACATGTTTATCTACAGAGTTTTACTGTTGTACCTGACTGCCCATGTCAACACTACCTTATGAGGTTTGACAAAGACAAGTGTAAGGTCTTGCACCTGGGAAAACATAATCCAGGAGTGCAGCTCAGACTGGGATCCACCTGGCTGGAGAGCAGCTCCGTGGAAAGGGACCTGGGGGTCCTGGTGGACAGGAAGCTCAACATGAGTGAGCAGTGCGCTGCTGCGGCCAAGGAGGCCAATAGGATGCTGGGTTGCATCAAAAAGGGTATCACCAGCAGAGATAAAGAAGTCATTATCCCACTCTACTCAGCGCTTGTCAGGCCACACCTGGAATACTGTGTACAGTTCTGGTCCCTGTTATACAAAAAAGATGTGGACAGGCTGGAGGGGGTCCAGAGAAGGGCCACCAAGATGATCAGGGGTCTGGGAAGCCTGCCGTATGAGGATAGGCTGAGAGAGCTGGGTTTGTTCAGCCTTGAGAAAAGGAGGCTTAGAGGTGATCTCATCACCATGTACCAGTACTTAAAGAGGAGCTACAAAGAAGATGGAGACTCCCTTTTTACAAGGAGTGAGGACAAGGGGTAACGTGTACAAGTTACTCCCGATGAGATTCCGATTGGACACAAGAGGTAAATTTTTCATAATGAGAACAGTCAATCATTGGAATAATCTCCCCAGGGAAGTGGTTGACTCTGCTACGCTGAACATGTTAAAGACTCAGCTGGACATGGTGCTGGGCTATCCCATCTAGATTGTGCTAGAAAGGTTGGACCAGATGATCCTCGAGGTCCCTTCCAACCTGGTATTCTATAATTCTACGATACTCTGGGAACTGAGCTGTATTTGCTTCAAGGTGAGGCACCCAATCTATAAAAACACTCCTTATCACATAAACTGCCTGGGATGCCCACGGTTACAAATCCTATTCTAAAAGTTTTTACAGAAGGACCTTGCAAGTGATGCTAATACTTAATCCATCTTGTTCACATCCCATCGCCTCACCTTTATCCACAGCTACTGTTGGGCAGTCATGCTATTCAGCACACATTGTTGCAACAAGCCAATATTTGCAAGGTTAAAGACCACTTAATCACAAACTTACTGCCCAAACCAGCAAGGAGAAAGGACCGAAGAAGAGAAGACAGCACCCATATTATTCTTCACAAGTTCAGCCAGCCACCATTGCCCAAAGACTAGGGCCATTAACCAGTCATGGCACCAGACTGCTATCTAGTGCTGTCTGATAAATGAGAGGGTAGCTGGCATGGCAAAAAAAACCCCAACAAAACAAGAAACCATCATCAGCCCCATATACCTACCCTGAGACACAACAGACCAAGTAGGCAACTGAAAGCTCCTGACACTGGGACCAGCTCACTGTCCACACGTGCAATAGCCAAATAGTAAGCGGCTAACATTGAGTTGCAGTTGGCCATATGAATGCATTAGCAACCACCTTCCCTCTTCCTGCTTTCCCCAGACTAAAGGTAAGCACACAACATATCACCATGGAAAAGTTATTACACATTACGTCTTCTTGAAACAGCAGTACAATCTGGACCACAAAGGTATGTATGTTTCTGTCCAGACAAGAGAGATCTAGCGCTGTCAAACACACTTCATCCATCGCAATGGCAGTATATTAAAGACGGACAGTTACACATCTGCCTTTAACACAGTTCTGAAAAGGCACAAAGCAAAGGACTACAGAGGAGCCAGAACATAGCATAAAAGCATGGCGATGCACAAAAGCCAATCAAAGTTCTGAGATCTGCTAAAGTTACCACACACACAAACTGTTTTCCAGCCATGGCACTCTCAGGGTGTCTATACCGGCATTACACAAACTGGATGCTGCAACAAGAGCAAAGATTTTGTAACAGGAAATCGCAGTTACAGTCATTAAGTTCTTCCCTGGTAAACACAGAGTCGCCAATATTGCCAAGTCTGAGCAGGGTCTGCAACTCATTACTTCACTCACTCATTATATCACTTCTTACCCTTAGAAGATCAATTCCAATGCTGTCTCCAGATCTAGTGAGCTAAGCAAGTTCACTCGTTAAGTTTGTCAAGATTCTTTTGGCATCTTGGCATCAGAACTGACAAGTTTATGCTGGGAAACCTTCTAGCTAGGAAGCATTTTCTATGGTTCTTAATATTTTGTTTATTTGTTTTAAGTTTAGGTTCAAGATGGAAATTCTCACCAAAAGCAAAGTTGGCCTAGCTAAAATAGAGACCCACAGTTCACATCCCTGCTTCTGACCATGCAGACCCAGCCTGAAACCTGGGTCTCCCACACAGTCACAGATACACTGGCTGAAAGGGGCCCGGGAAGTCTCCAGTCCAGCCCAACTGCAGCACAACAATTGCTGACACGAGATGAGGTTAGCCTTGGTTTGGTGCAGCCAAGCCTTCAAAGCCTTCAGGGGTGGAGATTTCACCAGCTTTTTGGACATATTACTTCTGCATATCAGGTAAATGCCAACACCGTAACCGTTCTCAAAACACAGCCTTTGTAATTGCAAAAAGCAGTCTTATTTAAATCATATATTCCAGCTGCCAAGGGGACTGGCTGCCACACAGGAATGAGGTGAGAAGGCATTTCCCTTTGGAGGTGTGTTTGACTACAGAACGGCCAGATAGAACCTTTGGAAAGATGGAATCTATCCCCTTCCAAAGCCTATTAACACATTCTCTAGTTAGTTCTGCAAACTAAGCAATTTCCCCTAGCTAGTTAACTGCACTTTTTTTGGGGGGGGGGGAGCAGGGTGGGCAGTTGTGGATAAAATGGAAAGGTAGAACCAAGCCTACGATTTAGCACAAGCTTGATGTGCCAGTGTCAGGCACTCAAGACTAAAATATACTTTGATAAGAATTGTCTACTTAGGAGGTGTCCCCTCAAAGGAGATACATAAAACTATCAAGAAAGACCTAAGCCAAGCTGCATTTTGACCCTGATATAAATACAGTGTCAATACAATACAGCAATACAGACCAGAGACTGGAAGAGGAAGCCAGCTTGGGAAAAGTATCTAACCACACAGCCACGCAACATGCCATGAGCTAGGAAAAGAGAGCAAAGCCTGTATCAGTGTACTCCTCGAGCTACAAAACCAATTCAGTAACCGGTTCCCCTTTCTATACAAAGCAAGCATAAGAGGGCACCAGACAGCAAGAGGTAATGTACATTCAAATGTCTTTTCTAGAGACTAGTCTCCTCCTGGAACAAGAAAGACTATGAGCTTGAGTTACGGGGGAAGAGTCTTTCAAAACTGGCTATAATGAAGTCATAGGCATAGATATGGTTTACTTCCTCAGCCTTGCAACCTGCCATACATCGGGCACTTCATTACTAGTTCTAGATCCCCATTCACAACAGTACAGAACTCTTGAAGTACTTCTCTCCGCTTGGCCAGGGGTGGGCAGAAAAACGCTGCTTTTTTCTAGCCCCTGCATCTTGTTTGTTTTTCATAGCAATTGTGCACGGAAAAAGTTAAGGTTGCTTAGTGCAATACTGCACTTTACTATATATCAAGTCCAATAAAATTTATGGTTAAATTAATACTTAATGAAGAGAGGAAGTGTGATATTCTGATCTCAAGACTGCTGGGCTCCAACTCTTTAAAGGCCTCACATCTTTGAGCCATGCAGAAGGGCAACCTATAGTCAGATAAAGCTGACATACGAGTAATTCTCACTGAACAGCCTCACTTTTGAGTTTAGACTTAGTACCACGCAACCTTAGGACAATATATCAGTTTTCAGAAGGCAGAGCTCTGTAGAAGTCCGTTCTGGAAGAACAGAACTCCCTAATAATTTCTTTTCATTTTAATGAATTCAATTTAAATTAAATTTAAGGGAGAGGGTCCCTATTATTTAATAAAGAGAAGGTCAAAGTTGCTTCCCTTCCAACGAAATATTTCCATGTTTTGATACTACTATTGCATTTCACTTGTATCTATGTGATACAAGTAGCAATATTAATTTTATGTGACCATATCCCTAGATGCAACTACCGCTTCACAAAGTCAACTTCATTCTGTCACAGAAAATCTTTTCTACTTGGGCTAAGAGAAGAAAGGAAGGACCAGAAGATAGAAAAGAGCTTCTAGTATAAATTTACTGTTTAGTGCAGTTGAGTATAATAACGTAGTTTTAAAAATAACCTTGTCTTTATATTTTAGCACAGGCTGCTTCCCAAGATCTACGATTTTTTTTAAGTTAGCTATAGCCTTCATGCATGCAACTGTTTGGTTTTTATATATTAAAACCAGTTGCCTGCTCCTGTGTCCTGGAGGAGATAAGTTTTGTATCTAAGTAAATACTATATTTAACCAGCATCTACTTCTAGAAAGAAATCACAGAATGCATGTACAAATATCCAAGTCTTACTGTCCTCTTCAGAGTCAACTAAACTTTTTGCCCTTGCAATAGTCTTTGATTTTATATGCAAAAACTGTTCTATACATGAACCAGTTACATACAGGAAAAAATACAGCGCTTCCACTTTAATTAATCAGTCTTTATCAGCAGCATAATTATGTTTAGAACAGTAGCACAGTAACTATTTGAAAAAAGTTTACATATTACAAGAATCTTAAAGGTTTTTGGGGGGGCATGGTTTTAGGATTACTTTCAGGAACAGGGTACTACTTGTTTTTCTAATTCTCATTATTTTAAAGTTTATCAACCTTGCATTCAAACCAGAATCACACTGACTCAGAGGAAAGCATACATTTTCCAAGGGAGGTTACTACAGCGTGTATTCAGCAGGTCAAGTGTGGCATAAAGCTCTTCATTAGTTTGTTACTTCAGCAGAACAAAAGGTTGTTCCATTAGAGCAGACCCTGGTTAATAATGCCACTGGTACACCCAGCTCAATCCAACGCGTGGTCATTTTGCGTGTCAGGGCACCGACTGCCACGTGTCTGGCAACAGGTAGATAGGTAGTAAATCCATCACACCATGGTAAGCCTTAGTAAACACAACCTCCCTTACTTTCTGCACCTGGTCTACTGACATTGTGGCAACATGATACCTATTTCTAGTTTCAGTAAATCCAAATTCCATGCTTTAATCCTATTTTTTACCCATAAAACCAAGTGTTTTGAATAAATTTACAGAGTATATTTCAGATTTTCTACACAGATACATGCAGGCTCTCATGATCATTGTAGGTCCATCCCAGACTCATTCCAGTCCTCTTGCAGGACTACACACTGCTGCTGTCTACCTACTGTTGTGTGAGAGTTGAATTTATTACGTTAATGAACCCTGAGATGCCCTTTCTATAAATTCAGAACAATGAGTTACAAGTCAATATACTAAAAGTCCATCACGTAAAATAGTTAAGAAATACTTAAGTATCATTTCCGTCAAAGGAGTGTAATTTCCTTTTAGAAGTAAAGTGAATGTTGTTTACTACTCAGATCCCGCTTTTCTTTTGTTTAGAAAAGGGAAACTACAAGCAGTCCTCTCTACACTCCAGTTTTTCCTTAATATGTAGAGTACCTCCATACACTAAAAGTTTGACTGCAGACTAGAGTGGAACAAATACTTCTCAGTACTAAACCAAAAAAACCCACAAAACCCCTAAGCCTAAAAACTTCCCTAAAAGTACTAGCTATTTGGAGAGAAAAAGGAAAGCAAATCCCAGCAAGTCCAGAGAAGTAGCCACCAACCAGCTTTGTCAGTTGTGAGCCCTCATTACCTACTCAAGCTCCAGCTCTTACACAGGTATCTTATCAGTAATTAAAAGGGATTTACTGCAGGTCGTGTGCTATGAAATCAGTGCAAGGAAATTCAAGCTTGACCGTATTTTGATAGATATAATCATTAAAATACTGGTTGAAGAAAGTGCATAGCTTGTATTCTTGTCACAAAAACTATGTTGTCCTGAAACTAGGCTTTTTAACTAGGATGTTACAACAGCCAAGATACACAAATTAGTTAAAAGTTGAGTCAAGAACACCTTATGTAAAAGGCAAAACCTGCCTTGAACTCCTATGGGACAGCACATGCAGGCACAGGACAGTAAAGACACACGCAAATAGCACTCTACCCTATTACACATGATATTTTATGCTTCACTTTTCCAAGCCAAAAACCTTAGAAGGCTAGAGTCCTCATTTTGCTATTAGAAAAAGAAAGAATTAGAGGCGAGTGCTGTCTTTAGTAACACAGACTGCAAAACTGCCCCCTCTGCAATAATCCAGAATCTCATCGTGGCTACCGCTATGACAGCAATTCTGCAAAAAACAAAAGTGTCTGTCATCTAGGTGTAGCAACAGTGCTGTTCAGTCTGACTAAGACCTACCTGGAAAGAGAGGTTTGGGGAAAGAAAAAAAATTCTAGGAGATAGATTTTCCCCCTCTTTCATTATCAAGCCTTTTTAAGCAAATCTCACTAGATATCACATACTGGTTAACTTCTAAACTCCAACAACTAAACTGACCTACAAGGGGATCCTGAAGTCACTCCTCCATGCTGTAAGCCTTGTTACAGAAAGCAATCAGGATGCAACACACCACAACCCTTTTTTAGGTGCAGCTTAATCCCCACACCAGCTGACACGCAGCAGCTGACGTTATTTCACTCAAGACATTATGAAGGGAGGGCTGACGCATTAGGTTGATGCTGATCATGAAGCAACCTGAACTTTACAATTAAATGCTGATACAGCAACATAAGATTGTGTACAGAACCACTCTATAAAAGCACTCTCGCTCTCAAAGGCATAGAAAAAGCTGTATTTCAGGTCCAGCAAGAAGAGGGTGAATAGAACCAACCAGCCACTGTCCCTTCTAACATAAGACGTAGGGCCCAAACAAAGCAACTGAGGAGCCAAGCTGAAAACAAACAAAAGGGAACAGCCCTTCGCACAGTGAGCAGTAAACCCGCAGAACACAAAGTCCTTTGGCAAGGAGGCCAAAAAAGGATTTACACAGGTTCAAGGGAAGGTTAGAGAAATACTTGGAAGAAATCTAGTTAGAGTTACTGAATACATAAGCAACTTCTAGGCACTGAAGGTTGGGGGAGGGGAACAGACAGGCAGGACTTGAACTTGCAGCTCTGTTGTATACCAAAAGCATGTGGCTTTAGCCGTAGTGCCACAGGGCAACAGAGTAAAGGGCTGGAGGATTGTTAGTCTGAACCAGTGCGACTGTTCCTGTGTTCACGCTCTCAAATTTGCTCCTTCTAAAGATGCTTCCCAGCCGCTACTGTAACTGATCAGTAGTTGCATTGTTAGTGGAACTAGCAATTTGTTCTTTTAAGACTCAAAAAATATTAGTTTAAGAATTTTAAAAATTCTAGTTATAAAATACTAATAATTGTAGCAGGGCTCCTCAGCAATCCATACTAACCTACTTCCACTTTGCAAGCCTTTGTTGTCTTTCTATGCAAAAACTCTTATGTTCATTTTAAGCTTAGCCTATAGATAACATAATCACAGTAAACATCATTTCAAGAATTTGGATTTGAACTTAAGCTCTTAAATCATTACTTAAGAATTAAAGTGCTCTTCAGAAGTGTCATTGAGAGATCCGGGAGCACAGTTCTTCTGATTTTAACAGGACCTGTACTTCTAAGTTAAAGCCTTCTTCCAAGCTTAAAATCTATGTCCCCTTAAATAGTAAGATGTGGCTGTTCATTCATAATTACAGAAATTCCACAGTTTCATTACAGTCCCAGTCATTTCAAGTCAGGTGACCTACCGAATGTTTTCCAGTGCACTTGTTAGCTGTTGTTCTGCAATATCATAAAGTTTCACTTTGAAGCCTCCAGCAGCAAACACCATGGCCCAGCTACGACCAATGAGTCCACTGAAAAGAAAAATAAATATCAGCCAATTAATAAAGAAGCATTTATTTTGGGGAAGGGGATCTGACAAGCATTGCAAGAAGGAAAACAGAGCTTGGACTCTTCAATATTTGATGAAAAGATCGGTTACATACTGATAAGAAATAAATCTCTAACAGAGAAATATCCTTTGCTAGCTGTGTAGCAGCTTCTCTGAGAGCTGCAAGAAAGACAATGAGGAAGAAAAAGACAAAACAGAAAAAGGACAGCAGAATTCAAAACAGTAGGAGCAACTACTTTGGGACACTGGACTCAAGTATCAATAGTTTTGTCAGCTGCAGTCTTAATCTGGAGTTGATGCTTGGAATTACATTAAAGAGATTTTTTTTTTTTTTTTAAAACTCATTTGTTCAGTTCATAGTCTAAAGACAGACAGCAGCCCATTGGTCCAAGAGTTCAGGACCCTGCTGCAGAGATGATCAGAAAACCTAAGGCCCAGCTACCAAAGTCACAGGTCCTCTACAATTCAGGAAGTACCATAAGCATGTGAAAAGGAAAAAACAAACAAAAAAACCCCACAAACAAACAACAAAATGAAAAAAAACTATGGGTTTGATACTGCTTTTCCACCTACTGACCTCCAGCACTAACCTTATTTTTAGATGAAACACCCTACCATGCTGGAGGCATGCAGGAACAGTCTGTCTACATCTTTTGGTAAAGTCACATTACTCAGAAATACATAGAGGAAACTTGCAGTAACTGACAATTTTGTCAAATCTCTTAAAGCAATGCTGGTTTTAACTTAATTAGGTTTATAGCAGGCATCAGCCTCCTCAAACAGAAGCACTGAAGAACAGTGTAGTAAGCTTAAATAACCTGAGATCAAAAAACCCAAACTCCTTAACAAAGACAAGAGCAGAACTCCATACCCATGACTTGTTACAGTGGGGGTTTTGATAATTACATGCATTTCCTGTCATTTCTGAGACCACCGTATCTTTAGCATTAAATTTAAGCAACCTGTGGCAACTGGAAAATGCAAGGCCACTAGGGCATCAATGAAGGATTAAAAGGGGAATAAAAGTCAGAGAAAAGCAACAGGACAGATGAGGAAAGAAGGAAGAGAAAACAGGAACATGTTCAGCCTTTGGTTTAAATATATAAAAAAAAAAAAGGAACAAAACAGGAAGTTTCAGTAAACAGCAGGAATCAGTGGAAATAACCAGGACCAAAAAAAAAAAGTGAAACTTTACATTTAGTGTTGTTAAGTAGACAGTAAGTTCTCACTCAAAACTTACCATTTAAAACAAAAAATGCACACACAACTTCACTATAGTAAGCCCAGACCTCAGAAGAAACTACAGAACTTATGGAAATGGTAAGGTATGGGTCAAGGTTTCTTAGCTACTGTAGCCTTCTGGGTAACAAGTATTTCTAAAATAAAAGCATTTGGATCACTTAAACAAGCATATCTGAGCTACCAGTATCTTTATAAATTAGCATCACCTCTTTCAAATTGCACTTTTAAATTAAGCTTCCTTAAATCAGTGTTTGACCAAAAAAATTTTTTTTCTTGTATTTCAATACAGGTTTTTAGGATTGTGGGGTTTGTTTTTCTTTCAAACCACAGAGCGTACAAAACAAGTCCAGCTCTGCCGACCCTTTGCGCACCTACAGCGAATAAAAGCTCCCCAAGCGGCACTGGTAAGAGCCAGCTTTGTCACCGTCACATGGCAGTGCCGAGACACGTGTCCCGAGACCTCAAGCAGTCTCGCTGATAAAGTTTGTTGCAGCCCACACTTTTAGTACAGTTACAGCAGTGAGTAGGGGGCTGTTACCGTCTGGCAGGTTTTTTCTCTCCCCACCAGATGATTGTTCAAATAGAGAATTCCAGTTTTAGCTCAAGAAGAGGATGAAATGATGCATTCCCACAGAAGTCAGAAATACCACTGTATCTTGCAGCAAGAAAGTATTACTGCAGGAGTTTCTTGACGTAGTTGACAAACAGGATCTTAAAGCTGGGCTGAGATTTCTCCACTCCTCTTGCACTTGCACGCAGACACAAAACACCGCAATGGAAAAGGGCTGCGGTCTTTCGGACCTAAAGGATGAGTTACTTCGAGCAGAGGTCCTGCGGATGTTTGTCCGTTGTTTGTTTGGGGTTGCTTTATTTAAAGTAGCACGGAGCTGTCAGGGCCTTCGGCAGAGGCGCCCTCCGGAGCCAGCCGAGCGGGCGCGCTCCCCGCCGGGTTCCCGCGCTCCGGCGGCGGCGCCAACCGGCCGCGGCCCCGACCCCCCCGGCACCGCTCCCCTGCCCCAGCCCTGCTCGCCCCAGCCCGGACTCCACATGCCGAAACCCGCCCACTGCCCCGAGTTAGCACCTCGCTGCGGCGTCCGACGCCGGCAACGGCAGGGACGGCTGAGGCAGCGCCTCGCCCGCCACGCCGAGGCGGCAAAGCCACCGCCCCGCAGGCCGGACCTCGCCGGGACGGCGCCCGAGCCCCTTCGCACGTCCTCGGGCACCCGCTCCCGGCGCCCCCGGGGGCCGAGCCGGGCTGGCACCTCCTCC
This sequence comes from Platalea leucorodia, assembly GCF_965183815.1. Classification (NCBI taxonomy): domain Eukaryota; kingdom Metazoa; phylum Chordata; class Aves; order Pelecaniformes; family Threskiornithidae; genus Platalea; species Platalea leucorodia. Next base: position 19,778,876 of record NC_138824.1, read on the forward strand.
CCGGGGCGCTGCACCTACCCGCGGGACAGGAGAGACTTTACCTGCCGATGATCGCCACCTGCGAGGGCTCCATGGCTGCGGGGGCCGGCACCGGGAGATGGGCGACAGGGCAGCAGCACCGCGGGGCCAGCGCCACCTCCGCCTGCCTGCGCGCCCGCCCCCCACCCACCGCTCCCGCCATGTCACGGCCACCCCCATTGGCTCCTGCTACGAGCGCTCCGATTGGCTCCGCGGCGCGCCCCTCAGCGGCCGCTCCTCCAGCGGCCTGCAGGGAGGCGGCGGGGCCTCCCCGCCCCCCGCGCCTACCGGCGGCCGCCGCCCGGGCCGGGGCCGCGCTCGCCTCCCTCCGCTGCCGCCGGCCGCGGGGCCCGGCCGCGGGGCCCTCGGTCACGGTGCCGGCGCAGCCCTCCCCGCGAACTCGATGTGCTGGCAGCGCTGCTTTGGCCCCCGCGGAAAGGCGGGCCCTGCACGTCCGCCCTCAGGCTGCGCCAAGAGGCAGCAGGCGAGGGTGGCCACCTGCCGCCCCTTGCCCTGCAGGTGGCCTTTACCAGGGCGCTGGGACGAGGGGAGGGACAAGGCCAAGCTCTGGGTGAAGGCCAAGGTTCTACCCTACCACGAAAAAGGGTAGACCCCAATGGCCACGTAATTACAGGTGTTCAGGTGCCCCCAGGTGAGCTCCCTGTGAGGGGCTGGGCCACGGGATTCACTGCCGCCTTGGAGGACGCAGACCCCATCACGCGTTGGCCAGAGACAGTACTAGAATACATCAAGCCTTGTGGCTCTCCGTTTCTTGACACGGGCACAAATGAATTCCAAAGTAAAGCTCAAATTTGAAATAATTCCATACTTTTTTCACATTAAGTAAGGCCTTAACTGTTTTAAAAAATACTTTCTTCTTAAATTCTGAATTAAAAATATAAATTTGCTGACCTTGGTTTTTGTACAAAAACTTTTTAAAATTGTGCAAAAGTGTGACATTACAATGTCAACATAATTCTTTAAGCTGCTCTACAACATCTACTGTTCCTGTCGGCAGGCTGCATTACTCATTTTTTCTAATGCTGTGTAGTTCCTGCTCATCTGCATATTGCTCTGTAATCATGCTGGATGTTTTTGTACAAAAACTATTTTAAATTGTGCAAAAATGTGACATTACAAAACATAATTCTTTAAGCTGCTCTACAACATCTACTGTTCCTGTTGGCAGGCTGCATTACTCATTTTTTCTAATTCTGCGTAGTTCCTACTCATCTGCATATTGCTCTGTAATCATGCTGGATGTTCCTGAAAAGAAACAGAAGTTAACATTTCAAACACTTACTTGTTATCAAAGATTCTATTACTGTACTCTCAATATAGCTGAGAAATACTGGCAAGTTTTCTTGTGGTTCTGGCTTTCTGAAAAAAAATTATGTTGAAAATTAAAACATTTGTTCCCAGACTAAACGTTTCATATTGACTGACGAAGTTCAGTGAACCTTTGTTTGGCTATCATTTCTTCTAGTTTCCAAGAAAAAAATAAAATAAAAGACCTACCTAATAATTTTGCACATCCATCTCTCTCACTAGCACTTTGCTAATTCCCACCACATTCAACAAGGAGACAGAGGTGTCAAGAGTATAAATTCCTAAAGGCATCACGAAGACCACTCGACGGACAGCAGGTGGAAAACCAAACTCTGTATCTCCTTGACTTCCCGACCTTAACGCTGCCCACGTAACCTGAGGCCTCGCAGGAGCTGGGAAATGTAGGTGGAGCAAAGTGGCCGTAACTGGGCCACAGGAAGGTTTAACAAAGCAGGACAGCAGGGCGCAGGATGGCGTGCCAGTTCTGCTGCTCATAGCTTGTGTAGGCCGGCATAGAAAGCATTGTTCTATGATTTTAGCAAGTACCGGTTTTGCTCCTTGGAAGACTAATTTAAAATGGCATGACTTGGGACGTGTTACAAACACTAAGACCTTTGTCTAGCCAAACGTAACAGAAGCAATCAATGCATACTTACTTTGTGTCCTCAAGTTTTTACTTCAAAGAAAAAAAAAAAGTTTCTAGAACATAAAACTAATGTCTCTTGGGCTCTGGAAATGTGGTTTTCAGAACAAGTTCACCACTACTCCCATTTGGAAGTACTTATCAGTTATTTTAATATTCTTTGACCTCCTGAGATTTACACCTTAAGTTGTCTTAAGTAATAGACTATTAGAGACAAAAGCCATTACAGATAGACAAATGGATTCAGCAGAATTAAAAGCTCAGTTAAACTGTTCAGGAGGTGTTACTACAGGGGTTTGAGAGCTAATCACAGTTGTGATAATAGCAATGACAGTGCCTTTAAGTTCTGTTGGTGAACAAAACGAGGTCTGTGGCAATGAAATCTGAACTATATTATTATCATCCATATATTAGTGACAAAGCCACATAGCTCTGCATTAGTTATTCAATTACAGTATAGCAGCAGCCATATTCCCCATTGTTTGTGGTGATCAGACACATTGGTGAGTCCAAACTTGAATAGATCCAAAGTGGATCAAGAGAGCAGTTTGCAAAAAGAAAGGAAAATATAAAGAACTAAATTCTCAGAAGTGTAAGTCAAGGGAAGAAAATATTATTTAAAAAAAAAAGAGCAAATGTTCATTTCTGTGTAATAGCATAAGCAGTTTTAGGCCCAGTACTTGCAGCGTCCATGAATAAGGGACAGCAATTCGCCTCCCTCTTCTGCAATTCAGATGGGAAGGACAGAAGGTAACCTAAGCCCAGAAATATCAAAAACCTATGCCAAATAACATGGTGAAAGTTCCTGGGCTCCATTAGGAAATGAAAAGTAGGGCTTGTACTGGCAGCAGGAGAGGCCCAAGTGGAGCAAATATGCACTTACCAGCGTATATATTCTTTCTTCTAAGTCCAACAGCAGTAGGAGCAGACTTGACTTATGTTGGGAGCTGCAAAGTTGACCCCTCCATGTTTTTAGTCTCTTTCTGTTGAGCATGCTCCTCTGCTGCCCCACGTGAGGAGCTGAAATCTGCTACTGGCTGCGGAGAGGAGGCGGATTTACTGCAGGGGAGGAGCAGGACGGTATAAAAGAGTCATGTAACGAACAAGGGGAAATAACTAGCATTAGCTGTGAGCCACAGGGAGGTGGAACATGAAGGAGATGTGAATTCCCCCTTGCAGAAAATAAAGGAATTGCATGCTTCTGAAATACAGAGTGTCCTAGCCTGAGCTTTTGGCATGGGATGAAAACAGAGGCATAGTTCACGTCTGTTAAGTATTAGATCGGTTTAATACGTTACTTGCTCACTAGAGCAGCCAGAAAGTCTGTTTCTTTTGTAATGGACTATGGTACGTTGCTACTATGACCCTAATGGTTCAGAAAACATAATGCCTTAAAATGATAGCTTTAATTTAATAACTTTATTCCTATTTGGTAGAGTTCTAACTAATGGTTTGCATACTGTAATTGTAACTAGTGATTATGTTAAAATTATGCTACAATTAAAACTATAATTTTAATTATGGCTAGTAGTGTGTACAGTTAATTTAGGTGGCCTTTCACAGTGCAAATGGTCTGATGCAAATACTACCAACATTGCTGAAATGCTGACTTTTAAAGAAGCTATCTGTAGGAATCAGAAAGTAAATAGTAGCAAAATAGATATTACAAAAAGATGATTCAGCAAAACTAGATGGAATTATATCCTTTAATAGTAAAAATACCTGTTAACAAGATAATTTTCGTGTTGCAAATGTCTTTTAAACCCAAACTACAACATACACATTATTCATAACATATGTATTATTCATAATGAGGTTCTTCCATTCATTTTGTTTGTTTTCGAATTGATTTATTTACTTGCTTTACTAAATTCAGACTATACAGTAAATTGATGTTTACAGCAGAACTACACTGAATATTTTCCACCGTTAGAACTCTTCTGAAATAGCTTTTAAAAACTTTCAATATAAATCCATAAAATATTTTTACGTAATTAATTCCTCATTAAGAATCTAATCCTGAAAATATTCTGATCCTTGCATCAAGAGTAGCTCCAGAAACTTTATTTTTTAACTTGAATTCCCTTAATGTAATTTATATACATTTATGCACACCAACTCAGAGCTTACAAATATAAAATTGATTTTCAAATCTCCTACAAGAGACAAAAGGCTTCTTTCACTTATTGTTTCTATGTTAGGAAACATTAACTGGAAGAACTTTATGTTAAAAAGTGCTATAGAGGTGTGTTTCTAACAGCACAGAAATAATGAGCTAATATATAAAGATTCTAACACCTGTACTGTTCATACACTTGATCACAGAGGAAAGTAACATGCAATATGTATCTGTTGATGAGATAATTGAGCTCAGAGTATCAAGGCTGTAACCTAGACCAGTCAGCAAAATACTAAACAGTTGAAGTTTGAGTTTTCAAATCGGAAGAGCATGATCTAAGGCTTTAATATTTTAATGTTTAATTGTCTTTAAAATAAATTTAATTGCCATTAAGTTCAATTACCAGTCAATGTAAATTTTCAACTAAAAAAAAGAAAATGTTTTGAAAGGTTAAGTATTAGAAAGGCTTTAATTTTAAACACATTCCATATTTTCTTTCCCTTCAGTAATTTCTAGAGGTATGCTGACAAGATCCATTAGTTACCAGAGAAGTAGTTGAACGCAGCTTCACTGTTTGTGGCAGTCAAGCTAGCTGAAGGGTCTCCACGTGACAGCAGAAAATTCTGAACACCTGGTCAGTCCAGAATCCAGTGCTAGAAAATTACTTTTTAAAGATTATCAAGATTATAATGGGAGAACTTTTTTTAAAGATTATAAAGATTATAGTGGGAGAACTACTTTTTCAATTCAGACCAGTTTCTAAAAACGTCAGTTAGTGGCTGATCAGATGCACAGTGAAACTGCCAGAGCAAGGATAAGGTACACACTAACAGTGACTGTAACAGGCAGACGATGGCCAGTAACCCCTGAACCCAAGTTAGCAGGTCTGGAACAGTTTGTCAGAGTCCTTATTTGCAATGTTACCACTGCAAAAAGACAGATACACCATGCATTGCAAGGCAAAGAAATTCATACTGTTTAAGAGTATATAGCTTCACGATCTCCTTAATCTGCCGTAAGTTTTCACTGAATTTACTGGATCAGGTACTTGATGTCTTGAAACGTAACTGAAACAAAAACCTGATCAGATCTGCCGTTTGCTTCAGGTGCACAAGCATCTAACTCGATGCCAGTTAGAGGACTGATCCAGGGCAGGAATGAAAATCAGAAGGTGGGAAAAGAATGGGACAACTTCATTTAGTGACAGTGCTGGCTTAATCCAACCTAGGAATTCAAAGCATACAACGTCGCTTGGGCTGTATACTAAATTTACTACAGTTTTTTTGGCAGCTTCACATTGCAGGTTGCCGTCTGGATTTAGCCAAAACCAGTAAGGACAATTACATCATATGGGTTTCTCCCTGTAGCATGATCTTGTTAGAAGGTATTTTATAATCACAACCCATGAGTAAGGTCTCATGTTAGAATCATAGAATCGTTAAGGTTGGAAAAGACCCTTAAGATCATCGAGTCCAACTGTTAACCTATCACTGCCAAGTCCACCACTAAACCATGTCCTCGTGTTGCTGCAGAGGATCCTGAGATTTTGGGGGTTTGTGTTAAATCTTCATGCATTAAGGTCTATTTATACTTCATAAAAAATAATTGTAGATTGACACAGCTTTTAGAAACATAAATAAATAAAGTCTGTTGAGACTCTCATGTTGTTGTGAGGGCATCAGAAGAGAGGCTGGACTGAGAGGCCTAATGACCTGGGCCAGGGAGTGTTCCCAAGCTCCTGGCCGCGGGTGCACGATCCGGCAGCGTGGGCAACCTGCAGCATTGCCAGGGGCTGGACCAGGTGCTGGAGTTGACTGTCTTTGGGGTTAAAATAGCCCATTACAGTGTTAGCTAGTTATCATTCTCCCAAACAATTCCCAGTATGGTCAGGGACCGTACAGGTCAGGGATCACTTCCAATAGCTGGTTTGAATGTATACACCCAATTTTGGAGGGTAAGAAAGTTTGATGATATGAACATGGTCAGATTCCAGTGGTGCTTCGGCACCATTTCATTTACAAGATAGATGCATTGCCTCCTTATCATGATGCCTTTTTTCCACTGCCCTAGATAACTGGGCTGAAACATCAGAATATGCTGGGCACCAGTATGCCCAGGTCTCCGATACGGACAAGCTGGGTAGCAGAGCTAGGGCTCTTGCCACAGAATGTACCTGCTGCTCAGGTGCCTATGAATGTGTCTGGGGACAATCAGAAAAATCTAAAAACCACATGCTCAATTACATATGAGGAGTCACAGGCAGAAAAGGGTGGCTGGAAATGTATATATATTTCTTATGCTGAAGTTCATAATTTGTGGCAAGTAACTCACCTGAAAGTTTTTCCCACCTTAAGTCTGTTATTCTGCAAAATACTTGTATTCCAGAAACTTCAGGTGTAAAGATTCTTATGTCCAAAGGTCTCAAGTCTGAAGTTTCTGTGTGAAAGTGGTTCATGCATGGAACGTGAACAGGCTAATGCAAGAAGTGATAATGTTTTAATACTTCTTTATGTTATCTTTGTTTCTCCTGTTGGGAGCCTGAATAGAAAGACCTTTCACTCATATCCTCCGTGCCTTATCTCTTCAGAAAGGACTTTGAGGCTGAAAGAAGGTGAGCAGCAGAAAGCCCTGACATTCCCTAATGCTCACAAACCCTGACCGTAAAAAGGGTGTTCTGACTGACTCTGCGCTGTATATTGTCTCTGCAGCGTTCTTATGCCATTAGCATAAGGCAGTAGGGGGAAGTTGCCATTCGCCTCGTGAAATATTTTCTCTCTCAAAAATACTGTAGGCATGTTCAGAGATTCCTGCTCTATTCTGTTTCCTGTTTAGGCATGCAAAACTTTCCTCAATGCAATGATTTGCTGTGGGCAAATCAGCTGACACTTGTGATGGTTTCAAAAATATCAACTAAAAGAAAGTAGTAAAAATGGTAGTAGGCATCGTCTTTTTCTAAGACATTCAGGCCTTTAATTTTTTATTTAGTTTCAGAGACTATGGCAGATGGGAAGCTTTACTGACTTTTTTATTGAGCCTTTCACTTTTGAGGGCAGATTTCTCAGCTCACTGGAAGAAATGGTGCGGCTGAGCGCCCTGAGAGTGAGCGGTGACTGTGATGAGGTCTCTCCCCAGAGGTGCCGGCTGCTGCCCGAGAGCCGTGCCTGCCAGCGGAGCCCTGCCGCGTCCGGAGGGCATGGGCCAGCAATAGTCTGGAGCTTGAGAAACATGCTGAAGGCATGCACTGTGATGAGGTACTCTCAGGTGTGGGACACATGCTCGAGCGCAAGGTGTGACACCTATGGAAGAAGCCATTTTTCTCTCACGATAGTAAATCTATAGCATAAAATACCGATTTGCACCATAAAATGACAGCAGGTTGGCTTTACTCTTGGGAAGAGACACATAGAAATTTAAACTAGGTATAAGGATGGGAGAGATGTCCCGAGGTCCCTTCCAGCCTGAATTATTCTGTGATCCTGTAATCCTAAATTCACTGTTACGGAGAAGTCTAGAATTTTTCCCCCATTCTGAATTTCAGTGTTTTGGAAACACTAACTCATATATCCTAATAATTTTCCCTTTAAAGTCAGTAAATATTATCCACGTTGCAGACTTTTATTTGCACATAGCAAAGCAATGTCTGGCAGACAACAGGTCTTGTATCCATTTATGTTTTCCTTATCCCATGGTAGGCAGTCTGATGAGTCTGCCGTTCTTCACAGTCGTTCTGTGTTCCTCTTCCAGAAGATGAGCGACAGCATACGGGGAAACAAAATTTGTTTCTACGTCCATCATATGACACCACCTTTATTCCTTAGCACACAGGCTCTCATCTTGGAAATATGCATAACCTAACTGGGGAAATTCAGTGTATATTTAAATGTTTGCAGCATCAATTCAGAGTAAGTCCTAGAACAAGCAAAAAGTAAAATTTAGTTTGTATTTAGCTCTAGCTTAGTGATCAACACTAATCCACTTGAGAAATCTGTCCAGAAGAGTTCAGAGCAGTAGTTTCCCATGTAAAAGCTGGTCATGGAAATTTTTGGATTTGTGTGGGTTCCTCGCTGCAGTTACGCATTTTGGAGGACAGAATTTTCTCGCTGTTTAATTTGCAGAAACGAGATGAGGGTCCGCTTTCTTTTTTTAACCCCGAGACTAAGCACGCCCAAGCCGATCCTGGCAGGAATCGGAGGGGGTCGGGAGGGGCGGCGGGCCAGCCGGCAGCTGGGACAGCCGAGGGGATGGATTTTGCGAGCCCCCGGGGCTGCGTTACCCCGGCCGCCCCGCCGCTCCGGGCCGCCATTTGCCGCGGGGCGGCCTCCTCGCGGCAGGCGGCGCCCACAGCGGCGCGCAGGCCTCGGCAGCGGCTCTGCGCACGCGCCGGGCCTGCGCCCTGCTCCGCTCGCGCCTGTCACCCGCCGGGCGCGGGGCATCAGGGGAGCGCGTCCGCCCGCCTCCCCCTTAGCAACGCGGCCCGGGGCCGGCCCGCCGGCCTCCGCCGCGCTCCGGGCAGGGGGAGCGGGCCGTGGGCGACCGGAGCGCCGGCCCTGGGCGCCGTGTCGGCGGGCTTGGCACCGCCGCGGTGGTTCCCTGAGCCTGCCGCCGACCTGCCCGGGAGCCTTCCCGCCGTCCTCGAGAAGGCGGAGGCGCCGCGGGGCGCATCGCCGCCGCCCCCCTCCCCCGCCCCGCTTCGGGCGCCGGCTGAGGAAACCCGCAAAAAGGAGCGACTCGGCTTCGGGCCGCGGTGGCACCGCGAACGGCTCAGAGGAGGCCCCGGCCCAGCGGGAGGCGGCGGGGTCGTCCTCCCGCCGGAGGGGAACCGGCCCTCGGTGGGGCGTGCGGCGCTTCGTCCTGGCTGAGGATGACTTGCTGAAGTGCATGCGTTTCCTATTACAGCTGAAATCAGAGGCTGTCTTCCTTAAGGTTTTTATGAAAATAGGTAGCCAGGCAGAGAGACCTCCTTAGTGTCCTCAGTGACGGAAAGACCACAAGGTGAATGCAGCCGTATTAGAGACTAAAGTATTTGTGAAGAAAAACATTTGAACCCCTTCTTCTTTATTTCTAGTTTTTAAAAACTGCTTGAATTGGAATGGCAAAATTATATGAAGAATGTTGCATATAGAGAATAGCTGTGTCTATGTTGATATTAGGACGCAGGTGAACAAAAGATTTGAAGCTAGAAGAGATGTCTGAGTAGACTGATTACTATGGTTTGGCCTAATAAAAAAGGCAAACTTTAGAATATGAGAGAATTATCTTAAAACTGAATTATCTGAGAATATAAAGCTACCATTCTAAAGGTAATACAGTTACTTATTATGATCATTTAGTTTTAATGATAAATATCTTTAAAACAGTTTTCATGACAGTGGTATAAATACCTAACAAAATCTAATTCTATGAAATGGTGCATTTTGTTTATAGGTGAACCCTAGTTTTTATGACTGGTCATAGCTTATTTTTAATTTCAAAGGCAGCAATTAAAAACTAAAATTAAATTGGAGCTCTTTTGAACTTATAAACCTTATTACTGTTTATATTTTACATTTTTAAAGATACATATAAAACCACAGAGTTAATATTTGGCATGTTAAATGTTTCACAGAAAAATGATGCAAAATGTGCATCTGGCTCCTGAGGCTGATGAAGATGATCTTTATTCTGGCTACAATGATTATAATCCCACATTTGACACAGAGGTAAAAATATTTGCTGTTTCCCACCTTTCCCATGCGTAGGTTTTTAACTTCTAAGTACAAGATGAGAACGTGGGTACAGTAATGCACAAGTGTACTACTGCTTTGAAGTGAAATTTTCTTTATTTAGCAAGAAATACATAAAGTTTCGCCAGGATCTTTTTGAATAGTTATTTTTTTGATAGTTTTCTATTCCAACAAAATACTTGTGTGCATCTCACAGCAGATCTAATATGCCTTAATGGTTAGAATTTATGAAGTATAAAATCATAGTTATTTGAAGGCCGTAATTCACATTCAGGCACATTCAATGTGTTGTTTCCCAGACAGTGTGCAGCAGCAAGCTTTCTGACGAAAGAGGCTGCTTATTGGTCAATAGGTCATTGATCTGTTGCTATGCTGCAGCTGAAGGAGATAACAGTAGAGTGGAGTCCTGCAGGTCTCTGTGCAATAGGTAGAGTGTCTGGGATGACTTACAGTAACCCTGCAGACCACTTTCTGGTAGCTGCTGGTGTAGTGGAATTGGAACAACAGGGTGGTTATTTGGTCCAAATCCACTACCTTGGCATCTTGTGTGAAATTCCAATGCCAAATTCATGGGAGTTGCAGTGTGACCTGAGAGACATGAGATATCTTAATGTAGTAGCATGACAGGCATTAATGTTAAAATTTAGAAACAGTGCTAGTAGTAAGCTTTTGGAGGGAAATAAAATGTCACGTATTATTTTATCACTCTGCTTCCTCAGTGTGTTTTTATTTTTCAGAGAATAATGACTTTTTACATTTCCTAATCTAAAATGCCAAAAAAGATAGACCAAATAATATAATAATTAATTGTCAGTAAAACCTGCCATTCAGTTATCTTCAAGTCAAGTATTTTTGGAAGAAGAATTGTTTTTCCACCTATCTGCTTTCAGTAGTCATAAGGTTCTGAAATTGTGGCTTTGGGTGTTATGGTTTTAAAAGGGTTGATATTTTTATTTTATCTTTTCTAGGATTTAGAAAATGATGTAGCTTTTCAACAGGCAGCAAGAACAAGTCATGGTAGAAGACCCACTGTAAGTACCTTTTAAAATACATTGCAATAGTGTAGACCTTCTCTAGAGCCCTAGCTGTAATTTTGGCACTGGTACAAACTTATCTTGGGAATCTCTTATCTTTTTTTTGTGTACTACTAACATGAAGATACAGACTTCAGTTATTTATATGAAAAATAAGTAAAAAATTAGCAGAGCATGAGCTCCCTTAAGTTCTGGAGCCAAGCTAGAGGAAACAACGAACTTCAGTTGGAAATGTGTATTCTTGTTTGATAAAATGAAATAAAACCTTGATAAGAGAAAAATGATACATTCTGAAAGGACTTAGTTTAATATTCTATTCATGGAATTACTGGCTCTGACATACAGTTACAAGGTTGAGATGCATACTAGACAGTGGGATTTAGAAAACCATGTGTTATTGTTCTGATCATTTTTTTCTCCATGTTCATGTAATTTACATTAATTTTCTTACTTTCATTTAGCTGTGACTTATATCAGCTTTCAAAATTAAATATAAAGTTGGCACCTGCACTTTAGAAGTACGTACTGTATGTCTAAAGAAGAGCTGGAACTGTCTGATTAATGCTATTTCTTTGCCAGAATAATTTGGTTCTACAATGAGAATTCTTTCTATAACAACTGAAGCATTATTTCTATGAATTCACTATAGAAACTATATGGAAAGACTAATAATTAACACGTATGGTTGTTAATTGGTGGGGTGGTGGTTTTTTTTGTTTTTCCACCCAGGTGGCAGACAAAATTCCTGGTACATCAGCTTCAAGACCTTTAGCTACTGGATTTGGGGTAGGTTTTTGTTCTGTTGTATTCTTAATGAAAATGAGGTATTTACCAAAAAATAAATTTACCATTTAATGCCTTGCACAGAGTGATCTCTTTATATCTAAGTATTTCCTTCCAGTGAACTACATCTATTCGTTAATTTTAATTAATTCACAACTCCGCACTTGGTCAAGGCATGGTTACTGATTTTTTTTTTTTTTTTTTTTTTTTAAATTTTTCTCCCAAACCATACTGCAAATTGACGTCTGTACTGCACAAGGCAGTAGATTCCAAGGTATTAACCTGATTTTCTTGCAGGGGGAACTGGATGGGTTGTTATTTGGGCTTGGGAAAGTTTTCTGAAAGTTAAGGTCTTAAAAGTCTTAAAAAAATATGGGCTTTTGAATGGCCTCTAGTTTAATCAGAAAAAGTTGGTTATATTCTTTGGTATACTTAACCCATTGTAACTCTTAAATAACTAACACTTTAAGCTGTTTTGCTATGGAAACAGAAGTTACGCACTAGTGATATATCCACTGTCCCCTTATCCCAATAAATTTTCAACTTGTTAGGCTGTCTCAGTCAAATTTGAAAAGACAGTGCTTTTAGATATAAAATTACTGTAAATTTTATGACAAATAAAGAAGGGAGATCACATTGCTTTAGATCTCTTATGCAAGTTAGCTGGGTAACAATTTCAAGAACACCTAAATTCTATTATAAGTCATTGAAATACAACTTTACTCTGAACCTTCTGTTCCCTGCCCTGGATATATTCCTTTTCAGACTGCGTTGTATTTGCAGATGTTTAATGTAGTACCACGCTGTGACGGGAAAAGCTATCTTGTTAAAGGAGTGCACAAAAAAGCACTTCTTAAGGATAATAAAGGCTGAGGTGTGTACCTGCATTAGTAGAGCTAGAAGCCATCAAAGCATTGTCCAGCCCACAGTACTACCTGTTTCACTCTGCAGATTTGCTTCTCCTACACTACAGTCCTTGTTAATGTAGATGCAGCCTTAGCAGAAAAAACAAAAACCAGTCATGATATGTGATGGATAGTGGGTAAAATAGTAAAACAGAGGCCTCTGAGTGGGAATTAGGGGAACACTTTTTCATGGCCTGAAGCCCTTTATTTTTGCCTGTTTGTATTGTATATTTGTAGCAACCTTTAGCACTTACTACTGACTATTTCACATTTATTTCTTTACATTTTTAACACTACTACAGAAGGACAGTATGCGGCATGTCAGCTAATGGAAAAGATATCCATTGGCAGTTTCAAAGTATATCTGTATTTATTATAAAATAAATCTTGAAGAAAGTATGACTGAAAATCTGCCCCTATATTAATCTCTTATCAGCTGTACTCAGAATCTTAGTGAAGTATTTTTTGTAAATTACTTGTTCAATTTAAAGGTAGTAATTTCAGTTATTTAATAATGGAAAGTACTGCTGCCTCAGATGAATTTCTATACATTTTTTTTTAAAAGGTCTGACAGAAATATCCAAATACATAAAAAACAATATTGTGAATTTCTGCTAACTGAAGTGTTCAACATCTTTAAGTCTGCCAGGCACTGGCAGTATATTACATATGAATAACATAAATGGGAATTTTGCTATGACCTTATGTGAGAGTTACATCGACTCTTAAAACTCAGTGTTGAGGAGACTACATAGCCTTTACAGGCTTCTAATGCTTTGTGGATGCTAGTTTCAAACAATTTACTTATTTTTGTAGTCAAAGGCAACTTTAACTTCATCTATGGGAAGACCAATGACAGGAGCTATACAGGTAAAAGTTTCAATATTTACATTTGATATTGATTTGGAACACTGAAGTTTTCTGGTGTTTGGTTTTGATACAAGTATTTAAAAGTTCATTGAAATAATACAAATTATTACTGTTTTAATTTGTCCTTTTTTGAAAAGACTACTGTCAGAAAGCCTGAGGATTGTGATGAGTATTTTGTTTGAGCATAGGGTTGGAAGCAATACCAGTGTAATGCTTTTTAACACTTACTGACGTGCAATGAATAATTTTTCATTGAAATAGGAGAAAGGTAGATTCTGGTTTTCATGTTTTTCTTATGTACTTATACTCTAATAAGAATCTGCTGCAATTTTCCACTTTCCCACTGCCACCCTTAAGTATATTGACTTAATGTTAAATGTATCTATAGCCACTATATTCTTTTGCATCAGGCCAGGTGGGAAACAGGAATTATCAGGGAGCATCAAGAGTAGGGCTACTCCCTAAGGGAAGGCAAGCCAGGACTCTAGAGGGAAATTGCATGGCCAGCAGTGCAGGGGCCTCACCAGACGGGACCCAGTCCCACAACACCTGAGCGAGGCAAGTAGGATCCACGCAGAAATGGTGGCCATGTCCAACTAAAAGTCCAGAACAATATCGTGGCAATGAGGCAGGTCCAAGGTCAAGCCAAAAAGTCAATGCATAAGCCAGGGTTAGGACCAGTGATCACTGGCCAGGACCATAGTGACAAGGCAAGGCTAAGAGCAATCCAGGAGGTCAGTCCACAGGTCGAAATCCGGATCAAGAGACTTTGTGGGAAGGCATAGCTGTGTCTGACGTGGAAACCAGTAGTCCTCCAACAAAGCTCAGGCAGGGGCTGAGGGACCAGGGTTGAGCTTCAGTAAAGCTCCTGGGTCCATGGGTAGGGTGTGTGGCTGCAGACCCCAGGTGAGTCTGGTCAGGTCCATTAAGGTTTATTAGGGCACTTAGTGTCCTGACAGGAAAGTTTAATAAGCTGGCTGGGGTCAAGACATTCTTGTGTTGGGAGGCATCATCTGGTAGTAAGTTACAAATACAAAAGAGTTGTAGTTTGTTTGTGCCTCTCTTGGTTTAGATCAAGCAAAATATTCTGATCCATAATCCCATAGGATTCTCTTTATTGTCAAGAAAAATTAAAAAAGCAACTGAGTTCTGAAACAGTGTGACAGTAAGCTCGAGTATGTTACAGATCTCAAGAGAAATAATTATTGAGAATTTTCTAAAAATAAAAGATTTTTGAAATTAAGTATTCTGAATACATAGAAAATTTACACAAAGTAGTAAGTGTTCCTTTGTGTCAGTTACAGTTTCCCAATAGTGTTTGCTCCTCTACTCTGTAGACAGTTATGATGTATAGTATTTGAGAAATAAAAACTTTTTAAAAAATATTCAGTTTACTGAGGTGGTAACAACTGATTTTTGTATTTAAAGGTTTTGTAATGTGTAACTGATGTCCATACTGTCCACAGTCTTATTTTTAGGAACATTATTTTAATATGTCTTCTTTTTTATTTAAGGATGGGATTGCTCGACCAATGACAGCAGTGCATGCTGCAGGTTACACTAAGGCAGCTATGAGAGGTACAGTTTGTAGAAATCACCAGCTGCCAGAGGGAGATGTTATTTTACAATTTTCAGAACTCTGTTAATTTTGCAGGTTCTTCATTTGATCCTCTTGGCCAAGCAAGAGGTCCTGCTCCACCTCTGGAAATAAAAAATTCAGACAGGTTTGTTCAGTTTTGTATTAAATTATTTCAAAGCATTAACAGCAACAAAAGAACAACTGTGGGTAGAGTTTAAAAGCAACGAGGCAGTTACAAAACCTTGAGGGACCAAACTCTTAACTTTGTGGAATAATGCCACAAACATTTATGCATATGGTTAGCTGATTCTCCAGAGCAGTTGCACTGACTTCCAGGAACGTCTGCTTTCAGTGATTTCTGGTTCTGACTGTAGCTCAGCAGCCTGGACGTAGTTGTTGCCACACAAATGCTGTGATACTTACATAGAATTGTGGAGGATTATGGAAGAGTGTGTGACAGGCAAGGAACACCATGATTCATGCAGCTCTCTGGGAAGAACTTGAGGGAATTTGCCTGCTGTTTCTCCCTGTTCACTCTGACCTTAGCATTTGAGGTAAAACTGAGGTTGTGAAAGTTTTGCAGGCTCGTGTGAATGTTGGGGAGTTCACTCAGAACAAGTCATTGAGCTTTTCAATACAAAAGTTGTATTCCTCAAATATAGCTATGTAGGAATAGGGAATCCTACTGAAACATTTGATTATTTAACTGAGGAAAAAATCTAGATGGATAACAACTTTTTATTAAAATCTGCATTTGCAAGCTATACTTTGAAGTTATCTATGCAAATAAAGGTTCAATTAATTGCTCTTAATACAATATTTCATTTCACTAGGTGTTTGATTTGAAAGTTTTAGCAGCCCATCTGTTCTGTCATTACTTCTCCTGAACAAATTGAGCCCATGAAATTTGCATGTCTGTCTTGTTCTTGGAAGAGGATTTACGTTTTCTTAGGTCTCTGTTCTCAAATTAGAAGTGTGAATATGTTATCTTTGGAGGACCTTCTCTGGGCATAGTTTTACATTATATTTTCTTCGATGGGAAAACCATTTAGTTGTGACATGTGATGCATCGCTGTGTTGTTTTATTGAAAATATCCTGTATAAAAGCTTAGTGGTTGCAGCTATGTTACTAGTGTTAATCCTTTTGTTGTTTATTTTAGTTCAGAAGAGAAGATTAGGCAGTTGGAAAAAAAAGTGAATGAACTGGTTGAAGAAAGCTGCATTGCCAACAGCTGTGGAGACTTGAAATTGGTAATTTTATGGATTTCACTTCACTTTTGCTTTTATGTGAAGAACAATTTGTATAGATAGATGTTTCAGACTGCCTTGGGTTCAAACATTTCAAATTATTAAAATCATCTTAATTCTAACTTTGTTATGACTCTTCTAATCCAGTGATACCTTGTATTGCCAAAAAAAAAAAAAGTAGAAGCTGTATTTCTTGTGTATATATTTGTTAAGATTTCAGTGTTACAAAAAATCCCTTCCCCATATCTCCATTGGCCTCTTCAAACGGGTCTGATCAATTAGTCACACTGGCACTGATTTGCCCAGTCTAAGCTATGGACTCTATGGAAGTGGGTGACCCTTCTTCAATACCAGGCTTGTAACTGGCATCTTTGCAGCATTTGATCCTCAGATGTGTAAGGATCTTGTACGAGTGACATTCCGTTTCCTTGATGTTGCTTGGGCTTTTTGGTTAATGTAATTTTCATCCAGGTCTGGTGCTCAGCACCAGGATCAATCTCACTTAAGCCACCTCCACAGCACCCTTCCATGTCAGGGGCTGTTTGGTCCTATAGCATATGGTAGACACGATATTGCTTTTGTTGCACCATAAGGGGTCAGCATCAAGATGAACTATTTCATCTTCTTTCAGACCTTCTGACAAGGGGACCTTCCAAGCTAAGCAAACCCAAAAGTGCAAACACCAGTATCCTTCATTGATGATCTGGATGAGGGCATTGAGTGCACCCTCAATAAGTTTGCAGATGACACCAAGTTGGGTGGAAGTGTCCATCTGTTGGAGGGTAGGAAGGCCCTACAGAGGGACCTGGACAGGCTGGATCGATGGGCCAGGGCCAACTGTATGAGGTTCAACAAGGCTCAGTGCCGGGTCCTGCACTTGGGTCACAACAACCCCATGCAACGCTACAGGCTTGGGGAGGAGTGGCTGGAGAGCTGCTTGGTGGAAAAGGACCTGGGGGTGTTGGCTGACAGCCGTCTGAACATGAGCCAGCAGTGTGCTCAGGTGGCCAAGAAGGCCAATGGCATTCTGGCTTTTATCAGGAATAGTGTGGCCAGCAGGACCAGGGAGGTGATAGTGCCCCTGTACTGGGCATTGGTGAGGACACACCTCGAGTGCTGTGTTCAGTTTTGGGCCCCTCACTACAAGAAGGACATCGAGGTGCTGGAGCGTGTCCAGAGAAGGGCAATGAAGCTGGTGAAGGGTCTGGAGCACAAGTGTTATGAGGAGTGGCTGAGGGAGCTGGGGTTGTTTAGCCTGGAGAAGAGGAGGCTGAGGGGAGACCTTATTGCTCTTTACAGCTACCTGAAAGGAGGTTGTAGTGAGGTGGGGGTCGGTCTCTTCTCCCTAGTAACAAGGGATAGGACGAGAGGAAACGGCCTCAAGCTGCGCCAGGGGAGGTTTAGGTTGGATATTAGGAAAAACTTCTTCACCGAAAGGGTAATCAGGCGTTGGACCAGGCTGCCCAGGGAAGTGGTTGAGTCTCAGTCCCTGGAGGTATTTAAAAGAAGGGTAGATGTGGTGCTTGAGGACATGGTTTAGTGGTGGACTTGGCAGTGATAGGTTAAAGATGGGACTTGATGATCTTAAGGGTCTTTTCCAACCTTAACGATTCTATGATTCATAGCACAGTGGCAATAAAACACATTAGCCTTGGGTTCCAGTGTATCAAAATAGCCTCTAACTCTTCCTTCTTAGGACCAGGCTTGTGTTCTGTTCCATATGCTTTGGACTGGCTAGCTCCAGCTCCTAAACTACTGGAGGCAGAGCAGGCTCAACTGTTAGAATTAATGAGATACATGGGGTTCTTAGGAATGTAGACTTCCTTTGTGCTCATCTGTTGCTCTCTCAAGTTGATGGCATCTGATCCATAAGGGAAAAAAATTAACTAGAGCTATGAGAGAGGATGTTTCTTGCTCAGTCATCTGAGCTGCAGAATTTTTAATCTAGGAGTGTATTCTGAGGAGGTATTGTTAGAATACAAGAATGGGTAAAGCATCTTTCCTGAGCTGCTTAATACTGTCCGATACAGATCCTAGGCTACATGGCCTTTGGTTTGATCAAATTCTCATGTTTTGGAGACTAAGAGCTCCAGAATTCATTACAAAGATTGCAAATGGTCTGTAATGGTCTGAGCCTTGCTACAAATGTGGAAAATGGCATTGTTTGTCCACTGTACACAATGTCTATATTTGTGAGTCAATCAATAGGTTTGTAAATTGTTAGCATGGTTACTGGCAGAGTTTTGTCCCAGACTAACTAGCATTTTTCTAAACAGTTCCTAGACATGATTGAAGTTTACTATGGATAAGGAACTATTTCCAGTTGGCAGGTTGAATGTATTTGATCTGTTGTAGAGGGTACTGGAGCAATGTCGTGTCAGTTAGTAGTGGTTAAATAACAGGCTCTAGCCCATTTGATTTACACCTAGTATAGATGTAATTAGTGAGTTCAAGCTGTTTGGACAAGTTAGTACTTTTCATAAATGTTGTCTTTTTGTCTGACACAAAGGAATATTTTTCTGTCCGCACTCTGATTCAGACAATTTCAAATATCTCTTTATGTCTTGTGAAACATGGTGGGTACAGCATCATTTGATCTTACTTCAGCTGTCTTAATGCAGGGGCAGTCTTAGCTGCAGTTTGGATCTGTTAAAAAGCATGCAGTCCACCTTTTGATAGATCTTCTTTGTTCAGAAGTCTTTGTCTTTGCTTTGAGGTCTAGAATTGATTCTGCTCTTGGGAGTCACACTGGACCCAGTGACAGTGAGGGCTTTCTTATCTTGAAGGGACTTTATATTGTCCAGTGCTCTCCACACACAGTGAAGACCTCCTTAGCCCTTTTATGAAAGGTGATATTGTGTGCCTATGTGATGCTTCTTATCAGACTACATATGTTATCCTTACAATCTTATCTATATTTGGCAATATTTTTAAGTAGTAGTCCGTTATTTGCATGTTTTAGGCCTCCTGTAGGTGAGATATTCCATGTTACAGTGGCGGGATCTGCCCTTTGTTTGTAGAGAAATGTCCAGTGTTTCATTAAGAAGCATACTTCGTTTGAGGTTTTTCTGCTCTCTTTAAGACAGCAGTTTACCTTTGGAACTAGTACAGCAAGAATGTACTTTTGTCAATGATTTTATGTCTCCTGTAGTGTGAATATTTTCAAATACAGAATAGGACATTTACCCTATTAGACTATGACTGGAAGATTTCAGTTGTCTTGAGGACTGTCTTTCAGGATGGGTAACGTCTTACATATTTTTGCCTACTCCAAGGAAGCATTGTATGTATCGCTTTTGAGAAAAAAAGGTGTCCCAGCTCTCTGAATGCATTCTTGTTTGTCTGGTCAAAAGGCCTGGTATATGCCTTTCTTCAGTTTTTGCAGCAATTCCAGTGGTCCTGATCAAATTAAGACAAGATCGAACATTGATTGCCTTGATTGTTGTAGGTCAGCCTAGATAGTTCTGATATCAGGATGATACTGTACTGTGTGAGGACTGCCTTTATGCTTGCACCTACTAGGACAATCATCCGGAATCCTGGTCTACCTCAGTCATACTCCTTTCCAATGATTTTTGGATTATTTGTTGAGCTAATAGCCTGATAGCTCCTTTGGAGAGAAGGATTTCACTTAGCATATCTTCACCTAGCAGTCCACACTGTAGGGACTTTACTTCCTTGGGGAGTTAACAAGAAGGCTTCTAACAGTGAAACTCTAAGTCCTTGGGACTTAAGTCTGGTGTTTAGACTGGATGCGTCCACCCTTCAAGCTGACAAAGATCCTCTTATGTTACACTTTTGTAATAAAACATTTTCTTTTCTGCTGCTGCTAACTTCTGATCAGAAAGTATGAAAGAAGTTTATCCATTTATTAGGTTAGGTATCCTTACAGACCTATGCTAATTTATTTCTGATACAATGTCTGAATTTCACCTTCACTAGGAGATAAGCCAACCTGTTTTGTTAATTTTTCTTGAGCCTCTTGTATGTATGGCCAAGAACGTTCTTTGTTTCTTGATGTCAAAGGGTTGTTTCTTATGTAGATTATACCAGACCATTCTGAGGGTCCTTCAGGATGTTCGTATTAGTTTCTGACGAGTCCAGCAGAATTATCCATTTTCCCGCAGAAATCATCAGAGTTGCCAATTCATTATCTATAAAACAGCCAAGTGGGATTTGCCTTCTATCATAAGGACTAAGAATCAAGCTATGTCTTGAGAAGTACTTCCTTCACTGCTAGCTGCCAAATAGCTACCTTGAGTGCTAGCCATTACTTTTTTAACCATTGCACCCTTGCAGAGGCACACAGGACCGTTAGCGGCACTTGTAGACCTGTAGCATTACTTGCACGAAGGGTCTTGACACCAATCTGCAGAAGATTATCACCGGATAAAATAATAATTTTGGAGTTACTCTAATTGCAAACATACATGTGAAATACCGCTTGTGGATAGATAAAAAAGGGAAGCAATTTACCAGCATCCAGAATTAGTCAAGGTGTATGTACAGTATACATTTGTGTAACGTGTGCGTTTACTTCCTGCCTTCATGTTATTCCTGCACTGGGATTCTGCAACTAAGGAAACGTGCCAAGCCTAAACACTCCCTCTTTTTTCTTTTTTTTTAAACATTTATGTGCACTTTCTGTGATTAATACAAGTGGAATAATCTTCTAGGATTTTAAGTGATTATGGTGTATATATGTGTGTGACTATACTTCTCTAAAATTATACAGCTAAGCAGACTTAGACTAACTGTATGTCTGCTTCTTGCTAACTAACACCATTCTGTGGGTTATATTGCTGCTTTTCAGGCATTGGGTACAGTGTGCATCTGAAGAAAATGGACATGAGTCTATTCTTTTCATACTTGTTTTGAATGTATTTTTGCCATCTTGGGTTAGTAAGATTCAAGGCATTGCTAAATTCTAGTAATTTATTTAAGGCTCTGGAAAAAGCAAAAGAGGCTGGAAGAAAGGAGAGAGTATTGGTGAGACAACGTGAACAAATTGCTACTCCAGAAAACATCAACTTAGACCTCACTTACTCAGTAAGTGCTTAGAAATCTTCAGTGAGTGAAAGGTGTTGGTAGCAAACCTCCTAAAGAGATGTTTCAGTGTTTGCTGAGTGTGTGTGTGTTGTAATGTTCCTAGCAGTGTACCAGATCAGATATGGTAGGTATCTAGATTTACATTCTGCTTTTCAAATTAATAGTAGACTTTTTTTTTTTTTTTAAAAAAAAAAAAGGATGCAACATATGTAATAATACTTAGGGGGAATTTAAAGTTGTACTCCTGGTAGTGCTGTAGAGAAAGTTATTAACAATGAATACATTGAGTTAAGCAGACCTAGTAATTTACTTTACAGTGAAGGTCAGAGTAAAGCTGGGGGGAAAATGTGGAGGTATTTTACCTGACACCAACAGAACTCCTGTTTTGAAAGAGCAGTTTGGAAAATTTTCTCTTCATAAACTGAGTGACCACGGATAGTAGGACCATTTTCCACATGTTGGGAGTCATAAATTATGCACAGTTTCTGAGAATTATCTTGTATGAATGTTTGTTAATACTCTTGAATTATAACATTGTGTTTACTTAGGTTTAAGGCCCACTTAGCATGACTTTTAATGGTAGTTATTTAAGTACAAAAATAAAAGAATTACCTAGAACAAGTAGATTTGAAACTTGTTTTCCCTATATCAGTGTACAAGAACAAAGATTAAAGATTCCCATTAAAGATGGGAAGCTTAAAACTGGTAAAAACAATGCTTCCAAGGTAAATTAATTAGAAATTATCTATCATGAATTCAAGTTTATTACTGTTGAGAGAACAACGTTGCTTTCTTGTACCTATAATTCCATTTTTCTATAGGTCCTTTTTAATCTGGCCAGTCAGTATGCTGCTAACGAAATGTATGCTGAAGCACTGAATACTTACCAAGTTATAGTGAAGAATAAGATGTTCAGCAATGGAGGTAGGTTACATTCCAAAGTGGATTAAAATTGGTAGTCAGGCTTTCAAAATAAGGACTTCATCTGCATGGTGTTGACTGACAGAGATCTCAGCCTTCATGTCTGCCAGTCAGAGTGGATGGCAGATACTCATAATCTCCGACTTGGTATAACTTAATATGGTTTGGCTCTCCAACTCATGAAGTCTTTTCTTTCCATAGGCTAAGCTAAACACAAAGCCAAATATATAATTTTCTCATGCAGCACACACTATATTGTCTGCTCTAATACTATTTTTTTTTTCTTTTGACTCAGCTTTCCCCTTCTGAAGGCTTCTTTTAGTATTTTGTACATCTTTGAGACTCCTACAGTGCACTTTTATCAGAGATGCTTATTTGCAGCTGTCTTCCTGGAGAGGACTATAAATAATCTCTACCTCATCCCTTAATTCACAATCAAAATCAGAATACATCTTACATTGATAGTTCTTTTCTAGGTTTCATTACTACTTCATCTCTTTCTGAGTGAAAATTCACAGAAGGCTGTTTTGTGCAGTGCTTCTTTAAAGGGCTGCTGGTACCCTATAATGAAGACAAATTTATTAAGAAGTTGTTCTACTCTGTCACTTTGAAACAATTGTAAAATGCTATAACTATGCTTTAAAAGGCTCATTGACTTCTTTTGATAGGTAGACTGAAGGTGAATATGGGAAATATATATTTAAAACAACGGAACTATTCCAAAGCTATCAAATTCTACCGTATGGCTCTAGACCAGATTCCTAGTGTCCACGAAGAGATGAGGTGAGTTTCTGCTAGTAGGCATGGTTCTGAAATTGAAGTTTTGGATACAGCATGATTTGACAGTTAAAAATATAACCTAATCCTGATTTCTTTATTTAGGATTAAAATAATGCAAAATATCGGAATTGCATTTATTAAAACTGGCCAATACGTTGATGCCATTTCTTCATTTGAACATATAATGAGGACATCTCCAAACCTGAAGGCAGGCTTCAACTTGATCCTATGTTATTTTGCTATTGGAAACAGTGAGCAAATGAAAAAAGCCTTCCAAAAACTGATTGCAGTTCCCTTGGAAATGGATTATGATGACAAATACATTTCACCAAATGTAAGTTTGAACAAGATAAACTGTATCTTTTTATGGTAAATCAGGAGAAAGGGGGAGAGACATTGAATGCTTGGACTATACTGAATATGTAAATCCATGTGTATTTACGTATCTAAAATAACTTTTTTTTTTTTACCAGCATTAACTTAGTGTAGCAGTACTGCTCAGAAGTATAAAATAATGTCGAGAACATTCAAAATTTTTTTTTCCTCAAACAATACAATGTACATAAAATCCACACCACATGATTGTCTTCATAACAATTTTGTTGAAATTCATCTGGGCTGACTTACATAGCTCACTTACTGCTTTGCCTCCTTTATTTATATAAAATTTTAATAAAATATTTATAAGCTAAAAGAAAGGGAGCAAAGCAATAAGTGACTTAGTGCAAGTTATCTCAAATGAGTGCTAATAAAACTTGTAATACTGTAGTGTTATTTTACAGAAGAAAATTTTAGTAAAGTTTACAGATGCTTATTTTAGTTTATTAGACTTTGTTGGAAACTGGACTTCCTTTGTACAATGAAACCAGCAGCTCATGATGTTAAAGACAGGAAAAAGTGATTGATAGGCTTAGGGTCCCTCTTAGAAAGGTCCTCTATAGAGAGATCAAGGCAAGCCCTTTATATTCTCTTAGCAGTCCTTTTTTCAGTGATGCAAAGCTTCCATTTTCAGTCCTAAAGATCGATATAATTAGTTTTCAAACTATTTGCAGCTTAAGAGTAGCTGTTGCTTCCTATTATCCTAGCGTAAGCAAATAAAATTTAATATATGAAGCATATATATTTATATTTATTGATAAATACATATATATGTATATATACATATATATACATATATATATAATTTCTTATGTATCTTTTATACAAAATTATATATATATATATATTATATATATATATATAATTTCTCATATTAGAAATTATGTAACCATAATGGTCATTTAGCACTTGAATTAATTGAAGACTATGTAAGATCATTCATTGGAAGAAAAGCTTTAAACTGTAGAAGTTCTTTCTAAGCAGAGGCAAGCTACAGTTTTAACTGACATTCCAAGCTCTGTATTTTGTTATGAGGAGGTCAGAGAAAAGATCACAAAGTTTCCTTCTGGTCTTTATTTTGTATAAATCTGTGATCTAGCCCCAATAAATGAGGAAGGGGTGGCTACCCAGCATACCTGCATTAGTTCTTTTAGAACTAAGAGAGAGCTGTGATAGGAAGCACAAGATGATCGTGTGAGTTATTGTAATGAGAAGGTAGCACGAGTCCTCATCTGCTGAATACCACTGCAGTTCAGCAAATGCTTAAGCATGTTCTTATTTTTAAGCATGTGAGTATTCTCACTGTGATTTGCAGCCTTCCCAGTCTGATACATGTGACATTAACTACGCCTATTAACAATCCTAATGTGAGCTATGACCACATACGTGAGCAGAAAAACAGGATTAAAGTAGTTGTAATGCCAAATGTCAGATTTTGTGGTTAGAAAACTACTTTAAACTGAAGCTAGATTTTTAAAATGAGAAAAATAAATAACTGACATTATAGACTACGTAATTTGCATCCATTTATGTTTACAGTCATATTGTCTATAAAATAATTAAAATGCATGTATACTGGCATAATTTGTAGCTGTTTTGTCCCCCTCCAGGATGATCCACATACAAATCTACTGATTGAAGCCATTAAAAATGACAGCTTAAGACAAATAGAACGTGAGAGGTAATGGTGGAGTCTATTCTTTCTTGACCGTGGTGCCATGGATTCTAGCTCCTGAAAGTTTTATCAGTCTTCTCACGTGTCCGCAGCTCTTGTTATAAAAGTGTCCTCATAATTCTTAGGAAAGAATACGCTTGGAAGAACCAGTTGGATCACTCAGTTTAGTGTACTGCACTGAAGTAGAATATCTACCCCAAATGCTATAGGTTACACTGCTTAAAATTTGCAGCATTGGGTTTTTTAAAAAATACAACTACAGTGCGCAGGGAAAGGAAAACAGAAAAAATTGAGAGCTTTATCAAGATACCGGGCAGTAGCAGTAGCAGGGGACTGGTTAGATTGACTTCTAAGATTGTCCTGAGTGCAGGAGGAAGCAAGAACAAGATTTGGTTATTTTTTGTATACATGTTTTTGAAATGGTGACATGCTTGTGTGTTGTTTTTTCTGTTGTTTTTTTTGTTGTTTATTAGGAAATCTATGGCAGAGGAATACATCATGACAGCTGCTAAACTCATTGCACCAGTAATTGAGACATCTTTTGCAGTGGGCTATGACTGGTAAGAGTCAAGCAGGGCTTCTTTTTGTCTGAACTATATGCCAATCTCTTGTGCTAGTTATGAAACCAGATTCGCGAATATAAACAGCCTGGGAAACAGAGTTTGTTGCACATCTCAAACATAGCATCCAGACTATTTTCAGTTTGCCTCTGTAATGCTCTGGAGAAGAACAAAAGAAAGCATTAGAGTCTATTCTGTGTTAAAAATCGATTTCATTGTATCATTGAAACTCAGCTGTCAAATTACACATTTTGAACTGTTCTGCATTAGCACAAACACAGTTTCTTAAAGTTTAACTGAATTTGAAAATTCAATTTGAAAATTCAAGAAGGTTTAAAAGTCTTGATAGAGAAATGCTATACAGAAGGCAATGATCACTACTCTTTACTGTAAGTTTGAAGGTAGCGTAATGAAGAATTGGGGTGCCTGAGAAGCTTTCATTACTCCATAGCATCATTATATAAAACACTGGAATCTAAATATTATTAGAAAGGTTTATATGCATTTCATTTATAAACTTAGTGTTTATAAATGTAAACTTAATTTACTGTTTCTTAAACATTTATACAAGTGTATACAGTGATAGGCTGCTGATACAGTTTACCATTTTGATTTTTGTATCCACTTTATTTTTCAATTTACAGCTTAGTTTTTGCTTTCTGTGGTATTTTCTACAGCAGAACACTCTTCTCTTTAGAACAAAATAAAATAGACACACTTCCTTTAAGGACAGTTTAAAAATTATTAGTATAACTTTTCAAGATGCATTTTTAACTAGTTCTCAGTTTTCTATTATAAGGACTTTGATATTTTTAGAATTTTTAATAATGTTATTGGAAAATAACATGTACGCAAATGAAGGTTGCATATCTGCAGCAGCAACATTACTAACTGATATGTTCAGTGTTTGGAAAGTAAAGGAAGTTTGATGGGAAAAGAGAACTTTCCTTTATCTGTTTTTTTTGGGTTTTTTGTTTTGGTTTGGTTTTTGGTTTTTTTGCCAGTTAGGATTATTTTCAAGTTTTGGAGGTCCTATATTATAATTTACTAATAAAGCTGTTTGTACTGACATGAAATAATCTCTCACACAGACATGTTTAGTCTGCTAGAGTCCACAAGGTGGTGTTTGATGGTTTAATAATCATTATAATCTTATAATTTCCCTACTTTTGCCATTCTGACTTATTAGAACTTAAACAGTATGTCTTATGAAAATTAGCTTGCTGCTTTATAAATTGTTAGCTTGAGTAAGTCAGATTTGTTTGCTCTGTGTCTTGTGGTTTTGTTCAAGAAAACCGGAAAAGGTTGTGAGATATTCAGTTGCCTTAGTGCTATCCACAAAATACTTGCCATGAAGTAAAACACTCCTTCATATCTGTTCTGGCTAATTAAACAACTTCTGGTGAGATGTGTGGGATTGTTTTGTGTATATCAGGACAGATTTACTCTCTGTTCTTCTAGGCTGAGGTATTCAAGCCCAGTGAAGAAGTTTAACCAGCAGTTTGAGCCTGGTTTTCCAAATACTACACTTTGTTACGAGTCCTTTGAGTATTAAATGTGCTTTTAAGGAGATTAATTTTATTTACAGAAATAAAGTGAGGACAAATAATCTTCAGATTTCATAACTTCTTACTTAAAATGTGACATCATCTTGGGACTATTCTGTCATATTCCATAAGGAACAGTTGGATACTTAGATCTCATTGCATTTTATGGTTAAAAGATGTTAACAGTAGCAGTTGAAAACGGGTTTTTGACCCTTCTTTTATTACAGATGTCTTTGCAGAAATTGCTTTTTTTTCCAATATAATTTTTGCTCCCACATGAAAAGGCATCTGTATACTTTGTATAGAGACTGTCCATATACCAACGCAATTATAGCAGCAGTCAGTTTGTTAAATTAAACTTTTTTGGGGAAATTAGCTAAGTATTAGAAGAAAAGAAAAAGGCTTCCCACCAGATAAAAAAAAAAAAAAGTGGAAGTATCCCACAAAGTTGTTCATTTAATGTGCTGAATTCCAAACAGTTTGAGAGAACAGTATATGCATGCAGTAAATAAAGGTCTTGCTTCAAATGATTAGGCAATTTTAAAGTACATCACATCAAACCCTGGAAGATGGTGTCTGTAATGAACATCTGAACTGTCTGCTGTGTTCTGTTCTGCCCTCATTTTGCAGAAGACCCTAAGCCAAAAGTAACTGGGGGACGATCAGAAAGAGGTTTATTATTATGACTTTATTATGTAGCTCAGTGACACAATCTGCAACCTCTGGCTTTGTTCACTAAGCTGGTTTATGGGTTTGGTAGTATATGCAACAGGAGATCAGGTTTGAAAAATCAGCTGATAGAATGTATCCAAAGAAAATGGTTTGAAAAATTATCTTAGTCAATATTTGACATCAAGTACCACTCAGTGATGGAAAATAATGTGATATTTAGGCAGCTGACTCAAAAAAAAAAAAAAAAAAAAAAAAAAAAAAAAGGCAGCAGAGATAGTATTATTAAGCTAGGTTATGGGAATAAAATGTTTTTTCAAATATTTTTAATCAAAGTGCTCTTTGCCTTTGTAAAGAAAGAACAACTCATTTAGGAAAGCGAATTGGCCACAAAAGTATATAACTTAGTGGCATTTGCACAGATGCATTTTGTTTATCTTTATGGCTTGCTTTCTGTTGCAGGTGTGTTGAAGTAGTAAAAGCTTCGCACTATGTAGAGTTAGCCAATGACCTGGAAATAAATAAAGCCACTACTTATTTGAGGCAGCAGGAATTTAACCAGGTATAGTAACTTTTCACATTATTGCTTTTTAATACTGTATTGGCAAAGATCTCTTTCTTAGCCACAGCATGTTTTTCAGCAAGGGAAAGAATGATTTATGCAAACATTATAATTATATTGATGCTGCTCTGTAAAATAACTTTATAAAAACACTAATAAGAGATGATTCTTATCTAAATGAAATTTCTGCCACAGAAGTTACAGTGAATGCAGTTCATTTCAAAATTTACCTAAATTTAGTTATCTTCACTGGGTGTCCAAACTGTCATTACAGTTAATGGAACTGTAGTCAGTACAGTCAATAGAGCCTAGAAACCATGTTGCTAATCAACGTGGAGGTGTTTTCATTAGTATGAGCTGAATCTTTCTCTCAGTTAGGTTGATGATAGTACCAAAATATGCAGATGCACTGCATATGTATCATTGTTGTTTATGTTATGGTATTCTCGCTGTTCCCTATGCACTACAGCATTCCCTGAAATACTATAATCTGACCTTGAACTTTAGTTAGCCCTCCTATCCTTCCATTGAAATACAAACTGGAATTAAATTAAGCATCTGCTCGGGAGCTTGGACAGTTCTGCATCTCTTACAAAAGATTGCCCGCCTGGAGGGCACAGAGGGCTAGGGTGAATCACCGTTACGGAAAAGATATTATAGCAGTTTAAGCCACAGAGTATATTAGCAAATGAGAAAGGTCGTAGACAAGATACAGTATTGGTACTTCCAAGTAAAAGTATAGCTTGTTGCTCAAAAGTCATTAACTGGCAGAATTTCAGAATATAGAACTACCAAAATCTTTGTGATTTTACAGGTTTTTATCATGCATATTATTACATGTTCCTTTTTCATTGTTCTGTTACATTTTTAAATATACATGTGAAGTAACTTTTGACTATGTTGAAATTATTTATGTGTGTTTATGTAGGTAAGATCTCTTTTTGCAACTGGCTGTCCAATCTCTAGTTAGACAAATTTCTGCCAATGAATTTTATGCTGAATTGCCTTCATGGTAAAAATCGTCACCAATCTCTTGCTAATAAGTACAGCAGGCTGTTAATTGTAGCTTTCCTTTTCTATGCATATAAATTGCCAATGTAGGTGTATAAATTAATACCACAACTTACCATGTTTAAGTTTTTGGTATTATCTAAGTGAATGTGCAGCTTTTTAATAATGTTTTATTTTAAGACAAATGCATTTTTTTTTGTCTTAATTAATTTTTTATACATCATGGGACAATATACCATTTTTTTGTCAAAATTGTCATGTGATCTTTTCCTTGCCTGTGAAAAAAGGCTTGGTTTGAAATGTGAGCAGTTGGAAAACAGCTTCATCTGAACAAAAAGAAACTCGGCTATCTGACAGGATTTGCTTAATTTCCTTCTAACATGCACTATTCAGTACATTCAATGATAGGAATGCTGAATAAATAAGAAGGAATATAGCAACCCCTGGGTTTGCATGAGTGGCAAGAAGTATGAGAGATCATATACAGCAAAATTACAGCTGAAGCTGAATACCTCTGTGATCTTCCAAGGTCCTTCACCTTCCCATAGCTTGGGGGGATGCACACAGGGCCATGTGCTTAACTCTAGCCCACTTTTCATTCTCATATTTAAGCTTCTCTGGTTTCCTGAGCAGCTCTTGCTCCTCCTGTCTGTCCTGTCCTCTTCTTCCCTGTAGATACAGCAGGAGAGTTATCCTTTATTATACTGCATGTCTGACTGATAGCCTTTCTGAGGTCAGGAAACAGTTTGAGAGTTTGGAAAATTTTGGGCAAATCTAGTAGATTTATTGATTATAGCTTTTGGAGGGTGAAAGTCTTACAGGTAGGTAAACAGTCATATGATCTCAAGAATTTACTATTTTGATGGTAATTTTTTGCATTTCCAGTTAGTATTCAGTGTATGTTAAAAAAAAAAAAAGTCCGTTCTCAGAGGTAAAATGAGATACAGGTGATGTTTCTGTGGAGTACTCCAGTGGAGGGAGAGGGAGGGTGTTGGACGTTAGGAGTAAGTGGAGAAGATGCTCTTTTTATTTTGATTATGTGATAGCAGACCTTTAACCTGCACTGGAACTACTTTAGTAGAGTGGGACTGCAGAATGGTGATTGCAGAGTCTTTTTTTTTTTTTTTTTTTTTTTCCTAATAAAACTGCAGCTGCCACTTATATTCATCCTGTCTGTCTGTTCGTCATATACTTACTAACTCACCACCTGCTCAACACACCTTTGGCTGAAGGACAAGAATGGAAACTTTTTGAAATATTCAGTTTCAAGGCTGCAAGTTTTATTGTGTTTCAAAAAAGAACTGAAATAGATTTCTGCTGTAACTATAATGGGCTTAACTATGTACTCATGATAATGAATATGTTATTTAAAAACAGTCCTAGGAAAAAAAAAAAATTATAAATTCAGGGTGGAAATTACCATAATGTGTTTAGACTGTATTTTCTTAGTAAGGGGTTTTGTGTATTACATATTTTGAATGTTTTCTTAATTTCAAAGAAAAACTTTGAAAAATTAATTTAAAAAGAAAATTCTGCAGATTAGCCATACAGCTCCTTAACATCTCTGGCAGACCCTGTTTGGGTCAGGCAAGCTGCTTTGAAGTTTAACTTCTGTAAGCAAATAATTTGGGCACATTGGAAACATGTCACAAAGAATAATTTGGACAATCTGTGTTTTGACTGTTGAATTTAAGTAATCATTAGTGTTGGGATTAAAAAGTTAGAAGTTATTTAGAAATATATAAATTTAGCTGATGATACAGTGAGAGCATTTCTACTTTGCAAGGACAAAAGGAGCATTGCTATGCATTTTCATCCTAGGGCTCATAATGGCTGAAATGGTTCAAGAGACTTGCAACATAATTTGCCAGTAAATTCATAGAGTTGAGTCATATGAACTTTTCATGATACATGAAAAAGAGATTACTTCGACTCTAATTTTTATCGTCAAAAGTACCATTTGGCAGTAAAAGCAAAGGTAAACAAATCAGCTACAATGGAAAATGGCTTTTCACAAAGTGACTTTGAACTATACAGCTTTAAGTTCACTAAAAATTAGTTCCATTGTAAGTAATGCACAGCTTTTACTTGAAGAAGCAAGTCTTTGCTTAAGAGTAGATTACCTCAGATATAGTAGTGTTACATCTATATATATATCTATCTATATATATATCTCTATATATAATATTTGGGACCATTCCATTTTTGGAGAAAATCACAAATATATGTAAAAGTTTAAAATTATCATAGTTGAAGTCTTACATGTCAGAGACCACAAAATCTAAATCCTGACCTTTAAAGTGCTTTTCTTGATCGAAATTGGTGTATTTCTTTAGAGAATTTTCTATTATTAGGAGAATATTACAGTCTTTAGTAGTTGATAGTTCTTGGGTGGAATGTAGTTGACTAAATCAGTGTACTACATCTAGCTGTACATACTTTGTCATTTATGCATCATTAGTACA
Source organism: Platalea leucorodia (assembly GCF_965183815.1). Lineage (NCBI taxonomy): Eukaryota > Metazoa > Chordata > Aves > Pelecaniformes > Threskiornithidae > Platalea > Platalea leucorodia. The sequence continues at coordinate 19,810,744 of NC_138824.1, forward strand.
GTTATGTTTTTTTGTGTAAAGTAACTGTAAAAACAGTATGTATGACAGTCAATTAAAACTTGTTTCCTTTTTGTTTGTTTTGGCATTCCACATACAGTATCATGCATTCACTTTGATACGTAAACAGCAGCTTGTAGGTTTCACGTAAAGGAAGAAGGAAACTTTTGAATTGCTAATGTTGATGGCTAAATTGAGGTTGCCAGATCTCTCTTGTAATAGATGATGGAACTGGGCTCACTGTGATACTCTAACAGTTTGTGTAGTTAATATAAATATTTAGTGTAAAGAAGCCAGATTTTCTTAATAATTTAGTCTGCAGTTACAAATGTTATCATATAGTCAATGGAAAAAAAAAAACCTGCCTTTTATTTCAAAGTTTCTTTGATAGTTTATTAGCTATAAACTTGTTTACTTTTTGTCCATGAACTTCCTTATTTTGAAGTTTATGAAATTTAGTTTTTATGTAAAAGATTAAAAGAAAAAATCTTCTAGCCTCAGTCTTCACTCTTGAGTACTTCCTAAACTTAGACAGGTGTCATCTTCTTATTACACAAAACAACTGCAAGTTGAAATCCAATCCTACACTGTCTTGCATATTTTTTAATATAGTGTGTACTTTTTTAGCTTTTTAATAAAAGTTTTCATGTCAGTCCTTTTGTGTTCACTTAAAGAACTGGAAAAATAGGTATGAGAATTTTAATTAGTTGACTAGATTAAAAACAAATAATATAAACTTGTGTTTTGTATGGATAGAATTATCAGATACCTGTGTACTTCAAGGTAGCCATATCTCATCTAAATTTTGGAGAAGTAATAAATAGCCAATACTATTGAAATTTCATGACCAAGATTAATATTATATATAATATAGATCTATTTCTCTGTGTACATGCTTACAAGTGTGTGTTACACGCTCTAGTAATTATCATGTATATGAGTTGATAATTTTGGCTGTTTGTTACTGTGAAGTTTATCAATGCTTTCTGAAAGAAGTTTGGTATAAGTTTGTTTCCGTGGGAAATAAGTTGTTTCCAAATTACTTCTAGGCACTGGAGACTTTAAAAATGTTTGAAAAAAAGGATAGCAGAGTAAAGAGTGCAGCTGCAACAAACCTTTCATTCCTTTATTATTTGGTAAGTGTTTGCTTCAACAAAACCAGTTAAGAACTTCAGTTTATGTAGCAACTTCTGCGTCTTTGTAGCAGTTTTTGTGTCTGTCTAAATAATCTCTGTAAACAACAAGAAACTGCGCGTTAGAGGAGTTAATCTGGAACACGCATTCTTGGCTGTAGTTGAAGTTTGGAGCGTGTCCTTTGTATCCTGTTGCTGGGAGGAAGAGTGAGATTGAGCCCCAGCCACAGAAGTATGCCTGCAGTGTGATCTGTGCAGAAGCTCAGCAGCTGCATTTAAAACTCAGGTCCTGAAGACCCTGGCTGAACTTCAGGAACATGTGAAGTATGCAGCTTAGGCAGGTGTGTTTGTGCATGAAGTTTGTAGGGTACGGGGATTTATTTTTGTTTTTTAAAGAAATACTGCTTTGTTGCAACACAGAAAACTTCCAGACTGAACGGGACAGAGTGGCAAAAGACGTCTCAAGTGTTAAGTTCTCTGAAACTTGAAAGAGATGATCTGTCTTATGCAAATACATAATGAATATTTTAGGACTAAAGAATGTGTTATTTTTTTTCATCCTCAATCTTTCAAAATTCCACTATATCAACTGTAAGAAGCCACAGTTGCAAGAAAATTGACTGACAAATGACTAATACAATGTTTGTTTTGTTCCTGTAGGAGAATGAATTGACACAAGCAACTAATTATGCAGATTTAGCTGTAAATTCTGATAGGTACAATCCAGCAGCTCTAACTAACAAAGGAAATACTGTTTTTGCAAATGGAGACTATGAAAAAGCAGCTGAGTTTTATAAGGAAGCTCTCAGGAATGATTCCTCATGCACTGAAGCACTTTATAATCTTGGTAAGCCAAAGGTGCTTTTGTGATTTAGCTTTTGTCTAAAGGTAACACTAGTGTTTCTGAGAATCCAGCTTTCAAAGGTTTCTTGTATAGAAATATATACTAATTATTATTACTTTATTCAGTAATTTATGTTATAGCAAGGTATTAATTTGTATGTCCTATCTGTTCTGCAAAAAAAATCAGTGTTAACAACATCAACTAGTAATTGCAGATGATTAAGTCACTTTGAAGATAAAAATTTCTACTATCTACTAAAAATACACCAGATTTAGCATTATTAAACCATCAGAGTCATTCCCCTCTAAAAGCCCTCCCTTTCCCTCATTCATCTTGTTCAAAAAGTGAGATTACATATGTTCTTGGTCTTTGATTATGTTCATGTTCCTTGTGTTTATCAGTTTGGTAAGTCATACTAGCTGCTAAGAATTATAACCATGGCTCTCAAGAATAGAGTCCCTCAATGTCAAGGCAATTACACTGCTCTGAGTACCGTGTTCCTATTTCATTTTTCTTGGTTATTCTGTCAGTTAATATGCTGAAGTCATCTTTTTCTCATTGCATTAATACTGTAACCTTTATTTTTTAGGTTTAACATACAAGAAGTTAAACAGAATAGATGAAGCTTTGGATTGTTTTCTGAAACTCCATGCAATCCTTCGAAATAGTGCCCAAGTCCTTCACCAGATAGCAAACATGTATCTTTTTTCTGGATTATGATAAGGGATGGTGCTTTTAGTAAACTCATTTAATCTGAAAGATGTGTTTCAGTCATGACATGATGACTTAGAAGTTTACTGTAGTGTCCATTATAATTAGGATGGTCATGCATAGATTCATTCTCTGACATTTTTAAAAACGAGAACAGAACTTACAACCTTCTTGGACATTTCCAGTGAAGCAAATGAAGAAATACATTAAGACTGTTCATGTTGCAGGGAATACATTTACACTCAGTATTGAAGTGTGTCCTGGAATATTTAAAATGCTGCTGATTTTATTATGAAAATAGTGTGGCAGATGTAAGCACAATTGAGTAAAACCTTTAAGAAAAAAATAATATAGCTAATGAAAAGGAAGTTGTGTTCTGAAAGCTGTTTTCAGATAAGTTAGTGTGTGTGTGTGTAAGAAAATAATTGTCTCCCAGCCCTGCAAAAACTCAAGAGATTGAAAAGCTGAGGAGGGGAAGGGTTGGCTTTGCACATCACCAGTGATGTTCTACACTAGGATTTCTTTAACAATGCTTCTGAGGATGTGCAAACTGTAGTAAAATCCTCCCCAAGGCAGAACAGATTCCAGTTGCTGTACTAGACTTTTAAGAATAGTGAAGGTAATAAAAATATATTTTAGTCAGTAAAATAAGTAACCTCCAAAAATACAAAAGGGCTGTGATCTCTATTCCTTGCGTAGCCTCTTTACAACAGCATAAATGGCCCTACAACTCCCAGTTCTCATTTGGGGGAGAATTTCTCTGCTCCACTGCTATGTAATACTGCTTGCCACCAACACTCACAAGCTTTTTCCATGAAGGGTAGGGTGCAGCAGAAACTGAAAAAACATGTTGGGCAGTAGCTTCAGCTCACATTGCTGCAGAGGTCTGAGCTGTTGTGCTGCTCAGGGGGTGACTGGGGAGGGGAGAGCACACTACAGGCCTAATTACAGCTAAAGCTGCCTCTGGTCTCTGGACCATAATCATATGCTGTCTGTGCTGCGCTTCTTAGACATTCAGCAGAAAATCTCACTGCAAGCAAAAGTCTGTTCTTGAGGATAGCAGTTTTACTTACTTACTTACTTTAGCACAAAATGATGTATTACAAAAAACTAACCAAGTTGTAAAGGCTACAAATAAATCGCCTGGTTCTAACATTTCATTCCTATAAATGAGGAAGTCAAAGTAAAATAAGTGACAGAGAGAGAGGAGAAGCGAGCCCAAAGTTCTGTTGAGCCCAAAGTGTTTTTATGGTAAATGAGCAGCCAAAGCCTCTGAATATTTCTCATTCTTCAGCTTAACAAAAATACTTTCTGATACTAAATGAAATTATGAAAACAATGTGTAAAAAATCCCAGTGTATCTCCGCACTGCAGTGACTGGCATATCTGTCCAGCATATGGATTACATTATGTAATATAGTAGGAATTCTGAGGAAATCAAAATATCATCAGCGTCAGTCCTTGACTGAAGAAAATGCAGATATGAGATCATGGAAGATCCCAATCAAGCCATAGAGTGGCTCCTGCAGTTGATCAGTGTAGTACCCACTGATCCACATGTACTTTCAAAGCTAGGGAAATTATATGATAATGAAGGTGATAAATCCCAGGCTTTTCATTATTACTATGAGGTACTTGCTCTTTATTGCTTTTCCAATGCACTTTGTCATAATTAAAGAAAATTTTGTCATAGGTTCCTATATCAAATTAACAATTGATTCACTTAAACTTTTTAAGAAGTAAAAAAAAAAAAAAAAATTGGGGGGAGAGAGAGTTGACAAAATCTGTTTTTTTGTTTTTTTTTTTTTTTTTTAGTCAGATCCAAAGGAAACACATAGCCTGTCTTTCCACAGGGTATTTGACCTCAGACTTTCATTTTTCATATGGTCGTCGTTTACATTGACCCCTAACAATTTTAATTTAAAGTATAGTCTGAGATGAAATAAAAAATGGATATAATAAATGTAATTTTAAAGATGTGTAACATGACTGCATTGATTGGAAGCTATATCTGTATAATGGATATGGACAAATATATATAATGTGTTTGCGTTTATTTAAGTTTATATATGTATTTTAATGATACAGCTACACATTATGTATACACAGTTGTCTAAAGATAGGCATCCTCTCATTTCAAACCAGGTATAGTACTGCCTGTGGTTTGTAGAGATTCCTCTGTTTTAGAAACAGGAATAAGACAGGAAGTTGCTTTGCTGCAATCTGAGAGTTTTTTTTCTCTGTGTAAAGCGAGGATGATCAAAGGCTGTGTTGCAATCTGAATACTAGCGGAGCTGTGCTGGATGATAATTGTGCTGCCTATTTCAGTGGGAATTTCTAAAAAGCCAAAAATTTTATTTATGTACATATGTATTTCATAGAAAAGAATGCTTTTAGGTGAGTTTTCCAGCAGACTGATTTGAGTGTGGAGTTGTACATGTATTAGTTAGCATTGTTTAACGTTTTAGGTACCTTATTCACATGTGGACATGATCTAAGTAAACATTTTTGCTGTTGCAAACTATTTAAAATAATATTTTGAATAAGGCTAGGTGGAAAATGTGACAGACTCATCTCGGGGAACTTCTAAAAAGCATTCTGTAATTAGAAAACTTGGCATGCCTTTTTTTTTTTTTTTTTCCCCCCTCAGGATTACTTGGTATAGCACACTACCTCCATTCATATATTACACGTTTTTGGCATCTGGAGAATTAAACACTTGAGTAAGATATTCCAGAAGTAACATAAAGATGTTGTTTATCACTAAAATTGTGTTTCTGTCACCTTTCCTGTTTTGTCAGTCATACCGGTATTTCCCTTCAAACATTGAGGTCATTGAATGGCTTGGAGCCTATTACATTGACACTCAGTTTTGTGAAAAAGCCATTGAGTACTTTGAAAGAGCAGCACTTATCCTGTAAGTAATTATTATTTTATGCCTACTCAAATATTTTGTGATTGGACATCCATAAGTATACCTAGAGATAAATTAGTTGGATGACTTTAATACTATAAGCAAATATAAGAGTTGTTAATATTTGGGGTATTATTTAATTTTATCAACTTTCTGTTTGTTTACAGTGTGTTTTTGCTCGTACTGTGCAATTTCAGTGTTAAGTAAGATCCTCCATTGGGCCTAAGATAGTATTAGGTATTAGAATCTCTTTTCTCTGTCCTCTGGTATTAAACAGAGCTGTGAAGCGGGGAACAGCTCTCCTAAGCCACCAAGACCTCTTTCTCTATGGCTTTATGTGAAATACATCATTTCTGTTATATTTTCATGCGGTGTGGATTTGATGGTTTACATAAATGCATCTTTTATCAGTTCTTGCTGCATTTCCACTTCTCACATAACTTCAACTCCCATAAAAAGTCTATTACAAATAAAATGTAGAAGTAAGCAAAAACATGCAGTGCAGAATTACCAATGGTTAGTGAAAATAAGTTGACAGATCAAATTGATCCTGATAGAGATATTTGAAATATATTGAGTTTAGTTCAGCAACTTAATTGCTGAAATTGTCCTTTAGCAGAATATGATGCACTTAAAGTATATAGGCCATATATTTTATTTTAGATCAGAAAGGGAGCTTACCAGACAAATGGTTAATAAACAAAAATTTGGTAAAATTTAAATCTGTATTCCAGAGTTCAAACAGAATTCTAAAAAAACATGCATCTGGTCTTTTTATTTCGAAACAAATATTTGTTTATATGTTCATGAAGAATTTTGTGTTAATAGACCAACTAAAATTCACACCAACCAGCGTGAATTTCTCTATTTTGTGTTTGGGGAAACCTATCAAAAATCAGGCTAAGCAAAACTCAGTTATTGCTTGTCTTGTGATGATTAAAATTTGACATTCTTTTTGTTCTGTGAATCTGAATGATGTGCATGAACAAGACAGCATGTGAACAAAATTTTGTACAATATTATTCAAGGAAAGATTATACTGTGAATAGGTTGTTAGAAGTTCAGTAAAAAATACTAACTGTTTTTGAAAGGGCTTGAGTTAGAGGAGACGTTAATTATAGAAGAGAAAATCAGAGGTTTAAATAAGGATTAAAGATTGAAACAAAATAAATAAAAAAAAACTTAGACTTCACCCAAATTGTGGTATAATCATAAAGAAATAGAGATGTAGATTAGATGAAAATACACAGGAGACAGTTCACATAAATCACAGTTCACAGGTTTTCCAGTATTCTTTTCAATATAAATACTGGCCACCTTAAAAAATTGTATTTTAGTCAAGCTATGAGATCGCATGTGCTGGCACTCACGGCCTTCTTAGAAACTTGGAAAGAAACAGCTGAAACTAAAAAGAATTATTTCATAATCTTGTTTTGGCAAAAATCTAAATATTTTATGCTTCATGTTGCACTCAGTCCATGCATAAAACATGAAGTACGTGGATTGTAAAGTACTTTTCAATAATTGGCATATGAAATTATTCAGTATTATTTGCAATTGTAATCTATCTGTAATACAGAGAAACTATTTCTGTGGGATGAAATTGTTAATAGTAGATAACAGAACATACATGTTTTGGTGTTTATTTAGTATTGAAAATAGAGTCTAGATATGCTAATTAATTAATATGAATGTTGGGTTATATATTGCTACTAATTGTAAATAAAGTTACATTTTAAAGTTATAGCTTTATTTTAACTGTGATCAGCATTTTTTAGTTGAACATTGTTTAGTGTATTCAGTGTTTTAATCACAATAATTACGTTTTAAATTGCATTCTAAGATAACATGTTTAGACAGTGAATTGAGAAACAGTTTTTCATTATTTTACATTTTACTAGCATGCACAAATATATCATTAATAAAAGGAGTTGTGCAGCTAATGCTGGCTGCTGACAATTTATTCTCTCTAGAATTTTCATACTGAACTGCGTAATAAACTTTATTATGGTGTCTGCTTGGCTACCTTTATTGTTTGCAGGAGATGTGTTCAGCTGAAACTAAAAAAGGTGAAGCAGCTGTCTTTCATAAGCTTGTTTGGCAACTACCAGGCAAACAGATTATTTAGAGTTAAAAATGGCCTGTGCTGTGACTGGAGGGAAAAACTGAAGAGGAATAAGTACAAAACTATTCTGAAAATGTTAGCATACAGTGCCTTTGGGATATGCTACTGTTGAATTGTAAGCCACATGTGAAAAGTGCTTTGGCTTATAGAGCATCCATACGCTGTTGCCATGAAAATTTCCTGATTTCCACACTATCTTGATAAGAATGAGGAAAGAGTCCAAGAGGTTTGTTGTACATGCTCAAACATCTCAAATATTTTCCCTGACCATATCTATCACCATTATGTGGTAAAAAGAGAAGGACAGGTAGCAGCTAGGGCATCGAGGTGATGACACAGAGGAGAAGCTAGAGTTTGAAGCTGTAAGCGGGGAGTGTGCCTCCTGGCAGGGATCCCTTGGCACGCGTGGGACCCTGCTGGTGGGACTTCCTTGGAATACAGTTTAGCATTTTGTTCTCCCCCATTGCGTGGTTCTGTACCTCAGACAAAGATTAGTGGTTCACATGTCAGGTCTACCAATTGTGTCTGGTGCACGGAATCACGAGCAGGAGAAAGACTATAATATAGGACTACAAGTGAGTGACATCAAGGCCTGAACACAGGAGCATGACGCAGGGGTAAACTGTGTGTGAACTGAACAGGCTAAATTCTTCCTAGGAAGGCAATACGCCAGGTGAAAAATTTTAAGAGTAGTTTAATAGTAGGTGCTTACCAATGCTATGCAGATTATTTTGCTTATTCATTGTTTGGCAGTGTGCATAATTTTACTTTATTTATATGCAGACCGACACAAGTGAAGTGGCAGCTGATGGTTGCCAGTTGCTACAGGAGAAGCGGTAAGTTCTGTAACTTTTTTTGTAATTGGTTGGAGGTTTGTAACGTTTTTTGTAACTAGTTGGGGTTGTTCAGCCTGGAGAAGAGAAGCCTGGAGAGTATATAAAGGGGGCTTATAAGAAAGATGGGGACAGACTTTTTACCAGGGCCAGTAGTGACAGGACAAGGGGAAATGGTTTGAAACTGAAAGAGGGTAGACTTGGATTGGACATAAGAAAGACATTTTTTACAATGAGGGTGGTGACACTGGAACAGGTTGTCCAGAGAAGCTGTGGATGCCCCATCATTAGAAGTGTTCAAGGTCAGGCTGGACGGGGCTTTCAGCAACCGGATCCAGTGAGAGATGTCCCTGCCCATGGCAGGGGGGCGGACTAGATGATCTTTAAAGGTCCCTTCCAACCCAAACCATTCTATGATTTGTTTTATTTTGATTGGTGTTTTGATTTTTTTTCTTTTGATCTTTTCTACCTCATGTGAATACTCGTCCTAGTTCGCTTGAACTGAAAGTTCACTTGAAAAAAAAAACCCAAACCTTGAAACTCGTCAAGTTTTCTTGAAAATTCAGTTACATATTATTTTGTTATGAATTTTCTGTGTGTATATATAATAAAACATGACTTTTCTTTTAAGTCCAGGAAGTGTGCCTGCACTGACTTATGCATGAAACACTCCTTATGCTGTTAAATAAGTAAAATAAAGATGATACTACAGCATAAATGATCTAATAGAAGGGGGTTTTTATGTAATTATACTACCATCTGATCTAACATAAGTAATTAGATTTTAAAGTTGCTTAATTCCCATTCCTTTTCTACAGCAGGTATAATTTTTTGATATTAAAATAGTATTTGCATTACACAAACAAGAGAGTCTTAATGTGCTGTATTTTCTTACTGGGAATATAATATGCCAATAAGCAAGATGGACAGGACTAATCTTTCTGGGTTTTTTATCACCTAAAATTCAAGGCACTTGATGATGTAAATGATACTCTTCTTTCTTGCTGTCCCATTTTGTCACTTTCCTTCATGTTTCTTTAGAATTTTGCAGAACAGCCTTCCATTATAAATAAGCGCATTTTCTCACTCTGCTCAGTTATTTAATACAACAGTGAGAAAAGGAACAGGACCTAGGAAAGTCAGTGAATTAAGAACAGTCAGCACCACCCAAAACTAGACAGATTTAACTGTTTTCCCAGCAAAGAAACAAAATGGTTTTGACTGCTTTATAGATCATTTATGATTCATTAGCAAAATTCACAGCTTATCATGTTAACACATAGCAGGTCAGTTAGATCTCTACCTAACACTAGGAAAATAAAAATAGTGATCTCAACAAACTTTTTTTTAAGATATATTATGGATATGAGGTTTTAGATTCACAGGGTCTATCGGTCCTTTCCGTAATAATCAAGCTGAGCCAAAATTGAAGGCAAAAGTCTTAAAGAATAATTACTTTGCTACCAGATCTGGGCAAAGGAGAGACACACAGTATTCTGATGGAAGGAAGGGTAGGCAGAGCTCAGCTCTTACACATTTCTGTTTGAGCCGTCCATACATTTGCAGCCTCAGATAAGCCCTGGTATGCTTGATACAGCTTGTCTGGTAGATGTGTCATAGAACAATGGGGTCCTAGATGCAGGTCAAAAAAGGGCAAAAATCAGGAAGCTCCTCTTAATTCTGTTATTTGCAGAGTAATTTGTACTGTTTTCAGATGCTCTTAATTTTTACTGTCTGTAATTAAAGAATGTTAAGTTTGGTTTTATCAAATTTGATCTTATATTAAATCATGTACTCAAACTAAAAAGATGAAGTGATGTTAAACTGTATCAATTTCTCATAAGATATTCTTTTTTATGTTTGGATATGTGGATAGGAGATGTTTGTTTTGTTTGCAGGTAACTACCAGAAAGCTCTAGAGAAATACAAAGTAATTCACAGAAAATTCCCAGAGAATGTTGAATGTAAGTTTTTTTCATTGAGTGGTACAACTATCCAAGGAAACTTTGTTACATTGAATATGTGTGTTAGTAATTGTATAATGTAAGTATTTTTCTTATGAAAATACGTTAATGAACTACTCATGCTAATGCATGGTTTCTTGACAACACTAAAGCGCGATTTAGGAAATATTAGGGTAATGCTGAAGAAGAGAGATGAAAATAAACTTTAACTGTAGCGGATTGGTTGCGTTCTTTCTCATACATACTTTCTAAATTTTATAACTATGTTACTTATTTAATCTTTCTTATGATAAAGTGTTATGTATTTTTACTTCTAGTCCCTGCTAGTTGAAACTCCTGTTGTAAATTTCTAGATACGAGAAAATATTATTGTTAAGTTTTACCAAAGCCAGGCCTTCCAAAAGAATGTAGAGGGTGAGATGTTGTTGCTGGGTTTTTAAGTATAGTTGGTCAACCAGTCTCTAGAAAATCCATAGAGAATTTCAAACTAAACTACAGGAAACATAACTTTGAAGAGGAAGACATTTTGCAGAATCAGTCACACCTGTACTCTAAATGAAAAAGCCCTGTAGAAAATAGGGGTTGTCACTGGTTGTGCAAACATCCTCTTACATCCCACACTCTGCCTCTCTAATTCCAAAATACGAGGTTGTTGCCAACAAGCCTACGCTTTTAAATGCTATGTGGGAAGAACATTCACTGTATTTTAAAATAAAATTGTATTGTTCTGCTTTAACAAACATACTGCTTTTTTAAAGAGGACTCATACAGATCTGTTGTACAAGAGAAATCATACAGCTCTGTTGTACAAGAGGAATTCAATACTATGGCTCCTCAAAGTTATAAGCAAAATATCATGTTGATATTGGTCACACGTTTCAGAGGGGTAGAGTATTTAGTAAACTTTTTAGAATGCTAATATTTTTCTGAATGTAGTTTCTGTAAATTATGAAACAGAGGCAGGAGTTAGACAAGACAATTGAACTGATTTAAAAGTTTACTGCTGCTGAAACAATGGTTCTTCACTCATCCCTCCCTGGCCACGTGCTCCCAACCATCTTACTTATGCTCGTTCTGATGCTTATATGATCCCTCAGTGAACAAGTTCAGCTCCCTAAACCAGCAGAAAACTAACTTAGCACAAAAAGAAAATAACATATTTGTGAAAGCAGTCAGGAGGGTAATGGATCATGTCATGCTTGTTTCTGCTTCAGAGGCAGTTCTTTCAAAGGGATGTTGACAAACATAGGAATAGCAACAATGTTTTCAGAGTTTGGTATAGTGTCTCAGGAGACTGTTTTTAGGGGTTCTTTTGGTTCCATCATACAGTTATAGCCAATCTTCACGTCTGGTTTGTTGGTTTTTTGTTTTGTTTTTTTTTAATTCTATAACTACGAACCTTTAAAAAATCAACCACAGCAACAGAAAAAACCAAACCATTCTGATTCACTTGGAATTTGTAAAATTGTTTTCAACAAAATGCTATTGATGGTGGCTCCTTGGTAATAATTTAGTATCATTATTATGCTTTCCAGTTTCCAAAATATTTTGCAAATGTCAAGAGTTCTGAGCCAGATGAGTTAGTGTCTTATGCCTTCCACATATATAAATGGTATTTGTACTGTTCATGGATATAAACACTGCATCACAGAAAATGTTGAATTATTTGTGAAATATCACAACTTGCATAGTGATACTGAACTAGAGCCACCTTGTATTTCCAGTTATTTGCATTGTTTGCCATTCTGTATGTCCAGTTCTGTTAGGGTGTACTTGCAGTTTGACCTGCTTGTAAACCTTTTCTTAACAATGTTTTGCTTTTCAATTAGGCCTCCGATTTTTAGTTCGTCTCTGCACAGATATGGGGCTGAAAGAAGTCCAGGAATATATGACAAAGCTCAAGAAAGTGGAAAAATTAAAAGAAATAAGAGAGCAGGTAAGCTTGTTTCTTTCTGTGATTATACAGTATCACTGTGTACATAGATGAAGCTAAAATAGAGTTTATCATACTTCAAGATAAAATATATATTAACTTCCTGGTTTAGAGAGGCTTGTGTTTTGTGGTTTTTTTGGTTTTTAGTTTTAAATTACTGATCAGCCTTATATCTGTCTGAATGGTTTTTGAGCGCTGGATTTTCTGTGATTTTTAAATACTAGTGAAAGATGGGTTATGTGGATGTGATGGGAATGCTGGAGCCACCCGCATAATTCAATGTCTCTGGAATGTTGTCTTTCCTACTTACTTGCCAGACTGTATGAAGTGTATTTATGAGCCAAGTAATAATGCAACTGTAGGGAGAGAAGGGGAGCCTAAGAATTTGTCCATGTACTAGAACTCCTTTTTGCTGTATACAAAGCTGCAACATTGACAGATTACATAGGTAGAAGTAAATTATTCATGTTAGTGCCAATTTTTAAACTGAAAAAAAAATTCCATGGAAAAGCTACAGGCTGTGAAAGTTATAAGATCATAACTTGTGTTCTATTCAGACGAGTGAGCGTGTGTGCGTGTGCACGTGTGTGCATCGTTTTCTTGCTATTCCTGTGATTAAAGTAAGGTTTTAAAATTCAAATCAGCTTCTTGTTTGGAAAGCATTATCCATGCTGTTGAGCTGCAAAGTGTTCAAGCTTGGTCTCCCTATCCAGTGAACTGCCTCAAAGCTACATAGTCACATTTTAGGACACGTTAAGTCTTACCTAATTTACTCTGCTCCTAGTAACACGTACTGGCTCCCTTTTGGTTTCAGATAATGTGTAAATGCATCCTGAGTTACTTCACTTTTACTTCAATTCCAGCGAGTCTGAGTGTGCACATGTACATTGGGACATTTTAAAAACGAAACTCACAAAGGGAAACACTGATCAAAGTTATGCTACAATCTTACTTTGGGAGGCTAGTTGAAGTATATTGGTTTGGATTTTCAGTAAATGTAAAATTTATAGCACTTGGGAAAATGGACAAAAGAAAGCAGTCCACAAATGTAGTGGAGCTGATATTCCTCCATGTCTCCCCCATAATGGTATCAGTAAGCAAAACGGATGACCAGATATAATGTTCCTATTCTGCAAAACTCATAATTAAGAGATCTGTCTGAAGTAGGTTAAACAGGCTTTGCTTAGTTTCTAGGGAGTATCAGTTCAATGTCAGTGATATACATAGTTCTTTACAATAACTTCCAATACCTCAGTGCTTTACTCAGGAAAGCTCAGAGATTAAACCAGTTAAAACTGGATTATTTTACAGTTGGTAAGAGAGAGGTCCCTGGAGATGGAGAGGTTATCTATTTCCTTGCATATAATTCCAGCATGTTTTACACTGAAGGTGTTAATTATGTACCACAGATCTGCAAATTTGGAGGACTCTAAGGAAAACATGTTTTTCCTTTAAGAAAATTAATGTTTGCGTATGTTAAAAAAAAAAAAATAATTGTCACATCTATTCTTGTTTGGAATGTTGGAAGCCTGAGCTTTCCTAAACACATTTCTGTACTTTCTGGTGGGGAAAAGGTTACCAGTAAAATATTTAAAAGATGAAATCGTCTAAGTTATTTAAGATTTTAGTAACACAGAAATTGTTTAAATTACGTTGTGTTTTTTTCTTTTTATTTCATTCTGACTACATTGTGTTAAGGGACTTCATTAAGTAGTACCTGAATGACAGAGATATCAATGGAATCCAGTACAGATGCATGGTAGCACAAGTTATTGTATGGTTGTTTTAGACTGTTCAGACTTAAATAGTGATCATGATTCAGCCATGACATGGAAAGCTCACTCTGTGTATTTTAAGTATTCCTGTTTAAGAGTCTGATGACTCTATCCTGTCGCAAAAATAACCTTACAAAGCAGAATCATAGAATGGTTTGGGTTGGAAGGGACCTTTGAAGATCATCTAGTCCGCCCCCCTGCCATGGGCAGGGACATCTCTCACTGGATCCGGTTGCTGAAAGCCCCGTCCAGCCTGACCTTGAACACTTCTAATGATGGGGCATCCACAGCTTCTCTGGGTAACCTGTTCCAGTGTCACCACCCTCATTGTAAAAAATGTCTTTCTTATGTCCAATCTAAGTCTACCCTCTTTCAGTTTCAAACCATTTCCCCTTGTCCTGTCACTACTGGCCCTGGTAAAAAGTCTGTCCCCATCTCTCTTGTAAGCCTCCTTTAAGTATTGAAAGGCTGCAATAAGGTCTCCCCGGAGCCTTCTCTTCTCCAGGCTGAACAACCCCAGCTCTGTCAGCCTGTCCTCATAGGAGAGGTGTTCCAGCCCTGGGATCAATTTTGTGGCCCTCCTCTGGACCCGCTCCGACAGGTCCATGTCTGTCTTGTGTTGGGGGCCCCAGATCTGGATGCAGTACTCCAGGTGGGGTCTCATGAGAGTGGAGTAGAGGGGAGAATAAGGTATCTATGATGGCACTTCTAATTAGTCAAAGCTTTAAGGTAGATCTGCCTAAATACTTTCCTATATAGCATGTTGCCTAGAAAAGAAGACAGGTTTTTAAATAAAAATAAGCCTGATTCTATTATAATTTAAACTAAACCCATTTTCTTTCGAGCAGAGAAAACTGAAATGCAGTAGGTTTAAAAAACCCAAAGAAACCCAAAACAAAACAATGCCCCCTGCCCCCCCAAACCACCACCAATAGAAATAAACCAGGTTTCTAGTCAGCTCTGTCAGCTTCATCCCTGCAGGCAGGCCCATGCTTCCAGCCTGTTTGAGTAAGCTCAGTGAGCTTCTGAATGGCAGCAGAATCCTTCCCCCGTGGTTCCTAGTACATTCTCTTCAGAACCTCTGAAGCCCAGTCGGTTGCTTTCTGCTCCATCTTGCAGCTCCTCGTTGTGGGGGAACATGCTCCCATCTCCCATCTCTTCTGGCTCTCTTGTCTGCCACGCTCTGAAGTCTCCCAAGCTCAGTGTCTCCGCAAGGAAAGGAGCAACTCTTTCTGCCCACCAAGGAACCCACCAACCCAGTTTTCTTAAAAATCAACACCGTTGTAGATGTAAAGGGACAAAGACACTAAGAAAAAAAAAGATGTTACAGAACACACTGCGATTTAGTATGCTGCCATCCTGTATTAGAAGTTGAGTATCTTTCTGTGACAGAATCTCCACATCAATGCTGTCTTGCAAACAATAGCCCTGCAGTTCCTTTTTGCTATTGGTATTGCATCTGGGTTCCCATCCCCTGGCTTGGGGGATTTTTTTGTTTGCTTGGTTGGTTTGTGTGTGTGTGTGTGTGTGTGGTTTTTTAGTCTTATGTCTACCATCTGGCTTTGGAAATTACTAGGTATTTTTGTCCTAAGAAATTCCTTCTGTCATCCATGAGCGTGTAGTCATAAACTATACTTTCAAGTTCTAAAATTATAAAATTTTAATGTTTCGCCACCTCAGTTTCCAATAGGAACACTGGTTTCAGTTAGCAATGCCAGATATAGTTCAATTCCTGCTACCAATTTCAGACTAACCCATGATTTCTCGATTGCACTCAGTAAAGAGAAAATAGATAAATGCTTAAATGCTAGTGTAATATACCCACATTTCAAAGTCTGCGCACAGACTTTGTCTTCCTGTAGAAATTTGTCAAAATTTGCTATTCTGGCATTGTTTTTCCAGAATAAGTATATCCACATGGAGTTTATACCAAAATAAACATTCTGGAGTACTTATTTCACTCGGTTCTCAAATATAGACAAGTTGTTAAATACTTCCAGCCAAGAATCTGGGAGCATCTGTGGGGTTCATTCCCTGTAGAAATTTTTCTCCCTTCATCTCACAGGATTGGATTTTTACTGTAACCTTCATATGTTTTGGTTTTTGTTTTGGTTTTTGGGTTTTTTGTTTTTTGTTTTTTTTTTTTACTGCATTAATCTTCCTTTTTCATGTTTCAGTTTAAAAAAGACAGGTAATAGTGTAAAAGTTCACACAACCTTCTTGGCACTGATGTATACACACATTACTACTTATTTCTGTTAAGCGAGCTTAATGACTGAAAATGAGGGACTGATTGGGTGTGGTGTGAAGCCGTGATGATAGGTGCAAACACTGGGGGGACTTACTGCTTTTACCTTCAGGCATCTACATCTGGACTAATCATCTTAAATTTCTTTTGCAGTCATGGGAGAGAAATAGGCATTTTTAGGGTGGAAATCATTGGACTTATTTTAAATGTCTGCTTTTAGTATGGGATGACTTATAAACTACTCGCTTGGAACTTTACAGGAATTAGTCATATGCTTAAACTATAGTACTTCTATAGTATTTTAGGAGTAAAGTCCTAGGATGGAAATGCCATGAGGGCACTATCGTATAGGGACCACTTTCCTCTGGCAGACAGAAGCTGAGCTTCCACTGGCAGACTTGTCGGTCATTCAACATTTGGAGAGTCTGAACATGCTTCCTGGAGGACTGATGTATGCTACTTCACTGGACTGTGAATTGGATATTTAATCCAGAATTCAGAGAATATATTTAAGACTTGAGGATTTCCCAAAATAAATAAAAAGTATGAGAAATTCTGGTCCCACACTGGATCGCTCCAAGACCATTTTTGGTTTCACGCTAGGCTCACTGCTTTCCTGTCTGACTCCTGTGAGTTTTGATTTAAGGGTTCTTCCTTTTTCTGTTGGCACGAATCTTCAAAGTTCTTTCACTTCTTCTGTGTATTCCAACTTTGCCAGTCTCTGTGATGTTTTTCTGGTGAAATATGAATGAAGAAGCTACAGTAATTGACCTGAATACATGGTTAGGTAGTGTGCACATGTGTTTTAATCAGATCCTGAATTCATATTTTGAAATAAGATGCAGAGGTTACTTTATTAACAGCAGAGTGCTTTGGACACCAAGTTTTTGTACCTACCCATCAAAAAGTCCCTCACTGAGATGTACCTTCTTGTAATTGACAAGATATATGCATGAGAAATTTGATGTTTTGCCAGGAGAAGCCAAGTCTGCCATGTGATATAGAGGTATTGCTTTGATAAACTGTTAAAGTTTTCAAATAACACTAAAAAAAAAAACACAGCTGGAAGATGTTTATGGTACCTTCCTCAGTGCAAGAGAGCTGACTTTTTAAACACAGCTTTTAAAGTATTTACCTTCACCTTTATCTTGCATTTAACACTCAACAGCAAATTAAATTTTGCTGTAAACTACAGTGCTGTGCCAAGTATTCAAAATTTAAGATCTATGGAGTGAATAGTTCTTTTTATAGATTTCCCTACTTCCCCCCCTTGAATCTTTACAATAATAAAACGCTTGTGGGATTTACAAGACGTTAATAGGCAGAGGCTACTTTGAACTCGTGCAAGGAGGGCTATGTTGCGTGTTTTTTCAGCTGTACTTTACAAAGGTACATCTGAACTATTTTTATGCATATTCCTTGTATAAATTTTATCTGAAGAAAAATAATTTATTTAGATAGTTTGTTTGAATTTCATAGAACTCTTGTTTTATGTAAACATTGGATTTAACACTGATTTTAAGGACAATTTTGTGCATTGAAAAAACAAGGTTTATTAGTTTCAGTATAGTAAGCCTAGTTTAATGTTCTTTTACTGTTTTATTAATAAGCTGTTTTCAATAATTATCTCTAATGTATATTACTAAATGCGGTTTTTGTTCTGTTCTTTTCAAACCTTTTTCACTGTTCTCCAGCGCATTAAATCTGGCAGAGATGGCAGTGCACGTACCCGCAGAGAAGGAAATGCTGGTGGCGGTAAGTAC
The DNA here is from genome assembly GCF_965183815.1 of Platalea leucorodia. NCBI lineage: Eukaryota > Metazoa > Chordata > Aves > Pelecaniformes > Threskiornithidae > Platalea > Platalea leucorodia. Next base: position 19,828,984 of record NC_138824.1, read on the forward strand.
TTAGTGCCTCTGCTTAAATATCACATTTGTCAGGATCCTAAAGAAAATAGTTTCTCTTAAAGTGTTTGTAAAACCTCCTTAACATTCTGAAATGCACACAAATACACATTGAGTAATATGCAAGTACTTCACAAATTTCATTCCATACTTTTTGATTATCTCATAGCTGTATGAAACCTCAACCGGTATAGTAGCATGGATTTGGTCTAAGATTTGTGCTTTATATACAGATCTCAGTGTATTCCTAAAGCTAAATTTCTACTGGTTTTCAATACTGTGGACTTGAACATTTTTATCCCATTAACTTTAAAATATGCACTATAAGGAATCATGTATTATAACGAAACAGAAAGTGTAAGCCATGAAAGACGGGAATTCATTGTGTCTTTATTTAACATGGAAAAAAGGGAATTTTGTGCCCACCGTCTAGCCTGTTACATTATGTGTTCATTACAAGTTCAAGAGGCTATTTTGTGCAACCACCTCTGTAATAAGAGGACACCCGTACTATCTTTGAGCTGCTTCTTCCCCTTTTCCTATTATAGCAGAGTTGAAGTACTAGAGTCTTCCATAGAGGAAAGCTTGCTCTCTGAAAAATAAGTCTCTCTGCTCCTATAGATTTACAATGCTGACTTTCATAAATGTAAAACTCTAGCAATATAAGTCTGGAAACTGGCCTGCTTTGTCTTTTCTGCACTAGGTAGTCTACATATTACAGAGCTAATGATTTTTCCCTCCCATTATTAAATCCATGAAATGTTAGTAATGTTAAACCTAACTGTTCCCCACTGCTGCTCTAAGGAAACTAGCAGACTTCAGGCTACTTCAGCCACCTGGAAAAAAATCCATTTTGACCCAAATAGGAAATGGTTTCTTTGTATTCTGTGTTTGGTTTATCTTAATATTAGTGGGTCTCATAAAAAGATATCCCCTATAAATTCTTGCCTCTCTTCCCTTCCTTTTACAGAGAAATAATTTATGGATTTTTTTTTTTCTTATTTGGTAATTTTATTTCTCCACCTACATAGCAGATGCTTTACTACATTTATCCAATTCTGTAGGGTCATGAAAAGCCATGGATATTACTAGTGTAATCTTAAGATGACCTTAGAATGCTGTTACAAGAAGAATGCTCTCCGGGGTTCTCTAAGGGTTAAGAACGAGCGTTGGATGCTTCAGAGAGATCTCATTCCTTTTTCAGCTCAGTAGTTTCACTAGGGAAGCTTTTAAATCATTTCTTGATATGTAGAAAAAACACCATTCACCTAGGATTGAATTTTACCTGTTCTGGGCCTCAGGCCAAAGTAATTCTTGGGGTGAAATTCCTTATTTTGGTAACAGAGAGGGATGGAAACGTTTCTGGACTCTCCTTTGTTACATAAGCCCTACGATCAGGCAGCCAGCTAGAGGTGCCAGCAAAACAGCAGCCTGAGACAGCGTGCGGACCTGTTTTCTGTCATGAAGTGGAGATCCGCTTTGGCTTATAATAAATAGAAATGAAGAGCAGCATTGGTAGCAGGCAAGGGTATTTACAGCTGTGCAAAACATTGCATCAGGCATACAGCCAAATGGCACAGAGGGTCTCTTTTCTTAGAGCTATATTTTGTAATTATCCCTACCCTCATTAGTGAAAAAGGGGGATGTTATCGGGAGAGAGAGAGTCAGTAATTTAGCAAAAGAGGATATAAATAATGACCAAGTTGGAAAGATGCTAAGACAACATTAATCCCCCAAACTACCAGTTTGTCAGTACTTCTTTTACAGACAGAAATATCTATGCAAAGTTGTCTCTTTTTAAAAATTTTAAAATAAAAAAAAATCCCTTCCCCTCCCCTCCAAAGTTGGAACACATGAGGAACTTTGACTGCAAGCTCTAGTAATTCCAAGGCATTACTCTTTCCCCCATAACCAGAGTAATAAGAGAAGAGCAAATGCAAACATTTGGGATGCTAACATGAAGAGAATGAGAGGGTAAGCAGGGTCAGAATTGACCTAGAATTTGTCCTATCAATAATTCTTAGATTGTTGCTCAAGATACTATGTCAAATTCATGAAAGGATGGAAAAAAAACAGAGTTTGGGAACAAGTCTGTAGAAGAGCATGTTTGAGAAGTCTCCATTATACAAATTCAGTGCCAAAGATCCAACCTTTCTGGAAATGACTCAGCAAACAAGCAGAGGTACAAAGAAGGTCCTGTTTTGAGCTTGAAGTTAACTTTCTGCTGGGATTCCTAATTAAAAGTTGTGGTGAGATGTACTACTTATATATATTTTTAGAAGGAGTCAAAGGCATTACGCATTTTTTAACTAGTAATGTTGACTCTGGGGGAACCTTATCAGTGAAGAAGCTGCACGCTCACAGCAACAGGTAAGAACTGTGTTGTAGTTTGTCTGCCTTTTACTGAGGATGACTGAGAGAAACCTGAAGACCCAAACATTATTTTGTCCAATGTTTGGCATTGTTCACCTGAGTTATGAGTCTGTATTTTGCAGTGTAGGAAATTTCTGTACATGGCCTGTGTGAAGACACATATGAAATATAAACATGGGTTATTTTATTTCAGAATCTTAGTACACTTTTGATAAATTAATGGCTTCAAAATTAAAAAAAAGAAACATTTTTATATATTTTAAGATTAATCTTTTCCAGTGGTGTTGCCAAGACCAAAAGCGATCATTTTCCTACACTGTATGAAGGATTTGCCATCATTACTGAACCCAGTGAAGCATGGAATCCTCCTTAGTTTAGTACTTACTAGCTAAATTAAAGTACTTACTAGCTAAATGAAGTGTGTATGCATTCCAAATATTTTAGGTATGATGCATGTTTTATTTCTTTCCTCTTACCAGCTTACTGTCCCCATACTTGCTGGCATTCCTAACAGGTTCTTTTTTTTTTCCCCCAAGTATTTTGTCCCTATATAGTTATTTATATTAGCAGTACTAATAATTCAGGCCTTCTTGTTTTAGGAAATGTGATATAAAATTGCTTTTAAAGAGGAAGCTAAGAGGAAAGAGAACTAAGTCAGCAGGGTTTGTACTTAATAGGACACCTACTACTTTGCTAATATAAATTAAAACAGAAGGTGCATGAGATGCACCAAAGCATAATTTGAAGAATATGATTAGTGTATGCATGAATGGTAGACAGAATGGAAAAAAGGAGACCAAGAAAACTGACATCTATATCGGTGTCAGTTAAAGTCTGCTCTTGTCTTGTGAGAAGAATAAGCATTAAATCTAAAATGCCTACCCAAAATTGAACACATTTGTTCACTCTTATTATAAAATGTGAAATCTTCTTCTCCCCACAAATATCAGATTTATGATTGTCAATCTTTTTGATTCATGTTGGAAGCAGATGACATTGGTACACTCCCTTAAGTTTTTTTTTTAATTTAAAAGGGAGGAAAAAAAACCAACCAACCAAACAAAAAAAACTGAAGGGAGCTAAACTAAACTCAGAGTACATCTGAGTTTAGGCAGTTCTCAAATTTCCTTTCCAATAGTCTTTTCATGTTTTCATACTCACTTTTTTTGTGTTTTGCAGAGATGTGATAGTAACATCTAGAATTTGGAAGTTAGGACACGGTGGTTTTGACTACCCTAAGAGATTTTTACTGTTCAATAGCATAAGGCCTTTCATAGATAAGGGAAAGTATGACTTTAAGGAATAGATTACCACTGCAGTGTTTGCTTGGTCTCTGCAGTTGCCCTGCTCTCTGAATGGGGAGTTTTGTACTGGATGAGAGGGGAGTTTTGTACTGGATGAGAGGGGAGTTTTGTACTGGATGAGAGGAGCCATGCAGTCTCGGACAGGAGCCCAAAGAAGCAGTGTTGAATTCAGAAGATGAAAGGCTGAGCACTTTTCATTCTCCTTGTTACCTAAGCCTGTCCAGATAAATTTGGGAAGGAAACCACGTGAGAATAATTTAGGTGTCTTTTCCCTTTTTCATTTCACCTGTGACACTGTCAGTGGAGAAATGGTTTTGTCCATCCCAAACAAACATCCCATAACCAAACATCCTTTACCAGCCCATAGGAATCTCCTCATATAATATGGAAGTACATTATAGATGTTAGGGCTATAAGCATCCCAAATAATCTTGACTGTGATAGAAGCAAGAGATTCTCATGTTACCCTGCAGCCAGGACTTCATAATCACTATATTTTCACTTATATTTTGCCTGTTGATGCCTTATTAATTAGAAATCATCGTGGGATGGTTCCATGGGCTATGTGTGAAAAAAAAAATAAAATTTTTTTTTATAAGCAGACAGGGAAAATACCCGAGTGAAGAGAACATCTTAATCTGTTTTCTGCATCTGAACTCACCTAAGGAGTTAGCTGAACTGACACACCATAAACAATTTTCATTCTACAGAATTTCAAATTAAAATTAACTGCAGTGGAGTTAAAAATTGCATCTGGTTCCCATGCCATTTCTCAATTTCAATATAATATTCTGCCTGCTACGCTGAATTTACTGTTCTCTTTGGTCAAACCAAACCAAAGCCCTCTCTTCTCCAATAATGGTGTCTTCATCCCAAATATGAAAGATATACAGAGCCGCATTTAAACACATTCTGGATTTAGTGAAGCATCTGTAGTCTTTAAAAGCATTAGCTCACTATGCACTTCGTTACGTAAACATTTTACAGAGGAGGTAGATTACCAAACAACCTTACCCTTTGATATCTTTTCCTGATGAGTAAAATGGTACTAAAAATTCTGTTTTACGTCCTTTGTGATACTGAAGGAAATTCTGATGCAGTAGTCTCATCACTGTAATTGCAACTAGTGAGAGTCCTTTAAAAATAAATACAAAATCATGGATTCTATGGGTTGAAGTGATATACACACAGGTATCTTGCTAAGTAGGAAGTACAGAAACACTTACAAACATTTAGAATCTTTTTGCTAGATATCACTGCTTAAAACAGGATTATTCCAAAATAGGATTAATTTTGCAGAATGTTGCTTTATTCATTATTCTGCCATATAAAGTTAACAATTTTTTAAAAAATAAGTTTTATACTTTGATTCTTTTTTTAAATTGTATGTGGAGGAATTAGTTCAAATTAGTTTTTGTATGGAAGTTGAGAGTAATGCAGATATAACTCATTTGCAGTTTGAGAAATGTCTGCTTGTAGTCCTTTGATTGCAAGTGTAATCAGACAGATATTAATACTCAAAGCTGTACTATTAGTAGAGAAAAACTCTACAAAAAAGCCTTTCATCCAGAGTTTTTATTACTATCCTTTGTCCCAATGTTACCTTCATTTTTATTCCTGTGTATTACTTTAGTGAAAGTTAGTTTCATTCCCATAATCCAAAAGCTGGAATGTGTATAAAATCTTTGGCCAAAATATGTATGTATACTGAATAAAAACATATAGATGATTTACCTGCAAATAGAACTACAAAAGGTAATTTCAATTTGAGATTTAAGCTTCTGGCAGATCATGTTATATGGTCAGCAGAATTTTTAATAGCTGCCATATTGGCAGCCAAATCCTGTATCCCATGGCAGAGTGTCAAGAAAAGCCTTACCCCAAATGGCTCAACAACTAGGACATTCCTCCGGAAAGATGGAGCTGTGGGTTTGAACTCCCTCAGGTGAAGGAAGGCATTGAAGCCACAGACTTCTTGCTTCCTGAGCTGCTGTCTGACATCTCCATGTAAGGTAGATGGTGTCAACCACCTCTTATTCTCTTCCAGATGTACATTAAAATGAAAGATGCTCTTCTTCCACATTTTTAGGTATGCTCAGAGCATAGTGGAGTCCATGGAGACTTGATGTGGTTTTGTGTATTAGCTTAAGTTGAACTAACTGTGGGCTGCTATCAGAAGAGATGTTAACCTTCCCTTCACTCTTGCTGTAGATATAATGGTCATGTAGAGGTAAGGTGAGCTGCATTACTTTGCTGATCCACTTGAGAAAAAGTTTTCATTAGGTTAGCTTTAAACGTATCAGTAACCTGCTCCAGCACAGCCTGCTACCACGTAATGGCATGTGGAGGGGGATGCGATGCACGGCAGGAAGGGCAGGCTGCTCCGTTCTGTGGCGAGGTGGGGCTAGATTGGTAGGTTCAGAGTAAATGAAAGGTGGAACTCCTTACCTCAGGTTGATACGGATGCAAAAATTTCACAGGGGCTCCAGGGAAGACTGAACAAGTTACTGGAGAATAAATCAATCAATCCATTACTAAATATGAAGAGCCACCCCTTTCCGCCAAACACATGCTTGATTTACAAATTCTTGGAGGCTAGGAAATTATTCTTGGAGAGCTACTGTATATGCTTGCTCTTCTTATGATGCTCTTCCGTAAGCATCTTGTTGTTCTTTTGTATGGACAATAAGCCAGTTTAGATAGATCTTTAATCTAATCTAGTAACGCATCTATATGTTCTTACTGCTTACCTGTTAAGAGGACACTGTGCCTATAGACACTTACTCTTTATAGTTTTTTTCCAGGGTGTGTTTAGTCAAGGTGGGATGTACTGATCAATTAACTTGCTGCTTCTGGAAAGAACGGTCCAGCCCCCCTCAGCACTTCTTTTCTTTCCCATTCCTGGTCATATGTTCTTGCTGCTTCCCTTGCACTACATCTAGCATTAATCTGACTCTTTGGTGAGTTGGTTCAGTTCATTAAACGCAATAAATAATGTGTTTGGGCAACTGAGTCAAGTCTGAAGCCTAAAAAGCTACATTTGCCTGAACAGCTACATTTGCTCACTGTGACCACTCACAGTTCCATTTACTGTATTGGTTCATAAACAGAAAGGGGAGCTTAGGCAGCAGGGTTGCACGCTGAACATCCTGCAGGCATCCTGCTGCTCAGGATGGCCATCTCGGGCAACTCAGTCATAGCAATAAGTGGCTAAGGAACTTCAAAGCTGTGCGGGGAGGGGGGCAGTTGGTGAGGTTTAGATACTTCAAGGGTTGGACGTCCACTAGATAGGGAGAGAAAAGGGGGGAAAATTTGGCTTCAAATTTTGGGCTTACTGCTTCATTCCCTTCTTGGATGTAGTCCTAATAAAACTTAAGGGTCCTAGGATGTCCAAGAAAGCTTCTGTTTTCAATTGTTTGATTTAGGGCAGTAAGATGTACAGGTAACTTGTGGACATTATGTTTATCCTGCCCGTTTTGGGTTGTATACCATCCTTTTTTTTCTTCTTTTAGTTAATATAAGATCTTTTACCTTCCTCTGGTAGTATCACTAAAACCCATGTGTTTTCCTCCTTTGCAGTTGAAAACCTTTGATATGCCATCTTCCTCTTTTATTTTCATTGCACCCAGTTCTTCCTTTCTGGAACCAACCAATTAAACCTATGGAGTTTCTTTGACTAGTTCAGTTTTCCCCTAGTGTAGTTTCTGCTGTATCGTTCCTGCCTTTGCATCGCCTTACTGCTTGTTCCAATTTTATTCGTTATTTTATAAATTACTTGTTTTCCATTGCACAAGACTACTCCTATCCTACTCTTTCTCTCCCTGTTAAACATTTCGTGTTCTCCTCTAAACTGTCCTCAAAATGTTTTCATCCACACCATTTTTGAAGCTCAGCACTCACCTCCTTGTTGCGCAGGCCTGCCCAAAGCCCACTGAAATCCAGAGGCGACCCTTTGGTAATTTCACAGCCCTTTGGTTGAGCACCCCCAATCAATCACATTGATTTCTTTCAGTTTCTTCAAATCCTTCGTTAAGCATTCGTTTCTTCCATGGAACCTGTCAATGAGAATTGATCCAAGGGAGGTCAATGTACATTAAAATAAATTTTCCTTGCTTTGAAGTTTCAGCGGTAATCTGTGTCTTGTAAATATATTAACTGTTTGACATGTGACTGTATGTATTAGATCTTTCTTGGAGCAGAGACATTGTCTTCCAATTCAGGGCTGAGTAAACTGGGCTCTGCAGTAGTATTTATAAAGAAATAAAGGTTTGTCGTCTTTGTGGAAGATTTCTTTTTTTTAATAGTAACAATATTTATAAAAAAGAACATTTATAGTAAATAAGACAATGGAAATGTGTCGCCAAGTCCAGACTTTGTAATGAATGTTTGCTGAATGAAACGCATTTTTCGTCCTTACAGATGGAGGACTTTTAATAACAGCATTGCTTAGTGTTGTAAACGAGTGTGTTTGTATTTGGCAGCATGGCATGTCCTGCCTTGTAAATATACCAAGCCAAACATGAAACGTTTTCTCCTAGGAGAAAAAAAAAATGCATAAAAATTTGTTGTAGCAGACGAGATTGAAAGCTTGCCATGAATGTGAAAAAGAGATTCAGAGGTGAACAGAATATTTAAAGTGTCTGGAATACTGCTGTGGCAAGAGAATGTTAATCTGACGTTGTCTGGGCACGAGGCAGCCCTCGGAGCTGACACATTCCTTGGGGCCCCGCTGCAAACTGAGCTGCCAGCACAGTGTTTACAGCAAGATGCAGGGCCAGGATGGTCTGTATAGCATACGTGAACTGTGCCTGCCTGCCATGCAGGCAGCACATGCCAAATATACTCTTCTAATTAAAAGCAAAGTTAGTGTTGTATTTAACCTTGAGAGCGTTCAACAGGTGGATCACACTAATATATTAGTAAGCACACAGACATATGAAATGTCCCTATATGTTGTGACAGTGTTTATATTTATCATGCTTATTTTAACTCCAAAATGTGACTGTAATTTATAAGCAACTGAAATGTCAGCATTTGAAGCAGAAATATTTTAATGTGTTTACTCAAAAGTAAATAAGGCTGTATATATTTTTTAAAAATAAATTAACACACACACGTGTGGACACAGTGTCCATTGTGTTTTAATGACCACTATTACAAATGAGTACTGTATCCATCATGAAAAGATGGTTTCATCCAAATCTTGTTTGACAGATAGTAGCTGAATTTATGTTGTTCTCTTAACATGATTTCACAGAACATAGCAGCATGTTGTTTGTTTTCAACTTTTTCTTTTTTTTTCTCCCCAGATACTGGTGGTACCAAAGGGGAAAGACTGAGTGCCAAACTAAAAGCTTTGCCTGGAGCAAGTGAACCCTATGAAAGTAGCGGCAGCAAAGAAATAGGCAAGTGGGCATCTTATACCTTCTTGCTTTCCTCGCCCTCAAAGAGAGAGGAGATGGGAAAAAATAAGTTCTTGGAAGAGCATATATAATTAGGCAATTAAGAAAACATTTTCCCCATTAAATAAATGTGAAGAATGGCTTTAGCTTCATTGTTCAGAGCTCACTATAAAGTAATTGTAAATATTAAGAGATGTGGCCCATGTAAATATTTATTACTTTCAATATCTGTCTGCTCCATCCTTTACTCAGTTCTTGTGGTTCTGCAGTCATAAGTTCTCACTAAGATTGAATTTCCAAAGGGGTTTAAAATCCCAAATCCATGTGCAATGTGGTACTTCCTTTAACCAACTCATCAGTCTTCCTGTTCCATGCACTTTTCCAAAGTCTTTTTCTCACTTAATGACTGTAATAAAATAAAGAGAAATTTATTTTAAAAAAAAGAAGGAAAAAAAAAAAAGCTGCTATTACTAGCACTCAGGTACTTTGCTCTTGCGCCATGCCTCGCTTCCCGAATGTGGTATCTTGTTCTCCTCCAGGGTTCACATGCTCTTTCTGGTCTGCATTTGAAAGATACCTTGCAGATGTGTAGTGCAAAAACCCACTCTTGTGTTTGATTGTATATGTTTGAAACAAAGCTAAAATTACTTGCAGGTAACTGTTCTCAATGTATTTATTTAAACCCTAGATGCCTCCTATGTAGATCCACTTGGCCCACAAGCAGAAAGACCAAAAACTGCAGCAAGAAAAAGAACTGAGGAAGATGACTTTGCTGATGAAGAACTAGGAGAGGATTTGCTTCCAGAATAGCATATGGTCCGCTCATAACTTTTTCTCTTTTTAAAAGTTTTAGCAGAAAAACATTCATCCATGATGATTTTTGTAGTGGATTTTGATAAAATATTTGTGAAATACTTTGCATATATGGTATCTTATATTAAAAACGTGGATTTGAAGTTGCAGTGTCTTCTACAATTGATTTTTAAAAAATAATGCTGAGGTTATTTTACTCATGCATAAAAACTGCACAGCTATTCAAACTCATTGCAAACTATATCACGTGCATAAAGCTTTTGCCTTCAGAGATACGTCTGATGATAATAGGAAGCGCAGCAGTCTCCAAAATTTCACCTTTCAGTGCAAAATACCTCAAAGCAATTTTATAAGGTTGAAAGTCCCATGTCCTTCGTCCAAAGCCAGAACTTAGTTAAGGCCTGTGAATTGACTTTCTAAAAATGTTGGATATGACCTTGGTCATCTTTAAGGCCCCAGTTCAGCAAAGCACTTAATACTGATGCTGAAGAAAGCATCTTAATTTTAGTCTATGCTTAGCTGAGCTAGGGTGATTTTTCAGTCTCTAGGCAATCTCCTAGGTATTTTTGCAATTACAAAGATGAGGGCTTTTTTTATTTGGAATGGTCAGTGGGCAGGATTCCAATCTACTTTGTTCAGAATTGCTAATTAGATTTCAGCTTTTGAGTCTTATCTTGGGGATTGTGGCACTGGCTACGCAGAGGTAGCTTTCTACAGACGAGGCTGAGTACGTGCAAAGATGCTAGTTACAGAAATCATTTTCTTATGAACTGAGCAAGTTTGATCTGAAGTCATTGAGACATGTTAAGTCGGAACATGGGGTTCCTGATTTATATGACTTTTCAGAGACACAAATATTAGTCAGGTGTTCAGAATTTCCTAATAAATACTTGCACAACCAGTACACTGGGGTGGCAGGGACTTGTTTTTAAAACATTGGTGTGAGTTTGGTTTAATAGTTAGACTTCGGTTATTACACTTTGAAATGCAAGGATTCAGTCTTCTAAAATTTGCAGTGCTCATTCTCAGTGTTGGTGCTTAGACTGTTTCCTGACTAGTGGCACTGGAAAGTTCTCTTCGTATCTTCATGAAGTGTTCTTTTTAGGTTTTAAAAACATCTGCCCGGTCTCATAAGATGCCTCTGCAAGTGGTCAGAAATACTTCTTTAATGACACAGTTGCAGGAATGTGGGGTTTATGGTACAGTTAATGAACTGCTTTACACGTAATGTGTTTCCCATGACACTGGTGCAGCACTCGGTCTAGGGCTGCAACAGCTTCCGCTTGGTGGCATAAGCAGAGCCCATTCAGTGTGGTCTATGGCACACCCTGAGGAACTCCCCAAAGAAGAAAGACACGGTAAGCTCTGGGGCCTGATCCTTCTAGAGGGTGGAAGAGCGTGAGAAGGAAGTAGATGCCACCCATATTATTTCTGCAAGTCTCTCCTGTGCTGCAGTTCTCTCTTAGCAGCAGGACAGAAAAGAAAAAAAGATGACCTTTGCTGCAGGTGGGGACAGAACAGGAAAGAAGGGATGGCTTATGTGGCTAAAGAGCTTGGATACCACACTGCAGCACTAACATGCCACGCCAGAGCAGTCTGGCTTTTTGACTGTTCAGCTCAGCTGAGGAAACCTTCTGTGTCTTTTAGAATGAGAAATACAGAAATATGTTGCCTCTTTTGTCTCTGTCTCTTTACCATTTTACTTTTTGCCACTCCTTAGCAGTAGCCCAAAGGCGGTGCACACCTGTGAACGCAGAGTCCGTACGGTTGTCAGCTGGGTGTACCCTGGGTCCGTTGTAGCGTGGCAGGAACTTGGCGTCTCTGGCACTGGGCAGCCCTGACCTCTCTTCACGGAGGCTACCCCTGCAGCCCCACCACTGCCAAAACCTTGGCGCTGACACCCAATACAACAGCGTATGTTTTTAATATTGTCAGTGAAGTGTCAGTCAGAAAGACAAAGGAGGGGAGACGGAAAGGCAATTGAGCTGAACAATTCTTGGAGAAGGGCTCAGGCAGATGACTTAACCTTACTGTCACGCTTGGGACCCAGCTTTCTCTTGCCCGTTATTCAGTGCTGCGGTATCTACTGCTCTGGTCATGGGATGACATATTCTTGGATATCATGGTAGTTCTTTCCTGTCAGGCTTACAGTCTTGGAAGACGTGGATCTCCAGGATGCAACGTGCCAGGCAGGAGGGAGCATTTTCAGCTACAGACTGCAGTGGAATGAGGTATCTATCTGACTAATCACAGTGGGAGAAAGTATTTGGGACCATGGCAGGGAGAATAAAGCTGTGAAACAGGGCAAAGGAGAAGACAGGCAAGATACTGTCATGGTCTTCTAACACAAAACCATTTGAGTAGAGCATCTAATCAAACACTGCAATCGCATTAGACATGTCCATGATAAAGTGGCATGAATCACTAATAATTTGGAATATGGTTTACAGGCAGACTTAGCCTGTAGAAACACTCCTAGGGACATCAGAGAGATTTTGATCAACAGTTTCTTGGTTCGGTTTGCCCAGATGCCTAACTGTACATTATATAAAAGTCTGTGTTTTATGAAGAGTTGCGCTTTTGTTCCACTCCTGCACAAACTCCCAGGAACTTCTGGAATATGTTGTTTCCTATAGCAGGAGGATCTGATTATATAATGCTCTGGGTTACGATGTATTTGCACGTTATTTTGCAAGCACAGCTGAGCTTGTTCTGAACTGACAGAAAGCCATGTGATCCATGGAATAATAAGTCCTGCTCACAGTCAAAATGATTTAGCCCAGGTTCAGCTCCTTCAAAATGATGTTAACTATGGCTACGTCTCTACTAGAATTGCAGTATTGCCAGGGCAGGCCCAGAGCAGGAGGCGGTGTAACCATTTGTGTAACCATTCGTACTGTAAGACCAGTAGCACGCTCCCCGGTACAGTTTTGGCCCGTGACTATTAGCAATCTCCCAGACAATCCCCTTGCATGACCCAAAGGTTAGCCTGGGCCAGGAACCATTCTTCGTAAGCAGCTTAGGTGCAGCCTCCTCCTCCTGCTGTGTGAGACATTCTGTGCGAGGGAGCACAAGATGTGGCATCCCACCTGGACTCAAGGCTGGAGGGTGATCCCTGGGGGGGACTCATATAACTGGAACGCGTTCAGGAGAAAGCAGTCATGCACGTGTCCAAAGAGCTATGTCAGCATGTTGTTGGAAGGCCTCAAGCCACTGGTAGATGAACATACCTGCAACATTCAGGCAGCTCAGGTCTTGAAGGAAGCACAGCCATGCTAGCAGGGTGCTGTCTAAAATAATTACCTGGGTGATACGTGATTATTGTGCTATGGTGATGTGATGACCCTGCCCCTGTCCTGGAGCCATCCTGGTGGGCATTTAGCTCAGGTGCAATGCAAGTTGTGTTCCCTGCTGCCATGCAGGATGCCCTCACTCCGGAGGCAGGTCTCAGAAACCACAGGAGTGGAAACACTGCATGAGCTAAATAATTCTACTTTGATCCCAGAAATCAAGCAGAAACATTTAGTCAGGTTTGGTTGTGCAAAACGGACTCCATCTCCAGAAGCCATGCTGCAGGTATGTGCTTCCAGCACCATTTAAGCCCTGATTTTGTGTTTATCATTTTGGAATTAGCAGATCACTTAAAATTGCTGAATAAAGTTTTGGTAAATGCAATAGGACTGCTATTATATTAGTTGGGTTTTTTTTTAATCTTAGTAAGGCAGCAGTATTAAACTTAGGAAAATGCTAATCCTCTTGAGGAACTGACTCATGAGCTATCTTAGCTTGTATTCTCATGAAAAATGTATTGGTCACAATATTAAACAATCCTCAGTTGACCTCTCAGACCTGAGATATTCTTTAAGTGTTCTTCAGGATGTGCTGCATTCAGTTAGGTACAAAGTCACCTTTCTCTTTACATGTATGAAAAATGTCTCTCTGTACAGTAGGCTCTCTGGTAATGACCCTATGAGTCACTGTCATTTTACAAAACATATACAGAAATTCAGTTTCCTTGGATAAAGGTTGAAAGTAATCGCAGCAATTCCATCCCCTGAAAAAGACATTCATCATCTTGATTCTCTCTAGAGTCTTCTATGTGAATTACTGCTTCAGAAGTGGATGGGGAAAAAATCCTTTGAGAATAGCCTCTCGGAGCATAGGCTGTGGACACTCCAGTTGGTTACCTTGGTGGTGAGTATCTTGGCAGCATAAATAGCCAAATATAAATGATGACTTGGGCAGTATTTTCTTTATTTGTTTCTAAACAAGCCTAACTCCACAATATCAAAACATTCTTATTCACTTATTTCATGTTTCACCCTGAATATCCTTCACTACAGACTGTGTAACTCATTACTTTTAAAACAAAGTTATTCTAGAGTAACATGGGCAATGAATACTGTACAGAAAAAAGGATAAATAGTTCTGCAACTCTTATGAAGAAGGGCTGTTTCTCTTCTTGGTTCCTTTGCAAGTGTAGTATGAGACCGTAAGAAACTAATCTAATTTGCTAAGCTTTGATTGCTCTTGATTTCAAAGGCACAGATGCTCAGCTTTTCAATAGAAAGGCTACGGTTAACCTGTTTGCACCTCAGTTCCCACCTTTGCAAAATGAAGGCCGTTAAGGATTCGCCACTTTGCAGGAATTCAGTTTTGCAAAGCTAAATTGCCTAACAACTGTAAAGTATGCTGAGATCCTGCTATAGAAGATGCGATGCCATGGAAGCCGCAAAGTGGTGTTATAATGCTTACAAATGCAGGGAAGAGGGAATGGGAAGAGAATCAGCAGTCTGGGCGACAGGTTACCTGCAAACAGAATGTGAGGGAGAAGGACATCTTTGGGGAGTAATTTAATTCTCTGTCTGAAGATTTATACCTGCTGGTGATGCCAGCTGAATGTTTGTTCCATACAACAATATGAGTTGTTCAACTGGAAGATCTGTATGATGATTTTTTAAAATGTTTTTCACGTCATTATTTGAGCTAGAGATGGGATCTCATTAATGTACACGCTGCTGTAGCTGGATGGGGATGTGCATGTGGAATATGCCAGTTTAGGGCAATTGTATCATTGTTGTGACAAGTAGATTACTGTGGCATCGTTAATAATGCTTGTTACAATAACGTGCTTTATTTATGTGTGAACCAAAGTACCTGGAACTGGCTGTCATGCCAGGGTGGCTATGGAAGACAACAATCCCAACCAAGAAAAACTCCTGATGAGGTTGCTCCGTGGTGATTTGATGTGTCTGGGAAGGGCTCCATTCTTACACCTACTGGCAGGTTTTCATGATCATTCTAATGGTTCTGAAACAACTTTCCAAGTTCTCTTAATGGTCTGATGATAAAGTATTTGAACAGGATTGTTTCTCCTGCTACGACATATGTTTTCTCCAACTGTTAGTAACAACGTAAGAAACGCATCCAAAACCGGCACCCTCCTAAGAAGGATGCAGTAAGTGCAGGGAATAGGCTTGAAAATCAGTGCCTCTTGTCCTCCATGTCATTGCAGGCAACCCTGGACAGACCCCCTGGATACAGGTGGCAGTGCCTGACTGCTTGGTGGACTATCTACATGCATCTTGGTGTTCGTATGTATGAAAGTGTGAGTGTTAGGGGCTGAAATCAGTTGTGTTTTAACATAAATTAGTATTTCCTTCCTAGGAGATACCACATCAAGTTATGTTGTTGCTACAGTGCTGTGCCACATATTTCTGCGGTCATTATGTTTTCAGGATTTACTAAAAGACAGAAATTCTGCAATAAGCAATTCAACACACATTCACATAATTATAACCTGTAAGATGAATGCTCTATTTAGCAAAATAAAAAGTGTCATCTTTAGTGGTAAAGCACACAAGAAAACCAGCATTTCTAGGAGTGGGTTCATCCCATTCTGAAACAGTTCTGAAACAGTTCAGATGATCACAACCACCAGAGCACTGAATCAAGTCTCTCATGGTATCTGTCAGCAACACATTGTTTACAACCAAATTTAGAAGTCTAAATGTAGGAATACATTTTAAATGCCTAAAACATATTTATGTAGAGCCATATCTCAGACTCCCCAAGACATGCATGTAGAGCTGCCACATATGACACAGGATCTATGGGGGGGTCTCTGAAGTGGCCTCTGGGGATCAGGCCAGATACCCTAGGTAGGGTATCTGAAATGTACTTGAGACCCAACTTCAAGCACTTGAATTATTCTGTGCAGAGAGTGTTCAGTTCCTAACAGACAAATATGCAGTGGCATTTGGGAGGTTGTGGAGTGCCTGAGACCCGCCCCAGGCAGAGCAGACCAGCACGGTGCTGCATTCACGCCAGCCCTGCCCTGTCCTGGTGTAGCAGCTCCGGGCCAGGTGAGGCTCCTCACGCTACTCAAAGTGACACTGCAAGCCTGTTCCCAGGCGACTGAATCCTGCCCTGTGCAGCCAGGTGTGAGCCAACTGTCCATCGATGGAGCCAGTGGACTTCTAGGCATTGTGATTTAGTGCAATTTGAGATGCCCTAGTGTATCCCACATGGCTGATCCCAAGTCAGTGTCCTATCTGCCAGTTTCCTGCATGCTCACAGGATATTAGGCTTTAAGACAGCCAAAGGGGCACTAGGTCAGTATGTTAAACACCTGAATTGCTCCCTGGTGTTTAGACACCACATTTATTTGTCTGCACCCTCATGCTGAGCTCTACCTCCTTCCATCTGGTCCTGACAGCGAGGAGGTGGCCAAGGGGAGGTGGGGTGGGATGGGACGGGGTGGTGAGGTGACCACAGCCCTGGGCAAGAGGCTGTCCCCACACAGACAGGGGTGACAGCGGGCTCTCCATGTCGGCCATGCTTCCCATGGGCCTGAGTTATGGGTTTTGTCCATCCCACTGTGTTTGGGCAAGGCAGAAGAGCAACAGCCCTTTTTCCCCAGCCAGCTGAGGGCTGGGCCTTCCATCAGCCCTGGATCCCCCTGGTGATGTGGTGGCCATATCACAGCGAGCAGAACGTTAGTGTCACAGGGGGCTGGTGACACGGCCACCCAGGACGGGTATAAAAAGGGCTGCGTGGTGAGCCGGCTTGCACTGGAGGCAAGCAGGTGGGCGAGGGCTGAGCCAAGCAGGCAGGGAGGAGGGCAGGGAAGGGAGGGCCGCTGCCCTTCCGAGAGCTGGGCCCGGGCAGGGAGGCAGGGGTTGTGGGTGGCACAAGAGACAGCGGCTGCTCCTCCTTTGTCTTTTAGCACTGGAGGCTCAGACACGGACACAACCAGACCATGGCGCACTCCTGTCCTCAGCCAGAGGGATTTGTTACTTTCTACAAGGACACCGACTTAAAGATAAGGAATAAAAAATGGCACCAACCCCAATGATGCCATGGGACGGTGGGCAGCAGGCTGGCAGTGGCCCATGTCACCGTGGGGTTGGTGACACAGCCAGCCCGGGATGGGTGTCTCCTGGCTGCCTGGGAGATGTGGGACTGGCAGCCTTGACCTGAGGCTGGGAGAGCCGCAGGCAGGGAGGCAGGGGTTGCCCATGGCGATGGAGGGTGGCTGCTCCGGTTGTTGATATTGCCCTGTCTTTTACAGCCACAGTCTGTACTGCAGCACAGTCTCACAGGCAGCTGGAAGCTCCCCACAGCCGTGGACAAGGGGAGCTCTGCACCACCCACCCTCTCTGTGTGAAACCTCTCGAAATAAAGTTGTTTGATTCATGAACCTATTGGCTGGTTCTTGTTTGTGTGGTCTTTTTGGGGAAACTTGTCCATACATATGCACAGAAATCTCTCTCTATAAATATGTATATTATACAGGAACACTTCATGACATAAAGGAAGTGGGGAGCCAGTCAGAGGGTACTCTGAGATCATGTGGGTGTGACGGTTTCAAAACATGATAACTGTCTGATCACAGTTGGAAACGGTACGAAACACGCGAGGGTATGACATCATTGACAACAGCAATCTCCACGTATGCAGTGGGCAAGGGCTTCCTGTTGTCACATATTGCTGGGAAAGCTGTAAGGGGGGGCTGGTCCCGCCAGCCAGCCACAGGCCAGGATGAAAACATGTGGGCCACCAGACTGTCAGAAATGGCGACTACCTGCCATAAAATGGCATCTGAAACAACATGGTGGCCCCTGTGCATGTTGTGGGAGGGGACTTCCCGCTCCGGGGCCCTTCCAGGGCTGACAGGAAGGGGTGGCTGGTGTCAAGAAACGGCCATGAGCCAATCACAGAGGATATGAAAACGAGAGGGTCATCTTTTACAAAATGGCGGCTTGGTGCCATTACAAAGAGCCAAGAGTCACGTCCTTTGGCCAGTGGGATGGGGCAGGACGCAGTCTGTGGGCTCCATACGGGCCTCGCCACCAGGTCAGCTGTTGTCAAGGGCATGGGTGGGATGTGCTGCACTGTCGCTGGGAATTTTCACCTGAGGCCATTGAAGGAAAACATTGCCCTGCCTTGTCTGTTTTCTCTTAGAAAACACCCATGAGCCATGGAATTCCCTATAGAGTCACATAAAGGTCCATATGGCTGCTATTCTGAATTTATTGATTGAAATATTATCATATATGGCATCAAATCCAGGACAGGCTTTTTATTACTAAAGATTTTTTTCTAATATTTCATTATATAGATTTTTAAAAAACTCTCATTCTCAGAAAATTATAAAAGTCAATGACGATGATACTGGTACCTTAATAATAACTTAGTAAATTCTGAAAGTCATGGTAGAATCTATGTTTTGCTGAAGTATATAAGCCAATTTTTTATGATTCAGATGTCTCTGGGATAGACTATGCCATGAGCGCTGGCATAGCACTCTTTCAACTCCCATGTAATGGAATCTCATTTGCTGCCCTTCTGTGATTCTTCTTATTATTATTTGAATCAATGAGGTTGTTAATCAGATAATACGATTAAACTAATGTACAGAATTAGAATATTGTCTAGATGAGACTCAAAGCCTTAAACTCACTGGCAATTTAACGTCTGTGCCGTTGTTTCTTCTGCTTCTGCTCTGATTTTTTGAGCCGGACCTCTCCCAGAAATGCCAGTGCATATGAAGGAAGTGCCTAAAAGTCAAGTGTGACATCCTGATGCTATTCAGAAAGCGTTGAAAAAAGATACTGGTTTATCACAGGAAGAGTAATATAAAGACATCTGTCGTAACAAATATTAGTCATGTTGCCACACATACCACTTGGTGCTGAAGTAACACTAGGCCAGGTGCAGCACGGGGCTCAGGGGGTGAGACTGGTCTGGGCTAAATGGACAGCTGCCTTGCCCCAGTCTGTCGCCTGAGGATACGACTGCAAAGGAGAGTTTTGAATTCAACTTGAAAAAAGTCATTTCTCAGTGTCGAAACCTGATTCAAATCCCATACATTTCAAGGTTAAGATACTGCTCATGAGTGATACTGACCTGTGATGCATAAGGAACCAAAACCACTGAAAAATCACACTTTGACTCAACTCAATCACTTTTCAGAAAACACAAAATCAAGTCACTTCATCATGTTATGAATGCTGGGTCACTCTGTTTCAATTCCAGTACTGTCTGTGAAGCTGATCTCTTGTATTTGTGTGGTACCATGCTGGGGTTTCACAGTCCTTATATGACTTACGAACCTATGTTCCCTTATTCCTGAACAATATTTAACTATCCTTATACTCAATGCCTCAACAGACATGCAGGGCTTAATCACAGCGCACCAAATATTTGATTCAAGCGATAAATTCTAAAGGCTCTTTTTAGCACAAAACATTTCAGTGGACCACATCTTTTATGACCCAGAGTACTACAGATGCTCACTGTGGTTTGTGCCAGAGACCCTGAATAGATTGCATTATGTGTCTGTTAAAAGTACTGGTAAACCAGCACAGAATGGATGGAGAAGTCATTAGAGGTGAGACTCACCTCAATCTCATTTAGATACGTACGATGCAAGTTTCTCACGTTATGAAGTCGGTTTCCTTTTTAGTGAGCGGAGAGTGACATTGTGGTGGGGTCTGCTGTAGGCCACCTCAGCAGTGAGAACGAGTGGATGAGGCCTCCTACGAACAGCTCGAAGTAGCCCCATGTTCGCCAGCCCCGGTCCCCATGCGGGACTTCAACCACCCCAGTGTCTGCTGGAGGATCTACACAGCAGGGCTGTTTCTGGAGAAACGAACCACAGCTGCTACCTGGAGCTAGGCATGCTGGAGATCCCACAGCCCTGCAAGGGACAGTGCCACTTGCTCCAAAGTGACTGAAGGAGCACGGGCTGCAGCAGTCCCCTCCTCGGCTGCAGTTACATAGCCAGAGTTGTGCTACTTCCAGCCAGAAATCCCCACGTTTTTTCTCATCAGCGTTGGCACCTTGGCTCCTACCGGGCCAAACCCATCCTGGCTCTGCCTCAACCTCGTGCCCCGGCCCAGCGGGTCCCACCCGAGAGGCCCAGCGGGTCCCACCCGAGGGGCCCAGCAGGCCTTAGGAGCGCCCAGCTCATCTCCGTGCCACGGATGCCGTGGAAAGGAGCGCTCACCTCCTGACAGAGCAGAGGAGGGGACGAGGCTCCCGCAGCCCCCCGAGGGGCCCAGGCACCCCCCAGGCCCGCAGGCAGAGCCGGGCGGGTCACCCCGGGGGGCTGCTGCGACCGGGCCCCGGGGCAGGACGGCGGCGGGTGGCGGACCAAGCCCGTCCGTGCCTGCGGGGCTCTCCCCGGTGGCCGGGGCAGCGGGGCAGGACGGCGGGGCCGTGCCGAGTGCGGGACCCGCCGGCTCCCGGCGCTGAGCGCTCGCCTCCTCCGTGAGCGCCTAAAATGTTCCTGGCATGCGAGGCCAGGGGAGATGCAGTGAGGAGCGGGGCACTTTTCCAACAGCTCCTCCGCCGAGAGAGCCAGTGGCACGGCGCGGCTCCGCAGCCCGCCGCTCTCCTCGGCTTCCTCGAGCAGCCCGACCGCAATGCAGCGAGGCAGGGTAAGGGGCTGCGGGCCGGGGACCGGGCAGGGCGGCCCGGGGGGGGCAGCGCCCCGACCGCCGGGCCGGGGGCTGCGGGGCGCGGCGGGGGTGTGGGGGGGGCGCGCCCGGTCCCAGCCCCGCTGACGGCGGCGTCGTTGCAGGTGCGGGCGGCGCTGGCGGCGCTGCTGTGCGCGGCGCTGCTCCCGCTCCGCTCGGAGGCCGTCAAGGCGCCCAAGCGGCCGGCGCGGACCCGGACCTGCGGCGAGCGGCCCGAGGAGCTGCTGGAGCAGCTGTACGGGCGGCTGGCGGCGGGCATGCTCAGCGCCTTCCACCACACCCTGCAGCCCGAGCCGCCGGGCCGCCAGCACAACGCCAGCTGCCCGGCCGGGGGCCGGCCGGCCGCCGACAAGAGGTTCCGGCTGCCCGTCAACCTGCGCAGCGCCTCGCCGTGGGCCTACAGGTGACTCCGGGGAACCGGGGGGAAGGGGGGGCTCCAGCCGCGTCAAGGGGCGAAGCGGTGCCAGGGTCCCGCGGGCTGGCGAGAGCCGGTTCCGCTGTGTGGGTCCCCCCTGTGCCTCCCCTGCCCGGGGGTCTCACCGCCCCTGCCCTGGGGCTGCCTCGGGAGGCGCCGGGCCTGAGGGGTGACTGCGGCACCCAGCAGCAGCCTGACGGAAAGGTGTTAAAGTAGGCGTCTGAATAGGCAGATATAAGGTAAATAAGGTTTTACAAACAACTTTTGTGAGGAGTATGTCTAACGAGCAGAAGGAGGAATGGAGAATGAATGAGGGGGAGCGAGCTGTGAGATGGAGCTCACACCCACACTCCCGGCCGGGAGTGCAGACCACCCCTCAAAAAGTCGCTTTGGGCAGGTTGTCATATGTGAAGTTCACTCAGCAAAGGATCATCCCCAAGAAAGCCCCTCCTGACTCCGTAGCATCCCCAGAGGGGCTCGGATGCTTTCCCCGAGTGTGGCTCCAGACGCTGCTGGTTTCTAAAACATTGTCAGAGTACAGCATGTCTTCTTGTTGCATACCAGCAGAGCCGTGTCTTCACGTACCCCACTATAAACACTCCCAAGGGCTTGCTGTCCAGTTTGCTGTGGGAGTGTTGGCAAGGAATGAGTACTGCAGTTTTCTACATCTGTGTTTTCAACCTACACTTTGCAAACCCCCGTCCCCTGAGGTGGAACAGGGGCTGACAGACTCTTTTTAAGGGGGCATAAAAATAAGTAAAGTAAATCTGTTAATACACAAAACAAGGGTCTGCACTTCTGTAGGGAACTCTGGAAAAGCCTGGAAACCACTTTTCTAGAACACTAAACCCAGCGTGGGGTAACATTCTCACTATCTGGTACTCTATATATATAGTATTCTATACTATCTGGTATTCTGGTAGTTTTGTCTGAATAAGACTGACAGAACTGGGTTCTCTCTTTTCAGCTTTCTGTAAAGACACTGCAGACAACACGAAGCTAAAACATGCACAAACCTAAAAGGAACTGACTTTCTTGCTACTTTCTGTACATTATCCTTCGTATATACCTTGATGCAGTTACTGTATATTCAGCAAACTTAAATATCTCCTTGTTAGTGATCTCTAATAAACATTTATTTTGTGGCATGGTTTTTGCCCGCTTTTAGTTTAAGAAGTAATCCTACTGAGAGAAAAATGGTTTTATTTGCTCAATAAGCCTTTCATAAACAAAGTATTTTTAGACATAGTATTTTTAGTAATACATTTTCTGTAAGCAGACTGAGGAATTTTTAAGTTACCTAAGTGTGCAGAAAGCAAGTACGATGAACAGAACACCCACCATTAGGCTCAGGTATTTTTTACACTGGTTTTGCCAAATCCTAGTGCTATCAGAAAATTGTTCTTCTGGTCTGAAAACAGTGCCTTCCATGCTCACATCTCGTTGGGCAGGTATTTATTTTTCAGTTGGAGCTCTGTATTGGCTTACTTCTTAACAGAGAACCAGCTGCTGTTTGGGGCCTGGCTTACAAAAAGTTTATTAAGAAACTGTAAATCCACTGTACTTTTCATCAAGATGTTTTCAAACAGACCATTAACCATTCACATACAAGTAACTTGATGACATCTCCAAGCTAGAAATTTTAAGAGATAGTGAAAAAAAAGTATTACAGTGTTAAAGGAAAAAATCTAAAATTATATTTAGGGGAAAAATTGTTTCTCTAGGGTGCAGAGGCTTGAATACACTGTCCTGTTAACAGATCTCATTTACAGCTTTTTTTTTGAGTCACATTTTTACTGTATCATTAGTGTGCAATGAAACAGCAGTAGACATTGCAAGATGTGTAATGAAAGCATAAAATATAAAATTTCTCATTATGAACAGTAATGTGCATTTGCTATTACAACCTGCTATTTCATAGATTTTTGAAGTCAGATAAAAGCATTATGAAGATCTGGTCTGATCTGTGGTGTTCACCCAGTTACCCTGGAAGCAAGCTCCCAAATCCCATCAGAGCTACTGCATAAAAAGGACATGCAACTCTCTATTAAAGATTGCCACTAATGGCACATTACATCTTGTCAATGGTTAACCAGTTTCACTTACACCATCCCAACAATTTCTTCTCCGTGGCTGGGGTGTTAATCTGAAAAACTGCATACAGTTCTCCTCTGTAATACAGAACTTTCTTGACAAGCCTGCTTACCTTTAATTCTTTTAATCTTTCCTCATAAACTGCTCCCCTTCGTCAGAAATTGCTCCCCTTCACTCATTCATTGCTGTCTCCTGAACGGCCTCCTGAGTCACCACAGTTGTTCCAGTAGTGAATGCTCAGAAGTTAATTCACTGTAGGCAGCCCCCTCTTGTACACCCCGATAGGACACCCCTCGAAGCATGAATCGACTATTTGAAACTTGCATCAAGATGCCTGCCCCATTTCAGCATCTCACAGACATCCTGCGCTCCAACTTCTTTTCTGCCCCTAAAGAGTTACAGCGCAATTGACTTCTGCTCTATGCATAAAGGGTCTTTTTTTCTTTTTGACCTGCATTAGTCTGAGATACCTCATGCTGTTTCTCTGTCTTCATTGGTGTTGCAGCAGTTCCCATTGTTACCATCTGCAGATTTCATTAACATACTGTTTATACTCCCCATTCCAGGTCATTAATAATAAAGATATTAAGTCTGGCTCTACTTACCTTCCCCTGCATATCTCCCTAGGCACCTGTTCCCAGCTGTTTAACGCTGCTTCTTGTAATTCTTCTGCTCACATGACCGTTCAGTTCAAGTCAACTGAAATTTTTTCATATCAGCATTTGTGAGAAAGAATGAAATATCTTAGAGATCTGTGTATAGCATTCACCCTACTGCATCGCATATATCCAAGTTTGTCGTTCTGTTTAAGTGTGGAAGAACTTTGATTGATTGACCCAAAGTTCAGATAATCCTTGTGTGGCTTCTTTCCTTGTCTTTGTTCTGTGCTTACTATTTATTTTCTATTACATGGTCTTTAATTTGGTTATACAAAAATCAAGACTTAGATCATTTTTGGCTTGCTACAACCCAGAGATACAGGAGTTGCACATGGATTGCACCACAGATCCATCTGGTCCATGATCCTGCTGCTGGCAGCAACCAACAAACAGTTGGTATTTGAGGCAAAAGTTAGAGGAAGAATATTAGTTCATCTGCCCAATACTGAAATTCCATCCTGATGGCCACAGGAGATCAGTATGTAAGTCAGAGCACAAAGTTTAATCACCCAAATCGCTCTTCACCCTGCAGAGCTATAAAAAGACAGCGGAGTTCCCTGCAGTCAGTTGTGTGGAGTGAAATCTTGAGCATACTAGATTTGCTCAGCACTTCAGCAAGTTGGTCTAAGAATTACCCAGCTTTTTTAAAAGAGAGAGCCAGCGGCAGAAGCTCTGCCGTGAAATCATCATGCCATGAAATCATCAGGCTGACTGTATGCCAATTTGTGGCATCTACGCAGGAGTTGCTTGTCCTTTCTAGTAGTATTACATGGACAGGCAATGAAATCCAGAAAGCCTGCTTGCACAAGGAGTTACTGGCAAGGGCCGTGGTCCTTGGCTGTTGCTACGGTTCGCAGTTGCCTCACAAGAACTAGTGATACAGGTTGTCTTACTGCCTACGGATCCCTGCTGACAGCACAGGATGGGCGTTGCTTATTAAAATTTAGAGAAGCCGTAAGCATGGGGAATCTTTACTAATGCAAGCTCAGCTCCAGAGATGCACACATAAGTTGCTCATGGACAAGAGCCATTATAAAAAGGATTGATTTTAAATGCATGCCTAAATGTTTGCAGGGTTTGATCATAAAGCTCAGAGTAATGGTTGAAAAATCTGATCCCACTGAAGTCAACAGAGCGTTTACAGGTAGTGTTGATTTGTGATTCTATTCGTGGTGCTACAGACCACAGGTGCCATTCATTAACAGCTGTATACATCAGCTCTATTTTTACTCTCTGTTGTCTTATGGTTATAATAGCATTCATAGCTAGTTTGTAGGAATACATTCAGAGTCTTCTGCAAACAGACTTCTGCATGAATTTAGCAAAAATTCTTTATGTGTATTCAAGAAGTCATTCCCATTTCTGAATTTCCACATCTTGTGGCTTCTGTGGCTGTCTCTGAGGCCTAATCCTGCATTTACTAAGGGTTCATTTACAGAGATTTCACTTTTATTGTCAGTGTTGATCTGATCATGAAATCCCATATTAGCTAGTCCCTCTCTCAAACATTGCCCAGCTTGTTTCTTCTGCTTTTCAAAAACCAGTTTCAGTTTCTAAGCATCCTTGGTTTAGTGCTCATCTACATAAAATCTTAATAAAAGTAATACAGACAAGCCTTTTTTTTTACTGGTAAAAGCCAAGCTTGTCTGCGCTGCTTTTGAAAAAAGTCATACAAGAGCGCTTTCCTTTAAATAATACTCCAGTGATTTTCAAGAACCTTACCCAAGACGTTTTTCAGGATTTAACATTATCATGTGGCACAGTGTGCATATCCCAAAGATGAAGCTGAGGGAAGGAAGACAAGGGGACACAGAACTGCCATCCTTTTTATTTGAGTACACGCGCGTACAACTCTTCAGAAAATCACTGTTAGCACTAGGCTATTTTATGCAAGCACTGTACTTACTACCTGTACATAAAACAAACTAAGTATAATGTGAACAAAAGAACACCTGCTGTAGAGAAATAAATGCCTTGCCAAGAGGGAAAAAAAGGTTGTTAGCTCTTAATCCTGTAAGCATTTCAGAGTGCAAAGTAAAGGGATGATGATCTGCTTATTAGACTTCTGATAACATCCAGCTGTTACCTTAGTGCTAACGGTGATTTTCTGAAGAGGCAGCTGTATCTGCCTGCCCCAGCACAGCATCTGACCCACAGGATTTAGAAGCTTGGAAACTACGAAGTGGTAATGTAATTAAAAGTACTACGTACGAAAGTAGCAGTACAGGACAAGACAGATGAAGTCTTTGCAAGAGTTTTACT
Organism: Platalea leucorodia; assembly: GCF_965183815.1. NCBI lineage: Eukaryota > Metazoa > Chordata > Aves > Pelecaniformes > Threskiornithidae > Platalea > Platalea leucorodia. Next base: position 19,855,288 of record NC_138824.1, read on the forward strand.
TCTGACAGAAACTTTTCTCTTGAGTTTCCAGGCGTAGTACATAAACGGCAGGAAGTTTGTTTTTCACTGGGAGCTCTCAAAGCACTCGTAGGGTTGTAAGGAAAAGCAGCCTAGAACTAGTCACACTTCATTAGCAGTTCCAGTTCAGTACAAACCTGCTGCTTGTTCCAGCCGATCGAAACATAGCAGCCCAGCATAGCTCACTGCTCCTGTCGTCTGTAAATCAGGAGCGCCGGCTAGGCAGAGCTAGCCTTACATACCAGTAACCTGAGTTCACAGGACAGGGGAGACCCTCATCGAAATGACTGGGCTGTCTAGTTTGCCGAGCAGTGGCCACAGCAAATGACACAAGGATGCAGGGGACGCTTGGGTGCCAGTGGAAAGTTGCACTTCTCTGGTTCTCCACCACTCTTCCCAGCTGCTTCTGCTGTGTCCACTCCAGTTAGGTGCCTCTTTCACTACTTACAGGAAGGAGTCAGTGTGAACTTGGAGTATGTGTTTTGTCAAGTTAATTAACCGATCAAACATGCTTGCCCTGTTCTGGGAGAAGACATAAAAACATGAGTTGCAGTGCTTGGAGTAATGGAGATGCATTCAAACTACAGCAGCTGGGGCTGCGGTCATTACATGCACAGAGTGGTTACCTTCAATACATGAAAAGAGAGGAAGCAGGTCACACAACTGCATTTATACAGCTGGATTACTGGTGTTCGTTAGCAGTTCAGACCCAAGTCAGGCTGGGTTGCCTAGAAAGATGAAAATGAGGCTTTAGTTCTAGGGCCTTTCTTAACAGGTTTGAGCTGAAGATGCAGAACCTTGCATATGGCTGCAAAGTTTAGTGACATTTGACTTCAGCGTTTAATTTCAGGAGGCATTACTCAGAGTCTTCAGCCTTAAAGTTCTGGTCTGGATGCAAAACCACATCTATATTTTGGATCCATCTTTGGGTTTGGATCCTCTCTTGATTCCTTCCAATCCTCACATGATAGGGTAGAGGTATCTACAGCAAACTTAGCAATACAAGAGATTTTTCTATAGAAAGTAGAAAACCACACCATCCTTCCAAAAAAAACCTCATTTATACCTGACTTCTGCCACATGGTAATTCGGAAGGGAAGCTTGTTGTAGACCACGATTCCAGGGACAGTGTTCTCTTGTTATTAGTGAAAACTCTTATGTTTGCACCCAGAAGCATGTTCATGCTTTCCAGTAACATCATAAACCAGGTGCTAGAGATAATACAGTAGAGGAAATACCAATGACTTGACATATGGTGTGTTTAACAATCCACCACTGAAACTATTCACACTTGAGTTTGAAATGGGAATGTATCGTGGGAGAAAAGTCTGTATTCCACTTCCTTCTCTTCTGCTGGCTACCAGACATTTTATTTCACATTGGTGTGAGATCCTGTAACATGAGGGTATTTCCTGGGGAAAGCAAGAAAGTATAAACGGGACAGAGAAGGTTTGCAAAAAATATCTGCGACATCACAGATGTCTGGCTATGAGAGAACTGGTCAGATTTTTCTGTGAGGAAAACAAATTCCTTAAAAAGACAAAGAATCCAAATTATATGGCCATTGCAAAAAAAAAAAAAAAAAAAAAGGTCTCTTTGATGACAGGATAATCAAGTTTGTGTTTGGCTAAAGCTGTGATTCCAGATTTGTTTTAACCTGATAAACTGGTGATACTTCTGAAAAGGGCAGCTCCCTTCTGCCCCCATCTACAGCTGCCTGTTCATGCTGGCTGGTTTGTGTAGGGCTCTGTGTATATGTGGCAAGACAGCTGAAGGACCAAAATTCAGCTTTTGATGAAGTTAGTTACTTTTCAGTTGGATGAATTCCCAGATCTAATCCTGTGACCAGAAACATCAGCATCAACCCAGGGGTGGAGGTGAGAGGGAGAGCCAGCCTGCCTGTTTTGGCAAGTGCAGATTTTGTTGACTAGAAGTGACTGTGAAATCACAGCTCGAGGCAGATTTATGCTGTCCCTTCCACAGCTGAAACCTCTTCTCATTTCAGAGACCACCTGAAAAGATAAAAGGCTAATGCTTTGATACCCAAGGAAGTGGTACAAACCCTGGGAAACACAATTTAGGAATCACTTTAAATCTCTTGTGGTTTTCAAAATCGGTTATTATGAAATTGCTGTGGGAAGGGGGGCATTGTATACTCAGTAGTTAGTTTGTATCATCCCATAAGTAATTATATTAATGACAGGTATTTAATTTATTCATTTTTCTTATGTAATTTCCCCGCTTCGTCTACTGTGTGGTGATCCTATCCTGATACCAATGGCTTAAAACCCAGTGCAAGAAGTTTTACTGTTTTTGCAGCACTTCACAGTAAACATTACAGGCTTGAACATTCTCTCTCATATAAAATCTTGTGACTATTGCTCAGTTTTTTAGCCTCAGCTGCTGTGATTTCCAGGCCAAACATGGGAAATGATTGATTCAGTTTGCAAGAAACAAATGCTCCGCTTCACTGTTAGGAAAACTTAGCAAGTAAAAAGGTGGTGAAATACTGCAAACAGAGCCTCTGGGCAGGCTGGGGAACGCCTCTGAAGGTTTTTAAGAACAGGCTGGACAAACATGGGCAAATATATCTGAGTTTGCCTGATGGAGGCATTTGGACTAGGGGACCTCCCAACGTGTCTTCATGCTTTCTGCATGCCAGTAACAGCATGTAGGATACTACTGTGCACCGTGTGTAGGTTTAACTGTCTGCTGTGTGAAAGCAGGAACTGTGGGAAAGGGCAGAAGAGGGTTTTCTGTTAGCTGACAGGTGGGTAAGTGCTTCTGGTAACATACTCAGGGTCAGCATCCCTCCCAAAGGGGGGACGGGCTCTGCAGGAGGAGCACCGAGAGGCAGCTGGCCGTGCTTCTGGGCTGAACGCTTCTCCAGCCAAAGAGAGCCGTCACCCCTCGCCAGCTGGACCGTGCAACCATTGCCAAAGCAGGGCTAGTTTTGTAACAGTGTGAGAGCAGAAGGTGATCTGGAGGAAGCTTACAGGTACGAAGAGGACAGCTGACATAGGAGCTAAACATATTAAAAAAATCCTCTTTTTCTGGAGGTGCAAACATCTTTTCTAGAATAATGACACACAGTTGTAATAATGTACAAGTTACAGTCATGCCCAGCAATTACTTCCAGTATAAGCAGGAAAAGTGGGTAAAGAACAAAGCAGCAAACGCATCAGCACCACAATAAGCAGCTACACATAAGCACAATAAGCAGTACGTGTACTCTGCTGTGTACTTAGTTTTTTATTTCAAAAAACAAGCAGACTTGTATCAGCTTCTACTCTCTGCTAAAAACAATGGCTATAGGTCAGCCAGGATCTGTATGACTTGAGACCGTAGTATCACATCTTTGTTTCTGCATCTAACAACATCCAGAGAGGAATGCTGGAACTTGGACTTTGTTGGTCCAAGCTGTACTTCGGTTACAAGCTTTCCAGCTCCTGCTAATAAGGAATTTCCAGAGACAGAGCATTAATGAGCAAAAAGAAAGGGTCAAGCAACAAACTGCAAGACAACAAAAAATAGAGGCTATACTCTTGAAGCTTTGGGGCAATGCTTTACTTCCAAAGGTAGCAGGAGAGGGCAGAGAAAACTTTGTAACTTTGCAGTTTATCTCAGTGTGGGCATGCAAATGTTACTCTTCTCTGGTTAGAGGAAGAGACCGAGGAGGTGAATTAGAGAAAGCAAGCAAGAGTTCTGCTTTCAAGAGGAAGGGACCTTTATAGCCCCAAGTATACTAGGGAGCAAAAACTATTGCAGAAATAATAGTACAATTTAATTCTATTTAAATTATAAAATTTTAAAACGTCATGTCATAGCTTGAACAATAATAACGTTAACAAGGATTTGTACCAATTTTTTAAGAACTTAAGGCAGATCAAAAGTCTGGAAATGCCCAAGTGTCCTTTTAAATGCTCTATTTACCCATTCAGTCCAAAATGCAAAACTTACTCTGCTTAAACCCCTGAATCTCCCATTTTAGAAAGCCAGTCACTTCATGCTTCAGCGTGCGCTGTAGGACCTGATCAGTTCTATAAGTTGTTCATGTTTTTTCTTTACAAATAAGAAGCCAGACAGCAACAGCTACAGCTATTTTTCCTGGCAAAGAAAACAAAAACTTTATATAAATGTTTAGGGTCAAATCACATTATAATAACATTTTCCAGATGAATATGTCTATTTTTAGAGATACTAATGAATCTTTATTATTTGCTTCCCTATAGAATTTCCTATGATCCCACAAGATATCCTAAATACATTCCCGAAGCATACTGTCTGTGCAAAGGCTGCCTCATGGGGATCTTTGGGGAGGAGAATTTTCACTTCCGCAGCACCCCTGTGTACATGCCAACAGTCATCCTCCGTCGCACGTCGTCATGTGCTGGGGGCCGTTACATCTACACAGAAGATTACGTCACTATCCCAGTGGGCTGCACTTGTGTACCTGAGCAAGAAAAAGAGGCCGAAAGCGTAAATTCCAGCATAGATAAGCAAGAAATGAAGTTGCTGGTAAGCCAGAACAAGCCGTCATCAGAATGAAGAATATATAGAGAGTCGTGTTACAGTACTGGCTTCACATCATTTTACCACCTCAGAAAACTGCACCACGGCAGCAAACACATTGACTTACTTACCTTCTTTTTCTACTTACAGTTATTTCAGTTATAAGATTGAAAGTTTTGTCCGCTCACTGAGATCATTAGAGATGACAATTCATATTAAGAACTTCTTTAGTTCATCTAAGTATTTGTTGCAAATTCCGAAGTAGCTTTTTTTTTTTCTTAGAGCAGAACATTTTATCCTTGCTTATTCACAGTAAATTTTAGAAGATGATGCAACTGTAAGACATGCTAGCTATTACTATAGCAGACTACCGGTTGTAGATATTTTTAAGGAATCTCTTATACTCTTACTTTTATATACTCTCATACAAAAATCACGTAGCTGCCATACATGTGCCAAATCAGCAGTTAAAAGGATAATTTCTCAGGCTGGGAGAGCCTTCCTTTATATTGCATATCTCAAATCCAAGCAGTATTCTTGGCTGTTACATCGGTGGCTATTTATACACTACAGCAAGGAAACCTTTGCTGAGTTTTAGTCATTCACGAAACAATATTCTATGAGTTTGCTATTTTTAAACTTGCCAAATTGCTAAGGGTACAAAAGTGTTGAGAAAAAGCATGCTAGAATATTGCAAATCTGCAGTGGACTTTTCTGATGTGGACTAAGTCTAATTACACAGAAAACATCAATTAGGAAAAAAAACCAGTTTGTGTCCCAAGAATTCTGTATCAAATTTCATTCATCATTAAATGCTTAACTGTTTCTTGTGACAAAACTGTATTCTGTACAGTTGAAAGGCCAAAACCTTTTTCATGTTAGGAGAGGAGATTCCCCATTAAAAACAAATAAGTATGAAGGATAGGCTTCATCTCAGGTACACTGCAGATAAGTAAACAGGCTAGGTCTTCTAGGTGCTACAGATGTCATTGAGGTGAGTCCCAGCCAATCCAAACTTGTTAAATCCAACTGATTTATACTATTAGTGTTACTCATTTTTCCCTCTGCGACATGTAACAGTCACCTGCAGAAGATGCTAGTCTGTGGAAGAGCAGTCTTCCATCTTTGCAGCTTACAGGAACTTGATGGCAAGCCCTAACCAGAAACCCTAGGTACACAAAAACTGGCATTTCCAGAACAAGAGACTGAAGGTTGACTCAGTCTAGTGAATGAGAATCAGGAATAACGGGGCATACCTTGCGTGATGGTAACTCCTCAGAGGGCCACAATCACCAAAGCTGATAAGTCTCTGAATGCACAGCAGAGAATATCTTTTACAGTTGAAGGATCATGACTGCAATAGCATTACGAAAAAGAATACACACCACATGCAGCAATGTATTTGCTACATCAAGAGTCTCAAAACTGGGTTTAATTCATAGCGGAGAAAGTCCCTACGCTACACAAACACACACTCCTTTGGAGTGTCGCTGGATGAAGAATGGAAAGACTATGAGCTAAACAGAATTAACAAGTTAAATAGAGAATGAAAATCATATGACAACTCCTTGTCTTGCTGCATAATTATTGACTGTGCTCTTTTTGACTCAGTCTAGTATAACAGTATTTTTATAGTGCAATCTGTATAGCTTCTTACAAAGCCTAAAACAACTGTAAGAACTCCAAAAAGCAATAAAAGATTCCCATCACAATGTCAGACTGAAGTTTATAACCGTGTTTCTTGTGCAGATGCTTTTCCACAGTTCTACTTGTTTTCTGATCTGTGTTTCCTCAAATTGTGATGCTTCTCTCTCAAGGGGATTCTCAAAGGAGAGTTCAAAGAAGGTCATAAAGTGTTTATACTACTTAGAGAACAGCTAATTGCCTCGCTGCTGCCAGCAATTAAAGGTAGTTACCTGTTCCCTGGAGAACGTAAATACTTGCAGCAATTACAGCCACTTTTCCTTCCTCCTAACGCAGAAGAACTTCTCACCCTCTGAGAAGAGGGAAATGGTAATCAAAGACAGAGGGGGCTCAAAAGGGAAGCAGACCCGCAAAACTGGAGACACACTGCATTAGATGATGCTTCAGCAGTCTAAGATCTTACAGTTTCACTATTAAATTGTGGGCTGCTTTTCTCCACACACACACACACTTCAGACAGGGTGAAGTTGTACCTTCAGACTGCACAGCATAGAAAGCAAAGTCTTCACAGTAAAAGGCAGTAAAAAACCCCAACAATAACAAAAAAAAAAAATCCCAAACCACACAGCCCTCAACATTTAGTAAATACCCAGAAGGGCTACCAGTTAAAGCTCTGGCTAAACACTGCCCTCCAGCAAAACTCATCTGGCTGCCTACACACTTTTGTCTGCAACAAATAAGTTACTAGAGCACATGAATTTATTTGCATGATGTGGAGAAAAAATCTCACTTTTTGTTGCAACTCTCTTGTCCTGCAGGCATAAATTACTGAGTCAGTTTGAGGTTTTCAAGTAACTAGAGCACGTTCTGGGAATTCCTGGGAGTCGCAGGCTAAGATCAGGTAACTGGAACACTATCAGTTTCGCCAATCCAGAAAAACAGATGGTTTAGCTTACATATAGCTTCAGGAATTGGATGACTGAAAGGAAAGTGTTAGAGAACTGCAAAACCTCAATGGATCAATAGATTATGTATGTTGGCGACCTCCTTCTGGTTGTACTGCAACAAGTGCAGAAAGCTTCCTATGGTTACAGGCAACCTCATGTTATCTTACTCAGAAGCCCATTTTCCTTTTTTAATCCTCACCCTCTTCTGTGACAGACTTTTTAGCTGAGCCAATTTGCTTCCCAATCCAGCTTTCCAGTTAGGTGTCTCCTAAAAGTTATGTTTATGTTTTAGCATGAGCAACTGTTTGATAATAATTTGTTAGTGAACAACTGTTTGTTAATACTTAACATCAAGAACTATTAGCTACACAAACATTTGTTAACCTTCAAAATATCCTTCCATATATAAACCTTCTCCACGTTACTCATGTGGAAAAGGTTGAGTATTAAATGTAGTTTGCATTTGTTTGGAATTTTGTTTTTTTAAAGAGATCATCACATCAGTGATTTCTATCGGTTTCACTTCAACTGTGGTGTGACATTTTCCAGCTTCTAGCCCTCTGGTTACAGCTGCTTCAGCCTTGCCTTTAATTTGCATGGGGGAGGGAGGGTTCATTGGAGTTGCTTCAAGGCTCACAAACTGTTGACACAAGGCAGACATGAAATGCCTCATTGAACCAACTCCAGGCCCAATAAATGCAAACAATTCAAAGCTGAAAGTATCTGGCAGCTGCAGCTGATTTGAGAAAATTTTTTGTTGTGCCAGGAAAGTCTTTTCCTTCAATGAGGTTGTCCCTGGAATACATTAGGAGCCACAAAATACAGAACAATATCCTTGGTAAAGAGATTATTTTCTTCTCTGTAGTATCACTTAAGATAGATAGGTTGGAAAATTCGTATCATTCAGGAGGGTTGAGAAAAGCCTGAGATGATAGTTTTGGTTTACTAGCCAGTCATTACATGAAGGTGTTTTTGTCTGAATAGGTGGAGGTCTACAGCTGCACGTAAACCCGAAAGCACATGGGGAACATGAAAGCAGCAAGGGGAGAAGGGGAAAAGGCTATGATGTGCCCAGAAACACCCATTAATCTCACTGGGATTAGGGAACAGCGTAACTACCTGGAGTAGGGCACATGAGGGAGAGCTAGTCAATCCGACATGTTTTGCCGAGTAGTGGCATGAGCTACCTCTTGTTTTTGCTGTACTCCCATCGAAGGAGGCTGCCGAACACGAGTGGACCCAGCGCTGCAGCACAGCTCTGACACCGGCCGAGGAGGGGCTTCTGCAACCCGCACCCAGCCGCCCTGTTTCCCACCTCGCTGCACGGCACTGGGGCTGCGCCATGCGGGTCACCAAGGGAGAGTGACAAAACCAGCCATCGGAGGTATCGATCTCCCACTTGCTCTGGTACAGAGGGGCACGGGCGGAGGGGTGAAGGCGATTGTGTGGTACAGAGACGGGCTAACTGTGCGACATCGAGCCGAGAGCAACGCCATTTTTAACGGGCAGTGCAGATTAGCTCTTAAAGGAAGCGGTACCTTGGACTTCATGCAACAGCATTTCTGGAAACGTTTCAGTTGTCCTCTGGGGCGAGGTGCAGACAGCAGCAGTATATTGTCGTCCACCTACAGCCACCAGCCTGCGCACAAGACCCCAGGCTGCCTCTGCCAAGTGTCGCATTCATACCGAGAGCAGGGCATTGAGATGTCCTGCAGCCGCACGCTGCCTGTTACTGCAGCCAAGAGGCTGCAGCGCATACGACTTTGCAGTTATAAATGCCACTGGAAAAGCAGCATGGTGATCACTTCACCACAGTCTGTTCCGAAAGAATGTCCATCCATGAGACATCCACAATAAAGTAAGCAAATCACTACTTGACACTGGAGGTTTTTTTCTATTACAGAAATAATTCTATTCTAATAATTCTAATAATTCTATTACAGAAAAAAAGAGAGATTTTGCTGTCACATAAGATTTCTTAAAGTTATGGCAATAGCACAAAGTACAAATTCACTATGAATTTTTGTGACTTGTAGCCTTCTCAGAAACACAGCTACTTCCTTGGAAACAAGTATGACAAAAATAATTTACCTCCTAGCATTCACTGATGAAGGCTGTGAATGCCACTAGTCAAACTGCCTGGGCAGCCGCCTGCGCTCACCAGGCTTTTAAGAGGGAAGCTGGTGGACAACGGGCTGCTCTGTTGAGTGCTTCTACACAGATTTACGTGTACCCTCATTTTCATAATGATGCATCTTCACAGTGCCTCTTTTCAAAGCCGCCTGACCTACATGCGAGAAGTAGCAGTTATTTTCTTGGTGAACTGAATTTCTTGGTACAACTGAATGGTGTACTTTTATTTTTTTAAGAAAGGTCTCTGACGAAGTTAGCAAAGTTGTCTTTTTAATTCTGATGTAGAGAGCCCAACAACGCACATTTACCAAAGTGAAGCAGCCAACTGAAGGAACAGCAAAGCAGCAACATAGGCGAAGCTTGTATTTGGACAGCACATTCTAATTTATGTGGGTGGTAGGGGAAGAACATCCTCCCTTCTGGCAATCGTACCTGTCCCACTTGAAGCCTCTACGTAGTTAAAAATAAAGTTTCAGGAGTTACTTCATTGTCTCCATCTGCTCGATGTGCAAGACATTGAGGTAATAAACATAAAACAGTTTACAATTGTGAAGTACAGATTTGTGCCAATGCCTATGCATTTAACATTCTGGTTTGCTTTATTTTGAAACTGGCCACATCATAAAACTAATGGCATAGCCTCCTGGAAAACAGCTAAACCCAGCTGTACATCACCTGTGGGCAGTCATTTTAACGGGGGATTCTGGCTTTATTGGGCTCAGCAGCAAGGATGGCTTCTGGTTTGAAAGGCAAAACTGTATCAGCTGTGGGCTCGCAGAGGCTGTCCGAAGAGCCCGGTCGGTCTGCATTCTCCCTGTGAGCGCCTCCTCTGCTGCACTTTTCTCGTTTTAACACCAGCTATTACCAGTCTGATAGAAACCAAGGCACATGGAAAGAGACAGAAAATCGGGAACTCTCTGGAGGGGGAGAGGAGGAGGAAGCAGCCGATAGAAAGTGTAAGGAGGGAAAAGCCTTAGGAAGTGAACAGATCTCTTGAAAATGGGGAAGAGAGCAACAGTGGCTTGGACGGGTACTTATGAACCAGGGCTGTGTCCGGCTCGGGAAGCACGATTCCGTGAGCACAGAGAGGATGACAGTTCTTCTATGTTATTCCAGCTCATCTGTTTACTCAACCAGATGGGAAGATCTGCATCCAAACAGCAGCAATGCACAGAAACATGGGTATTATCTCTACCTTATTAAAAGTCTTGTCTCACAAACTTAATTAGGTTTATCCCCACCACAAAAATATATTTCTTAATACTTCATTTTAGGTGGTTCATTTTGTAAATGCAGCATTTCTGTTAGCCTTTTACACAATCCTAATATATAAATATGTCATATAAAGACAAGTATTTATGTTTTGGATAGTATATTTATAGCTGATGAGAAACTGTTGAGTGCCTTGGAATTTATGAAGCAGTTTTCACCCGAAAATACATCAGTAGCGTAGTCAAAAGGTTAGTCAAAGCTGGCTTTAAAAATTCCCAGTTACCAAAAATCTCTACTATCCCAAAGTTTTTCTAAAGTATCATCTGTTTTCATTGAAACGGATTGAAATATAGCTCAAACCTTGTATATAAAATTTCACTTTTGTCTATTAGAAACAGTGGGAGTTTATCAATACATTATGGTATACCTCAGTGGCCCTGTAAGATTCAGCGATTTCTAAGATGCTTCTATCCTACTGCTCTGCACCTGTCTGTGGAACAGGAGGCAAAGATAAAACTGGGCAATTGGAAAAAAAGGACTGTTCTTGTAACTACAAACTTGACATACCTGTAAATCACCTTTAGTTTGATGCTGGTATCTACTAAAACACAGGCACTGTATTTAATCAGATCCGTTATGATTCAAGATTTAAGGGACTGACATGTATGGGTCACGTTACTACAGCAGTATCTCATAACCAACAGCAAGAGTAACTCACACTGAGAGCCCACCAACACAGTCGGAAGCGCTAATGCAAGGACTGGCTGATGTGCTGCATTTTTATTTAGTCATTACTTCGTACTCCAGGTGGTTTGGCCTGACTAATGTGTAGGATTCTTAATGAAAGTAAAGCTCTCTCTAATGGGGAAATCCTTATTGTGCTTTTTTCAAGGAGACATGAGGTTTACACCACCTCTGGAGGTGAGCTTAACTAGTAAACCGAAGAACCTAGTTGTGTGTTTTTTTAAAGCTCGTGACTTTCTGTTGCACTAACACATAAACATCACAAAATAAACGCACCGTACTTCTGCAAAGAGATGTTTAACAACGTACATTACTTTTTCTCTAGTACAGCATACATACACACACAAGTTTATATGGCCGTAAGGATGACAAAATAGATCTTATCTTTTACAAAAAGAAAGTCTGGGTTTGTGACAAGGCTTTAGAGAAAAGGTGAAATAATAACCACAAGTTTTTAAAAAGCCAGTCTGGCAACAATAAGGATAAGAGGTCTTATCTTACTTGGCAACTGGTAAGTAGTTCTGATTATTATTAAAAGCAACTGGAAAGGCCTCCCCAGGAGGAGACCTATTTTCCCTCCCAGTTATCCTTTACAAAAACATCAGCCTGCTGGATAATGAATCTGAAAACACATGACACGTTTGGGACGAACATCTCTCAATCCTTTTACTAAGGGAGCATCTCTCAAGATTGAAAGGAGACCGCTATTCATGCTCTTTCAACCACCTACTAGCTACCAAGTCATCAGTTCTGATGCAATGACAATTCCGGTGTCTGTGAGGCAAGCACCTATGTGTTGTTATAAGCCAACCAGCTAAAACCACTTCAGAGAGGTCACTGAAGAGTCCTTGAATGGTAAAAACTACCAGTTAGAATGAAACTCTAACAGAAGTTCTCATTACCCAGCACCTGCATTGTTTGGTCCCCATTTACCTAACAGGTAAGTTACAAAACACAGTAACTGCAAATGCTTACACGTTTAAAAGAGAGAGGCTATCACACCGTGTTGGTTAAAGCTAGCCCAGAAAACAGTACTTGGAGCTGAACATTTCAGCATTGAGAAATGTAGAGTCACTGATAAAAAACAGAACGGAGCCTGACTGAAAAAACTGTAGATCTTCTTACGAGAATCGGTCCAGTCCAGAAGCATAGTTCACGTAACATCGAAATTCATTGGCTAAATTTCGTGAGTGTTTTGGAATAAACTTGCATATCTTCACACCAAGATGCTTCGCTGCCTGTTCCTCCATGATTGCACCTGCAGCAAAAATAATTAGTATTTGATGAGAAAAACAGTAACAGAATGTTTGGGTTTTTTAATCGCTCCTCCCAAATGCATATATATAGAGCCTGCTTTTTTTTAGGAAGCGAGGCTTAAAGCAGCTACACTGTCAGCCCTCTTTAACAACTGAATCTATTGGGAAATCTAAAATAAATCTGAAAGAATGGAAGACGCCACAAGGAAATGGATGTCCAAGAAGTTTCATAAAAATAGGTAGAGGGTAAGATCATTGCCCCTTTTATAGAAAACAGAAACTTGAACTCAATCTTCTTGCTACATGCCAAAGAAATTACATGGTAGGGAGCCATGGGAAATGCAAACAGATTACATATACTCTTTCACTTAAATAAACTGCAGCGCGATATTTACAGCTACACACTGAGAAATCACTTCCTTGAGCAGTATTTCTCAAACTTTGTAAACTGAAGGACCACCTATCCATTTTAGGGAAAAAAATGCCGAGAACCATCCTTGTGCATGACTGCCATGTGCAATTAAACAAAGAAGTAGGCTTTCTATGGCCACACATTATTTTATTTTTCTTTTTTTTGCCTGCTTGGTTGACTTCCCTCGCATTGTATGTATAGAGGGCTTTTGTCCTTTGTTTTTTTGCAGAAGTTTCCTGGATGTCTTCAGATGTCTTGTAATAAGATTACAGTTTAAGAAACACCATGACTAAGGCAGGTACTCATAGCTTCTTAAACCAGCAAGTGCATCTTCATAAAGAAGGACCTGCAAGTACAGTTGGTAAGTTATCCAGTTTCACTGCTCTTCTCACTGGTTTTTAATTCCTCCTGCTGTATTTCAGTGCCTAAATTCTCCTTACTTGAATCACAGTGGCAGAATCCCCTCATACATTCATTCACGTTACAATTTCTATGTTTACCAGTAAGGACAAGTGATATGAAAAAAAAAATTTTTTTACTTTGTTTTTCTTTTCAAGACTTAGGTAAAATCATCCCACTTTACTCAGCAAAGGCCATTCCAACCTATTTGTCATTCTTTCTACTTAACTCACCTTAGATGCTAAGTAGTATGCATGTGGCAGCTGAAATCCTGCAGCTACTGACGCATTTAAAAAATCACAAATCCGTAAGGTTATTGAATAAGACATTAACAATAAGTTCAGATTTCAATCATTGCAGTTATAGAGAGTGGCTCTTTTACAAGAAAAACACATTTCTGGAACTTTGCAGGATCATCATATATTTCTTCAAAAATTTAGTAAAACTCATAATGCCATATGAAAAAAGTACTGACTTCAACTATTAAAAAACACGTGCCTTCAGTTTAAAATAAAGGTTGAACTAAAGTATTCCAATAAAAAGCTTAGGATACATATTCCTCCTTGAATTAATGATAAATTAGTATCATTGAGTTAGTACTTTTCTCACTTGGGTAAGTTTGTCTTTTGAGAGAGAGAAGAAGATGCTTAATGGTGACCTAATATTTTTATTAATTATACCTGTGCAAAGCAGAATCTTTCCTTTTGTTAAGTATTTGATGGTCTCTGCAGTTTTCTGAAGACATTCCTCAGACAGATAGGGTGGATCTGCTATTACGATGTCAAAACTGTGTGGCAGGAGATTTTCAGGTAAGTTCAAGGGGTGGTTGTAATCATAGAAGATAAATTCTTCTCCATATACAGAAAACCTTCTGTCATATTCCAGTATACACACTGAAAAATCTCTACCATCCTGTTCTTTCAGTTTCTGGTACACACTTGGTGCACTAACACATGCTATCCTGAAAAACAGACAACAACTTTGAATATTAATTTAAAAGGCAAACAACAACAACAACAACCCTACAGCAGTCCTCAGGGCTGCTTTGGGAAAACAGAGAAAAGAATTACAAGTCATTAATATGCTCTGGAGCTCTTGGTATGTCTCAAAAAATAAAATGATTCATAGTAAACTTTTACAAGGCAGAGCCTACAACATTCAATTAAATGCTAAATGGTAAGACCAGTATGAACTATTAAATAAATAACAGCAAAGCATTTCTGAAGTATCTTAGTTGAACAAAGATGAAGTACAGTGAGTAATGAATGAAACTGCATGCTCTGCCTACATAGCAGAAATGAAATATTTACAGAAAAGACATGTTACATCTACAGTGTAATTATTAAAACCTACCTGCCACCTTTTCCAGCTGCCACAACCGCTTCATTAGCCAGGCATGATGCAGTTTCATCGCTGTACCAAAACTGGCTCAGTTGCTGAGAAAGATAACGCACAATTACAAAAACCATCAAATCTTCTGACTGTGCTATGTACAGTTAAGTGTGGTGAGTCATATTTGAAGAAAACCAAAATCCATAGCACCTTCTCAGTTCACAGCTGTAAAGCTGGAAAGGTGACTATTTTCCTGACAGTCTTTTTACTTCTGTAATCCAGCAACATGCAGCAGGCAGCTTACACTGTGTGTTTCCAAAGCGTTTACTGCAGTATCAGGAAAACCAAGTAATGCAAAATCACTGATGAGGTTCGTTCAAACCCAATGTGCAGATGCACAGTATTTATGTGCTCTTAAATTGAGTTACTTTAGCGGAAGAGGAAAAAGGAACATGAAAAGTGACAGTATAGAAGGAAATAAAGGGTAAAAGTACTAAATCAGAAGAGATCAGAAAAACAAAGAGTAAAAAAACCAAAACGGATACAAATAAAAAATCAGAAGGAAAAAAAGCAGCAAAGCACCCGTCCACAAAACCAAGGAAACAGAACACAGAAAGAAATATGATGTGAAAGGAAAGATCACTTGATCTTGTTACACTGTGTTTGTCTCAAATTCAGGGAAGAATCTCTACTACCTTCACATGCCAGGCTGGAGTTAAAGTTTCCAGAAGGAATACATGCTTCTGTTGGCAGCTTTATTCCCTCTCCATGTAATTTCAGTTTGTAGCCCCCACGCACATGTAGAACAGACAACTATACCCAGATTTAATATTAAAGCAAATATCCCTACAGTGTTGCTGTCCATGAGTAGTTTGACTCTGCTACTCTAGGAACATCTTGAGTGTTCCCTTTTTAAATTTAATTTCATTATCCATCCACAAAAGAAACTCAGCAAAGGCTACTCCTCTAACTGTGCTTCATTCACTGAAGTTTATTGTTTCTTACCCAGTCTTCTTCTATTGAGCCAATGGAATATTGATTAAACCCTTGGGAGGTCTTCATGCCCTCTCTCTGCTGCTGTTCCAAATAGAACTCCTGGAGGGCAGCCAACGTATGGGATGAAAGCTGGGGAATGTCATCATCATCATCATCCATTTTTCTAGATGTCAACCAGAGGGGGAAAAAAAATAATTAAATTAACCCTTTTCAATGGTGAACGCTTTTAATAACGGCATAGTCTCCTGAAGTAAAACAACCTCCACCGACAATGCAGACTTAGTCTAACAGCTAATGAGGAAAACCTCCTAACAAGAGAAAACATATTCCCTCTACTTAGGAGCTCTTAAACCAGTGAGAGGCAGACTGGAAAGAACATGTCTCCAGAGACAATTCAGGAACAGCAGCAACACTGTTCCCTTTCTATACAACACAGATTTGGCTTGCATTCTTACAGGGAAGTTGTCATTACAGTTCTTGATTTCCTGAATCCGTACACCTTTTTTTGTATCAACTTGCAGAAAAAAAAATGTTCAGTGGATCTGGCAAATCCTACAGAAATTATTCCCTTCCCTCCTAGACATAACGATAGCTACTGGTCATTCCTTCCCATGTTCAAAAGTCACACAATTCTGAGTCAAAATGAAGTAAACTAGCATTCTAGGATCAGCATCACCTGGCTTTAACTTCCACGCCATAAAAAGGTTCCTCTGAATGCCAGAAACCTTCTACAAACAAAAGCAGGCAAGCAGCTCAAGAAGATGCTTTTCTAAGATAACACTACTTGACCAACAATTTGTGTATTTTTTGCAGAAGAACATGGACATAACTCATCTCAGAAAGACATGGTATATAGAAACGGAAAAGTACGGCCATTTTCAGAAAACTCTTGAACTGGGTTACGCTGCACAGTATCACTTCACCCTGCTCACCCCAGGCAGCTCAGCAGCATCTGCCCAGAGGGAAAGCTGAAGCGTTGGTGTCCTTCCCAGAAGAGACGGGGCCACCTCGTGGAACGAAGGGGATGAAAACAGGAACCCAGGACGTGAAAAGTACTGGAGAACACTGGAAAAGATTCCTCTCTCAATAAACCCATTTTCTCTGCATCTGATCTAAGAACTAGTACATGAGCAATGACTTGAACAGAACTTGGAAACGGGCGTACGCCTGCCTTTGTGCAGAAGTCACCGGAGAACCGTGTGCCATGTGGACTGTGTGCAGCTTCAAAAGTTAAGTATAATTTGACATATAGCTGTTCACGGGTTTTCTCCTCCCCGTTCCCTGCATTACAACAAGAACTCCAGAACTCGTGGTCTCCTCCCCTTCCACCCTTCCCTCCAGGCTGCTCGCCCTTAGCAGAGCTTTCAAGACATTTCCTAAAACATAGCTTCTCCCTACTTGCTGGAAAAATGGTACCATTAACCTGCCACTGCGGGATAACTCATCAGTAGTCACTAGAATAATTACTCTGCCATTCCACTGACACGGTACGCACCTACATGTGATAAAAGTAAACCGCTTGCCTTTTCCAGAGCATCGTTTATTGACTTGCTGGCTTCTCGGGGCTGGCCAAACACGGAATCGTTCAGAGCCTGAAGACCCACCTATGCCATTAGCCTCATGCAGGAGGAGAATTCTGGAGTCAAGCTACGTAGTAAAACCAAAATCGCTAATTTTGGCCCTAGTTTTTTCTTGAATAAAACATAAATGCTTTAAAATAATTTAATTATTAAATTATGTATTATTTCAAGTCTTTACTATAAAAATGACTACAAGTTCACAGACAATATAGTTTTTAGCAACAATGCTCTAACAATACACAATGCTACAATCTGTTTTAGGTCCTATACAGGAACTTTTTTCATTAGGACAGATGTTAGAAGTTTAAAACCACTCCTCATCTCACAGCTTTCTTTTTTATTAAGTGCATCATACATGTAGTAATCTCGTTTGCTATTATCGCCTAGGCAAGGACACATCTATACTTTGACACTAAGAAACTGAAACAGATGCAAACTTGCAGTTCTTAAGTCAAAAGCTGAAATTTTGATTTTACGTTCAGTGAGCCTGTATAGGCATTTGCAAGGACTAAATCCATGCCCATGAAATGAAATCCTCATAGATAAAATTGCTGATGAAGCATTAGCCATTGTTTCAGTAGATAAAAAGACACACAGCCATAGACATCTTTTTTCTATAAGTATCGGTTTAGTTGATTTGTAATAATCTTCCTTTCGGTTTGTAAATTAAAGCCTTAGGAACCAAGCAGTAATTAACTGTGAGGTTGCAAGGAGAGGTAACTCAGAACACATGGTAAAAATACTATGTACGTCTATTAAGAACACCTTCAAAATTCAAGATATTTTTCTGAACATACATATGTTGCCTACATATACTGACTCAGGTCATGCCCAAGAACTACATCAGAAAACTATTAAAGTAAGTGAGTTTATGTGAACAAGACTTGTAAATTCCTTTGGCTTCAAGGGAGACAGTTCTACTATTTGAAAGCCCCTCTATATCCCTCCCAGAAAGTTCACTGCTCTCGAGTCCAGAAAAAACCCTGAAAGTTTTGGGGAAGGATGGGAGGAAGCAGAGAAACCCGTGTGCCTCTGGCGCTTAGGGAACCTTTAAACTCTATCAACTCCCAAGGCTGCTGAGCCCTGAGGCTCCAGCTGGCCCATCCGCGCTTGCCCCAGGCCCCGGGTCCCTCCACGAGCAGCCTGCGCTCCCTCCTCACGCAGACTCTCTACGAGAGCCACATGGCGGGATGGGGCTGTGTTCTAGGAATGCCCTGGCATTCAGAGCGTTCGTAACACATACAGTGCTGGTACAGCCATCTTACTTACATTAAACCCTTGTATTAATGGGAATACAAGGTTTAAAACTAGCAATGTGGCAAATCTTCCTTACTATTAATTCTTAGCTTACGTGTTGCATTTGCACCTAATTAAAAAGCAAAACAATAAAGAAATCAGATCTCCAAGAACAGCTCAAGAACAGTGCATACGGAATTTGGAAAAATAAGACCCATGGTGAAGACAAAGTTCATCTAAAGGAAAGCAGGAAAAAAAGGGGGTAAGCTCCTACAGATAGAGTGGAAGATGAACAGGCAAGGTTGTGTTCCTAGGGTAAAATGGCAAATTTGAATGCTACTGGCCTCTGAAGGGCCAGATCTACCCATAAAATGGGAAAAGTGAAGTGACTACAACTACACCACACGGCCTACAGCTCACACAGTGCAGCAGGCAGGATGAGGGGGTGGAGGTGCCTGCAGACTCCTTAGTCCCTTCCCCTCTGCACAGCTCAATCTCCCTCATTAGCTGATGAACTGTTGAGGTAAATGTCATCACTAGAGTGAAAGCTCTTCAAAGAAAACAAAAAATAAATGAAAAGAGAGAGAATACCAAGTGAAATAGTAGCACAGGAGACTCCAAAGCCTTGTCTACACAAGAATGTACCTATTTAACATTAGTTTCCAGCTGTCATATATGAAAACTCTAATTTTCTATAGCCAAATTCTAAACTGGAGACACCCCCTGCCCCCCAAGTTAGAAGGAACACTATGGAAAAATTAACTAACTCACTCAAAAATTCCTACAGCCTTTGGTCCCCTGTACATTTGGTCCACCTGTAATGATGAAGTTGCAATCATCTGGAAACCAGTACTCTTTGAGATAGAGTGCAGCTTTGATGCCCAAATGTAACTGTGTGCTCCTATCCAGAGAAGTCTGGAAACCTGCGGTCACCAGGTCAGCTGAGGCAAGTGCCCTGTGTGCCCTTGCACCATTGCTCACCCCATAAAGACAGAAAACGTAGCTTGCTCCAGAGGTCAGATCCTTCTCAATCCATAGCACTACTCAAGAGGAAGCTCCTCTTCCATGGGGCAGGCAGGCAGGAGATGGGATCCATAGTTACAAAGCCACCTCAAAAAATACTCTCATTGGGAAGTAGACAACTGCTTCTTCAGAGCTTTTACCAACAGATTGCAGCAAAGATGACTGGCTAACATTTCTCTGCCAAAGAGGTAGTGTCAACCTAACTCATGTCGTACGTCAGGCCTCCCCAAATGCCCACGCAACCTGGAAATACCGTTTGGTAAGCGTACAAGCAGAAGGACACGTTGCTGCTCTGCCAGTTTCCGATGCTCTCTTTTATGGTACCCTAAAAATGTCATCTCATTGTAATAAAATCTCCCTTAGCTGAAAGGGTAAGGAAAGACTACTGAAAGGCCAAGGAATAGGAATACAACTGGAAAGCCACCTTGTTCATCACTGGGAAGGGGGAGGAAGAGGATGGTGTTAGCCCCTTAGATCTTCTACCAAGAATATAAAAAGCACATGTGCCACTTCAGAAAATATTTTATTCTAGAGTAACTTGGATCTAAAGACAGATAGCATGAAACAGAGTTAAATACAGTTGTCTGTATTTTTCCCAAGCCACCCAAGTCAGTATTTGAGACAAACAGCTCATCATCTATGGTGTTTGCAACACATATCAAGAAAAGCTGGACAATGGTGTGCAACCGTAATGAAAATCACCTGGAAGGGGCTGCAACCACCTGCCTGGAGGTGAACAAGTCCTGATCAGAGGGACTGGGAAGCTACTAAAAGGCTGGACACATGCCCTACTACCTTAAAACCAGGGAGGTACTGCACTCTGCTCAAGCCTCAGCTCCTTAACGTGTACAGGGATCCAAATCCTACATCCCCAGACAACAATCGGAGGGGTGGCCAAACTAACCCATACATAGGTGCTGAGGGAGTCTGTCCCAACAACAGTAAAAGCCCAGAAAAAGGATCTCTTCTACTGGAAACAGTTTTTCAGATCTTTAAATCCTAAAAAGAGTTGATTGTCAATGATTTGACAAGATACTGGGAGTATCGCCAAATGCACTTTCACAGGAATGCCTGACAGGACAAAGTGTACGAAAGACATCAGTCTGATGTAATTTAGACAAAAAAATCATCCTGCTAGCTAGCGATGTCTAGCCAGAAGAGACAGAGAAATGCTACGCCATACCTACATCTGTTTTGCAGAGTCTTCTAATACAAATCAAAACTTCTCAAACATCTGAGAGGTCACCCTCAAGCACAGGCAGCCAGCTTGTCCCCAGTCAACTGGGAAAAACTCAAGAACTCAAGTTTTTGGGGCCCAGGTGCCATGAAACAGAACGGCCTCTGAACAGGATGGCCAAGCTGGGGGATGTCAGAAAAGCAGAACTGAGAAACCTGCACACAAAGCTGAAGCAGTTTTCTTATATGCTAATGGTTTAGTGGAGTAGGGAAAGAGGGACAAGGCAGGATAGGAGCAGCTCACCTGCCACAGATCTCAGAACAGCTCCATTTCAGGATTAAGTCTGGAGAACTTTTTGTTAATGTCCATGGCAAATGGTTCAAAGGAAAGCTGTACTAGTTCAGATCAAGGGTTGATACTGGTCATTCTTCTGTCCTGAAGGGTGGATACTGGTCATTCTTCTATCTTGAAGGCGGCCAAAAGCAGCTGTCTCGGAAGGAGGGAGGTAAGGCAAGTGTATGTGATACCTCCTTACTCTATACTCTCCCAGACTTTAACCGTTTTCCACTAAGGGAGTTGTTTCTGCATCTGAAGTGATTTATTCTGTGAATGCAGTTCTCTTAGAGACACTTGTCCAGCATCCCTTAAATTCACATAATGTTTTTTAATCTATATCAGCTGGTAAGAAGTTTTATTTGATAAATAACTACCTCTTCTTGCTGTGAACGTGGCTATGAGCTTCACATGATGCAAGTACTTTGTATATCAGAAGAGAAAGCAAATGGTTGAGCCCTTATACGCTCTCTCCGCACCACTCTATACATCATTTCACAGACACCTGTAAGTCTTCCCTCACTCCGCAAGTTGGCTCTTTTCTAGCCTGAAGGGTCTTAACCCACTCCGATGACTGGTTGACAAAAGTCTCTCCATACATTTGCTCATCCTTGTTAAACACTTCCAATATACCCTTTTTTTGAGATGAGGAGACTAGAACTGTATACAATATCTAAGATATAGGTGATCACACATTTATGCCGTTGCTTTATATTTTCTGTTACAGTCTCTTCCTAAAAAATTCTAACATTTGATGTGTTTTTCTGGCTGCCACCAAACACTGGGATGTTGTTTTTGGAGAATCACATATTATAATACTGAAGTCTCCTGCCTGAGTGGGAACGGCGCCTGATGAGAACATGATTAAGTAGAGTTTACAAAGACATTTAAAAGGATCTGCCAAGAGCGCCAAGATACCAGCACACACAGAACAAAACTAACAGCAGTTCCAGTCCCTTCATCTCAACAAAAAGCAGAGAAAATACTGAAACTAGAAAAGGTTCAAGAAGGGTAGGGAGACATCCAAGACAAGAATAGCTTTTGCAGGGGAATGAGTACGAGGCAGTAACCGAGAAGAGGTATGAGAAGGCCTGTAATCCTGAGTGGCGTGAGCACCGTGGGCAGAGATCAACTGCTGTTTTCCAAGGCAAGAACTAGAAGGCAACGAGTGTGGGCCGCAAGAGCCTGGTGCAAAAGAAATCAAAAGGAGCCGGTTCTTGACTCAAGGTGTTGCCGAGCTCCAGAATCCCTGTCGGTGATGAAACTTCATAGCGCTTCAAAGCGACACAGGCGTTTATAAAAGAGAAGCTCTCAGAGGATTACTAAATATGTAGAAACTGCATTGGGTTCAAAAAGTAAGGTCTGGAGGCCAGGTGGCTACTTGAAGGAGAAGGAAAGTATGATGCATTCTAGCCCGGTTCTCATCCTTTTTAATAAGCACAGAGAGGGAGGGCAGGCTGACTCGGCGCCGCTGCTGCCCTCCCGCACGGGAACGACAAACACTGGCGGGCTCGGAAGGCCCCGCCCGGCCGCGCCCGCTCGCATTTCATGGCTTCGAGCGCCCGCTGCTGCAGCCGCGCAACCCCGGCCTGCCCTGCTGCGGGACGCCGCCCGGGAAGCACGCTCCCGGGGGCGGGCCCGCCGCCGGCCCCGGAGCCGGGGAGCGGAGCCCACCCGCTCAGCAGCAGCCTCCCGCCTCGGCGGCCCCTTCCGCGCCGGGAGCGGCGCGACCCCCGCGCCCCCCAGCCCAGGCCCGGGGCACTGAAGACCTCCCCGCTGTGAGTGGCAAACGCCACTCGCACGCATCCGGCGCGGCCCCTGCGCTGCGAGAGACCTGGGCCGGGGGCAGAGCAGGCTGCGGCCCCGGCCCCGGCCCCGGCCCCGGCCCCGCCCTGGCACCGGCGCCCACGGAGGGGAGGGCCGGCCGCCCCCACGGGGAGGAAGGGCAGGCGCGCGGACGGGCACGCGGCCTCCCCGGCCGCGCCACTCCCCACACCCAGCCCGCCGCCTCGCCCCACTCACCGGCCCCCAGATCCCTCCGCGCACGCGGACCTCCTCCAGCCGGTGCCGCGCGCCCCCTGCCGGGGACCTCGGCGGGGCGTGGCGGCGCTCCCCGCGGCTGCTCCCCCATTGGCTGCCCCGGCCGCGGGCGGGGCGGGGCCAGGCGCTGCCCCCGCCCCCGCCGATCCCGCTGACAGGGCGGCCGGGCGGAGGCGCTGCCCTGCGCGAGCGGCGGCGGTGGGGGGGGGGGAGCGGCGCCGCCCGCCCTCCGCGCCCCTCCCGGCCGCTTACGGGCTCCGCCGTGGGCCGAGCCGGGCCGGAGGCGCCTGGCCCGGGGCGCAGCCGCCTGCGGGGGCCGCCGGGGCGCTGCTCCGCCGGCAGCCGGCGGGAAGCCTTCGTTTCGCTGTGCCTTCCACCGCCGCGGTGGTTCGGGCGGCTTTAAAGCGACCTGCAGACAGGTTTCCAGGCTTCGTAAAAGCAGAGGAGCTGTGCGGGGAGCCACCGCCGCGAGCGGCCGCCGCCGGGGCCGGGGCCGCTTCTCGCCGGGTTCGCGCGTCCTTCGTCCCCCGCCTGCCGGCGGGCCAGGCCCGGGGAAGCGCCCGCGGGTTGAAGTTATTTGCACAGGTACAGGGATCTTGGGCAGGATATACCTGAAGTCAGACCCCCGTAGGTAGCCGGTCACGTTAGACGCAGAAGTCACGGATGCGTCTCGAGTGAGATGCCAAGCGTTCAGAGGCCGTGAGCTGTCACTGGCAGCCTCGCTCCCCGCCCGTGGCTGCTTGATCTGCCTCTCCTGTCCCGGCTCTCCGTTTGAGTTAAACGTTACCAAGTCCGAACAAGCTCCCTTTCTCGCATACAGATGGAAGTCGAGCTGCTTCTTGGGTAACTTCAAAAAGATAGCAAGTTTTAAAGTACGCTCCTTGTTTCAGCTAATTCACTGCGTCTTTCCCTTCGGCCATACAAACTTCTCGTCTCCCCGTTTCTCGTGTTGGGCAGGCACAGTGTGCTCGGCTGGCAGTTCTTGTCATCTCTCCTTGCCCCAAAACAAAAACTTAACAACTTCCTCACCAGTTTATTTTTTCGTTCCTTCTTTATAACAAAGTCTGGTCTTGCCCTGATAATTTGGAAAAAGCATTTTCATAACATCGTCTCTCTGTTGTTCAGTGACTCTGCTATAAACCAACTCCTAGAAGATCGCCCATCAGATTATTTATAATTAACCCAACAGCAGACTCTCCCTATCCTCCAGAGCTAGATGTTCCTATCAGCAACGAGTTGAATAAGAAACCGCTGTTTTATCCACAACCTGTTGAATCTTTATCTGCTGCAACACTGCACTGTGGCTGCACAGAAAGTCCCGGGCTCAGCACTGGGCACCTAAAAGCAGAGCAGAACTATTTCCTTGGAAGACAGAAACACTAAATTCTGATAAAATATTTTTGCAGCACAGCTTACGTAGGCAACAGAGAATAAAATTTTCTTGCCAGAGCAGGATGTGGGGATAGGCTGATTTTTCCTTCAGATCCCCAATACTTTTTACCTCACTCTCTCTTCCATTTAGAAGCAAGGCTTTGCATGACAGTAGAGAACCGTGGGCTTTTCCATTTGGTTTTAAATGAATTCCAAGTAGTCTGGATCTGGCATGCGGTGCATTACTCCTGGCTTCTTTGAAAGGTCTTGCCAAAAAAGGTCTTCATCCCAGCGTGGAAGACTGTCCTACAGTGGAGTCCACCCACATCCATTCACGTTACCACCACTGCTGTAATTTAAAACAAGCAAAAAACCCCTTTTCCCTGCATTGCTGCAAAGTGACAGTTATCTGACACCTGTATAATATTACCGAGTGCAGTAAGAAATCTGGTTGAGAGTCTACGAAAAAGTGACACTTAAGGAATTTTCCTCTTTCATACATGTTTGTAAAGCGTTTTATGTGAAAAATGTTCCACACGGGGCTGATCACGACAGGACAGAGGAGACCGGGCAGACACATACTCTCACTCCAGATTTCCCAGAGCAACAGTCCCCCTGCCCCGTGACGAGCGATTCCTCCTCGCCAGGAGGGCTACAGAGATCATGTAAGGGCACATGGCTGCGCGGGGGCTTGCGGGGGCAGGCAGGGCGACATTATTTAGATGATGATACCAGATACTACTTGGCAGCAAACGCACAGCTCAGGATCTTGCTTGAATCCACGGTACAAGACAGTTCTAGAAGGAAAGCTCAGGAGGAGCTGGGGTGACCCTGTAGGAAGGAAAACAGGTTACATCCTGCAATACAGCTTCTTTGGGATGTGAGGACAAACGAACCACAAATACAGGAACACCTGTAAAGTGCACCCTGCAAGAAATTTCTCATTAATAATTAGGTTTTGTTGTTTCCTAATCTTTTTTTTGCAGAAAGGTATTTCTAGTTAAGCTATCTCTGCTATCCTTTCACCGACAGACCCATGTCACACAACAGTGACACTGGCATCTCTAAGACTTGAACCTGGCAACATAGACCACTGCTACTTCACTAATACATTTGCTAGTCCTCTATGTCAGACCAGATCGGAAACAGAGCATGAAACAGAGTTTTTAAAAACACAGTTCTATCCTGGTAAGTAATAGCAACTTGTTACTCGTAAGGCTTCTGTGTTTTGAGATTTTTCTTTTTATATTATACTCTATTGTATTTTTTCTTTACTAATGAAAGTCTGTACGTTTGAGTTCTCTTGCTGTAGCCCAAACCAGAGCCATATGAAAAAGTATAATGAGTTTTAACTAGTATGAAAATTGATTATTAAATTCTAATTGCAGAATCTCTGCTGTTGCCATGAAGTCTAAAAAAATTTCTTAATAGCTTTCCCCCCAAAAATCTCGACATTTTTAGGGCTGGCAAAACAACTGCACGTTTCATTTGGAAGGCAGCCAAGCACACAATGCTTTACAACCATACAAGAATTACTTCTAGTTAACGTCAACATAATCCTACTTCCAAAGAGGGAAAATTATAGAAGTGGAAATACTCTACTTGCAGAACAACCTGCAACATCTCATCTCTGCAAGAGAGGCTTACTGCACATTTTTCTTTCAGTACGGAGCTGTTCTTTTACAGATGCAGGATGAAACATGCGTTGGAGCCCTGTGGGGGAGCTCTGCAGGCCAGGGGCATCACAGTTCCCTGAGACCTTGGGTCACGCAGCAGGACAAATTATCAGTCAGCCTTTTAAAAGCTTGCAGTCACTCCCTGAATTCAAGTACAGTAGTAAGTTTTCATCCTCCAACAGTTTATGGACTCCCGACTCTTTCTCTATTGGAGATGCAAATCTTGTTAGAAACATTACAGTGATACGTGATCACAGTGACTTCTTTCTATTGTGCCAGGCTTTGTGGATCCCTTGGAAGTAATTCGGGGGCTACAGACTTCAGATTGAAAAACCCTCTACTTAAGGGACTACTAGTCACTTTATACCATCTAGTGGTAGTGACGTTTTAAATGGATTTTAGAAGTAATTAAAAAAAAAAAAACAACCTGAAACAGAATTACCAGTACCTTTGTACATTTTAATATCCCCATTGATTCTACTATGCCATATTGCCCCTGATGTATGCCGTTCTCTCAAAAAACGCCCTGAGATACATGCTAACATACCAACTTGATGGAATTTTCTGGCCAGAGCCTTCTCATGGTTGTTTTTGCTTCCCCCCCACAAAGATGTAATCACTCTGCCATCACAAGAAGCAGGAAGGAAAATATATAAAATATATTTAGCAAAACCAGTAAAATTAAAGTGGAACAGAAAATGCAGTCAAGTAGCAAACATTATGTACAGCAGCAGATTTTACAGTTTTTCCTACACATACCTCTACGCTTATTTCACACACTCTTTTTAAGGAGGAGGAAGAAAATAGAAATAAGCTAGTGTTAAGAAAGAAAACATTTTTTTTTCCTGAACGGTAAACGGGGTTTATCACTGTTTTTTGCTTTTGAAACTCCAATTCAGACTATATATACCTCTAAGAAAAATAAGAGGACACCATTTTCTCAGTCCCTAGAGTAAAATTACACTGTCCTCCTTTTACAGACTATAATGGTATTTTAAATAGTTACACTCACAGGATCTAGACATTATCTGGCCATCTTAAGGGATGTAGGTAACAAACATTTTAACCAAGATACAAAACAGGTATCCGATTTTTTCCAGCTTTCCTGAGGCTGAGTGGATTGTTTAAATACATGTGCGCTTATCAAAATCCATGTTACAGTACATTTTTAACAGTAGTTTGTTAAGAAAACATGAAAGTGCATAACAGCCTAAAAGCAGGCAAAAAGTACTTCAGAAGAACAGTCTCTCCTTAAAGTGGCAGAAGAATGTTAAGCCTTCCCCAAAGTAGTGTTGACCTTGTGTGAGGACATCAGTGATCTTCCTAAAGACTCCACAGTGTGGTGGTGGGGTTTTCGCTTTGGGTTTTTTTCTGAGTTACAACCATCATTTGAACGAACAAAAGACCACTCGAAGTATCGGTGCAGTCCTAAAATTAAAGCAAATGTCCTGACAACTTATTAAACCAAGTGATGAATAAGGCTTTCAAATCAACTTGTGTTGGAGTCTAGTGATGACTTTCATTCAGTAAACACCAGAGACTGGAAGCAGTCTGAATATGCCACAAACCCAAACTGCATCATCCAAAACAATACGTTAAAGCAAATCAAACATACGCGCCTTTGCAACCACGAACAGTAGGCCAGACACTGGGGAAGAAAAAGGGAAGTATATCGCACCCAAAGCTCTGCCTTACTCTAACGTGCAAAGGCAACAAAGCGTCAGAAAAATCAAATCTGATAACATCTGATAGATGTTAAGGTGAAAACAGTTGTTCCATGAGGTTCAAATATAAACGGGAGAAAAACTAGCAATGAGTTATATATCAGTCACAGTGGGTAACTGCAGCGTTCTGTTCGGAGATGTAGATTTGCCTGGAATGTTTCCCAAAATAAAGATTTTATTATTTAATTAACAAAACTCACACCAATAGTATCGCATTTCATACAATTCCAAAATAGCACTTTCTCTTTTCCCCCAAAAATGTGCTGATGAAATGGCAGGCTTTTACTCATTCTTGTCAGGGTGACATGGGATAACACTTGTATTATGGATTTCTTTTTCCTCTTACACATTAGCTTGATTTTTTTTTTTTCTCCACATAAGGTTGCAAAATTTTTACTTTCTTCTCCTCCTCCTTCCCTTTTCCAGTTCATGTACAACCTTGGTTGACCTGCCAGGCAAATTCCACTTGGAAGGTTGAACTTTCCTACCTTTCTGCTTATAATACATGGCAAATCAGCGAAGGGAAAAAACCCACCAACTCCACCACTCACGACTGAAACAAATATAAGTTTCATAAAGGCAAGATTGATGGGTTTTGCGTACATTTACACAAACAAGTGTGAATAAAGGCTTTGTAGCCAAATCATTCAAGTTTATTCCAGACCTTGTATTTAAGGTAATGCAGAATAGTTCCACTTTCTACATGAAAGGCTCTTGGATACGCCGCTGCTGTTAATCTTACTGGCTGCTTTCAGGGATTTGCTCAAAATTACCTTAAACATTTCTGTCCTTCACCAAAACACTCACTGAACTAAACCAGGCCAACATAAATATATAATTGCAATAATTTTACTTCTGAAACCAGTGAAGTTCTAGTGATACATACAGCCAAGATGCATAGCAAGCTGTCACCACCATAGTTGTCGCGTAGTTTTACTTTCAGGATTTGTAAAGGTGTTGGTTGTTTTTTTTTTTTTCCCCTTCTTTTTTTAAAGATGTGAATGCATGAAAGTAAGAGGGGAGCAATAGAAGATAACTGTAGTTTATCCAAATGTAATTGTATTATAGCACATTAGGAACTGCTGCCTTTAACTGAATTTTTCTGATATACATGAAGTAACATACTGTTGGATGTTGCTCACATGGAAACAGATTACAAGCCTGGAGAACATTTCTGTGCCAGATATCATCAGAAACTGTTTTGATTAAATCTACACAAAAAAAAAATTCAAGACCCAGAAATCAGAATTCCTTCTGGGTAGACAAACACCACCAATAACAGTGACCTGAGAAGTCACCATTAAACTTTTTTTTTGGAGGATGGGGGAAAAGATTAATTTGATTATATATTCATAGCCACTTCTGGTAATCGTAGTCCACTGTGAGATACTCAGGTTGCACACCTAATCACTTTTTTTTCTGTTGATGGACAAACTCACACCTTAAGTGCTGATGTAAATTAACGTTACCTCATCAACTTTAACTGAATTACTGTGCATTCACAGTAGCCAAAGAGCACAACGTGTAGCCTGAGGTTTCATAACACTCCTGTCTTTGTTTCTACCGTAAGGAGGTATAGCAAGTGCCATCCCAGGGATTCAACACAGGTGAGATTTTAGAAAAATATTAAACAAGAATACACACAAATCACACACGGCCAAAACAAAATAATAAAAGTCTTTAGTGGAAAACAATTTTATCCTCCTCCTGCTTATGGATCTTAAAAATACAGAAAGTGTTCATTTCAAAATTGAAAATTCAGTTGTGATAAGGCTTGATTACACAGCCATTTCCCAAGTCTTATTGCAACAAATTGTGAAATATTTCTATGCACTTCATATCTTCAACTGTACAGGTAAAACAATACTTGAAATCAACTTGCACTTCAATCCCTGTGGCTTTAATATATAAACTCAACATAGTACTGAATTATACATTTAAAATATTTACACGCTTGACCAACAGCAGTACTAGCATTTATTGACTTAAAACTGCATGTTCACTGCATGGAGGTTCCTTATTTTGCACAAAGGGAACAAATAAAAGAGGATTTTTTTTTTTCCCCCTAATTATGAACTCTAGGATGGTTCAATCGGCGATTGAAATGTGCTGGGGAATGCTATTAGGAAGGATTTTATTAATTTCAAGTATCAAGCTGTAATAGATTGGAAAATCACATGGGCAGTATCTTTCCCTTGAGGTTGGAAAGGTCTTCCAAATCTTTTATAAGAATGGCTTAAAAGGACAGGAAAAGCAGGATAGGGAAAGGGAAGAAATGGAAAAGCAGAATCTACTTTAATTCACTGAGGAGAAGGGAAAGCCAGGGATATCTTATTTCTCAGTTGCTAGGGCCCCAAGAAATCTCTCATGGAAAAAAGGGTTTTGTAAGACAGCCGAGAGCTTAAGGCTCTACAGCAAATCACACTTTGTGATTTGCTTCATGATTAGTGCTAGAAAGCATTAATCTCATTTACTGCAAAGAGGGCACAATCTACTCATATTAAAAGCTAATTTACGGGGGTGGGGCTGGCTCTTTAAATTTTAATTGATATCATTAGGCTTTGGTTATACTGAGTGACTGGAACAGATACGGGAGAAATAAGTGGTGTTTGTTCCTTGCAGGAAAGTGTAAAAAAACCAAACCCAAACCAAACAAAAACCCCTACCACCACAAGTGGCACTTGTCGCAGAGGCACCAAAGCCTGAATAACTAGCAACTGTCCTTTCACTATTTAGACCAGAACCGAGGCACACTGGTGGGGAATCTTATCTCATTTAAGAAGAAGCCACCACTTCAGTTGGCTGTAATTGAAATAACTACAATTCACAGCAAGCATTACTGTACTGCAGTAGACCAGTCTTGGGGAATACTGCACCACTGCTGCCTCTACTGGGCTTTATAATTATGAAAATCTTCTGTTTCCATTACAGTAAATCTTACACCTCAAAAAACTAAAATTAAAATATTTAATATTTACATAGCATCTCAGATCCTCAATGCATTTTATAGGCATAAGCTAATCCTCACAACATCCCTGTGAGGTAGGTAGGCATTATCGCTATTTTAACGACAACACAGTTCTAGCAACTTGCCGATAGCCACAGAGGATCCAGTGGAAAAACTGATACAAAATTAGAGGAGCCTGGCTCCTACTCCTGCGCTTATATTGATCAAGCTACTTCCATAAAAAACACCCCTTCTTTTGTAATTCTTTAACCAAAACTGAAATTACTTGAAGTGTTTTACAAGAGAAATGCTGCAATTTGTATTTTTGAATAGTTTTACAGCTCACAAATTAGAATTTGCTTTACCATTTAAAGAATTAGATTTTAAATGGACAACTGACTGCTCTGAGCAAGCTTATTTTCTAGAACTACATGGCTTACATATAAAGGGATTTACCCAGGTAAACACTGGGGCTTTAGTGAGTGCTACGCACTATCAAAGAGATGACTCTGATTCAAACCCCTCTCTTTCAACTAGTAGGATTTGGACATGCTGAGAAAACAAGTTTCTCGTTCCTGAGGAAAATGGTGAGCCCTTGATCACTAAAGAGTGAAACACAAATCTCTGGGCAATAAGTAGCAGATTCTGGCAGTAATTCAGTGAAGATAATTAAGGCATAAATGCACACGAAAGTGGAAGCTTCATGTAGTAGTAGTCCACTTCTCCCGTCCATGTGTACCTGTGCTTTCAAGAAGGTCTTGAATTTCACGACCCAACTAGATGGTCATGCTTGCCAGCATCAAAAATTGTAGGTTTAACAACAGAAAATTATTATGCCAGCATTAGAACTAGCTATTACAATGGGGAAGGAGCTGGCAAAATGGGAAAGAAGCTACTTGATTTCTAGTCTCAGAATGAAAACACTGGAGCAATAATCTGTATTAGCAAAAAAAAGTCTAAACAAATATATTTGTTACAATTGTATCATGCAGCATTTATAATTAAGTTTGAGTTGCCTTTTTTTTTCCCCTTCAAAAAACAGGTGCAATTTTAGAACCATTATTCACTTTGCACAGTGAATGGAAAATCAATGCAGTGATGCTATAAAAATTTCAGAACACTTACATGGAGCCAACTCTCAATGTTCACTAAAAATGGTCTACGAGTCTTTCCTATGGACTTGAATGAGCTTTTGCATCTAGATTTACAGCAACTGGATGTGTAGAAGATCACTGAAGGATTTTTTTTTTTTTTTTTTTTTTTTGGAAGGGATATAGAAGCCGAATAGTTTAAGTAGAAGCAGCCACCTAGCCAGCAGGAGTATGAATTAATAAAACGTATTCCCAGAACCTTTTGCAACAATTTCATGGATGTCACTAAGCAGAGACATCTTAGCATTTGCTCTAAAAGAAACATAAAATGGCATGGAAAGATCCCTGTTGAATATATGAGAATGGAAGAAAAATCAAGAAACAAGAAAGGAAGAATGTAACATCAAGCAGGAAAATGACAAAAACCACCTTACTAGGACAGCTTCCCTGTAACATATAATACTAATTTTAAATGAAGGGCAAAGGAAAGTTTTAAGCAACCTTCAAAACTAGTCTTTGAAAGTAAGTGTTCATACTTTAGCAAGTCTTGATAATCAAAAGATGCTGTGCGTCTCTGCTTGTTACAACACAATGGGCCTGATTAGAAAAGTAATGGGTATGCACGCTACTTTGTCCTGAATACTAACTCAATTTGTGCTCCCATTCATCAATCACAATATGCAAGAGGATTTCAAAATTTTAAAGTTAATAAATATTTTTAAATAGTGAGCCAGCTTTAGGATTACAAAAATGATAGTGACAGAGCTAGTTATAGAAGAAATGATGACTGAGAATATCAGTTATTCAGTCAGATCCGAAAAACTTGAACGTATTTGCTATGATCTCTTTGAAGACTTTGGCCTAGATATTTGGCATCGAGGACACCATGACAAACTAGCAGCTCCTACTGCCGCTTATGTTCCCAGGCTTTAATGCCTTTCATCTGAAAAAATGAGGTTTCAGAACTGCTGCCCTATCCAAGGTACAAACTCCGAGAAACTCCAGAAGCAGTTTCAAAAACATAGCGAAACCCAGACAAATTTAAAAAATCAGCCATCAGAACAGTTTAAAAACAGAAGGATGTGCCAGGATCATTATCTTTTGTGCAAGTGCAGAGTCAGGAAATCTTTTAAAGAAAGCATTAAAGTTTCAAGAAAAAAATTGAGAGCAATATCCCCAATCTAAAATACTATGCAAATTATCTTAGAAATAAAATACTAGCTGGGAAGGTACATTATCTAACAAGTTTTATGGTCACTTTTTCCATGTGTAAATCTGCCCTAGCCAAGTTTTCACATAAATTAAAAGAGGAAAGTATAACGAAAAGATGGCGTTTTTGGCCTTGTGGATCCATGCTTGAGACAGGTATGGATTTAACTAAAAAATAAAAAAGCCTTAGACCACTTATAGCACAGAATTAGTCATTTATATCTTTTACAAGTTCTGGCTATTGTGACTAATTTTGAGATGAATAGCTGAAGAATGGCACAGAGTTGCAAACATGATGCTATACATAGCCACGTAAAGGTGTATACTGTACATTTTATATAAATTTTAAAAATACATGGGAAATATTCAACACCATAATCTAGCAGAGGTCTTAAACAAAAGGGCCCACTTCCGCCTCCATGTATTTCCACAAAATATACTAGACATGCAGCATTTGTGTTTGCTTCAGTTTTCTCTGGCTCATGACTGGAGACAAAGCAGGCCTTGCTTTTGTACTCATGTGCTGCTCTCCCTTGTTGGTCCGCTATCCTCAGGGCACTATATTCTGCTGTCGTAATAGCTAAAGTCCTGATATAAAAAAAAAACGAGCAAGAGCAGAGCAGCTGGGAGGGCTCTGCAGAAGTGGAGCTAGATTCAGCAAAACCAAAAATCCCCCACAGCACTACACATCCCAATTACCTTTCTCAAGTCAAACAAATACTGCCCTTGCATAAAAGGGTTTGACACCCTTGTTCTAGCATAATTGTTTTAGCTAATGCCCCAACTTTAAAAAGTTTGCCAGTAATTTATACCTTTTGAGTTATTGCTTAAGCAAACAGTTCAGTGTAGAAATACATTGCGTTTGCCTGCAACCCCGGTACGAATCCGAACAGATACTGAAAGTAAAACTACACATGAACCTTGCATTAGACACTCATTCCAAGATGACACATCAACATGAAGGGCTGCAACAGGTACACAGCAGCTTAATGCCAACATCCTAAACCAACTCTGAAGAGGCAAATCTTGCCTTAAATTTCTTATCTAAAGTATATGAGCTTTTTTTTTTTTCTTCTTTTAAATTAAGGCAATGAAATGGCTACAGTTCCTAAAGTCCATTTTAGGGGAACAAAAATATACACCTTTTTTCTTCTGAACTTTAGGCAGCAGAACATAATATAAAAACCTGCATTGCATTAAACATGCAATGTCAGATTGATGTAGAAAACCAGACCTAAACATGAGTTAAAATACCATTTGGTTTTTCTTCCCCATTGGAACACAAACTCAAACTTTAATAAGAGAGGAAAAATAAAGCTTAAAATCAGCTAAACTGTTTAGAGCTTTGTATGTATCTGCATCGCACTCTAACATGATTTCGGGTAGAAAAGAAATCTGTATGTTTATCTGACCATTCATATTTTAAACCAGTGGGGGGGAAGGCACTGAATTTATTTTTCATTGTGCCCATATCTGTTTGCACATATATGGAAAAAAATTAAATTCAAATTTTCTCTTCATTCTCTCCCACACACAAGTATGACAGATTGCAGCTAACACGTAATAGCAGAAGCTGATTCAAAGTTGACCTCTCCTATTCCACTGTGTCATGTTCATACTTTCAGGCTCTCTAGAATCTGAGATGGCTGCAAAGAACCCAGAGACAGGTACAAGATTTAGTCAGCATTCAGCATTTCTCAGTGCATTTTGCAGAAAGGGTCTAAATTAGGCATAGAGTTTTGTTGTTTATTTTACACAGAGAAGTCCACCAACATTTGCCATAAATTCTTCTAAACTCTTTAAGAAGGCCATCTTCTGCTTACGGTCCAGTGTAGGAGGAGTGCTGCTTGCAGTAAGCTTGTTGAAGGCATCTGCTAACCGCTGGTAAATTACTGGATCTTGTTGAGTTGATAGCAATGTTTCAACTAGCTCTGAATATTCAGCCTGTTAAATAAACAAGAATCTTATTAACTTTAAAAAAAAAAAAAGATACAATATATACAACTTCTCTCATCAGGACAAAATCCAGAATCAAGGCTGTGACAGAAAACTATCAGTACCTCTCCGCCAGATAAAGCCCTTCGATCAGACCAGGTTTTTCAGTAAGGCTAAAGAAGCCTTTAGAGCTAGGTACAGTGCTTTGCAGTGCAGAGTAAAAAGAAAACTTTAAGGCACACCCTTCAAAGTGCCTGCTGCCTCTTACTTAGCATAGGCTTTGTCCTGCAAATGGCACTTCTCTTTCTTCAGGCCTGCCCCACATTTGGTGTGCTGTACCAACCGTCTCCTCCCACAGGTTTTCCCTACTCTAGATTCCCTTCCCTGGGACAGAGAGCTTAGATTCCTTTCTAAGTTTCCCACTTACGCTTACTTGGACAGAAACAGGAGACAAAGAAACATGTTAAACATGACTAAAAGGCCAGCGAAAGAACCGATGAGAGTTTTGAGAAAAGCAGCAGACTGACTGTAACGGGCACCTGGCTCAGCCGCTGTGGGGAACACCTGGCTACCTGGTGCGCAGCAGCGCAGCTCCCGGAGAGGACTTAGCAGAGACTATGGAAGCTTGTGCAGCAGGGGCTGAGATGGACACCTAAAAACTCTGCTGGGGGACAGGATCTGGGCTGCTACTGTGGACAGACTGCTGAGGATCATCCTCGGCCCTCAGTCTGTCACTGCTTGTTCAGCCACACAGCCACCAATGACACTGCCAAGGGGCACCTGGAGCAAGTCCACAGTGACTACTGAGCTCTGGGAGCAAGGCTGAAGGACACAGGAGCCAGAATGGCAGTCCCCTCAATTCTACTGGTGAAGGGCTTGGGTGGGGGTAGATACAACATGAAGTTGCCACCTGTGGCTGGTGTCACAGGGTCGTTTTGTCTTACATGATCATGAGTCCCTCTTTGAGGGATGAGGGCTGCTAACAAGAGAGAGGATCCATATGACGAAGTGGCTTAGGAACATCTTTGCCAAAGGCTTGCCAGCCTGCAGGAAGGGCTTTAAAGGGCGTGTTGGGGGATGGTGGTAACAGCTTGTAGGTAAGTGAAGAGACAGAAACCAAGAGTGGTAAGAACGCAAGGAAGTGTGATGGGTTTAAGAGTGCTCATCAGGAAAGATGAAACAGGTTGAAAGGAGGCCAACCTCAAATGTCTGTGCAGAAGTGCATTCAGCTTTGGAAACAAACAGGGAGAGCTAGAGCTCCCTGTGCAGATGCAGAGCTGCAACATCACTGCAGGCACGGAGATGTGGTGGGACAGGTAGTATGACTGGAGTGCTCCAATGGACAGCTCTTTGGAGCTCTTTGGGGAAGAAGAAGACAGAAGATTGCCATTTATGTGAAAGGGCAGCTCAAATTAAGGATGCTTTTCTATGGGCTGGACAACAATCTTATGGGTCACAATCAGAGGAGGGGCGGTAAAGATGACATCATGGTGGGAGCTTGTTACAAATCATGAAAACAGGATGAGTAGTGGACCATGTCATCTTCAAGCAACTGGAGGAAGTTTCCATATCAGACTTACGAGATATTATCTCCCTGACATTTGCTCAAATGCCAGATGAGCCACCCAGGGGTGACTTTGCATCTGCTACTGACAGCTAGGAAGAGCTGGTCAGGGATGTGGCAATAAATAGCAGCCTTGGCTAAAGCGATCATGAAATAGTGGAGTTCAGGATCCTTAGGAGAGCAAGGAAAGAGGGCAGGTGAGTACAGTCCCTGGACACCACAAGAGCAGATTTCAGCTTATTCAGGAGGCTGGTGGGTGGGACCCTGTGAGAGGGAGCTCTGAAGACAAAAGGGGCTCAGGAGAGCTGACAGGTCTTTAAGGACAACCTCTTCCAAACACAAGAATGCCCTGTCCAGATACTGAGGAAAACAAAATAAACACATCAGAACACCGACCCAGCTAAGCAGAGTTCATGACTGAACTCCAGTGCAAGGAGGACACATGCAGGAGACAGAAAGCAGGGACAGCTACAAAGGAGGAAAACAGAAACATTGTCTGGACAAGAACAATGACAGAAAAGCAAAGTTCAGCTAAAGCGGAGTTTGGCAAGACATCAAGGACAACAAGAGCAGCTTCTACCAGTACATTAACCGTAAAAGAAGGAACAGGGAAAATGTGGGTCCTGCCGCTGAATGGAGCAGGTGATTTAGTGGTAACAGACAAAAGATAAGGCTGAAATACTCAATGCTTTCTTTGCCTTGGTCTTCACTGACAGGTTTTCCCAGACTTTTATGACTAGAAACAGGGTTCAAGGAGGAGAGGAACTACCAGTAGTAAAGAGGATCAACCCGGGATCTCTTGAGAAATCTTGATGCATACAGGCTCATGAGACCTGACAGAATCCATCCAAGGGTTCAGAAAGCTGGCTTATATCATTACAAGGTTGCTCTCTGTCATCTTTGAATGACTAAGAAAATCATGAAGCAAGTAATCCTGGAAGCTATCTCTGGGTAGGTGAAAGAGAAAGGGATTGAGAACAGCCAGCATGGATTTACCAAGAGTAAATCATGCTTTACCAACCTGACTGTCTTCTGTGATGAAATGACTACATCTGTGGATGAGGGGAGAGCAGTGGATGCCTGATGTTAGTAAGCCTTTAGCAGCCTTGCACAGCATCCTTGTGCAAGCTGGGATTTTATTGTGTAGATGGGTGGACTACTACATGGGTGAAAACACACCTCTATCATCAGCCTCTAAAGAACTGTGGTTAATGGCTCATATTCCACCTGGAAGCTGGATACAAGTGGCACTGAGAGCTCTCATGTGGGCCTTGTCCTGTTAAATATTTTAGTCAGTGACCTAAGGAGCAGGACCTGAAATGCAGTCTCCTCGAGTCTGTGGATGAAACCAAACTGGGGGAGCACAGCCAGCGCATTCAAGGGCAGGACTGACATTCAGAGACACCTAGTCAGGCTGGAGGAATGAACTGACAGGAACCTCATGAAATCTAACAAGGAGAAATGCAAAGTCGTGCAGCCAAAACAGACCAACTCCCTGCAACTATACAGACTGGGAACTGACAGGCTGGGGAGCCGTTCTGCTGAACAGAAGGACCTGAAGGTCCTGGTGGACAGCAGACTAAGCAAGTCAGCAGTGTGCCTTGTCAGCAATAAACACTAGCAGCTTTATTTATTATTTGTCTTCATGCAGCACTCATTAGATTAGATGTGGAATACTGCATCCAATTTTGGACTCCTTAACACAAGAAGGATATTGATGAACTTGAAGGAGTCCAGTGGTGGGCCACCAAGACTGTCTGGCAGGTGCTGAAAGCACATGAATTGTAAGGATAATAAAGCATTCAACAGGCTGCTCAGAGAGGCTTTGGAATATCCATCTTGGAGGTTTTCAAGACAGTTAGAAAAAGTCCTGAGCAACTTGATCTGAATTCAGTGTTGACCCCTGCTTTGAGCAAGAGGTTGGACTACAGACCTCCTGAGGGTCCCTTCCAACCTGAACAATTCTATGATTTGCCAGATGCACAGTAACTAACCACTCTCCTTTAACAAATGACTGGTTTTCAGGGTTTAAGTGTCTAAATGACATACCTGATGCAAGCACACTAATGTGTAGAATGCTTCACCTGCTGCAGTTGTCATTTCTGTATTGTGCTTCTGAAGTACCAGCATATCAAAGACCATCTGAAATCACAAAACAGAA
Organism: Platalea leucorodia; assembly: GCF_965183815.1. Classification (NCBI taxonomy): domain Eukaryota; kingdom Metazoa; phylum Chordata; class Aves; order Pelecaniformes; family Threskiornithidae; genus Platalea; species Platalea leucorodia. The sequence goes on from NC_138824.1 coordinate 19,893,960, forward strand.
GTAGTTATGGAAGTGTAAACTTAACTTTCTACTTCACCAACATTTGCTGCTGAATCTCATCTTCACTTCTGATAATAATAATGAACATGCATTTACAAACATCCAAGTTTGTTGTTTGTTTTGTTGCCTTTTTTTTTTTTTAAATTTAGGTATCAGTAATTGGAAAGCCTAGTTCTTTTAGAAGTCAAGTCTTGTTTCTCATTCTCTCAGCTTGGCTGCTGTATGCTTTTAGTGAGCAATCCCCAGAAGTTTGAATGCCAGTTTGGTAAGAAAAGATGTCTCAAGGAAAACTGAAGTCTTTACAAAATCAGAAGACACAAGTTCCCCAATTACTTTGTTCCCAGTTAGCAGGAACCTGGTTGCTACCAGGTCACTCCAAAATTCGATGAGATAGAGTAGATGGCCCTAAAAGGAAAGTACTAAATATGATACCGGATTAAGAAAACGCATAATTCACTGGATACATTGAATAAATGACAGCATTTTCTTTCTAGTTCCCAAATACGCTTTTTTTCCCCCCCCTCTCTCTTGTTTTAGTACTCTACCCAGCCTCCAGTTCACACAATTCTGGAAGCTTTCTATTTCACAGCTTTCACAGTAAATGTGAAATTTTTCAATCAGGTTCATTCTAGAGCTCACGTGCAGAGCATGGATAAATATAAATTGTGTTCTGAGTGGCTCAGGTGTTTTGTTGATTGGCAATAAGTAATTTCCTTCCTCTATGCCTCCATCCTCCTTTGCACTCCAGTCCTTCATGCTCTCTTTCTTCTTAAACTGCCAGTTTTTTAGGTAACAGGCTGTTTCTTACTATATGTGTGATCACGATTAACCCAGTCGGATATGATCACTGTTTGGCCTCGTGATGCTACCTGTATGCAAAAAACCAAAGGAACACGAAACGCAGATGCCTTACCTTAAGAAAGTGCCTTGTTGCTAGAAAAAGGGTTGAATCTGTTTCTTGTGCTTTTGCACACTGTTCTGCTAATGGTGTTACAGCCTCCAGACAGAGCTGGCAAACCTCCGAACTCATTCTGGTAATGGGTGTTAAAGAATCAAAGTCAGATTTCAATTAAATTGTGGTAAAACTTCCCAGTGGTGTCACTAGAAAATATTTTAAATGCTTGTATGTTCCAAGATTTCTTTTTACTATAAAACTGTTAATTAAAAAATTAAATTAAGAAAAAAAAGAAAAAGGGGAAAAAAGAATTCCAACTTTGTTGCCTTCTTGTATTAGCTACACGCCCTAAGGTAACATAACCCTCTGACATAACATTTTCAGAAAGAGTCCCTTATGGTCAAGCTCATCTGTTTCTGACACGTGCCACAGATTAGTGAAAATGGTACTCCCATTATGAGAGGGAGAGCCCATTGGCACCCTGACAGGAAATGCTCTGGAGCCAGCCCAGTAGAACAGCAGCAGTGTTTTGTATTACCAGCTGAGAAACTAATTCAGGAATGGCTTTGGGATACCAGCTGAAGGCTTATGAAGTTACACACTCTGAAGTGAAGTAATGGAGGAGGCAGGAATGGCTGCCAGAAAAAACTTACATGCTAAACCACTTAAAGGCTGCATTCAAGCAACACGAGTTGGAGGAAATTCAGCTAATACTAGAATCTCAATAGCCACTACAGTGAAACTCCCAATCACCAGAGAGCAGAGAGTAAGAGTTGATTACCAATATATAATTATAGATACAGAGATTGACAGAAAAGGAAAAAATGCAAAGAAAAATAAAATCAGATTTTTAACAGGTCCTTATAAAAGCAACTCAGATTTTTAAACACTTCCAAGCTCTAAAAAGGATACGATGACATCCCTAACTCCAGTGAGTACATTAGGCTCTTAAAGAGGTCCTCTGGAAGTTGTGGAATTTTCTCAGGGAATATCTCACAGATGAAAGTGATTAATTTGTAATATTGGTTACACAGGGATGGAAACTGTCAAAAGAAAAACACGGTAATTTTAGAATCAATCGTAACTATTCTGACATAATTTCCATCTGTACAAAGAGACAGGACTGATGCTTTCCACTGAAGAAGAAAAGACAATTTTAGTAGACAACTTCAGAGTCATTAGAATGGCTACAACTTTATTAGCAAACACTGTGGTACAATAAAAAAGATTGCTAAAGTTAAGCAGTTGATGGTGGGAATCTGGTGTCTGCTCTTTACAAATTCAAGGAGTTTTACTTCAGGCATGAGCAAGTCTAGGCCTGTGGGGTAAAAGCCTTGGTCACAACAGAGGGGCTCCTAGGGTACATCCTTTGACTCAGTTTCATCTAAAATGGATGTAGCTCTCCTGCTCAGCGAGCGCTACCACATGAGAAAACATGTTCAGAGGGGACCACTGAGATACACTTCAGAAGTGTTCCCCTGATTCAAAGTAAAACGTTAACACAGTGCAACCCAATGAAATAGTGCCAGTCCGTTGTTTCGTATCTTACTGTTCTACTGACAAGCTGCTGACGTCTATGGTACGAAAGCCAGCTGTATTGTGAAAATAATTAAAGGTACTACGTGCTCCCAGATTTTTTTTTTTTTTTACTAATATCACTGTTTATACTCCCTATCACATTTCTGACACTATCAGAAAAAGGATTCCACAAGCCACGTTTCAGGTTTGGCTAATTGTTGACATGCACGGACTCACTTTTAGAAGAAAAAAGTTTTGTTTAGGCCCCTCAAACATCCATTTTCTCGGCTTACAATATTTCTTTTCAAACAGTATGTAGAACTACGGAACAGTTATTTGCATTTTTGAAAGCCTAGAAAACTCAAGTTATGGAGGTGGAATGCATATAGGAATGAATTCTGGGAATTCATTACTATAAAGCTTTCATATTCTAGCAACTACATGTAAAAATATACTTACCTTCAGCAGATCCTGGGACATTAGAGGCAGAACTAGATTAACCCCATATAAGACAACATCTGCTGCTGATACAGATCTATTTGTAGCTTGCCCAGGCTCATGTCCTCTAAATACTTCATCTGTAAAAAAAAGACAAAAAATGTTTTGTATAAAATGAGGATTAAACATATTGAAGGAAGAGTCCCATTTATTTATAATGAAGACATTTTTAAAAATAGGACTATTCCCCTCTCCCCAAACAAAAACACGAGGCACTGTATTAAAATAGAAACGTAGTGAGTGGAGGCTGCCACATCACTCTATATTTATATTCATTAGGACTAAGCATTTCATAACCACGTGTCCCAGATGGCATGCTAAAACAGAACACTTCAGATACTATGAGGGCTCCCTTCCATTACAGAACATGGCATTTGTTTCTAGTGATAGCTGCTTCATGCCTGCACACATAAACAGACAGCGAGCAAAATATTACTGCTTTTTTATACTTTATATGTATATTATATATTTACCTATGTTTATATATATTTTGTAAATACAAGGATGAAAAAAACGGGGAGAGTTAATGCAGCAAATTCTGTAGTTTAGACGCTGCCGAGCTTTCTCCAGTTACAGGCAAGACCCACCTTTCCCATCAACTGGCAGTGACCTTACTTTTACATTTCCTGCATTGAGTCAGCAACAGTATGCAGACAACTTTCAATACATTTGATCTCTGGTTATTACATTTAGGTAGTATTCACATTCTTTAGTTTCACGGTAAGTATTTTACAGTGTTTTCCATGCAACTAACTTCCAATGTCTAACCTCAAAGAGAACATGCTACATGGCACTGAGTTGTCTATTCAATGGACAAAGTCTAAATCTGGTTCTGCATTTGTGTTGTGCATGCACGACAAAAAAACTAGACTGATGCACTGAATTTTGGAGTACAAGGTTCTCTCTTTCAAGATGTACCTCAGAAGAGCAACGAACACCATCAAAACAACCTAGGCAGATTCAGTTTGTTACTGAGCAAGTTTTCTGTGCAAACTGTATAGGACATGGTGAGATCTGAATCATGCAAATGTGTTTCAACTTATTCAAAAGCAGCGCAGCACAACTAAGCTAGAACTGGCAGATCATATTCATGACTACTGCAATTTTAAGTGGCAAATATTCGGAAGAAAGTAACAGGCTGGGATACAAAAACAGAACCCTTAACTACACCCACATACCATAAAGCATGTTCTGTGAATGAGGAATACAGAAAACCCTCAAACGTGATGGAATTTTAATGAGCTCAGCATTTCACAAAAGTTGGATCTTGTACTAGGATGATAATCCATCTGCCCTCTTGCGGTAATGTACTATTCTGACTTCTCTATGGATTTTTTTGTTAGAAAACTGCTGCTACTACACGTTCAGACTTGCAACATTTAGATTTCAAGCTGTTTCATACATGCCCTATTTATTTTATGAGAGCAATAATAATTTCAGATGCTAGAACACTGTGAAAAGTCCTTCCTTTGCTACTGGCACATTAAATAGTAATTTCCATATCCTGATCTAATCAAGTCTAAACTTCAGTTTTCACTTTACCTGAATTGAACACATGCCCCACAATGGTTTTTACAGTTTAGAACACAAGCTGTGGTTCAGCAGTTACCAATTCCTTCATACCTGTATCACTGAAATCTATGAATTCTTTTGATAGAAGGTTAGTGAGAAGCTCCATAATAAGGAGGAGATCTTGGTACTGGTCTTCTTCTGCTGTAACATCTATCCGTTGTCGACCTAGATTATTCTTGGAATACACCTGGAGCAGCGTTAGGCAGGCCTCATACAAGTTCATGGCTTTGGCCTATAAAACAATGTTAGATAATAAGAAAAACTTCCACACGCTAAAAGTGACACACTTTGTTTTAAGATGGTGCTACTTGGTTGATGATACCTCAAGATTTTAATTTCAGTTATATAACCACTTTTTGTAACAACTGCACACAAAACCATCAAGGGAACAGCCACTTTAAACAATAAGAACACTTACAGCCATATACTGATGTGCTAACTGTTGAAACAGCAGAACATTACTTTTATCAATTCCTCCATCTTATCTTTTTTTTTGTTGTTGTTGTTAAGAGTGGCTTGGGACAGCACTGCAATTCTCCTCGAAAAGCCTTCAGAGAAGTCTGATATGGTTAAAAAAAAGTATTCAACATGGTCTGCACTCTTTTGCCACCCATGCATCAAGTTAGATTAGTGATGAATTATGGTTAAGTTTATTGGTATAAGAACACTTTCGATCCTGCTTTTAGTCTTTGCAAGTGTATGTTTTTAAACAAAGGAATTCCTCTAACAGGTGTGACCATATAGAGTTTCTTTCTCTATAGAATCTAAAAATCACTATCCTTTATTTTGTTTCAGGGATAGTACTGTACACACACGTACACGCACATACACACACACACACGCTCTTCCCCTCCTTCCCCTTTTGGTTGTATTTACCTCTCCAAGATAGCAAATTTGTTTATGTGCAACTTCAACAAAGACTTCTATTATGAGATTAACAGTCTCTGGTGTGTTTTTGTATACTTCCATTAATCCAATGCAATTATTAAGGAAGTCCATTAGGAAATTGAAGAGAATTGCTACGTTATCAATCTGGGTAGCCTCAGCAATGCCACAGAGTGCTTCTAATGTAGCAGTGATCTCCTGTTTCACTTCCTCCTCCTGACAGATCTGCTGAAAGTTTTCTTGGTTTATCACATTCAAGAATCGCTGCTGAAGTGGCTGAAGAACCTTAAAATTTTTTAGAAAAGTCACATTAATACAAGCATACTATCACGTAAGATGTGAGGTGTAAGTAATTTAGCAAGCTCATGAGTTGCTTTTGGCATGGCAGTACAAGAATCAATCGCTTCCTGTTTCCAATGGCTCAGTTATGTTATTATCTGTCACATTAACATAAGCTGAAGTGGTAGGGATTAGTGATTCTCATTATCCATCACCACCTGCAGGCTGGTTTCAAAATGAGCACCACCGTAAATATTTTTTTGTTATTTTGTAGTCTTTAAACAAATGACGATGACTTCCTCTGGCTCGCAGTATTTCATTCTCTTCCAAATTCAGTATTAGGGGAAAAAATTGTTACAGTTCATCAGTGAAAGCATTAATTAAGATTCATGTTCACAATTATCTTTGTCTTATTATGATTCTCAATAGTGCAACCTCTTTTGTAATCAGCTGTGTTTGGAACCAATTTAGAAACTTCCATAAAAATAGTTAAATGCTTTTTCCAATCACTTCCAGTGCATTATAGTCTTACCTTCAATCACTAATTTCATAGCTTTGCTAATAAAAGCAAGTTTCTTTCAGAAGGCCAATGCTTTACAAACTCATGCGGTGCCCACTGATCACTTTTCAGCTACTTTCTAGCACCAATCTTCCTGGTATTAAATATCGGAGCTTTAATGGAGCCAGGGCACAAAAAGCTGGTCAAGGCTCTTAATTATGTTCCACATTAGCTTTTTACTTACTGTCATTATCATTACGTGAACAACTGAATAATTCGTAACACCACCAAATTAAATTAAAAGGAAGAAATGACACAGTTCCAAGGGAAATTCTTAACTTTTTATAATAGTCTCTTTCAAGTGTACTGCTGTACTGGCTGTTTCATGAATCCTCCAGGTAATGCTTAGTTGTTTCTGTTTAGGTTGTGATGTTTTAGACATAATTTTTGGCAGCTCCTGGTGCTGTACAACTGTTGACCTTCAAATACAGAATCATTTAAAAAATTATCAATATTACATATTCAAAATCAAAAGATTCTGTACGAGTTGATTTTGTGTCACCATAAAATTCCCTAAACTAAGTTTTTTGTACTACTTGCTAAAATGAAGGTGACAGAAGCATAAAAATAGCTTACCTCTGTCCAGTATTGTTGCTTTGTTTCCGTATCCATATGAGCAAAACCTCCTAAAACTAAAGCTTTCATTAGTGTTCTCTGCACAGAACTGGACAAATAGTGAAGAGGAGGGCTTCGCCTTGCAAATTGTTTAGCTAAATTCCACCAGTTTTCACACTGAATAACTAAGTTTGCCCTAGAAGAGGGGAAAAACAGTTTAATTAAAGAAAAGACTTCACAAAATTGTATGAACAGAGCGCATCAGGTTGCTAGCAGTTGTCAGAAGATTTTTTTTTTTTTTTTTAAATTTTAATTCCTTTATTCTAAGGCTAAATCGCCTTGTGACTTTCATCTTATTAATGCCTCACCCCGAAGATTTCTAAAGTATATACTCTGAAAATAGCTCAATTCATATGGGAGAAAAGCGGGGAAGTGCTTTAGTTTTACACACGTACACACACAGAGTTAATGGACATATTGCATGGATTAAAAGCTTAGTCTCATTATGTCATGATAAAATAAGCAGTTTATTCCAAAACTAGCTCCTGTCGCTTTTAATTTTTTTTAAAAAAGAAAATTCCTTAAGTGTTTAACTCCTCAGACTTCAGAACAGTCTTTCAGCAGACTGTGAATGCATAATTGCATGTATAATTGCACGTCAGTTCACAAAAGTAAAACATTCAAGAATTTCCTGCTTCACAGTTTGCAATACCAAAGAAAACTTTGAAATTTGTCCGAATCCGCCAAATCCTGGATTTTTAAAAAAATTTTTATATGTTTACAAAACACATTTTATACTGACTTAGCCAGTATCTGAACTCTAAATCCAGAAGAACTTATTCAACAAAAATAAACAACAACACAAAAATCCTTGCAATAAGAGTGGAGACCAGGAGAGTTTTCCTTTCTCTCTGTTTTAAGAGTGAGGCACAAAGGTAGGGGAAGGAGAGTGCACTTCTAAACAATAAGAAAAATCAGATTATGTTTTGTCAAACCTAGGTCTCACTCCTCACTTTGTCAGACAAATTTTTCCCACTTAAAGTATGTTACTAAAGTAATTTGACTTACAGAGACATGAATATGAAGTGCCCTATATCTGGATTACTTTGGCCAAAAAAATTTAAAGGAAGCAAAAGAAATTTTTTGACTTCCATAGGTATAGCAACTTACCGCTCTCTCCTTTCCACTAATGTTACTAGCAGTTGTACAGTATCATTTGCAAGGTCCTGCTCTGAACTCCACACTGCCAGGTTACTGATCACTTTTTCTAAAAGGTAACCCACAATCCACTGGGAACCCTCTGTATCAGCACCAAATGCTGTACTAAATGGCAGACTTATCTATAAGAAAAGCATTAAAATGAGTGAGTTTTACAGAAGCCAGAACCCCAAAGTGTATGGTAATCATTGTCAGCAAATTCTTTTCAGGCTGTCACTTCTTCCCTACTTAAAATACACAAATGTTACACAGACAAAGGCAAAGAATACCCATAATAGGAAAGTCTTTGCCAAATTTATCTTGCAATTTTAACCACAACACCTAAAACAAAGAAAAGTTCCAACCTCATTACAAAACCAGGTTTGAGTATGTCTAGCTTTTAATGCCAATGAAAGTTCAAAAGCTTTAAAAATTAAAAGATCCCCAAAGTGTTTCCATGAATTTACGATGAGATTCCTCAAAATTCAGTGATAAAAATTATTACAAATAAACCTAGCTGTTGATCTAGATTGACTCTTGTAAAAACTTATTTTCATTGCAATTTTTCTGCATCTGCTTTCTGCAGATTCTTCCTTCAATCTATATATCTTTCAGGAAAGATGTCGCATTCTGGTCCTGGCACATTAAAATATGCTTCCTTGAAATGGCCTGTTCTCCTATCTTTAAAAAAAGTTTCTCAAGAGTGAAATCCAAGGATTTTGTAATAATAGTGCAGGGGCTTCCTGTCAGCACACCACTAACATTTCTAACTTTAAAACTCATAATATATATGTGACTGAGCATAGGGCTTAAATAGAGGTTTCAATCACTCTCACATGTCAACACAAACTAAACATGCCCATTTCCTAGATACGCTATTTTGTATCTTCACATTGTTTCTCATGTGGATCTCCTTCTTGCATGCTCTCCAATTCCTCCCCAACTAGTACCTTTACGAATTCTTCTCTCTGCTGTAACTACAAGCTGAATAACATCATTCCAAGTATTTACAAGTCTTTGGTATACCTATTTTTGTTAAGGAGGGGCCTCCTGAAGCGTTAGTATTCTTAGTTGCTTCAGTAGTGGAAATAAAGGGGAAGAGGAGGACGCTTCCTTCACAAAAGTTAGAGCCAATAGGACCTCCTCAGGATGAGTGGCCTCTGTCAGCTAGCTGGATTGCAGTTAGTTCTATAAGCAAAATCAGGATCAAGGTCTAATCGTGATTAGTGCTGTCCAAACAAGATAAGAAGTTGCCCTTTGCAAAGAATGCACCACTGAAATCATGATATATACAATGAGAACATATGAGAATGGGGAGAGGAGAGAAAGTAGCATGACATTAGCTAATGTATACTACCTTGTGATTGTGTTAAATATCTAAGTCAGAATCATGACCAGGTTACTCACTAAATCATCCATCAAGGGCAACCACTGTATTAGAGATGAACTGTAAGATCTGATGGAGAGTGAGAAGCAGCTTATAAAATTGTCAGTGAGTTTCACCCACTATGCAGCTTGAGAACACGCTGTGCTATTCTGCTATGGCAATGGCCACCAAAAAAAAAAAAAAAAAAAAAAAAAAAAAATCACATTTGCACCAAAATGTGCAAGAAGGGTCCTTTAACAACTTGTATTTCTAATTAAAAACCTGAAGAAAACATTGACTTTTAAACAAATTCCAAAATAAACCACAACCCATTTAACATTAAAAATGCTTTATCATTGCACTTTAAAATAGCTACACCAACATCTGCATTCACAGGATAATATTATTGCTAATACTCACCAATTATTTCATAAAAGTTATATCCTTACCTGATCATACAGCTTTTCATCTACTAGGAGGTAAGTCTTTGCCCAGCGCTTGAGGAACCATACAATATCTTTGCCCATCTGGGGGCTCAGGAGGTGCGTGAGATTTGCTCTTATTGCTCTAGATTCTACTTCTGACACTCTTAAAATAGCAGATAACAACCTGCAGATTTAAAATACAATGAGGATGCTGAGAGTGGTTTTTGGAGAAGCAACACTACTACCGAACACATTTTTCATTAAGTATGACAGAAGGAACGGGATAACACAAAGTAGCTCTTCTCTAATGAAGTAAAAAGCACCTGAATTTATTGTTTCTTTAAATGCAAGGAGAGAGAGAGAGAGAGGATAGACTGGCAAATATCCTCCAAAAAGTCAGAATATGCATTAAAAGATAGGGTGATAATCTTTGACATCAAAATTACTGCAACAAAGAATCCTCGCAAGCATTCTGCCATCAAGGGAATGAAGACAAATGGACTACTTGGAGTGCTTTGAAAAGCTTTTTTGAAAAACTGATTCTCCCTTCCTTGCATCATCAAGCTTAGTGTGCAGCTTTTGCAGTGTGGTGCATACTAAAGAGCAAATACAGAAATGATCGGTTATTTCTCTCTTTTTTATTACTGCAGAGAAACAGTCTGAAATAGCAGATCACCAGGTGATTGCATTAATACAATCAGTCCATAAAACTACACTAAATAGTAGCTTTTGTAGTGCATCAATTAAATTTGGTAAGAATGTGATAGTGCACAAGGAATTTAGAAGTTGACAGTGGTCTATTTCTTGAAGGCGTTCCAGAGCTATTGCAGAGAGCCTCAAATCTCTGCTTATTTAGATCTGATTTTATTCCCATCACCACTAAGACACTGCATGAAGAAATCCTCTTTGTTGGCCACTTCTTGAAGCTGCCAATAGTATCAGTGAGCAGTATTCAAACTTCTAAACATTAGGCAAATCATTGCCAATGAAGACTCATTTTTCTAGCCTCTTCCAGAAGAAGAAAACATTAAGTACACAAAACAACTAATTGTGGGTGAAGAATCTTCCACGTCAACTAGAAGTGGAATGCAATCTTCTGAAGTGTGGGAATTCAAATTGAGGAGTCCTTTGTGGGCATCAGCCTTCTTGCAAAAAGAGAATGGAAATCCCCTCCTGCTTCTTTTATAGGCTAATAGTGGTACGTGTACGTAAGTGACAACAACTCCTCCCGCACCGAGGACCAACTGAGCTGCTACTGCCAAGTTGGGGCAGTAACTCGTGTTCAAAGTAGACAAGCTCACTGATGCTCTGGGAAGCGTTTGCTTAAGGTGTACCTGTGCTGAATGAATTATAGACCTTGTAGTATATTATCTAAAGATTTTGATGTACCAACTTTTTAGTAATTTAAGTCATTTTAAGGACTTTCTGTAAGAAATAGATCAAAGATGAGTTTTCAGTAGAGATATAAAAACATTTCTGTTTATTCCAAAGACTTTGGCTCATGTCCTCTGTTAAGACTATTAGGTCAGCAATCTAGTCATTTCAGCCTTCCCATCTTGACTCAGTTTTATCTGTTTTGATGCCTTACTCTCATTTTTTTTCAGTCCTCCCCTGGATCACCTCAACTTGAAATACTATCTGTATTTACCCTGCCTTTCTCTACCCTAAAAAAAATATCATGTCATCTTTTCTGTATTTTCTTAATCTCTTTTACACCATTGCTTTAATATGTCTGTTATAAAATCATTCTCATAAATTATTTGCTCTTACTTTAATACTAGTTAAGAGACATTTCTTTTCCAGTGTTCAGTGTTTACATATTGCTTGTTTACTTTTCAAGTTCACAGAAGTCCACTCACATTCTCACTTTTTTTCCCCTCTGAAAAGGCATTTAACATACTTAATAGCACGAGACGCATCCTTACCTAATTACAGAATCAGTTCTGTTGTACCCTGGGATGGAAGAGGCCTTTTCTCCTGGAGATCCCAGAATCTGAAGTGTTGTATTGATGTCAACCTCAGCTGAATGTTTAATGGAATATTCCATTACTTCTGGAGGTATTAGCGGAGTCTCTCCCTGAGTATCATTAGCCAAGAGGTAGCCTTACATTAAAAAAGAAAGAGTGATCACAACTTTCTACCCTAGGTTAACTTACGGCTTTTTGATTAGAGAATCCATTGGCTTAACTGCACGCATCACACCAGAATCAAATGTTTGTACAAACCCTGACTAACACTGTTTAAATACGTATAAGTTAACTTTAGAATCCTTAAAGCCATTTAGTAGAGAAGAACCTAAAGAAACCAAGACTGGAAAAGAAACCACCAAATTAAAAAGCAAATAAAAAAAAGAGAGATAAGCTTTGTTTCATGTAAAAGTACTACAGTCAATTCAACTGGGGCGGGTGGGAGCAACGTTTTGTTGTCACTTCTTTCTCCTTCTGTTATGTGATAAAAAGCACCTTGATTTTACAGGTTCCCCACCAAGTCCACCTCATTTGGGACTTCAGTTCTGCTAACATTTCTAATCTGTCAGAAGCTTTCAGACACCAAGCACATGTGCTATAATAAAGTTTTCCTTGCATAGCAACTGCAGATCTGGTGAAGCATGGATTTTTATACAATACTCTCGTGTCCAGATAATTAATATTAATTCCAGCTTTAGTCATAGTTTTCAACGTCTGATCTCATAACCATCTGTGACCTACAAATACAAACTCCATCCCACAGTGATATGAAAATATTATGAACACATTCATGTCAACATCGGAGCGCGACTAAAACATCAGATGTTCAAAAAATATTCACAAAATATTTCATAAAGTATACATTTCTCCTAACAAAGTACAGACGCTGTCTTGGTTGTTGTTATTCTTTTGCAAACAGATGAAAGATAGTTCCATCTAAAAATCAAAACCTAAAAGGTTCTAAATTCATGTTCCCCGAAACATAACAAAATGCCAGGATCATCAGCACTGAGAGATTCTGGAACTTACTTGATTCTTTGCCACCACTGAGTAATACTGTTATCCTGATTCCCTTATAAAGTCATGTGCCCCCAGACAATACAACTGATTTCATGAACGGACTAATTTCTTGAATAGGTTGACTGATAACACATCTCAAAAAATCTATAACAAAATTAGTTGCGGGAATTTCCAAACGACATACCTCATGTAAAGATTTCAACAGTCTTTTAAAGATAATGTTCATGTTACTCAAGGCAGATGAAAGTAAACCAAAGACTTTGCGAGTAGTGTATGTAAGATGAAAGCATCATAAGGGATAAAATGTATAGTCAGTTAAGAGTAGTTGATAAACAGAGATTTTATTTTTTTTCCTGGAGCGTTCCAGCTGCAATAAGAATCCCAGAATAATTACTGTTTACAACTGTTCACTAACCTGTGACTAAAATAAGCCAATGAATATCCTCATACAGGTCATCAAGCACTTTATTGTCAATTGAGCCTGATGCTGGTGAGGCAAGTAACTGCTGCTGATGTCTTTGCAACTGACCATGGAGCCTTGTCACTCGGTCTTCTAATAAACTGTGGACAAATAACAATAAAATGAACTTCACTGTGTTAAAATTGTTTCAGCAAAGTCAGGCTTTTAATATTTGATGGCTTTCTTGGTTTTCATTCATGACTATTTATTTTTATACCTTGTAAGAAGAGGTATACAGTGTTCTGCAGCAATTCTCCCCAGCATGCCTACGCTGGCCAGCTGGTCACAGAACTGGTCTCTGTCATCTTCCTGCAGTTCACTTATTTCTTCTTCTTCCCGAGAGGCCACACCATTGGCAGTCTTTGGTTATTTCAAAAAAATTAGTAGCAACCAGTTAGCGTTATACTTGTTAAATTTTATCATCACCACAATTTTCTACATGATTTTGACTTTTTCTTTCAAGGTGTTTTGCATGGATGAACAACAGACTTCTTGTACTAAATTAGACCGAGAAGAGTTAAACAGAGGAGTAAACATGGCTTCATATTGTTTTGAAATCAGCATTTCACAAACTTATTAGCAAAATGCCACATTCAGTTAATTGTATATTTGCTACCGTTTCCAATAGTGTTCTCAAGTCAAAAGATTCACTGTTTGTGAAGAGTCAAGGGTAAGAGTTGTGAAAATTGATACTTGTTATTAATAGGATAAGCACAGGCTGGACAATAGCAAAACAGCTTCTTCAAACCACAGGGTATGTAAATCAGCTCTGTTGAGCATCCACTGCTAGAAGTGCAATATAAGGTACTGAGTGACTCTGGCTCACAGAGGTGGTCTGCAAACCCAGTGGTCAGAAGATTGCTGAAGTACATTTGCATTTCAAATCACATATATAGCAGACCAAGAACCATTTTAACCATTGGAACTTCCATGGATTCCCCTGTTCATTAGTCAAAGATAGTGTTCTCAGTTGTCTGAGATCTTCCATAAATCACAGAATAGGTAGTATTTTTCATGATGAAATGAAAATCATCTCTTTCATTAAAGATTTTCCATAACCCATTGTCGAGGGGAAAAAGCTTTAAAAAGTAAATGCTATAACCTCAGGGAAACAGAAGACTGATAGCAATCATCATCATCATCATCTCCTCAGTTTTATTTCTTGCTGATGCAGAAGTTGCACTCCGATTTCTCAAAGCTTATCTTGGCTGCATTATAAAACTACTTAAATAACAATGAGACCTAATTCCTTGAAGAGATGAACCATTACATGTAGAAACTAAGTATCGATGTTAAAACATTTTTAAAAAAATCTCTTAAAGAATCATAAAATTTACACAGCTAAAAAAGTAAAATACAAGTGACAGAGAAAGCTATCACTCTGCTTTGTTTCTATAAAGGCTCTGGAAAACTGAATCCACACACAGCTCCTTATCCGAAGTGCTTTTAACCCATCTTTTCTTTATGTAACCCAGCAAATCATCCTCTTTTGGCAACTTCAAAGTTGCAGCTGTTTACTGAAGAGTGAAGCCTCTGCTCTCAAAGCAGAGACTACAAGTTCCTGTTACTGCTTTGATATCGAACAAGAAGCATTCTGAAATGCCAGCTGTGGCTTTTAAAAGGTTACCCATGGGATAAATGACTTATCTCACAGAATGACATGAATTAACCTGTGTATACAAGTTATGTCAAGACCGCCTGATATGAATTCAAAGTTCCCTTGTGAAATATTTCTCTCTGTTTTGGCACTGTTATTACCATCTGTTACATATTGAGATAGCAGAATTAAGTTTTATATGGTGCTTTTCAGAATGAGGTATCTCAGAGATCTTTGCACAGCATCAAATTAAAGAGAGATTTTATACAGTTATTGAATTGAATCTATGCAATAATTAATTCATCCAACATCTACGTCCAACTTTCTGTATGAGAATCTATTTTAGTAAGATCCAGACTCCTGGCAAAGAGACTAATCTGCTTTCTTTCTCAATGGTTCAAGAGATACTTGAGGTACTTTTAGGTTTTCTCTACAACAGTCACCTCAAAATTCAATTGGGAATTCATGTGCCATTTTATCTAAAAGAACCATATAATATTGCAAGTTTCTTCTAGTCTGAGCATAGCCATTCTACATTTTTTCAGATATTTATGCATGTCAATTATACTTCAAAAGTATACTTTGAAGATAATGTAGGGGAGGTAACAACCGCATAAAAGGCTTCCAATTTCATTGGGGATTTTAACTAGGACCCTAGTCCAGAGAAGGATGGTCAAAAGTTATGTCATTGCATCTGTGGAAAAAAGAGTAAGAGGTACATTGATTTGAGTAACACATTTACTTTTTTCTATTTTTTTTAAAGTAATTTCCCACTTTGTATTCCTTTATTTCTTCTTCAGAATGAGAGAAACAGACTGGAAAATGACCGAGTAACAAATTCAGCAAATTTTTCATTTCCAAAGTCACGAATAGTAATTCTATACTAGCTCCCTTGAGCTACATAATGTAGTACACACCAAAAGACATGGGCTAGTTACTATATATCATCATCAAGAACTACTAGAATAAGGGCTTACCAAATTCCTTGTACCATCAGGAGCAGCTAGATGGCACTGAATGTAGGAATTAAAGACCTGAACAGCATGTTGGGTAAAGAAACCTTTATGGAAATGTTTGTCATCTTGTACCAAAGTAAGCCAAGATTCCAGCAACTTATCGTATGCTTCCATATACACCATGTCATCTTTGTCAAGCTGTAAGAGATGAAAGAAAGAAAACAAAAATCTTATTCCTAAACTAAACCAGAGGAACATACTTATACTCATTATTATTTAACTGATGTTCTAATCTTGAAACAATTTTAAAAAAAAAAAGAAACAAAAACAAACCAGTCACAAAACCCGCCTAAGGATAGCCAAGAAACTATCAGAATGAACTGAAGCAACGCATCGAAAAGGTCAGTGCAGCTTTCATGCTTGCTAGGCTTCAAAAACTGCCGGAGTGTTTAGTTATTTCTCTTCATCTGATGTTTAAAACCAAAACCGTCTTAAATTGCCTTTAATGCATAATTACCTAAATACAGGAGCTACTGAACTTTTACTCCAAAGATGTCAAGCATCTCAGCTCTTATTAGTAACAACAAAGAATTGAGCCATTTCTTTTTAATTAAATAGACAAATATAGAACATGTGCATATAGATTTACATGTATTCCACTACTGTTGAAATGAAGAGAAAGAAAAGATGACAATTCTCTGTTCCAGAGGAGATCATTGTAAGATTGCATGTGTTCAAGAAACCCTGCTACAGGTAGCCAGTTTTGATGATAAGACTTCTCATTCTATAAGCAACCAAAACAAAAGCAGAAAGCCACAGAATAAGCCTGCACCTCTAATTGCTTACTGCATTTTAACTGCTGCTTCATGTTTTCAGTTATTCGTATGTGTTTCTACATGGTACTTAAGCTGCAAAAGGAAATAACATATCTGAAAAACAAAGTCCTGGGTTACAGGCAAACTAAAGAAGCCAGATAGCAAAGAGGCCATTTCTTTTTAAAAGTATTTTTAATATAACTATCAACTTTTTGATTTGATGCAAAAATTGAACTTTAGTAAATATATCCAACTTCAAATAACTTATGTGTGACTGTACGGATAAACATGCTGCTAAAGCAGGACATCTCTTTCCTCTAATAAGCCTTCTCAAGTTTTAACCAACAGGGTCACTCACAAAAGTTACTTTGAGATAGCAGAGCTTAGTAAAATGATTCCTTGGTGAAATAAAGAGATATTAGGGCCTTAATCATGCTCCAGACAGAAGAATTCCTGACTTTCAGTGAAGTTACAAACATGGCTGGATGAACAGGCAAGGAAAAGAAAACATTGGCTGGATGACTGATTAAGAGGGAAAACTGTTATCACGTTGGAAGCATTTCAAGATAACTTCACAGCATCATTTTGTAACTGCAAAGTGGTCATATTTACAGAAGTTAAAATATGGGACACACTGATGCAAGTGTGAAAACAAAAGCTGAAGATGACAAGGAGAGAGGCAAAATTGTATTCAACACTAACATAAGCCACAAATTTAGGATGGACACCACAACATGTCTTTTTAAAACTTGGCTTAAGGACACACAAATTCATAGACAGTCATTCAATCCTGAAAATTTTGGCATGTGTGTGTATAATATATTTACATAAATAACTTACATATGACTTTTAATGATTTATAAGAATGCAGAGCATAAACCAATAAACAGACATATCTTTTTATGAACAACAAAAGAACTCAAATCTATCCAATTAATTTATTTGAGAAGGTAATACAGAAGGTAACGCCATGAAAAAAAAAGTTTTAACAGTTTATGGTATTTGTATAAGGAAGCAAGGATTAATAAGTGCCTCCATAAAGTACATGCCAGATAGTAAAGAGTTTATCCATATTGAACAAATTTGGTCACAAAGGAACCTTACTAAAAATTCCCAATCCTTATTTCAGATCAGCTACAGCTGGGCTACCAAAGATGTCATACAGGTAAACTAAGTGACATGCTGCAGACTGGGGAGCTGAATCATCCTGATGGACCTAAGAGAAGCAATGGCAGAGCCCAGTTCAGAACTCAGATCTTCAGGACAGGCAAGATACAACCAGTAAAGTCACAGCAAAGATGCTTAATTTCTCTAGTGTGGGAAAGGAAAAGAAACTTGGTGGTACTTTCTTCACAGTCTGCTGATGCTTTGAAATAAGAACACTTCTAAAATTTGTCAAGCAGCAACAAGCTGGGAAGAGTTGGAAGCACAGCAGAGAGAACCAAATTCAGAATGATCTCTCCCATCACATCATCTTAGGAAAAAAAAAAAAAAAATCATGGAACAAGAACAGTGCATTAAGATTCATTTTGAGAAAAAGAAGCTTTCCATGTAATTTCTATTTATAGTTGACTTTTCACCCAACATCCTGCTCATATGCCTCCCTAATTCAGATGGGCTATTTGATTTCTATTTCTGCATAAGCACGAAGTGTTGAGCAAGGAAAAGCATAGCTGTGGACAAGCATCTTCTCTCAGACCCAGTGCTATTAAAGGAAGAGATTACTGGTCCAACTTGCACCGTAAACTAACCCCCGGCCTGGCTGAAGCTTACTGCCTTCCACCAGTGTAGCTGTTCAGGCAAATGTTTCAACTTCCTTCAGCCAATCTCCGCAACCCCAACAGGCAGGTTAATATAGAACAGCATTTGAACATGATGTTTGGATTGTGGGTTTTCCCCCCTTGGTTGAAAATCAATATTAGCTGCTTTGAAGCAGTTTGCATACTATGGTTCCCAATTTTGACAGTTTTCATAGCAGGTCTTCAGCTAAGTAGAATCCTTGTGCCTGATGGGGTTTCTGCAATGTTCACATGAGCTGTTCCGCTGGCATATGAAGTGGCAGAAATATGGGGGAAACAGCTTTTCCGACCAGCAAAGCTTGTGGAGTATGCTTGCCTGCATTCTGCTGCATTTCAGATTTCTGAAAAGTTCCAGGAATATTATCTTAGGACTCTACTGAGCCCAATGCACATTGTATTTCATCTTTTATCAAAAGCTCTATAATTACAGACAGCACATGAGCTCACTGAAGGTGTCACTACAAGCAATCTATAAGCAAGAAGTTTGAAGAACACATTAACCACGTTTGGGACATGCCTAAGTGAAAAGATTGCTTCAGGGATGCAAAGTAGTATTTTTTCAGCACACAGTATCGTTACACCATCTGGATTAAGTCAGCAATAGCTTGAAAGTCTCGGTAGCATGCCTTACTGCTGACACACTGCTAAGATTTTTTTTTTTTTTTAATTTTTTTAAGGCTCATCACCACAGAATTCTGTATCATCCCGGAAATCAGAGAAACAGCATGAAGTTGAGATACATACTATACATCTGAAAGGCCTACGACAGAATGGAAGTAGCCAAAGTGTAATGCTTCTTTTTGCACATAATGATTTAAAGATTCAAGGACAGTGAGCAAATTCTCTCAAAAGAAAAAAAAAAAAAAAATCTTGTATTCTCTCTTTCTGATGTTGCTGAATCTGAGAACATTTAAGTTTAATATTGAAAAGACATTCTTCAGCAAAAAGTACAGGATTATATAAGCATAGGCAGCCACAGTTTACCAGGCACAACTGGCCAGTCATTTCTGAAACAAAATCTTTGTACCAGATAGTGGTACAAGCTTTTACCGAGCAATGAAGTGTTTTGAATGGTGTTATGTTAAGCACTCCTTTCATTAAACTTGGTTGCATATTCTAGCTCTCAAGTAACAGGAGGCTAACTGAGGAAACAACGTCACTTTAGTTCCTTTAATTTAAATGATAGGTGCCTATGATTTCACTGAATCTTTTCTATAAAGGCTTCAGGAGCATTCCTAAATGTGTTGGTGAGCACCAGAACATCTGTTCAATGTTCTACTAAATAATCTCAAAAGCAAGGCAAGTTTTGACCAATAAGGTTTGGAAAGTAGCTGTATTTTAGATTCTAAATTTAATCATCAATTTCTTGATTAAAACATGAATACACTTGAAAGTTTAAGTGAGCACTGGGCCAAATGTAATACACTTCAACCTTGCAGCAAAGACATGATCTAATGCTCTGCAATGAATGCTACTTAACACACCTGTGATCTCTGGTAAAGAAACACGTCCATCAACTTTATAACTAAATAATTCTATAATTATTTTCAAAATCAGGTAATTAAGCCCAGTCAATATAGCAAAACTGGTAAAAATTCATACTTTTTAATGGTAATGGGGGAATATTGGCTAATATCTTGATAGTCTAATTTTAAATCAATAGCTACTGCACATAAAGAGCTCAAGTGCAAGATTATTCACCTAAATTCTTAGGGGCTTTTTTCCTTAACTAAGAAGTTTTTACTGTTAATGTAATTTTTAGAAGCAGAAAACTGAAGACTATCCCTACTGCTCTTTGATATTACAACCGAAGTTTAAGAGAAGTAAACAAACAGAAAAAACCCTCTGAATTCCTGTGCTAGATGTGTACACAGAATTACCATTTGAACTGTGTCAGCAACGAAGGGATGATCTGAACAGCTTAGAAGTATGGACTAACAGCAGATCTTAACAGCTACATTCACTTAAAACAGAAGTTCCTGACTCAGAACTCCTGGCAGCAGTTAAGTTTCAGTCTGTCCATATGTTCGTGTAGTCATTTTAAGCCTTCAGGACTGCAGCTCATTCATTATCTACAACAGTTTTCAGAGAAGTCCTACAAGAGCAAGTCAGCAATATTTAAAGACTTCAATAGTTTTAAATGAATCCATTCTTTTAAAAATGAAAATATGAGACAGGTGCTTTAAATCAAAACAAAGTCTCAAAGATGCACACAGTGTGTAATTATGTTTATTAGGTTGTTTGAAACAAAAAGAAAATCCTCTCAGATGTGATTTCAGAAATATCTAGAACAAAACCACTGAATTAATTCACAACAGTTATTAATAAAACAGTCATGTCCCTTATGCTTATCACAAATAGAGAGAAACAAAAAAAAGACTACCTACTATTTGAGAGCGGGCACTTACCACTTCTTCCAAGGCAGCACTTCTTCCAAAAGAACAAGTGAGATGTGCGAGGCAGTTAACAAATGAAGAGAAAAGTTCATTTGGAATAGCAGTTAAAATATTGCGAGGAAATACGGTTATCAGGTTGCTGATAATACTGGAAATTCCCACTGCTTCAGAGTCTTCTATTTCAATTCTATAGATAGAAATAGCAGTTAGTTTTTTTGCCAGTAAGAAAAATGCTAAAAGTGAATTGATTTTGTTGATACATTCTCAATCAATAAATCTATTTCATATTACTTAAGAAGTACCTACTTTAAACTGCCTTTTCTTAATTTCAGCAATCCAACAGTAAGCACAAATTATACCCAGAAATAAGCAAGCCATAGCAGTTCGCCGCACAGATAGGCTACGCTCCAAACTAAAGATTAAAAGATGCCATCTAAATTTAGAGAGCAGGCATACATACCCATTGATAGTATTCAGTAATCCCTCAATGAAGTGTGCCAGGTAATCAACTTGTGAACCTTCATCGGGAAAGACTGGCCCATGCAAAGACGCCAGCTGTGCCAGACACTGTAATGAATCTTGGGCCATATCTGTATCTTCTCTGATTTTTCGATGTACCTTTCAGGAAGTGAGATAGTTAATAATACACGGAAAATAGGGTGTTCTTAAAACAGTCACATGGCTCTCAATCCAAAAGAGCACACACCAAAAAAAGCTTACTATAACTTCCATTCAGTCTGAAATGCAAGGGTTTCTATAACCCTCTAAATCATAGTAAATGTCAAGATCGTGACTCAGCTCACAAAATTGCAAGCCTTGAATTAACTCACTGAAACTAACATTTAGTTAAGTCTCACCTACATGTTGAAAATTGAACTGTCTACTGAATGTTATGTCTTAAAGAGAGAAACAGATGCCAGCCAGTCAGACATGCTGCTCCTTCTAAAAACAGCAATAATGACAGTCATCTCTATTATGCTAACTATGCCTGGGCTACGGAGTCTTGCTAAAGTTAGTCAACAAGTTCAATCAAGATTATATAGATGCTTCTTTAGCAGAGGTAAACACTGCAGACACATACAAAAATGAATGCATCACTTCCTTGGCGACACCCTTACATTATACAAAGCCAACAGCAATCTTCCCGCATTTCTGTGAACGGTTATGTCATTACTTCTGCTGGTGAGACTCTAGATTCCAATCTTAATGTTTCAGTAATCGTATTCCCACATACTTATTTTACTTGTCAAGTATGGATTTAAAGAATTTTCTTAGGCTTATGCCTCCTATTTTTTCACATAAGATTTACTGAATAAATAAATATAGGGTAGCTTTTTCACCCAGAAGCAAATATAGTTAAATTATTTCAGCAATATCATACAGTTACAAAAAAAAGTACAGGTAAAACACTAACCATTTCTGTGTGGCATTATGGTTGCAACCTTGCCCAACTCATAACTAGTTGGATTAGCTGCACAGTTAATCTCTGAAAGATCAAGCTAGCAGGAGAAACAAACCCCGCAACAGAAATACCCCTCCTAATAGTCATCCCACACTAGGCTGAGATTAGAACTGAAGGCTCTTTCTTTAACACGGCAGTCCTGCCAACTTTTGCAAGGTTATTAAAATTTCTCAGATCAGATAAATGAATATAAATTACTACCATTCACTTACATTACTTCAAACAGCAAACTAAGACTACAAGCCTCAACCATTGCAAATCAGGAATCTAAAACCAAAACTGACAGCATACTGCCCTGGCTAGCATTCATTATAAAAATAATCAAATACAGGCAGGTTTTGGTTACTATTAAGTAAAATGCAAATGTATTAAAACAATTCTACATGTTATTCAAAACATTATTCTTATCATGAATAAGTAATTGTAAACCAACCAAAGAAACAGATCTCTAACCCTGACAACTTCATACTATTAAACGAGGAAGGGTTAATATGTAAGCCAAAAAGTTATTTGCATGTGGAGGTTCACAGCTGACAGTAGCAACTGTCTGGATAGTCTAGACAGCTGTTCAGATTGTGCCTAGCTGCTAAGAGTTCTGCCAGTGATTTTTTCACCTTTTCAAAACTGCTGGAACAGAAAAACTTGCAGTCAAAAAAATAAAAAAAAAAATCTAATTTATCAAAAAAGCCTATAAAGTAAGGACATGTATCCAAGCACATATCAGAAAACTCTCAAGCAGCACTGGAGAGTTACATTTTCTTTGTCTAATAACAACTTTGTCCAAGTTTTGAGCACGTTATTTCTCTGCTTTGCAAAAATGAAAATAGCCTGAGAATGCTGAGTTCTCATGTCCCAAGAGATGTAACATAAGATAAAATAGCACAGTAAACGAATTCATAAGCCAATATATGTTGCCACTGCAGTAACCCCTAGCTGAGCAAAGACTACAAACTTCTCCCCCCAACAGTGGCAGACAGAAAACAATACTAATTTTATCCAGTTTTAATATCATGGGTTTTTTAAGCTATAGAAATTGAATATTACATTCCCCTATCCCAATACTACCCATTCCCCATCCCTCCTAACTTAATCTATTTTAACTTGTTTGGATTTACTTTGTGCTGAGGAAAGAGATGCAAAACTCTGTATGCTGAAACTGGCTAGAAAACTGCAATTACATTACTTATTTTCAGCTGCTCTGTTGAGCAAATGCTTTAATATCAGCAAACACATACTGTTCATTTGATCTTTTCTGAAAGCCGTTACACCTTATCTGAAAGACATGCTCTACTACCGCTCACTACACTTGGTGTCATTTGATGAATACATGTCCAAAAGTATTAAATGTATAAAAGTTTAGATAACTATATGTCTTTTTCTTTTGTTAATGCTCATCAATTTAAGGCAATTTATAGGCAAAATACATATTCAGTACCCTAGGAAAAATACAGTGCTTCTGTTTGCTTTGATAAGCAAGCTGAAGTTAACAGAATCAGTCCTACCTGATGCAAAAGGAAGAGTCCAACAATACAGTTTTAGAACAGGAAGGAGCTGCTTTCCCTGCGGTCTGGACTATGAAAGTTGAAGAAAGAAACTTACTGTAAAGAAAAGCTCCATAACTCTGCTGTCCAGGAGGGTCTCACGCCAGGATTCTGTTGGCTTTAGCATCACATTTTGTGAGGATTCAAACATAGCTATATAATGTCTGCCCAGTTATCTGGTGTCAAGGTCAACAATAACATTCCTACTTGGCTTTAAAAAAATCCTAGATACAACAGGATCCATTCAGAAAGAATGTAATGGAAACAAACTTTAAGCCTCTTCACATACACAGCATAATTCATGCATGAGGCCAAGGAATAAAAGGTATTAAGTATTGAAAAAAAGAATGCTCCAGGAATGTTAGATAACAGTTTGATCATAATTATGAGACATACCATAGTGATACGATCACTTTGATAACCAGGGTGTCTAATGTGACACAGCGAGAAGGGAAAAAAGCAACCGCAATTAACAGGTGTTAAAATTTATGCAAAATGGGAAATAATTTTCTAAAAAATTTTCCTGGCAGCTTTTAAAAAGGCCTTATGATAGCTAAAGATAGCTCATTGAAATCTATATCCTATTTTTCTAAATAGCCAAATATGCGTCATAGAATGCAGATATGTTAGCCCTGCATTAATCTACATTTTCTAATCACACTGTGAAGAACAAAAGCATAAGGCACCACAAGGCATCGTCACATTAAACGTTTGTAAGAGACGTGCGTGAAAAATGGGCACACGGTGAAGCCGTGATTTTGCTGCACTCATTTCAGTTCTTACCATGTGTTTTGGCATAACTTAATTTACAAGATTCTGCAAATGCTCTAGTACAGAAAAAACAGAGACGTGAGCAAAAACATTTAAACAAGCAGGTTACATTCTTTGTCAGTCTGATCACGCAGAAGAGTGTTTAGCAAAGATTTTTGAAAGTGCTTCCTTCTGTGATGCCCCCCCAATACAAAAAGTAGCAAAACTGCTTTAACTCAGCAACTTATGTTTTCATTTGTCTTTTTTAAACCCTTCATTATCCTCTCTGATCCCTTTCTAACCCCACCATCAGAGTAAGTAACAGCATGTTCAGCTGCGTGTAGTTTACTTATTGGTACTGAACTGTATTAACTTTTGTACTGTAAGTCACCAGGTATTATAAAAAACATGTATCAAAAAGTATTTCTATGTCTAGAAGAAAATAAATTTCACAATGGTATCATTCAAGAAAGCAGACCTTATAACTTTTGATGGGTTTGTTTAAGAGAAGAATATATAAAGCAAACATCTAGCTTAGTATGAAGGATTGTGGCACAAGGCAGGATGCACAATTTTACTTTATTTACACTTGTCTTCTGAGTTCTGCCAAAACCAGAAATTCCTAACAACACTGTGCAGAACCACATTCCAAAAAAGCGACTTCTTCCATGGCACAGTACCGAGTGGCCCTTCACTGGCGGTACATGTCCAGAACTGTTGTCAGCACATTATAATGCATAACAACCATCAAGGATTTTCACATTAGTGCAAAACAAAACCAGTTTCACTATTTTCAAACTTAACAATGTGTGTTGAACCATACGAGATCTCCATTATTTCAGATGGGGAAAAATTAAAAAAAAAAAAAAAAAAAAAAAAAAATCACAGAATTGTCTATTTTACTTCCATTTGAAATACAGATGTCATTTAAGTAATCAAAGATGCTTCAAGTTCTCCCAGATAAAAAAACAAAAACAAAAAAAAGGGCATGAAATTATCACATGCAAGCATCCTTTATCAGGAGTAATATTACAAATTAAAACTAATTTTATCTGGCAAATTAAGCTATGCTTTTTTTCCTTGTCATTTGGAATATTTTAGGAAAAAAGTATTTTAAAATTATTTAGTGACAAGTGTCCTTTGCTGTAACTCTCCAATAAACAATGGGCTTGGAAATACATCAATATCAGAAGACTGTCATAGAGACATTATCAATCTCTGAAAATCAATTTGCTCTTCACTAGGTTGTTGAGTCTACAGAGGGGACCAGCTACATAACACTTTTCATGTGGAATGAAAGAAGGGCCAGTTTGCTGTCACTATTTTAACAAGCCTCAGTATTTAGCAGGCCTATCCTGTTATTTTTAGTACTGTTTCTCACGCTAATGGACTGATGACACATCTGACAATAGCAGATTTGTGGGTAAAATATCTGTTCACGGAACAATACAAATTATGCCTGCACCCATCATGGAGATCTTACACCCATTTTCCATCTCGTACTGGACGCAGGCAAACATCAGCATAAGCTGGCTGTGGAGATGCTTGCTACCATGAAATACCTTAACTTATACTCTATGGCTCAGCCTTATTAGCAGCAGCCCGGTTATGCCAAACCGGAAACAAAATGGCACTAAATTACCTAGTACATGGGCGTACACAGGATAAATGCAGTCTTCATCATCAAAAATTAATTTAATTCGCAATACTTACGAGGGAACAAGAAGTACAGAACTAGCACAACACCTTTTTGTAAGCGCTCAAGCTATAACTTATTTATGATAAGCATAGATAGTCTACTATGACATCTTGGAGGGTTTGGGGTTTTTTTTTTTGTTTGTTTTTTAAATGAAAACAAATTGTAAACCACTGCTGGTAGTAAATACAAATGTTCATAACAGTCCCAATTCTACTGAAGAATGAGTAACTCTCATTACAGTTCACTTTGAATGACGCAGAAATCCAAGCTAACAAACAGCTACCAGAAGCACAGCAATGTTTCACCCAGTTCACAGAACTTATGGCACCGATTCCTACAGAGACCAGAAATTTCGGCTTGAATCGCAAAAGATTTTTCTATAGCATGTACCAAGCTCTAGTGAAAAGCATAAGACTACAACTAGATGCCTTCATCTATGATAAGGCTCATATGCTCACTAAATAGTGCCCAGAGAGGAAGAGGAGAAGACCATAACGTGTAAGACAGATTTTCTTTTATGTTTGCCTAAATCTATATATGTAGCCATTAGCTCTATGCTTGGTTTTGTTTCATGAGCTGAAGAAATAAGAGTAATCTTTTAAAAATTATAAATTTGTAATTTTAAAATTGTAATTTGTAAAAAAAGATAAATTTGAAGTTTTATATGCTTCTTGCATATATTAATATATTGCATATTAATATATTGAATATATTAAAAGAAGAAAATAAAAGATAAACAAATGTGTAGTTTTCCTCCCACTCTTTCCCTCTGTCCCAGGAAGGGACTGATGGGCGAGGATGAGTATCAAAATATTTCATATCCTAAGGCAGCCACGAGGGATTATAATGTTTCACTTCAGGACTTCCCACAAATTCCAGTATCTGAGAATGGATCCCACAGTCTTTTTCCTAAGAGAGGCAAGGCTTGCCCTTCCACAAAGCAGTAAATTAGGAACTCAAAAATCAAAGCTGAGATTTCTTCTGCCAGACCCCCATTCACAAATTTGTCCACAGGAGTGAAGAACAACTCAGAAATGCAGGGAAAAATCCTGGACTGCTAAGGCCTGAATATCTTTCTTAAAAGTTATTTTAATCACTTTACCTTTGTTGTTTGGAACATTTCTGGAGAGCTTTGTGTCAGTCTTAGACTTACATTCTACAAATGAAAAACCGCATTGGAAAGGTAACTGCTTGGAAATCTGCCACCCAGTGTTATAATGCCAACATACTGATTATATTTGGATTTTTAAGACCTCCTCTGGCTTGCTAGCTTATCAGCCAAGCACATGGGATGAGTCTAGGAGCAAGTGTCTAACACTGATGCAGAGGCTTGCTGCCCCCTATGGAGAAAGGCCTCACAAACCTTTCTATAACTTACACTCTCAGCAAACCTATCCAGCAGTCAGAAGTAGGAATGTATGCTTAAATATTTAATTATTAAACACAAGTATGCTTAACTGCCATGGGAGTGAAACAACTACTTTTGTGTTGGAGACGCTGGATTCAGATGGCATCTGTGCAGCAACAGGCGTTGGAAGTGTAGGAAGACCCAAGCTAATTTTAAAGCTGGCCAATTCCGGAGCCGCTAGCGGTGTAGCCATGCCAGTTCCAAGTCTCATGTTGACCACCCCAGTGGATTCTGCAGCTCCTGCTACATTTTGCTGCTCTGGTTATACAGCTAACATATGCAAGCTAATGACTTTAAGCCTAGCTTACACCTAAAGCACCTATGCAGAAGTGACTGCCATGCAGATGCAGCTCAAGAGTCACACCTTTCCACTATATACTGGCTGCCATCTATGAAGCCGATGATAAAGCACTGCAAAACTGGAAACTTAAAACCACTGGAGCAAGAGAGCAGAAGAGAAAAAAAAACAACTATGTATTTTATCAGTTCCCCTTCATAAAAAAGGTCATTACTAGTTGCTTTTCCTCTTCTGATATTAATGCTTTTAAGATGCTCTTTCATTGCAAACTGATTTCAGAATTAATTCAGGAAAATGCAAATGATGAAACACTAATTATTAAAAAGTTCAATATCAATACAAACATGTTTAGTGCAATTATGACCAAATTCAGGGGATCTGTCTATCTTCTTGGTTTTGCCCAACACCGTCTTAAAAAGTTGCTAGAAAGGATTGTCAAGAAAACACATAGTACCCTAGAAATAATTTCTAAATATCGGGGATTTCAAAGTCAGTTCAGTTTTCACCTAAGAGTGTCTGATAAAAGTAAAATGCAGCGCTCTCTCGCACTTTCCTAAATACAGCTATTTTACTGACATTGAATTTTTCTTTATATCCCAAACAATAGCCAGGATAGTATCCCAACCCTTCATCTTTCAGATAAGGACAGACTGCTGTAGTAAATTCAGGATAATCCTAGGCTGCTAACAAACACAAGACCTAAGAAAAGCAGCCCTGCTGCTGAAGGAAATCTGTGTCGTCGCTCCTTGGTACAGGTTCAATCATTTCTGTAGCTGTGCAACAAATCAAAACTGGGCACCTCAACCTGCTAAACTAAGTTTTCAGCCAGGTGGTTCCCTGCTCAGTGTCACGCTCATGGGAGGTGCTAGGGCAGGATGCTTTTTCAGCAGCAATGCCAACTTGAATCATTCCTCAAAACAAACCTCAAGTTCTCTGGAGCATTCTGTGTGTTTTTCATGCACTTCCATTACACATAACAGATGCTACCAATCTGGGTTGGACCGAGTTCAAATCTTGAAAGTCTGCAGAGCTACATGGTTCACAGGATCTCCCCAAAAGGTGTCTCATTCTGGCTTGAGGTATAAAAGACATTCTCAGAACAGAGATATGAAGAGCTTGTTCCTTTAACTGTGTGGCCGAGGAACACACATACTTAAAAAAAAGTGTTCAGATCAGACAAAAGCTTCACTCAGTTCATACAATTGCCATCGCACCATCAGTGAAACAGCAACGATGCACATTAGTGGAATGCATCACATTAGGTTTACGTAACTTGTATTTTAAATCCAAGCCCCTATTCCACATTCACTTGAAAATTTGCCAGCTTGCCTCCAAGCAAGCAGAGGCACCAAATCCAAAGAACTAAAGCTCAATTTCCTCTTTATTCACATGCTATTAGCACTCTTTACAAAAAGCTGTAAAAATCCGTACCTTAATGAACAAAGGATAAGTAGTTCTATGACAGCTCCTAGCAACAGATAATAAACACCTTTCTGTAGATGGGAGACAGCTGAACAAAATCTTATGTTCTGTTTAAGAACTTTTGCATTTGAGGACATTCATTGCAAGTCCATTAGAACGCGGCTGCCAAGAACAAATAAATCCCAAAGTCAAGAAGAGGCGAGAAACACCTCTGGAGGTAAAGCAATATAAATTACAATTATATCCTGACTTCACAGGACATACTACATGTCCACGTCAAGGTGCATTAAAGCCCAGCAACATTCAGCTCCTTAACCAGAGACACTGGATGCTGATAATGTACTAGGAATGGGATCCTTGAAGGCACTCTTGTAAAGGAGAGCGCTGTACCTCTTAGTACTGATCACCTGTACTTCCTTAATTAGTCAAAACATTCATTTAAGAAAAGATGCAGTTAAAACTAGTTCCATCCGAGTAAACAGTATTTAACAGTGCTGTAACGGCACTGAAAAAAGAAACTCTGCAGAAGCCAACATGCCACAACAGACTGCCATACGTTCTTAGTGCAAAATAGGAATCCTATGTTATTGTCATTTCCAACAGTACTGCCAAAAACCTCTGAAGCATCTGCAAACACCAGGTGAACTAATACCTTGAGGTAGCAGATAAAAATAACAATAGATGATTGTGTGTTAGAAAATGAAATGGAAGAAACTGCGCATGACTGGAAGGAGGCCTCCTAGGTCATCACGCCCTGCCCTTCCTACTGCAGGCACTACATCCTAAGACACTCAAAAATTATTGAGTTCCAACTTAAGAGTAGGTAGGTCCCAGCCTCTCTTCTTTCATTGCTCCAATGAGATGGCTATTCCAGAATGCATCCTTCATGCCAGCTCTTCTTGCTAGCAATAGACAATACAGACTTACTACAGCTCTTCTGTTATAATTGGTGCCAGCACTGTCCATTTAACAATGTAACACATACTAAGTTATCCCATAACAGCACAAGAACTCTTGAGAAGTTACATGTTTTGACATAATTCTCGCACTTTAGTGATTTTAATGTGCTTCTTGGAGATGGTCACTGTAGAGTTAATGCACATTTATGCTACTTCCTTTTTTTGGAGATACAAGAATCTTGCTGAAGATTATATACAAATACTGCAGATTACAGTTATGCTGTAGGGAATACGAAGAATCAATACCATCTTGCCAGGGGAAATGCCAACTAAAGGAAAAAAGATACATCTGTGGATGCAATGGATCGTTTTACTCCATGCTTCGAGTATTAAATTTATGCCCATTGCTTCAGCATATGTACTGTCAAGATTTGGAAAGAGGATACCAAAAGGATACCAACTGATCAATCAACACAGCAATTCTTACATTCTTACGTAATGTGCTACCTATTTGGAAACTGCAGTCAAGTTTCACTGCCCATGAGCTAACAATCACCAGTTACTTTTAAACCAGTCTTCTTAAGGAAGAGAGATTCATGCCACAATATAATCAACATGGTGCTGTAAACCCCAACAGTTATTGAGTCTTCATCAGCTAAGACCCGCATTTCTCGAGGATGATTAAAGGCATTCCAACTTCTGTGAAAACAGGCTTCTACACAGAGGAGGAAGACTCAAGCTGGTGCTGTAATTCTTACAGCAAAATGAAATGTCCCAGTGATAGAAAACAAAAAGATAGTATCAAGCGGAGCAGAAGTTATGAAAAGATTTGAAATAGAGCCATGCAAGAGCACTTGTGGTGGTTCAGACTAAAGGTCCATCTGATCTCCAGAAGTGGCCAGGATTTGTTTAACAGCTGTAGTATCTCAAGTAGGCCAAGCAGCAGAAGACACTGTTAACCTTAAGCAGCAGTATGGCTTGCTTAGCTATTTAAATTAACACTTACTTAGTAGCACCTATAGACTAAATCACTTCATAGTATATAGAGTTATAAATGAAAGCTGGAACTCCCAAGGCTTCACATCTTGCTTGTATACATCTAGCTCCACCACTGCAAACCTTAGCCTAGGATAAAGTGCTCATGAAGAACCAGAGCCTTCATTTGCAAACTGTAACAACATCAGTATTTGGGACTACATCAGAGGTTTGCACAGAGCAAGACTGAAGTTGAGGGAACCACCTTTACCCACCACTGCACAACACAAGAGCATTTCCTTTCTATTTAAGATTACAGCTTAGGGAAACAAAAAGTGTTCACGCATCATTTGAATTCTTACAAATCCCAAATCCTCTTCCAAAAACTTTTATAAGATGCAATAATTTAACTCTGGTCTCAGTCTTGTAGGCACATGCATTAAATTCCTCTCTGGACCCCTGCCAAATCACTTCAGTAATTAATAGGAGTGGGATATTTACTTTTAATCCACAACACCTTCAATAAAGACAATATAACTGGCATTCTGCTTTACAGATGTGAACCAAGGAATATCCAGTTCCAAATAAATTTCCCTTTTGCTGCCCACTGCATAATGAACAGAATCAAAGACAACAGAAACACACAGATCTTGCATTCTGACCATCAAACCAGGAAGCAAATAAAATCCTTTACAGTGGATTTGAAGGCAACATCCAGATTCCTGCAGTATGTATAACTTAGTAGCAACTTCAAAAGGTCTTAAGAAAAAAGATTATAAACCAGCTTAAAAATTTGGCTCTTGGAAAGTTTGCTGAGCATCTTACAGTCAGTCTAGCTATTAGAAGAGGCATTCTAATGTTTTACTGCAAGTGCTGTCTTAACCCTCCATAAAATAGAGAATGTGATTGATTATTTCTACAAAATTCTTCTAGCCCAGTTTTTGAGCTGAGCATTTTTGTATCGTTTTTCTTCTCTCCTTCCCTAAGACTCCTTCTGATTCCCATTTCCTCCTCTACTTTCCATCTCCACCTTTCTCTGGACTTCCGTAATCAGCACACATCACAAATATGTTCAAATGGAAGCAATGGCACCTATGTATTGCCAAAAAAAGGAGATGCCATTTCTTCTCTCAGCTAGCAAATACTTTTTCTTCAGACCAAAGAGAACCTATTACATGTTGTAGCATATGACCGTGCTCTTTTACAGGGAGTCGGTTGAGCAGGCACATACCTAGATGATGGGGCATTTACCTGCCCCCTCCTCTTCTCTGAGGGAGAAAAGTAGGACAGATCAAGTCTCCACATAAAAATTCAACAGAGCTTAGACCTCCTCCCCATTTGATGCTGCACTAAAGCAGCATATTACACTTTTCCTCTCCCTGGCACCAACCAGATAGACCATCAACCCATAACTAGGGGCTGCTCTGCTGAACTAGTTTTGCCTTTTATATAAAACACTTTAAAACTTTAATGAAGAGCAACAGTAGCTTCGGTACGTAAGCATCTGTTAGCAAGCACAGGGGTGACCAAGAGCACTAATGGAAGAAAACATAAACCAAGGACTAAATGTAAGGCTTATAAGTTTTATATTTTTCTCTCCTCACAAAGACTTTACTTATCGCCTGGTAGAAGCACCCCAAGTCAGCTGAAATAAAGGGCCTGACGTTAAAAGGATATAATTTGGAGGAAGGAAGTTCCAGCTTAAGACCTGATTGGCTAGTGCAAGATAACGCTGAAACACCGAAGACATCTGAGCATTGAGGTTTTCACGTCTGCTGAATTCCTGAAGTACCTCTACTGTGAGCATGAAGATCTGCCGCAGATCGTCCTCCTATAGTCAGGACGAACACAATATATTAATAGAGTCTCCCAGTCATTAATTAAAATGTTGATTAAAAAGAAATACTTTTCTAAAGAGAAAAGAATTTTCTGTTTTCACCCTATTTTTCATTAAAACACAGAAGATATTCTGAAGTTGTCAGTCAGAACCCGCCCCCCCCCCCCCCCGCTTTTGCCAAAATTAATAGATTGTGTTTGTAAAGAATAAGAAAAAAAATCTTCTCATAAATGCTAGTCATTAAAAGGAAAACTTAACAATATCTTTTTAACAACTGGTGGAGGAGCGGGTTGGTCTTTGGCATGAAAAAAAGTTGGTAAGTTGTTCCACAACAGTCAGTTTAAAGCAATGCCTTCACAAAAACATTTCTGCCTGGCCAAACAATACATCTGAGACAACCAGACTACACCATCTGCAATAATATTTTTAAATACATAGCTCTCCTTGGCTTTAAACCAAAGCTATATTTAAGACTATCATTGTTCCACAGAGTGTTCGTTTTGTTTGCAATTGGTAGCCAAGGAATTAAAGAGTCCAACCACATAAAGATCTGTAGCTCTACATTCATAAAATGAGCAAAAAGGGATTGCACCTTTTTGATATAAGTTTTTAAAAAATATGTTATCAACTTTCCTGAAGTAGCCAGTATCTGCATTTATAATATAATATTTGTCCTGTTAAATGCTGTTAGGCACACACTGTACCTGAATTGCACCCGGCACAAGAAAGTACTTCTGCTTCTCAATGTTTAAATTTTAGAAAGACAGGTAGCATATATTGACACAGAACTAGTTTACCTGAAATATACGTTTACAGTTACCATGGAACTCCATGCTTAGTCCAATGTTGCTGGTTTTACTTGAACTTGAGAACTCGCTCAACAACGCCGTTAAAATGGAACAGGCCAAAGTTTGCTATAAAAAAAATAAGGGGGAATAATATAACTAAAAGATGTCCAATAACGTAATATCACCTACATTGTCCTTAAATTATTTTATTAGCATATTTCTATGTTTATTACTTCAGTTTCTTCTAATGCAAACTAGAACAACTCAAACTTTCAGGAGTATAGATCCTTGGGTGAACCACCTCTGGGATCATCCAGGCTCCATCCTTGCAAAAGAAATTCAAGTATTTGAGCAATATAAAAGCTAGCACCTGTGTAATCAGCACTACAAAATGGAAACAAACATATTGCAATCCATTTCCCAGCCTTACTGTTTACTTTCTCTCCCTGTGCGCAGGGCTTTACAGGTACTAGTTTCAGGGAAGACTGCGTTTCCACTTATTTCTATTGATCTAATAGTTCAGGTCACTCTGAAGTTTGTTTTGGCCCTTCTTTGCATTTGCTACACTTACCGTGCTGGTATTTGATAACAATTAAATTTATACCACCGAAAGTGATAAAAGCTAGTCAAAAATACCACCTGCAATACACCACCTACTACATCTTTTCCCTCTCCCCCCAACAAAACAAAACAAACAAACAAACAAATACGCAGAAAGCCCTGATGCTTGAAAGCTTTTGGATACCTCTCTCCAAAGCACAACATCCCCAAGCCTCAGAAAGAATCTTTAAAACTACTCCATTAGAATGATGTCTCTGAGGCAATATAAAAATTGGTGAGAAAAAGGCACGTTAATTTTGGAGAAACAGATACATGAAGACTGAAGGTTTAAGTATTTTTTTCATTCTCAAAATTTAAGGTAAGGTAAATTAAATGCTTATCCTAAAACCCAACTTAAGACAACTTTCCTTTATGAAACACACTGCTCCAGCCTTTGTTGCTGTTTTTTGAAATAAAAAAAAAAAGCTTTTTTTCCTGATGCCAAAGTCCAGTAACCATCAACACCAGTTTTAATACGTATTTTTTTGAACTGATCATTACATACAAAGTGGAGTAAATATTGTAGAGTGGAGATGTAAGAAGTACTTCAGAAGTGTGCCATACACTACTGTAACAAGCACAATAGAAACTGTATACCGATGAAATGAAAACACTTTTTGTTAAAGAGATGTTCTTAACAAAAAACTTCAAAATTACTGGCTATCCTCCCAGACTGTTTGGAGCCAAGGTGCCAGGGATGGACAGAGGGATAGGAATTGTTAAAGGGTCATGCATGCCAGCAAGTGTCCAGGGGTTAAACAGAAATATGCACACTACCTCTGAACACCCGAAAGATTAAAGTGGAGATGATACTATTTATGCAAGCTCATACAACAGCTGAGACCAGTGCCATCCACCCACCAACTGCAACATCTTTGTTCAGAAATGCCTCTGAAGTCAGTACCTTGACCCCCCGGACAACTAGTTATCTTAGCCAGTATACACTAAATTAACATTCTTACTTGCTAAATAAGTCCCAGACAGATCAAACACAATGGCTTCATGATAATACATGGGTTTTCTCTTCTACTGTATAATAAAGCTGTACAGTGGACCAGCATATTGCTGATCAGTTGCTAAATCCAAGGTTTCCCATTTTAAAGAAGTAACTTGATTTCAAGTGGACTATTTCTCATCTACAGTCACCATTTCGCATATCATGTATGATAAAAGCAAAATTTAGCCAGTGAAAAACAACATCACACTTTAAACTACTCCAGCAAAAGTGCAATTTTGCCAGTTCTATAATAAACTTAGAAACATTTCTAATTAGCTCAAACATTTCAGTATTTTATTTCCAAATTTCTGTGTAAGCTATTTACACAATAAATATTTTTTATTTAGAGGAAATCCAGATTTGATCCAATATAAAAAAAAATTACTGTAGGCTAACACTGAGTTTTAGATCCAACATTAAAAGTTCCATATGAAAAGAATTAATGGGGGGGGGGGGGGGGGGGAAGAAGGGGGAAACCTGACTTAAAAAAAACCAAAAAACAACCAAACCCAAAGATTGGCTCTAGAACAATGCTTCAGAGAAGAATACATGTTTTTAAAGGAATAATGCAAAGTTGCCAGGGAACACTGCCCAATTTCATTATGTGCCAGGAGATGCAGAAGTCTCACAATGTTCTTTAAATACTTTAAAATGCAGGCTTTTATTTTATCCTTCAATTACTGACACACTGCTACTTTTCAGCACAGAGAAGCCATGATGTAAGGACATGATTAGTTGCAATTACAAATCTGTACAGTTTGATGCTCTGTAACATACCATGATTACCATGTGGTATTAATGATTACAACAGTACAAGAGCCTGGCTAAAGCTAAGCTGATTCTGCTTCATCATGCAAAGATCTTCACACCAATCCACCATCCAGACCACCACAGGGCAGTGATGCAGACTACCCATCATCTGCAGTCAGTTGCCCGTTATTGAAAAATAAATCGGTAAGTTCAAATGATAGGTAAGGAGCAATAGGAAAAAAAAATGTTTGTTCCCTCTGTGATTACAAATAGTTAATATTAGCTGAAATAATAGACACTTTCTCCTTCCATTTTCTCCAGTTTGCTTATATGGTATATAATGATTTATCCTTTCTGTTTGGATAGTAATGTGCTATTGCATGATAAAACTGTGTTCCAGATTTTTCTGTGTGCTTTTCTCCTGACTTCAAGAAATTTAGAAGGAAGGTTAAATTTTATGATTGATGGTACAGAAATCTCTTCAAAGATGTTAAGAGCAATGGATGCAGCTAGGCTGACTGAATCTGCTAAGAGCCTGATAAAGGAGCTTGAGCAGTGACCTGCCCCCCTGATTTCAGTAAGAGCTATTTCAGGTAGTTCTGACATCCGTACCTGCTATGAGCATGAAAGGAGAAGTGTGACATTACTAGAGATTTACACACTTTATTCCCTCCAGCAGCCTAGTGCACAGCAAACACCAGGCCACACTGCATCCCTCCGCTCTCCTCCCTCCCACTAAATTCTCAGCATCCCACCAACTCCTTCACCTTGGTATTTCGATACCTGGGGTGCAAATCCTGCCCCATTCCCTCACCATCCCAAGGGCGCTGTGTGCACTACAGGCACATCCATGCCCTCCTGTCACTCCCTGCATCTGCACTTACCCCTTGCATCCATGAGGAATTGTCATTACACCCGTATATCCAGGTCACCAGAGCAGTAGAAGACCAAAAGATAAGACATTGGCCAGTAATTTAAAATTTACTGTAATGACAGGCTGAGAGGAGACTGCTTGAGACTGGTTTCCTAGAAGGTAGGTGCCAGCCCCCAGGAGTTTAGCTTACACACAAGAGCAGAAGAACAGATCAAGACCTGTATCCTGTCCTTGCAACGTCAAGCATTTGCACAGAGCTGCATACAAACCACCACTGCTTTCCAAAACTGCCATAGGACTATGGGAATTTATATAGATTGTTGTGCATAGCAGTAAGATTGCTATTTTCATATGAATATTAACAAAATAATTAGCATAAAAGAACATGTGCCCTGCCATCTATTGAACTCTTCTCACTACACAGTAATACTTCAGAAACTCTGAAATAAAGCTTAAGTAAACTTTATTAAAAGTAAAATTTTACTTTATGAAAAGTAACTTTACTAAAAGTTAACTACTAATATTTTGAAATACTTTTTTTTAATTTACATGTATGCTTGGTACGAAGACACTTTAAGTACCTCAACACAAATACAGGCTATTAGAAGAAAGATTTCAAAAATGTGAACAAAAACATAATTTCAGATAAACTAATACAGTTGTGCCCTGTGAAACACAACTGAATGCAGTTAATACATGTAAAGTTCTAGGGTGGAGGGTTTTTTATGTTGTTTTGTAGTGTGTTTTTTTTAAGGGTTTTGCGATGCAACAGGAGAGATTAACAATCCAATTTAATGATACCATACAGTAATAAGTAGAAAATGCACGTGATTCTGGGCATCATATTAAAAGTCAGATCTGAATGTGTACTGTGCAGTAATGCCATTAACTTCATACCAGTAAGAGTACACCTCTGAACCTAGTTTGACTCACTCGCTAGCAATTTCACTAGTTCTGCCACAAGTACATACCCAAACAATAACCCCATCTAACAAAATAAAATACTTCTCTTGTCGAGAGCGGACTGCCTCTGAGAATAGCTTGGCACTCACCCCAGTTAGCTTTATTACCAGGAATAAACTTCATGAAAGATCGCTATACATAAAATAGACTCTCAGCTGCTCAAACAGAAGATCAATGGGACTTGTGATAAGAGATTAACTTGGCAATCAGACACCCAGTAGTAACGTCGTTTTAGTGTTTTTCTTTTTAAATTACTCTAATAAAACACAGACACTACAGAAATATCATGCACTATTTTAACAGTAAACAACATTTATATATAATTCATAAAACTCAGATGCGGAAGGTAAATGCAACTTATTCCTCCAAATGGAATGTCCCTTATAACAAAAGTTAAAGCCATAATGTTTGAAGGGATTTCACACTTGTGCCTGGACTGCCCATGGAATAAGTGAACTGCTTCATTTGAGGGTAGTTAGGTTACAAAGCATCTGAAAGGAAGAAGAGTTCAAATACAGCTTAGGAAAAAATGGACATGTGGTACACCAGCTCCAAGGCAGAAAAGCCAACAGACACAGCAGAATGAACTACACCACCAAAAGTGTTTCCTCTGCTCTGAAATTCAGAGACAACAGCTAGGTTGTCAGAGGCTTGATTAAATTGTTCATTTTACTACAAAACCTAAACTACCAAGCAACCCCCCCACCTTCTGCAAGTGTCATTTATACCTACAGAAAAATGAATAAGTATATTTAAAAGAATAAAGGTCTCACCTGAACAGAGCAAATCGTAACATCTACCCTGTTACATTAGATCACTGCCAGCCTGAGTGTGCATTTAGAGGACCTTTTGTCTCCATCCCCATAATGTAAACTCTGTTACTGAAACCAAAGGGAAGCCACAAGAAGCATTTAATAATATCCCTAAACCAGCTAATTTTAACTTGCACAAGAGCAGAAAGAATCAAAGAGTAAATCTATCAGGGGCAGAATTTGCTATGCTGCTCCTAGATGATAAAATTCTGTAGTGAGAACATGTCAAAAGCAATTTTACCAAATAAATTGTTTAAAGCAAGGCTTCCTTTATAAAGGTGGCAATATACTTCGTCCCTAACTTCCTTGAATAAGCACAGCTGTATTTGCTAACATTTTCAGAATATCTAAATCACTAGAATGTAAGCTGCAACTCCAAATGGAAAGGTTAACAGGATGGCCACAGGCCCAAAAGAAATACCATTATGTACACAGAGTAACTGGGACCACTCCAGCTTTTCAACTTGTGAGTATTGCAATGGGGCGGGGGGGAACCCAGGGGCTGAAGTAGTAGTTCCCAACCAAAGAAAACCAGAATATATTCTGAAGAAATATAAGCAAGCACCAGGAAGAACCCACTGGATTTTATCTTTGTTCCTTCCCAAATGAGCCAACTGGTGGAAAAAAGCTGTAAAGCAGGGACAGGACGATAGGAATAGGACCCACAGCTGCTGTTTTGTGCTGTCAGCAGTAAGGGACTGGCTGGGCAGCGCACCCCTTTCCTCCCATTCCCTCTCTGCCACCGCGCAAAGACAAACGAGCAGCACCAGGTTAACACACCATGCCTACAGCGGTGCAATGGGTAAGACCCTGCTTCCCTTCCTTGGGGGGAACCAGCCAAACCAAGCAAGGGAAATCCCCAAGATTGAGCTGAGAAAGAGAAAACCAATTCCTCTGCGAATCACTGGGGGCCACAGGAAGATGATCTTGTGGCATGTGAAGCATGCAGGCTTTGGCCAAAGAGAGAAGGGAACTGGCAGCCTCTACTAATAATGGAAGAGGTCCAGGCAGAGTTTGCTGGAGCTTAGGGTGCAAAACATGCTTTTCTTTGTTTCTCTGGGGACAGGCGAAGTTGTGAAGCAGAAATCAGGAGGAGGGGGAAAAAAAAAAAAAAAAAAAAGTAGTCTCATCAAAAAAAGTGAAGGTCTGAAAACCATTTATCTGGAGGTCCTTCTTCAGGTTCTTGTCTGAAAGGCACCAGTTGAATCTTCACTCCTACAGTAGCTGCATGAACAAATCCAAGACTTCCAATTAAATTCAAAATAATGAATAGTAAGACTAGCCATGCAGCTCACCATCAGTATCACCCAGCTTTAAGTGTACATCATCCTGGCAAGTGCTCTTTGGCGGGCAGGTGTCCGCTCTCCCCCAACTTTTCCCAGTACTCATTCCTGGTCCTTCTTGCCCGCCTCTGCCTGCCATACTGCCAGATATGCCACATGAGCTGTGTCACATGGCTGTGCTCCACAGCAGATTGGCTTAGAGAAAAATAATGTTAGGAGGGAGAAGGCTGGTTGTTTTTAAGTAGACTCCCACACAGATCCAGTTTGTTACTGAACATATATATTCAGAAGGGCAGTACCTCAGAGGAAGAGGGACTAAAGACCAAGCAGCTAGGGTCAATAAACTTCTTAAAGAGGCTTTTCCCCTCAAGCCTGTTTATTTGTGTGTCACCACAAGAATAAATAAATGTAGGTGTAACACACGGAAAGCCATCATTTCTCCCTTCCCAGTGAGTCTCTGAGGTCTACAGGTGAGGGCCTCCACACCTGCACAGTCATGAGATGGTCGAATTGAGGAAACGATGAGTCCTGGATGCCGTACATAGAACAGGGGGCACACATCTCTCCTCTGAATCACATCTCCTCACTTCCCAGCCCTGTCTTTGAAATTGTAGCTCTATTGTAAATAGTAATACTGGGAGCTATCAATTTCTAATATTGAAGTTATTAAGCAACTAAGCTGCAGTCTTGCTATACTACATCTCCAGTAAAGTAGGCTCTCTTTCAAAAGAAAAAATGGGAAAACTTTAGAAGGCACCCTGGTTAATACAACTACTAAAAAAATACTCATGTTTTAAAGTTCTCTTACATTTCTATTACCAAGTTTTAACGTCATATTTGGAGTAGTTTCTGGATCCCTAAAATTCCCAAACCAATCTTTAACACACTAACTTATGCCTTTATAGACCACCTGTCAGCATGAAGGAAACAGCTTAAATATCCTGGTTTACCATCTGGTTTTTATACTCAACATGTCTCAAGGGCAGTAAGGTTCACAGGACAAGGTAATAATTTTATTAGACCAGAAGATACAGCTGAGGGTAGACGGGGGAAATTATATATGTTTTTGTCTAAATGTGAAAGTCATGAAAGCTTCTCCAACTCCCACCCGACCACAAGACAGCAACAGCTAGACAAGGATCCAGAAGTAAAATACCTCTTAAAGAACAGAAATAAGAATGATAAATGCTAAATAAATGTAACTAATTATCTATGCAGCAATTATTATTGATAGATTAATTTCAATGAAGATGAATGCCTGGCGTTCTGCTTATTAATATTTCCCACTGTTCACATAAGATCCATTCACAGCATATTCCTCAGCAGTTTTAGGTAACCTGAAGCATCTGAATCTCCTCTCTAGCTCAACCATAAATATTGGGAAACAGACCAACAGATTTACAGATTTTAAGAGAGAAGGAACTGTTAGGATCCCAGAGCTGTTCCAGTAAGTCTTGACAAGTCTTCTTGCATATACAGAAAAATGTAGGCTTCAGGTATGGAGCTTTGTATTAGAATACATTCTACTGTATGCGTTGTAGATCCTAAAAAACACAGCTTCTGTTACTTCCCAGTCCCATGTCAGGTCTACAGCAGTTGGACCCCTCTGCATTTGCCCACCCATATTCTGGAACAAATCGAGGTGTGGCCCATATCCTAGTCCAGTTTTAAACAAAGTCCATCGGATTGTGTTCACATGCAGACCAGTTCCTCCTCCTGGGAATCAGTCACCTTAGCTGCCAGGATTCCTCTCCTTCTGGCAGGGATGAAGGACAAAGGAAATCCTTCAGGTATGCAAAAGCAGAATATTCTAACACAAAAAGAAAAGGCCAAGAAATTGAAGGCGTTCACAATTCTCCAAATTCTTGAAATCAGTGATAGGAAACATGTATTTAGCATTTTAAGATTGGCCCCTGATACTGTGTCTACTGCCAGAAGCTCTGTCCCCCAGAGATGAAGATTTTGAAAAGAGATCCTGAAAATGCTATTGAGGGAGATTACAGGCTCTCCTTCATGAGCAGGAGGATGGCTTGTATTAAAGTTACAGGAGGAGCCCAGAAAAACAAAACCAGGAACTCTAAAGCTAATCTTTGTCCTCCCAGAGGAATACTACCTAAAGTCATTTATAAATTAATAGGCAGCCAGACCCTTCTCAGGGTCTAGTTTGCTTTCCCTTGTTAGACAGAGGTTTCTTCCATGAGATCCATAAAGGTCCATATGGCAGAGAAGCAGCAGCAGGAGCCAATGCTCCAGGTTCAAACCCTGGCTCTAACCATGCATCCTTTCCCTCCTTGTAGTATTACCTCTCCTTAGTGCCCTGTTATTTCCTTAACATGTACACTGTGTTCCACTATTAAGAGATTACTCAATACTAAAGACATCTTTTTCATCTCCTGCCCGCTTTCTTCCTCTCATCACTATTCCTCTCCTTCTCTTCCTTCCAATCTCCTTCTCATTTTTTCATTCTCAACAGTTCATAAATCAGTCTTGCTCCGATGTCAGTTTGCCACAGCATTACTCAACACACCTTCAAGTTCCATTCTCAAAATACATCCATTTCTAAAGATATTTTTAACTAATACTCAAGAAGTTAGATATTAAGCGTATCAAATCCTGCAAAAGGACACATGAAGAAGACTTGGTACCACCTACGGTCACTGTTCTCCTCATTACACCAACCTTCAGGACTTGACTCTGACGACATGCTACTGAAAAGTCCCAAAGATTCTAAGGAGCACGAGTGTAACACACACAAAGCTAGTACAGATGTCTGACAGGAACCGGGTGGAGGGCTGCAGGGAATAGAAAAGATTAAGTACCTACTTTGTTCTTGTAAGATAAAGAAGGGCCAGGAAGCTTCAGAGAAGCAGAGAGGAGAAAGCAAGCGGGAAGCAGGCATGGGACCACTTTGCTTTTTTACAAAGGACTTTCTCTCAATTATAAACTGCTGTAGAAAGCCATTATCAACAGCTAAGAGCCATGCTTGAAAGCCTTAAACGTTTTTAAATGTGAAGTGGCCTGCTGCTGACTCCATATGTTATTTCTCAGCTGTTGGAGTGAACCTCGGGTAGGAAGACACAAACGGGTGGGCAGTAGGTCGGAGTAAACACAGAGCAGAAGTCTGGGAAGGATACAGAAAGGGACTAAGAGACCCAACAGAGAACTGGGAGTCACAAAGGTGTGACAGACTCCGGAAACTTGAGTGTACAAGGCTGAAGGCAAGAGCGCACATCACAGGAAAGACGCGTAAAAAAAGTGGAAGGAGTCAGGGAGGCACAGAGGGCTGGAAAACGTCTCCTGATCTCTCTCCCAACACCCATATCCTAGCCTCCTCCCTGACTTGGTTTGAGGCACATTGTTATGAATAACTAATATAAACACCTCTCCAGTGAATTGCAGAAACACCTGTGACGCCGCATGGCACTATCCTGACAGCACAGCTTGGATCTTGAAAGCAGTACCACTCCCTTAGCTTCATACCATACCCTGAAGCACCCTTCGCTGAGACTCCACACGGCAGCAAGGCAACACCACTGTGGTTCCACACAGCCTGATGGGCATGGCTGAAGACCACAGAGACACTAATAAAAACACCCACCCGTGTTTGAAAATATAAGTAGATCATTCATTGTATGAATTATTTCATACAACCTTTCAAAGTTATTATATATTTATACAAGAGGCATTCCCTGAACCCCCTTCGGCTGGGGCTGCACGGCTAGAAGGCGCGTCCCCTGGGTGGTGGATAGGGGATCCCTCTCTGGAGGGTGCACCGGATAAAATTGAAGAAGGTGCCGCGAACCAACACAGCCTAAGGGAAGGCCACCCTGACAGAAAAACCACTGGCCCTCCAAGTCATGGGGGTTGGGCAGGAGGCCAACTACCTCCTCCCGGAAAAAAAAATAAAAAGTTGCAGAAACGACGAGCATCAGAAATGGCGGGGATGGAGAAAATCAGTAACAAAGTGAGGAGGAGGAGATGGAGCTGGATCGGTCGTGTCCTGAGGGGGAAACCGACGGAAGACTGCGCTGTGGCCCTTGACTCCAGAGCACGCAGCCGCGGACCGAAGTGGAAGAACGATGTTCGCGCCTTGTGTGCCTCCTGGCACTGAGAGAATTCAGATCAGAGTACCAGAGTTTCTATGCAGCAAAGTCTCAGAAGATTACAAGAACGTTTTTATGAATGAGAACAAGGTTTTATAATATAAAACCTCATACGTACATGGGAGCACGTGTTTATAACCAGCCTGGCAAAGACATACTGCACCTTATAGAAAAGATGTTCCAGCAGCATCATGTGTTATTTTTTACTAGTACATTGTATTAGTATACTGGAACAGAAAACATCTTTATACACTAAAGACGTTTTAAATACCCTTCTGAAAACCTAAGTGCAAATACTTTGGAAAAACTATGGAGAAAGTAATACTTGTCAAAAGGGGTAGATAAAGGGAAATAAAAAGCTGAGCCAAACTTTCTCTCTGTGTGGTGGCAGCGAGTGAAACCTGGAGAAGAGAAGAGTGAAATATTGTCCCTTCCCCCAGCCAGAGCTCCTCTGTGACATGCTCTGCTCTGCAGCAAGCCCAGGGTGATATACTTACAGCTGGCAGTCTTAGCTTGCTGTATGCTGTGCTCAGTGTAGCGTGTCTGTGTATTAGTGCATGCACAGAACA
This sequence comes from Platalea leucorodia, assembly GCF_965183815.1. Taxonomy (NCBI): domain Eukaryota; kingdom Metazoa; phylum Chordata; class Aves; order Pelecaniformes; family Threskiornithidae; genus Platalea; species Platalea leucorodia. The sequence goes on from NC_138824.1 coordinate 19,938,749, forward strand.
CAACTGCAGAAGTTGGACTGTGCAAGAGTTAGTTCAGAAAGGACTTCTCTGTCAACATCCAGGTTTCTATTTACTCCACTTTTGTATCTTTATGGAAAGATCATATAAACTACATAAGCATACACACCAGCATGCAAAAAAACTTGAAAATTTCAGTTGTAACTCCATTTTATAACAAGGCTATGTTCCCTGGAAAAAAGCATGAACTTAACATTGTTCTCCTAAACAAATACCCATTTCTATCCAAATTATGCATGACCAAAAAGGCTGAAATGTTCTCCTTAAGCTAAATAACAGTGAAATTAAGGGTTAGAAGTGCAACTGAAATTTCCATACCCTGGGGGGATATCACTTGTGCTCAGAGGTGACACACTATTTTTAGGACCATGACATGAGCTGCATTACTTCTAGTACATTTTGATCGAATTTTCAGAGTTAAACATTTGCCGCTCACATCTAGTACAACTGCTGCTCTAAATGCTCAGCAATGTTAGGAGTCTGGTCCCTCAAGGTTTGTTTTGTTTGAGAAAAGCTTTGGTTGAAAGTTTCAGCACAGAATCTACATAATCTTTGATTTGCATTTGGTAGGAGAAAAATCACCTCTCTTTAATCTCTAGTTACATGCCTCTATTATGACCTATTCTAAACTTATCTCCTGGCATAGCAAACGGAATTTCGCTAAATGCATAGATAGATATTGGACACCTTGTTTCCACTTTGAGCTCAGTATGGAAGGTAACACTTACCCCTAGTAGTATGACATTAAATCTAGAGTAAGTTTTGTATTTCCATTCCACGTTTTACTTCCTCACACCCCTTTCTCTCCACCTACCCGTCTCCCAGAGAACAGCAGAGGCCTATGCCTCTTGCTGGGTAGCCTATTCTGACAGCTGAGCCACAGGAGGGTGCAGCACTGCACAGATGGAAGGGGAACAGAGCGTGTAGAGAACCTGCCAGCTAATGGAAAATCCATTTTAGATCATGCTGTTTTATTAAAGAAACCCAGAGAAACAAGGAAAAAACAAACAAACAAACAAAAAACAAACAACAAAACCATCACATTAGTGACAGTTAAAGCGGCTATTGAGAGAAACCTATTCCCTAAGAAGTATGGTGTAATTGTGCACCAAAGAACTACACATACTACTAGCAGTCCCAAAACATTCTTACTCCAAAATCTGACCTAGTAAATGATTGCTTGAATAGCTATCAACTAATTACTAATTTAGATAAGAGAAGTATACAAGATTTTATAGTGACTAAGTATATAGCTTATGCTGCTGATACAGATTGCTTAAATTTTGAAGAAGAAAATAAAATGCTTACCACAGTGGGGTTACCGCTGCTGATCAACTGGCTGACTTCATGAAAAATGCTTTTGCAGTCGATTGATTTGTCTAATGATCCCCGTTTCACTATCACCGCTACTGCTAATAGAATCTGCTCCCGAACGTACTTTTGAAGGCTGTAAACAACATTGCAAAAATATGTTTGCAAATAATTTTGAACATCAATGTACAATAACATTTTAAACTCATTTCTTTTTCAAACATTTTGTGTGAATTCGTAAGGGAAAGCTGACAACTCTACAGAATTCAACTAAGTGTTAAGAACGGGAGACAAATTGTTGAAATGTCTTCCACTGCTACCCTTGGAAACAAAAAGGTAACCCAGACTTTATGCAGAATCCTACATGTTCAGAGGTGGTTTTTCTATACTTACTTAGGCCTTTGTAAGACATAGGTTAGAAGGAATGTTCGCAGTGACTCGATGCTAGTTTTTTCCAAGAGAATCCATTCTCTTACAACTGCTTCCATTATCGCTGTAGCAGCTTGAAAAAGGACATAGTCCACTTTACTAGTTTCTGTGGGGAAAAACAAAGGCAATTTGAGTATCAGAAGACATAAGTATTTAGCTTGTATGTATTTCTAACAAAAAAAAAAGGAATTTACTATTAGTTAATTTATTAAACAGAATTTTGTTCCTATGAAATCAGACAAAGAATTTACAGCTCAAAAGGGAGAGGAAACCAATAACCTTGTTATCAAATTGTCCAATATTATTTGAGTCAGAGACTCAGGGGAATAAAAGCTGACTGCATGAGGAGACTGACCAAAAATCAAGAATACGAATGCTAACACAACTGTGGAACAAAAAATAAAAACAACAGATTTAATCACAATACATTAAGATATGATTAAATTGTCAGGCATGCCAGAGCTGAAGATTCTTCTTTCATTCGTGTGCCTGCCTTTGGAACCAACAGTGCATAAAATTACATGTATTTTATGGATAGTAATGAGAAGCAAGTCCACTTACACATAAAGACAACATTTGTGTTTAATTATTACAACAAAAGTTTTACAGACTGGTGTATTTAAGGTTTTCTATGTTATGTTCAAGCTTCTGTATTTATCTTGAGGTAATCAAAATATAACTTTCTAACAAAGTGTAGGAATCACTAGCCCTTATTATCCGAATATCTGATTGCTTTGTATATAGATGCACTAAAGAAAATAGAAAAAGATGTTATGAAAAAAGATGACAGTTTGTGTGACTACAAAATATAATTTACAGAAAAAAAACAGAATTTGAATTTAATTTATATGGTGATAGAAAGCTACAGAGAATTTCTTTTTGTTGTTGTTCCTTTGCTTTTAAAAATTGTAACTTAGGAATAGCAGGTAGTATCTCAGTAGCTAGATTCAAAACATTCTGAGCTCTGTAGGAAGCATAGAAAGAGCATTTGGAAAAGGTGTAGCCATGGGGTGGCAAAAGCATAAAATATGAAATGGTGAAATAAAATTCTTGAACACGAAGCGGAGTTTGAGCTATGGTGGGCAACCTGCCAGGACTAGAAAAACTGGGTTTATTCGAGAAAGTCTCCGTCAGGGGATGGTGGGCTTTAAATAACTACAAAACAAACTTTCTTCCCCTGATTACATATACACAAGTTCATAACATCTATTTTCTTTATACGCAAGTTCTATATCCAAGATAGCAGCCAATTTGCTAAAATGTTTTTAAGTGATTTAACCAGGCTCCAAATTTAAAACCTACACAGGTAAACATGCTTAAATCAAAATAAACCACCTATAAATCTACTTAGCTTAATTTGGAAAACTAAGTAACCACTTAATTAAAAGATTAATGTATGTGTCTAACACACACATAAAAATGAGCTAGATTGTTCCTGCATGGGTATTTTAATTGTGGCATTTTCTGCCTTCTGGGTCTTTGGCTTTTCAAGCTCATACAAAAAGAGAATGCTATTAAAAAAAAAAAAAAAGAGGACGGAGTTTCTCCTTTGCGTCAAGTACTGCAGATGCACAACTGCAATCATTCACAGACGTCCAGCACTTGCTGTAAGCTTATAACTAGTCAGGGCACCATTATCCTCTACATGAAGTTACTAAAGAAAAGCAGGACAAGTTCTGCCAGTACATTTGAGAGCTATAAGCTTATAGCAGAAGAACGTAAAGCCTCATACTTCCTGGGTTCAACTCCAGGTTTCTAAAGCAACGATACAGTAGTGGCTGTTCCCCTTTTCCTTATGCTCATCGTAACCGTTGCTCTCCCTGTATTACTCATATGCTCTTCTTTCCATGAACGCTGTCAACATCCTTGTTATCTCTGTCTACCTCCATTCCAACTCCTGTCTTGACTGATTTTTTCCTGTTTCTTTTTAAACCCATCTGCTCTGATCCTCTGGTTCCCACCCATCCTTACCTGCACATATCCCTTCAGTACACGTTAACTCTTCTATTCATCACAAACAGCTTGTTTCCCTTCCTGGTTCCTGATTTCATAATCCCCGCCTCTCCCTTCTCACCTCCCAAGTGTTAACCAGCCGTTCTTTCTGTCCAGACTGTACAAACTCATGACGAACAAAGTTTTCAGAAAAAGTTTCTCGTTTCTAGATCTCAGCATCACAACTGCCTACTGGAGAAGCCACCGCCAGGAAAAACCTGCCCCATGTGGAAACATGCTGGTTTCTCAATGGTGATAGCACATGAGCAGTTTAAGGATGTAATAGTTCTAGACACCCAAAAGGTGTTAAAAACAGGATCACATTCCTTGCAACCAGCCACATTTCAGAAGAAAAAAAAAGAAAAATATCTGCAGTGATATTTCATTATTAATACTAAACTGTATTCCCTTCTTTGAGAACAAGATGCAGTGATGTATCCCTTAGCACAGATAGCACTACTAGGTGCTATAAATTTCCATTACTTACTTCTGAGTAGTGACAAATACATCACTTATAAAGGACCAAAATCTTCTGCAAAGTTACTGAAGTATGTTTTTTTTTCCCCACTTAAAATTCTCTAAAAATCAACGTGAAAATAAAAAGCACCAATTTTGCAGACCCATAAAGCAAAAAGTGTGGTTACAGTCTTCGGGACCAGATGAAATACTAATATAATACACTAAGACTACAAGAAACTCATTTGTAGAAAAAATTTTGGTTGGGGAATGGGTGTAGGAAAGGAACCACAGCCTGCTCTGTATATCACAGTATAATTTAACACCACAGTAGTAGGCCTGCAATATTGACATCACAATATTCATGAATTGTATGTCTCTAATCCAGTAAATTTATAAATAACTGTTAAAAAAATTACTGTGAAATGAATTAAGCATGAAAATAATCATATTTCGAACACAATTCTAATATTTCTCTGTTCATTCTGGCAAATTCTTTGAAAGAAAAGTTGCTTTTTGTGGTTTTGGCATGTGTTCTTTTCCACAGATTTCCAGGTTTTCCTCACCAGGCTTCGGAGTCAGCTTTCACTGAAACCTCCCCCTTGCCTCCCCCCAACACTCACATCTGGTCAGTACAGTGCTGCTGGGCAGGAATCTGACATGCTTACTGCTCCTGCAATTTTCAGATTATTTAGCTGCCAAACTCTAATAAGTCTCTACAGCGCCTGTAAAAACAGGCTTGTTTTTAAAGACTTGTAACAAAACCACATTTACAGTATTTCCACTAAAACCCAAGAAATTTCCGATAAAAGGTGATACCTATCCATCTCTTTCCTTTCTCCACAGGTATAATCCCACAAAACTTTGACTCAATACTCTATTGCTTCCACCACGTGGACAGAAAATTTTCCTAACTACTTTTTTTAAAAAAAAAAACAAAACAAAACAGAACAGTTGGTCTGTTAACAGCAACTTACTAAGACACTCAACCTGAAATAAATTCTCACCATGGAAAAGTTCAGCAACAGTGCAGAATCTGGCAAAAGTATCTAAAATTGCATTGTTGGTTCATTCAATGGGAAACATCAAGCCAAGCAATCGCACTACAGGCAGTTCTACAAGCTCCACAGATTAGACAGTATTACAATAATCATGTAGCAGAGGAAACCTAAATCTATTAAATCAGTTTAGGAACTTAGCTACATGAAGTTGCGTGTAGTAGACTTTAAAGCTGCCAGAAACAAAACCGGAGGGCAGCAATAAGCTTCACGCTCCATCAAAGAGTACCTCCATCAAAAGCTATCAAAACTGATGTTCATATTCCCAGCTGCAGAAGAACAGCACAGTTCCAGTTTTAAAAACAGGTACATGCTTAACTTATCAAAACTTACCCAAAATGTGTTTGCAAACAGCAAATGGTGATTTTGATTTTCTAAATGATAAGAATATGTGCTCGGCATGTTGGCGTTGTTCATTATTGACCATGGAAGGTGGTGCCTGAAAGAAAAAAGAAAAAAAAAATTAAAGTTATTCAAGTCTAAGACCCCACCCCGATTGTAAACACATATGAGCAATGTCATGAACTTATAAATATTCACTAGTTAAACATCAAAACCAAGTATGTTGGTAAAACTGCCTGTTCTTTCTCAGTCATGGCTTCTTCTTATATACCACTGTGTATTTACGTTGTGTACACATAAGCCTGAATATTGAGACATCAGGCAGAGAGTGAATAATTCTAAGTACTGGGTTCCTAATGATGCTTCTGAAGAAACATAAGTCAGATCTACATCCAATCTAATCCTTTTTCTACTCAAACCAAAAATATCATTGCACACCACGCTCACAGTCACAGAAACAAAGCACTATTTTTTCTTTAGTTCCACGCTTGTTTGAAAATATTGAATTGTATAATAAATTCAAGGGATTAAAAAATCGTGACTATGGATATGTTCTAAAATAAAGTATCGGCAGTAACATACTACCCTCTAGTGTTTCACATTACAGTTGACACCTTAAAGACTGAGTGAGGGCTTGAATTTGAGAGAGGGGTCAGCTCGTTTGGGGATGGTTCCCCAGCTGCCTACGCCCATCTTATATACCCAGGCCCTACCATCATGGGCACCTTAACTGCTCAGGTAGCACCTGCTGCTCCACTGCTGCTGGAAGGCAGCTCCATGGTGGTTTCTACCTGAAAATCAACTATAGGTAAAGCATGAAACTAAGCGGTAACCTGGATCATTGCGAGGTGGGATGTCGCCTATGGAGCGCAGGTGAGAGCTAACTGCCTGTACTGCAGCCTCACCTCACCGAGCAACCCTGAGATCCCCCCCTGCTGTCCCACAAGGTAAAAAACAACCCTGCAGAAAACACCGGCTGTTCATAACACCACGCTGCTCTCCACTGTTACCGTTAATATTCTCCAATTTCTGCTATTTGGGATTTATCTGAACAAGCAGACGGTACAAAATACTCTTACAGGGGATTGATACCACAAGGCAGCGTAAGCTGAACTGATGCGCCTTTGAGAAAGGAACAGGCACGCGTAGAAAGATTGCATAAAAACTACGGAGCCGGGTCAGGGTGACAGAGTAGGTTACTGAACTGCAACTGGACTTCCAAACTCCAAACTCGACTCCTGTCCCTGGCAATCTCAGGAGAACATAGGTGCCACATACCTTTTGGTTTTGATTTGTACCTGATGCTTTGGGAATAAAAGCATGAAGACCTCAGCATAAAGACCAAGGTTTTGCACTTAAGAGAAATGTTTTCCAGCAAATAAAACATATCAAATCTGATTTAATTCTTTCACCCTTGACAAAACACAGACAACAGAAGATTCAAATGTGAGCTAGTAACACCACAGATTAAGGCTGCTGCTCCTCAATCATTTCTTCAATAATCTGAATACATGAAGCAAAGAAAAGCAGATTGCTGATCCTCGGATCAAGGGGGTCCTAATAAACAGCTGTGCTCCTTCTTACACAGCAAATTTCTGACTCTCACAACTTTTCCAGATATTATGAATGCCTTGGGAAGGGAGCAAAAAAATAAATGGAAGGGGGCGGCTGGAAAAAAGCCTCATGGATGCAGAATAAATGCTCTGCCCCTTCACAAACCTGCTCTGCTACAGCCCATTCGGGGCAGGACCTCCCTGGACAGTGATTTGAACGTATATGGGACAGTTCAAACCTTAGCAGCTCTGGGGACAAATCAGTGTTTGTCCATGTCCCCTTCTGGGTAGGCGGCAGCGGGCGTTAGGTTGTGCACACATGTAGAAGGAAGGCAGCGTGCCTTCAGTTCCAGTCTGTCTGCTGTGTGCTCGGAGCCACGTTGCAGGGTGTAAGCCAGCAGGCTGCACACAGAAAAGCTTTTGGATTTTTGGGGCGTTACGCACTGCTGAACTGACACAGAATTAAGCTCCATGGCAGTACCCGAATCCTTCCGGGACACTGACCTTCAGCAAACTCCAACCCAATCCAGAAACTCAAACTTTTAATAACTTTTTAAGCAAATTTAAATTTGTAAAGAAGCAGCCTCACTGAACTGGGGCACATGACACTTCTGTGATAAAAACTTAACTCTCCTGCATGCAACCAGCCATCAGCAGGAGCTGTTGCCAACCACCCATGCTTTCTGCAGTCTGAAGGACAGTGCTTCTCTGTGTGGACTCTAGCTACACTCACTGCAGAGCCAGCTGTACTGAATGCCAGAAGAATATTTGGAGCAAGTTATTAAAAACACAGGAATGGCCTATACAGCAACAGCTTGAACATGTACTTCAGTCGGTACTATCGCAAATAAACCAAACCAAACAAACAAGCAGTCCCCACTTTTTTTCCCCATTGTATGGGCAAGCATTTCTGCAAGCACCCAGAGAAACAAACTGGGGAAGTGATCACCGAAAAGCATCCCACCAAAGGCAGGTTATTTTTATCTGTATCAGTCCCCCAGCTTGGTTCACCATAAGCCAGCAGAGAAGCCTGTGCCAGCACAGTATAGGACATAATGGCTGGTGACAGGCTGTTTTTTTCCAGCACCAACAGCTTCTGTTGCTGTGCAATGCCATGGGAATACTCAGAAGTCTCAAGGAACACACAGCTTTGGTCAATGAAGTTTCATGAGAATTAAGAATCAAATTTCTTGAGACAAGTGACTTATTTTAATAACTCTGCTACCAAAAGGAGAGGTCCCACTCCTCTCTTGCTCTCACCTGCATGGTCTTGTCACCTCCTTGCATTATCCCTTCTATCAATTAGGCCACAAAAAAAAAAGGGGGGGGAGGGGGGGGGGGGCGGGCAATGGGAATGAACATTCTTTTGTTACTTTAATAAGCATCAAGAAGTCAGGCAAGTGCCAGAGCCAGTGCAACAATGGGGAGAAAAGGAGTAGAGTGACATTGCCCTTTCAGCAGTACTGACCTTGCAGCTCATAGCTCTGCAGTCTCGTGAACCCTCACTAATTATGGCCAAGTTAGAGAGAATCCTAATACTTTGCAAGTCTGGGGTCACTGACATTCACATTCTTAGAGCAAAAGCAGCAAGTCAGGGCTACCTGATCTTGAAATGATTTTGCATTAACAGCACATTTGAGTTTGTCATATAGAAATCATACCTATTTTCAGTGTTCCGTAATACTTATGGGCACTTTCAGGGACATCAGTGGCAAATTATGGCACCATTAAAAAAAAAACCAATAGAATTAAAGTTTTATGGGAAATACCCCCTCATGCTTACAATAACTAGAAGAGAGACCTCTAACTTTACATTATTTTAACTCTTCTACTTCTCTTAAGTCTGATTACAGAAGAACTTTGGCACCTTAGAAAGGCATATGGCACATCATGTTCTTGTATTAATTTTAAAAATCACAATATTTTAATAATACATTATGCACTTAGACTCTCAAAACTGTCCAGAACAGACAAGTGCAACAGGTAAGCTTTAAACTGTACTATATAGCCACCAGAGGGAGCTTAAAGCTCACAGTCTACTGCCTTCACCGCATTCAAACAGTAGTTATCTGTACACTGAAAGTAAAGTCCAGCTAATTTAAGGCTTTAAAGAAAAGCCCAGCACACACACATTCTGTGTACAAATTTCACATTACAAGAACACTGGCTTAGGTGAGCCCGAGAGCCCTGGAAGCCAGTGCCCAGCATCCCCTCAGCACAATAAGGATAGAAATGTACCCCAAGTACCCATCATGCTTGGAAGGTCCCCCCCAAAATACCTACGCGTTCACTGTTTTCTTTCTAATTGTCTCCTTCAAACTCTTCTCTACCATCCAGCTTACAGGGAATTAAAAACCTGACATATTGAAACTATTTCCAGCTATACCACTTTCCTTTCTGTACTGTCTGATGTTACTGCTAACACCCATCTGCTCTCTATCTTTCAAGTTACCTATAAAAAGTTTTGCAGGACAATGATCATCTTTCTAGTTTTAGCATAGCAAGATACTGCCCCATAAGAATGGAGTTCCTATATAACATAGCATTATAAATAAAATTACATCCTTTCAGCTACCAAGGTTGTCTGGATACAGAACAGGAACAGCAACAGCAGTGCCTACTGCTCAGATCCAGCAGGACTACCGACTCAAATGGCAATTATTGACACAAGGGAGAGAGAAACTGAAAAGAGACAAGACTAGAAACACTCTGGCAGACTAGCACTAATACTTTAAGACCACTAAACTTATCTGAAAGCCTGGACAACTAATAAGGAAGTAATGTAACCCCTTCTCTTTCATGTCAACCAGTTTATAAAAAAAAAGAAATATAGTTTGTTCTACTTCCTTATGTCCTACTATCACTAGTCTGAACAAAAAAAGGGGGGGAGGGAGGGAGAGAGAAAAATTAAGGTAAGGTATTTGATGACAAAATTGTAACAATGCCAATAAGCATATGTTAGAAGATCTAAATCCTGCACATGCTTACAGAAACACCATACTTTCTCTGTGTGGTTGTGAAAAAACTTTACTGTGGTTTTCCTGCTCAAAAAAAAAAGCACGGGAAAGCCAAGGTCCTTGCTTCCCTTCTCACTCTTCTTCAAAGAGCACAAATCATTGTGATGATTCTCCTCAAGCCATCAACAGTAAATGAGCCAGTGGAAAAAAAAATCTTTTTGAAAGGAGCAGAACCACTAAACTTCAGGAGGAAATAGAGTCTGTGAAGTCAAAAGTAGAAAACACCTTTAACACCTTCTTTTTAAAAAAAAAAGAAGAGCTGGAGATTGAGGTTCTCCATATTATGGAAAATACAGGACTGAGTCCTCAGCAGTCAGCATCTTTCTAATGTTTTGGGATACAGGCAGACAGGTGCAGTTTGAAGGAACGTGTTGGCACAGGTCAGCCAAACAGAAAAGCTGTCCAAATCATAGGTACAAACACATTTTTCTGGCGTAGTTTAAGCATGCTCCAGCTTTCTTTATGAAGACTGAATGCACAGGGAATGACTACAGCTCCTTCTGTACATAAAGATCAGTTCTGCCAAGAGCAAGTCCTTCCGTCTGTATCTGAGATGCAGGCAAGCCTTTCAGAAGCTCTTCAAAAGATCTTCAATGGCAGGAAGAGAGAGATTAGGCTCTTATATCCTTGATTAGAGTCTTAATAGTTTCCTTTCACAGACTCAGATATCACCTTACATTTGATTTTTCACTTTTTGTACATTTAAAGAAAAAGAATAAAATCAGGCCACTCTCAGGAGATAACTTATCTCAGCTTACATGGGTGTTACAGCAATGAGACAATTATTTTGGAAGGACAGCAACTGTCATCTAAAACTAATCCCAAGTCAGGTTTTGCCTTCCTTGACTATTAGACCAGATACTTTACAAAAATCTAAACATAACTTCCATGCAATTACCTTTTCTTTCCAGTGTGGAACCTAATAAAAACAAAATTGGATTCAGTTTTCCATCAGAAATAAAAGATTCTCCCCTCAAGGAGTTCGAGGTAAGCACACCCCCTTTAAATCCTCCTTCTCCCCTTTCTTACCACTATGAGAATGTTATGAGAAACCGTATCACAGAGGAATCTCCATTGCCCCTCTCCCTACTAACAAAACAGGAGGAGCACCAACATTGTTCATAACAACTGTTTACCTCTAGTGATCCACTGATGTGAAAGCAATCCACTGATGTGAAAAATGCAGAAGTTACAAATGCAACAAATTAACAATATTAAATGCTCCAAACAGCATGGGTTCCTCAACAACCATGACAGTACTGGTAGGTTTCTAACTAGCTTTCCTGTTCTTACTGCCTGCAACCATCTTTTTGTGCCTGCAACCATCCTTTTGTACTGTGGGAAGATAAAGAAGAGCACCTGATAGAGCAGCACCATCTAATTCCATAAGTTTATATATTGCCACTTACTTTTTTCCTCTCCACAATAAACCATCTTTGTTTCTTCCTCATATAACACAGATTTCTCATTTCTAACTTTGATCATCTTTTTTTCTGCTCCTCCCTTGATGGTACACCATCAATTTAAGTGATATCCTATTACTCACTCATGCTACAAGAAAGGACAGCACAACTGGGAACGATTAAAAAGGCTAAAAATTTGGCATACATTACCTAAGCAGAAATTGATTAACACAAACAGGTATTACAAATAATTTAAAATATTAATGCATAGTGACACTCAGAACAGGAAAGAAGTAGATATGAGAAAGGGTTAGACCAACTGTCCTTTGGAAAATACACACATGACTAGGAAACATCTGGTGGAGGTACAGGTGGAAAAAATAAGGGGTAAAAATAAGGGGCTTGAGGGTTTTGTTTTAAATAGTAGTAGTAGTTAGATGCAGATAGAGGATCTGAAGCTACACATATATATATTCAGAACCACATGCTTAGTACAAGCATTTCCTACCTCAGTAACATACCTTTAAAAAATACATATAATTATGACCTGTCAGGATGGAGAGTGCCAAGCAATAGAGACATGACAAAGGCAGCAAATGGGTTGCAAATATCAGATGCACTCTTCGTAAGACTGAAGTTGAAGTCACCGCGTATTTGCCAATAACAGGCTGAAGAAGTAACACCACATCCACATTTGAAGTGGTGTCTGCTCTTTTAGCTTCCTCCCCTTATTTCTGAAAACACTTTTTGCCTTTTTAAAAAAAACAGGTATCAAATCCCCCCCCAAGTGATTCTGTTCAGGCAGGTTCATGTTGATCATCACAGACATACAAAATACAACATTTTTTCATCATATATTAGAAGTGATGTTATTTTCTAAAGTGATTTTAGATGCCAGAGAATATTATTTATTGGTCACTTGTGGACAGTGACAGTATCTTAACAACTTCTAACATTCAAGTGACAACATTATTATTAAAATCAATAATGGAATAGTTTCTTATTTAAATATGATTTAGTTAACCAGTTTGCACTGTTATCTCTGCAACGTACTTTCGCTACGAAAAATCCTGCCCACGATTGTGTACGAACATAATTAAAGATGGGATGAACAGTGTGCATTCCTTGCAGACAGAAAAGTTTGCTAGAAACAAATTCTGATTTTTCACAGACTTTTGCTATGGCAAGACAGCACTGAATACAACTGAATTCAGCATCTTGCTACAATTACACTGGGGGAAATCTGCAAATTAGCATGTCACAAAGAACAGTCACATACTCCTCCAGACTTTGCTGCATAAGAGAACACAGAGGGAGTGCACCGGAGTGTTTTAAGCTGACACCCACAATATTCCCACCTACAAAAAAGGTCCCCTATGAACAGTACAGCCTAAACACTAGTAGGATTATGGAAAGGCAAACATGCCTACTAAGAGAATTTTCTTGGGTTTAAAAATAAAAAGATCAAATTGCTTGTACCTGCTACAACTAAAGCCAAGAAGGAACTTTCTTGCCAAAGGCAATGTTTATGTCTGCAAGTAAAGCACATTACAAACTTGACAAGGTTAGAAATAAAAATCTGAGATTTCTACTGAAGTGTGACTTCATAAAATTCACCGCAAACTCTCCAAACTGAGCTTCCCCAAATATGTAGGGGAATCTTGCCTTCCCTGCAGTCAAGAGGTAAAATAAAACTGTTCCCAACCTCTGGTCTGTGGGCCATTATCAGCTTATGAAAAACCAATTAAACACGTTAGCTGTTCTTCAGAATGGTGTCTAGACTCCGTGCTGCAGAGAGCCTGGAAGCCTAGCAGAAACAAGAATAAGAAACCAAATCTCGATCAATATACAAGGATAAGCAAAAGCCACCACAGATGGCAATGGCACCACTGGGTCTGGACCTTGCTGACAGCCACCATCAGGCAAGGCACGCTCGGAGAAGCAAGGAATAAAGGAAGCCCAGATGGCCTGCCAACATGTCCCAGCAGGCAGGGAAGCCAAGTAACAGCGAGGCATATGCAAAGGAGAGAGATCATGAGTGAAATTGAGAAGCATGTGCAGGGGAACACCATGTGATGGTGATAACATATCTGAGGATTATGGGCAAAAATAGAATGAGAAAGAGAAAAAAAAGAAAAAACATAATCAAACACAAGGGGATAGTAATAATTTTTAACTAGTGCACTTAGGACATTTAGGACAGCTATATATATTACTCTATCCACGTAAGCAATTGTTATAGCTGCAACACACCTAAATAATCAAAAGTCATGAAATTTTAACTTACTGTGCTCTTCTACTAAGATGTTCAAAACCCCCTAAAAACAGATTTCTATATCTTAAATAACAAAAAACACCTTAAGAGAATTACTCCCCAGCACAGTTCTGATATATAGGTGAGATATACAAAAGAATCAGATTCTCAGAATAAGGAGATTCCAAGTTTAACTCTACCAAAGTCACGTCCAGCAACATGCCCCAGGACTGCATTACCCCAACTTCTGTGGAGTCAAGCCATAATGAGTCTCCAACCCAGTTTTACCAGTAACACTTTTCAAGCGTTTTAAATAAGCTTTTTCTTACAGCATATCATGGCGCATTCAATAACGGTTGCCTGCCTTATTAAAATAGCTAATAAAAGAGATCAAATATAGGGGTCAGACACAGAGAACTGGATGATTAGATACTTTCATTCTCAGCTATTCACCCTACCTCTCTAGCAGATGCTGATACCTAACAACGCAGGGATGTCTGATCCACTCATGAAGCAGATGCCACCAGCCAACAATTCAGGCTACACGAAGATGCTCAGCTCTACAGCATTCGGCAACTGCTTCACAAGTGGATCAGACGTTCCTGCCTCGGGCACCGGGCCAGAAGGCAGTTTAGACAACTGGTATCAATAGCAGCTTCTGCTGTCCAATTCAGATCTGTCGTTACATGACTGCCAAAGCGTTGAGTAATAGCTAAGTTACTACAGAAAACCTAGCTAGTATAATAAACAGCTTCAAGTGTGTTCCAATTACCTCATTTGCACTTGCTTTTTGGAATAATCACTTAAATTACAGCAGTAACTCATCTCCCAATTTAAAAGATACTCAAGATTATTTTTGAAGATTGGTAAGAAAGATGCAATAGATGGCTTCCAACCAGACCTGCAATAGAGACAACATAGTAGAAATTTAAGACTTTCTGAACAAAAACTTTGTTTGATTTAAAAAAAAATTCTTTCCCAAAAGTAATTATGATTTAAATTATTTAAACCCCAGAGTGCCCAGTATTTTTCGGTATATATTTGGAACAAATGCATGACTGCTGAAGGAATTACCTCCTACACATCTACTCGCTCATGTCTTCCTTTCATGCAGAGACGTAACAATAGGGAAAAAAAGATTTTTTTTTCCTTCGTATCAGAGTTTGCTTTGTATTTTGGAGCTGAAGTACTTAATATTAAGTCTTTTGCAAGTAAAACAGGAAATAAATTGCCGTTTGTGAGAAGATCTATTCTCAGTTTTGAAATGGTCTTATATAAGATACTATATATACACATTGATTAACTAGAGAGCCAAAGTAAATCATTACCATCAGTACCAAAACGTTTTCTGAGATAAGACTTCCTCTCCAAGATAAGCAGCAAAAACTACCAAGATTTTGCTTCCCTACTAACAATTCGACCCTCAAATATAGACTGTTACAGGTTTTCCAATGAAATTACCATTCATTTATAGGCACAGGACACTTCAGATCCATGATTTGTGGTAACCAGTCTGCAGAGGAACTGTCCTCACTGCCTGAGGACACCGCTTCCACTGTTCATGTCTGCTTCTCAGCATCAGAACAGGTACCCAAGACCTACTGCTTGAAGAAGAGTGGGTAGGACTTGAACAGCAAAAGGGAGGAAGGTGGAGTAAAGTCTTTGTTCAAGGAAGCAGGACCATAGAGGAGCAAGAGAAAAGAATCGAGGATGAAGAAGGCATAGCGCTCAGCTAGCTGTGGTAGGACACTGACAAACAGATGTCTGTAGCTGCTCTATGTATCTACGTGAGCCGTTCATCCACTATCAGCTCTGACTGTTGTCGGTCTCCTCACAGGATTCATTTAGGACTTTCTCTTTTCTGACCACTGTGCACATCACTCAACAAGAAAATGCACAAATTCAACTAAGCTAACAGTACATCGACTCACGCCAACCTTCTGGAATCATTAGGTGAACAGGATCAGCCTAGACTCCATCCACCCCACGGAGGACTGCTCCAGCAGAATTTGGAAAAATGACTGAATTCTGCATGGGAAATTCTGCATACCCCAAGAGTTACAAGTTTAACCTTGTCAGTGCTAGACGAAACTCACAGAGCCCCACATAAAGTAATCACAATAGCAGCACACACAATTATCACAGACCTTACATAGACTACAATCAAGACCTGGTTTTCTTTTTAAATCTTAATGCTTCTTTACAATCTCTGGGTCAAGAAAATGTTTCAAATTGGTTCAAAGAAAATTCAGTGTAAACTTTAATAGTCTTTCACTTCTATAAGTTTAGGCAATGAAAACCAGGATACAGCGTAACACAGCAGTGAAGACAAAATGCTTTAGAAAATTATGTGTGCATTTTATACCTATTTGTTACTGTTTCCTCTGCAACTGCAGTTAGGACATCGGTTTAAGCACACTGAGAACAGATAAATCTGAGAAATGCGCTATAATGGATATTTAGCTTACAGTAGCCTGGCCGTGGACAGCCAGAGGATGAATGCTGACACAAGGTTACGGTTCAGACTGTTAAATAAAACGTTATTTCCTAATCTCCACATTCACTGTGCTAACATTTCAAAGCACAAGCAAGGTCCGACAGGCAGTTCTGTTTAGCAAAGTAATTTCTGTAAAACGCCTGGCTGACGGCAATGAACAAATCCATGCACAGTCCCTTGAAGCCAGTAAGATCCTACAAAGCAACAAGAAGTCCACCCATGCAGACCAGAGAAAGCTCAGTCAAGACAGAACAAGTGCAACTCAATACAGAAAAGAAGGACAATGATAAGAAAAATATCATAACTACACAGAACAGCTATGGAAAACCTCATTGTTCCAAATCTTTTTAAACCATTTAATGTTAAAAAATAAAATCAGCTTGCTTTGACTTCTACAGGAATGAAACATCACTACTGCAGTAGCACAGGAACCTTAAAAATATACATTACTAAAGGATACAAAAAGTCACAAAATGCCCTTAATACAACTGCACTTGCACTAGCCTCCAGTCCTGCTCTCCTGCCTCCTTCCTCTGACTGTTCTCCTGGAGCTGGCGTGAACTTGGCCTCCTCATCCTCCAGCAAGGAGGAGAAGGGTTGGTGGAAACGAACCAAGCTTTTCCCTCAGCTCTGACCAATTACAGGTGCTTCTCTCTTTTCCCTGCAAGGAGGCATGGAAGACAAATGGGTCCCAAGTTCAGGCCCCGAGTCTGTTTTTCCAGAGGGTGGGAAGGAGAGGAGTCTCAGCATCAACACACACTGCAGCCTCCACTGCAGGGTGGACTATCCCCACGACACGTCCTGGTTCTCCAGCAAGAGACAAGATCCTAGCCCACCCACAGCCCCTGAAATCACAATCGCAAC
The DNA here is from genome assembly GCF_965183815.1 of Platalea leucorodia. Classification (NCBI taxonomy): domain Eukaryota; kingdom Metazoa; phylum Chordata; class Aves; order Pelecaniformes; family Threskiornithidae; genus Platalea; species Platalea leucorodia. The sequence goes on from NC_138824.1 coordinate 19,955,943, forward strand.
TCGATCAAAAGATTCAAGTAGCTCATCTCAATATTGTCCGTTTCTGTACCTATGAGACAATGTAGGCACAGCTTAACCAAGAAAGCCAGGACTGTGGCAGCGAATTTCAAGACAAAGCTTTAAGTCAAGGAAGAACCATTGTGACTCCTCTTCATCTAGACAGCAGATCATCATAATGCTGGTAATGGCCATACTCATTTTCCAAAGCTCACAAGTTGAGATGTAGGCAATATATACACTGTACATCAAGTATTGTCATCAACTGCTCTCCTACTGCAAGAGAAGCTTTAATATTACCTGCATGTGAAGAAGTATCTTGTAGTATCTATTTCCTCCTCCTGTTCTCCAGTTTCAAATTAAACTTGCTGAAATTACAGCTATAACCACCTATTGTCACAGGGGTCACGTTATTTTTACTTACAGGTAGCCTTCTAGAGTAAGCATGTGCAGATGGAGTAGGACATTACAGGGGTAGCAGGACATCACATGGGTAATGCCCCAGCTGCCTCACACACACCCCCCAACACAGAAGTTGAAAGTCATCACTCCGTGAAAGATTTAAACTGAGATAATGATGCATTTTAGTTTCTGAGAGTTTTAGGCTTTGCCTCCTATCACAAAAGCATTTCCTCTCACCAAGCTAATGAAGAAAGACAGGCACACAGGGCAGCCAGCTCCCCTGCCAAAATTCAGGTTTTAGCACTTCCTCCTCCATCAACCCTGCTAAAATTTCAAAACTAATTTGTCCCAGCATAGTTATTTGGAAGGAGTTGATTAAAAGCCAGATATGGAATTTTTTTTTTTTAAGTTTTCAAAGTTTATCTAAATTTGACAGGGAAAACTCCTTTTGTTTAGTGTACTTTCAAAATGGCATGGCCTAAAACACCTACCTTTATTAACGGCTTTTAGCTGTTAGCACATTAATGGAAACTTACAGACACAAGTAAAATACACATGAAACACAATACCTGCATCGTGTAAGCAAACAGAAACATAACTACAGGAACATGAAATCAAGACATAGCAAAAAAAGCAACGGAATAGAGGCCAGAGGAGGAAGCTCATCCCCTAAGCCAGCCTGCAGGGTAAGGAAGCCAAGAGGAACTGTGAAACTGAAAGAGATTTTGTAAAGTGAATAACTTCTTTCACTCAAAAACCAGGGAAAATTCTGGACTTTCACTCAACACCTAGAAAAAGCTCCTTTCCCTAACATTTTGCCCACTACTGGGAAATGGCAAAAATACATCTAGAATTGTACACACTTGAGAAGGTAGGATGCCATTTACTTTTACCTTGTTTCACTAATTTGTTCTGCTCTTGCAGATACAGCCTGAACCATGTTACCAAAGAAGTTACATCTCTGTATTCATCCTCCAATATACAAAGGAGCAAACACACGATAGGTATTTTGAGAGATCCTCTTCTAAAACACACTTCTTTTATGAAGACATTTATTTTTTTATTCCACATATGCAGATTTGGGGGTTTTGTTTAGAAAAGGTAATTTTTAAGACTCCCTTACGGTTAAGGGCCTGAGTTCACTCTAAGAACCTGCATAAATTAGTTAAGTCTCAAGCTCTGAACAGTCACAGGGCTCCACATACCTACTGAAAAAATGATTGTGAAGAAATGTGGTCATAATTATATATTTTATTCTTAGCACTGTTAGTGGGAATGTTATTGTAACATGAACAGAAGAATAGCTCCAGAAACAATATTGTCATTTCTCTTGATATTAGAATGTAATATTTATATATTCCCCGCTAAACAATTCATTATCCCACAGCTAGCCAACATCTGTTCTTAATCCCACTTAAAACAACCTCACAAAATAAAGGCTTTGCAGCTAAGCCTCCCTAATTCACTCAGGAAGAAGCATGTTTGTTTTTTGGGTTGGACTTCTGTTGTTGTTGTTGGCAGGTAAGGAAAGCACTATTCACGTTTTCTTCACCAGAGAGGAGCCTGCGTGTTTTGTAAACCCATTCGCACATTTTCTTTATAAAGACGCCAAGACTTCAGCCATCTGGGAAGCTACCAAAAAACCATGGTTGACAGAAAATTCAAATAGCAGCAACATTATTAGCAAAGCAAATAGTAGAAGCCAGTGACTGAAGAGATGATAGAGCTAAGATAAGCGTGAACGGTTAAGACCTTAACAAAAAAAAAAAAAAAACAAAACACAACCCAAAACTATGGTCAGTGCAGAAAACACCCAAAGCTCTGTTTGCACATAAGATCAGTGAAGTTTTAAAGAAATGCTTTTAAGCCACTACTAAAACCACACAAACTCAGGTTTAAGGCACCTAATATCAAACCAGCATCTATAGCTGCAAGGGAGAACATATTTTTTTTCCCCCCAGGGCTGCAGTCCTGTTGCAACAGAGATACAGATCCGGTCTCCCATCTGGGGATACTGTATACACATATATACATATAGACACTGTGGAGGAGTCCTCATGAAATCTACCAGTGACAACTGTGTAAAATGTAGCTTTAAGACGAGGGGTGTAACATAAGGGGAAACTAACTGAGCTGTAAGGTGAAACCCAGAGCAGGCAGGTGGGGTCCGCCAGCGCCAACCATGCCTGGGTAAAGTCATGGCAAGATGAATGAGGAACTGACTGAAGGCCCCACCTGATGCCAAGACCACCGATATGAGCCCAAGCTGTGGCAGATGGGAGTTTGGGGAAGTTAATTCCAAAACCTTGAAGACCACCTATTTGCACAGCCAGACAAAATCAGCAAAAAGAGAAGAGGACCCTGCCTTTGCTGCGTGCCCAAGGCAGAGAAGCTACACATGTAGATCCTGGCCCAGAGAAGACCCCAGACTGATGACGCTTGCCCCCACACCACCAGCCTGGGAACCCTCCCCGTCCCCAGCCAGGCAGTGGATGGAGGTACGACTTCTCTTGTGCTGCCACGTGACAGAAAGGTGGCAGTTCTGCAGCAACTCATCAACAAGCGCATAAACAAGCCAGTGTGGTTTGTGTTTGCACAATTGTTTCTGCTATTGTGTTAGCTTTGATACTGTTTGCATATCATCACCAATGTCACAAGTAACAATAGTTGGAATATTGTTTTATAATAACAAAGGATGGTATAACTCAATGTTGGTTGTAATCCAATTGCGCTGCTGCTCTGTACAAACCAATGCTTAAGTCCCAGCCGCAGATGCCCTGTGGCACAGGCAATGCACCAGCCTCTGGAGTACATGCAACTACTGGATTTTCAGACTCAGTGTTAATGATGCTGCAACCTGTTTTGTGAGTTCTACAAACTGCCTCTGTTCTCCTTCACCTGCTGTTGGAGCAAAAACCTCAGTGGCCAGGATATTTACTTGTAATGTGAAAGAGTCAAATTTAAGGTCCTTCCAAAGCAGCCTAATGAACTGATTGAACATGGTTCAACCACCTCTGGGTGTCTTAAAAGCTATCAAGTTACCCATTTCTGAAAAACTGGAAATATGAAGTCAAGGAACACACCACCCACTCCAGTACAGCCTTAATGCCATACTGCAGCAACGCCCCCAGAACACCAGCACTCTAAGCATTACAGTCCACTCTTACCAGGAAAACAGAATACTTCTGTAAAGTACACAAAAAGACAAGTATCGTGTAACTTTTCTGCAGCTCTCCCCATGAACATATTTCGAAACACATTTGTGAAGGATGCTGGTATTATTCTTTTTCCTTTGTCACAACAGGATCCTGGTCCAAGTTAATAGTTAATAGCTGCCTCTCCAGAACTCCAAGGCTGTGGTTCCCAGAGAGACAATGCAGTGATGGAGACCTTGCTCCTCTCCTTCCAACCATGCTAATTCCTCTCCACTCCCAGACGCACATTATTAACATTACCACGTACTAGCTTTGGCAACTGGCAGGTCCTCCGTAAGCCAGTCCAGCTCACTAAACTAGCAGATAATCCATCCAGCAAAAAGACACGTAATGGTTTTCCTCAGGCCCTGTTAGGCTGGTTTAGGCTTCTGTGAAAACATAGCCTACGTCTGCATCATGCTTACAAGCCTGGGACTCCAGATGTTTGTCACCTTGGCCAAGCCTTTTGAAATCCCAGGGACCGCCGTCATAAACAGCAAAATTCCATGGAAAAACACCTTTATGCACTTCATTGATTTCACAGCCACAAGTTAATTATACAAAGCCTTCAAGAGACCCTGGCATAAGGCTTATTTTCAACACTACCACAGCTGTGCCTCTACAATTTTGCCCAGCTGCACGTAACACAGCTGGACTGCATCAGCATAAATACTGAAATTCATAACTTCAGCATAAACCATGATATATGTTTAGCCTTTCTTCATACTCACTTTTATAGTTCTGTAAATTTCTAATTTGGTAGGCATCACTAAACCAACTTATCTGACTTCTAGAGTAACAAAAGCAATACAACTTCATCCACTTGCTCCTATATTAATCCAAATAACTTTAAGTGTATTTTCCATTAAAAAAAAAAGTCAGCCATGATCTGAAGATAATTATATCTGCTACTTCCTAAGTGGTTTAACAGCATAATTTGTCCAAAGTTTCTTTTAGGAGCATAGGCAAGCTGTTTCATCTCAGTCAAGGTAGCAAAATTGTTTATAATGCAACAGAGTAACAATTACCAGAATTAAAAAAAATTTTTCTTCTTCCATCCACTTCCCAATCCAGTTCACCAAGCAGCCACTCAGGTGGATGCACTACCACTCTATGTATTGGTAGAGCCAAAGGCAGCACTGTACAGCTGCCACTCATCATTAAGTCTCAGATGTAAGAAAGTTTGGGGAGGCAGGGAAGGGAAAGAATAGGGACTACTTAAAATATATCCTCCTGCCAGCTTTCCTCTATGTCTTGAAATCCCTATTCAAACAACTACTCCCTATTCAACAGGATGTTTTAGACAGACTTTAAAGGGATGAAAAAGAACCAAAGACCCGTATCAATGTCTCCTACAGCTCAGACCTGACACCACCCCTTCTGTGCTGCATCTCCCAGTACATACGCGGTTTTATGCCACTCATACACCCCACTATGCATCAAAATTGCTCCAAATGTTACTGCATTCCCTTTACCAGGTCACTGCCCCAACAGGCATCAGCTCCACTTTCTTTTGTTCTGGGGAAGCCAAGGAAGAATACATTCTCCCCTGGTAAAATAGAAAAGGACATGATCATCAAAATCCAGAATTCCACCCCTACATCAAGCCAGGACACAGAAATGGAGATCTTATGTATACCTAATCCAGACAGACTTTTTAGTATCCAAACAGTGTCAGAAATTTATGAAAAGGAATATACTACTTAGCTGCTTGTAACAGCATCAGCTCAACTTAATAATCAACAAGATTTCTTCCACCCTTCCATATGCAAAGCTCTTAATTAACTAATGAATACAGATTAGCATAACAACAGTAAGACTCTTAGGAAGCAGGTTAAAGGGAAGGGAGCGGTAGGTAGCACCTGAAGAAGAATTATCCAGATGGAGTTATGGACTAACGAAGCTCCCCAGCGGATGAACCTAGGGGCAGACACACAGTATTTTCATTGATAACTCAGAACAAACTATAGAAATATGCCAGTGCAACAGTGACATGTCAAATGAGTGTGAAACATCATCTTGAATCAAAGATGAATACTCCCTCCATGAAACAATCAGGGGAAATAAACCCTATGCATGAAGAATCCCATTTCACTAGATTTTCATTTCATCAGATGCTATGTTTGCTTTTCGAAGGTATCCAAATCTGTATCAATCCTCATATTCCTATTCTCAACTCCTCACCCTTAGTACTGTGTGCTTTGGGTATGCTCCACGCACATTTGTTCTCAGCTCCCAGGGAAGTTTCATTAGCATGCCGCACGTACTTACCTTCCAAGCTGTAATCTGAAGCGTGTGCCTGTAAAATGAATGCACCAACCATACCAGTTCTTAAGCAAAAGTAGGAAAAACTATACATACACATGATGGACTCTAAGTAACCTAGTACTGCTCCAGAAAAAGATCCGGACTGCTCGGGCACAGTCCTCTGAAAACATCACCTTGCTGCTCTGAAGTAATAAAGAAAAGCACAGTGTTAAGTATGATGAAAGTATTATGAAAGGAATACAGAAGAATACCAAAAGTTTACAATCATCTAAAATCCTCACATACCCACATCACAAAAGAATGCAGGTCTGGTTAGTCCATCTCAAAAACGGTATCATAAATTGAAAAACCTACAGAGGAGTACAGGGATGATTAGACGTATGGGGAATCTCCCACACAAAACTGACAAGACCCTTCAGTTTAGCTAACAGGTGACTGGAGGATGCAATATGATAGACAGCTATAAAAATCACAAAGGATACCATAGAAGAAGAATCAGAACAATGGATCGGGTATTTCTCGTAATTCAAGAACAAATTATATGATCAAACAGCAGGCTTTGTCAACTAACATTATGTTGTGGGTTTTTTTTTCCCAAAACACCTGTGAAACTCATTACTACCAGACAAGTATAATATAAAAACTAAGAAAATAAAAAAATATAAATGCATTCCAGAAACAACTGGATGCATTTGTGGAGGAAAAGTTGATCAGCAATCACTAAACACAATGATGCTACCTCGAGCTCTTGAAATTGCTAATTCAAATAGGGTAAAGTGTATACTAGTGAAAGGATTATCCTCATTTTTCAGACCCTTTCCCTAAAGCATCAGCTAGAGGCCATCACTGGAAACAGAAATCAACTGGGCAGATGTTTGGTCTAATCCAGCCATAACATAGCACACATCCAGCTTGTTTTGCCGGGTGATGACTTGGAGGACTTCAACAAATCTTCTCAGAATTCAAATGATTCATTTGTCTGATTTCTTCCAACAGGCAGCCTGTCATAACAAAATCAGAACTAGTCCATCTCTTCCTTTCACCCTTACTATTAGTCATGCTTCACAGTCTGAAAAACTGCGCTGCAATGAAGATAGAAACTGAACTTCCTCATGGAAGGAGGATTGTCATGGTCCTGAACTCCAAGAAAGGCAGATCAAAAAAAAGCCAACCATACAAATTGTCAGGGTAGATGATATAAACAATTTGTTCTTGGATTTTAAGGATACTAATGTGCTCCCTTTTGCTCTTATTCTATAAGCTTATTTCAACATCTCAAAGAGAAGTTTGTATGACCAGTGTCAGACTACCCAACTTTAGCCTGAAACCTCCCTCAGAAGGGCAGGACAAGCCACAAACTAAAGTAATATCCTGAGAAGACAGTAATGTGTGAATCCCCCACCACTCCCAAAACAGACCACAGTGAAACGAGAACATTTAAAAACTTTTAAGGAAGGGAATTCTGCGAAAACCTTTGCTCAAGTGTCCTTGAACCTGTTAATGCCACCCAGACCCATACAGCATAGAATGGCTTAGGATGACAGGGACCTCTGGACCTCACTTTGCTCAATCCCCTGCCCAAAAGAGAACTTGTTTCAAAGTCAGATCAGGTTGTTCAGGGCCTTGTTCAGTCAAGTTTTAAACATCTCCAAAGATGGGAGATCCCAGAGCCTCTCCAGGTAGCCTGCTCCACTGCCTTCACCAACCACGCTTAGGGCGATGTTTTTTTTTTTCTTTTTGCCTACTCTCCAGCTAGAATTTACCTTTCTGAAACTTGTAACCTCTTGTCTTTTCACTGCGCACCTCGGAGAAAAGCCTGACAGTTCTAATACCAAGAGAGTCTGAGTTAGCAAGTAAATTGTACAGTGAAGGTATATGATACACTTGAGCCAACCTGACAGCTCACCACTGCTAATAGGGGCAGACCAGCCCTGTACATGACCAACAATCTAATTTCAGCCCCCCCGTGCTAGCTCTGCAACTTAAATGGCTGCACAGATAGCCAATTCGTCTTGCTAACTTGACAGAAATCCATTCCCTTGTTTAATTCCTCTGTCATCTCAGCAATATGAGTATTTTCAGCACAGGGTCACAAGGGAGAAGGTGGGGCTGCAGGTAGAAACAGAGCACCCCTTTTTGGAGGGGGGCAGGGGGAACAAGCTATAACCTGTGAATTTAGATTTAGGTGTCACAGAACATCATATGCTAAAAAATTTCAGCCTGCTTTAATAAACTCCCAGCAATAACTAAACAGTCTTACGCATGCTTCCTACTTCATTCTCTCACCTATGGGATGACATTTACATTTCTTTTCTTAATAATACAACCTATGTCTTCTCTCATCCATGAAGACAGTTATTAAAACAGTGCTTAACTGATACTAATTACATTTGGCATTAATTACCACCTGAGCTAAACAGAACATAATAGATAGGAACCATATACATTTGCTTAGGGGATGCCATGCCAGTTGGAAATGGAGGAGCAGTAAATTCATTCGGTTCATACAGATGCTGGTGTACGGTCTTCACCAAGCCGCAGTCACACAGGTCCAAGGCGTGTATCAGCCTATGGCAGTGAATGACTGCGCAGCATTTTAAGTTACAAGGCACTATGGGGACCTTACTTTAAGTAAACACCGTTAGATTTGCCAGAAAGGAATGAAGTACCCAAAAAGCGCATAGTTTTTAATATAGCAAATATTCTTACACACACCAAAGAAAACTGTCACAGGACCAGCATTTAAAGTTGTATTTGGCAGCTAATGACAACTCATGCTTCATCTTTCATAACAACTCTTCAACTTATACCAAATTTCAGGCATTTTCCAAACTAAGCCTTTTGAACATGGGCTACCTAGAACCTGTTGAAAGGCGTTACTGGTAACAAAGGAAAAGCATTTCTATACAGCTGTAGAGGAGCTTGGTGAGAGAACAGATTGAATCTTTTCAGTTTTCATACGCTGCACGACATGGTTTGCAAAGTCCATAAAGATCAGCAATTTATGAGATCGAACTGACGTATCTCTTATCTGACACATAAAAAGTAGTTTTCCAAAGGAAAACTCAACTAATCCAGAGCAATAACAAAAAAAACAACAACTATGAAAATACTTATCAAAGATTGAAAGAGCTCATGGTAATCCATACTTACCCTCAAGGAAAATTAATTAAACACATTCAGGTTTTTTTATTTAGCATGTCTGAATTTGTCTAGTCCATTATTCTCCCCAAGGCTCAGTATTTCAGTTTGAAATCAAGAGAAGTATCACATAAACCACCACCGCTCCCTGCTCCGTCCTCAGATACGTTGCACCACCTTTGATGACCCTAGCCAACTGTATTTTGCACGGATTGCTACTGTCTCAGCTGCCACAAGAAAACCTCGCTGAATCCTTCCACCACTCCCTGCCCAGTTAAAACTTGCTGCCATCTATTGTCAGACCACTCACAACTCCCTTTCCCATCGCTTCAGGTACGGCTCCACTGCAAGGTGCCAGCCTCTACACACGACCTCCATTACCAGCACCAGGTTCACCACCCTCCCCCCCAAGTCCGCATATTTTTACATAAATACCTTTCTAAGTGATCCCACCAGTTTGCTTGATCAGTTCACACCTCCCAGCTGCCAGTTACTCCTTGCCCTCATCCCCAGGTAGACATTTTACCAGTGTAGTCCCCCAGCTAAATTAAATTAAGATCATCACTGTCCAGGTGCAGTCCTGAAACACGGTTCAGCCCTTGTTTTTCCACAGTTGCTAGCGAGAAAGAACAGGAGCAGAGTGCACAACCCTTTCAGTCTCTGGGGTCTCACATCAATCTTTGTAAAGCAGCATACACAGCAAGCTGCACTCCTCCTCTCCTTCATCGCTCCAAAGACCTGATGATTTTTGAAAAGAAACACAGCAATAACCCTAAGCAGTTCTCACAGCTCTTCTAGAGTCAAAGCAGCTTAAAGCCTGATTCTGGGTCCTTCGCCTCATGGACAGCTTTAGTAAATATCTCTGGTTTATGCAGCTTCCTCAGGAAGAGCCATCTAACTAATTCTTGTCAGTTCAGTGTTGTCTATGAGACTTCCAAGAGCAGCTGTGGAAAAGAAAAAAGAAGAACACGAAAAAGCTAATGACTGCAACAAGTCAGCTTTCATACTGTCAGAGGCTGGAGGGAGAAAAGAAGCCAGAAATTCAACAAAGATCCTAACAACCATGTGCTGAAAGACCTGAGACTTAGTTTTACCAGCAAGTTTAGCACCTATTCTTCAACAGAAACACAAACATAGCCATAAAAGGCTTGCATCTTTTCACTGTATTAACATTTTTATTTACTTAAGCTCCACATTAAGTTGCATTTCCCTCTCTGTGGCAGCAGGGCTAGGCTAGCGAAACTACGCCAACACAAGTAACGTTAAGTTTTCTAGCATGGATGCAAAACTTTGGACATGCCACTCCATGTGCTATCAGTTTGGTACTGAAAAGTACCTAACCGCCAGCTTCCTTTTCACACACGTGTTCTGTCTCATAAAAATACTTATGACGTATTTCCCCTATGCAGTCAAACACTTCTGGTAATTACAGCAACCGCGTTATGTTTAGAACTGAGATACACGGGCATAATGAGAACATCCAATAATCTCCGCAGTTATGTTTTGCAAAGGCACGCATGAATCAAAAGCAGCTCAAAGCTTCAAATGCATCACTGTTCACGTACTTGGAGAAGTTTTTTTCTAAAAGGATTAGAACTTGTTGCTAAGCTATCCACCTTTACTTTCCTGTTTGGAAACCCAGTCAATGTTTTTCAGGCTTTGATTTCACAAGGAGTAACAGACAAGTATTTTGATGAGGACACCTGTGAGCAAAGCTAATCGCCTGCCACTTTACAGTCCGGACGCTTTGGCTAGAGGTTAAGCTCGCAATCATTCAAGCTCTGGTCATTGATCAATTACCAGGCAAACTTTCCTACTATTTACTTGGTTCTTCTGAAATCCCTTTAATACTGACAACTTACAAACGTTATTTCTGTTGGAATCACCCAAGTTGGTAAGATAAATTTTGTAGGGAAGGCTTTAAGCGAGCCGTTTTTAGAGGATCTGCAAGTCAGACCTGTAAACGACATAGGCCAACATACAGCTTTCCATTCAAAGGAACAAAAAACTTTTACAACGGTGCGCGACGAGGACGCTTTAACATCAGCAGTCGCTACGGCCGCCTGGCTCCACCGCAGTCCTGATCTCCGCCGTGTAGGCTCTCTCTTCCCCGCGGTGGTGGACAACGAGGCCCAACGCGTTCGCAGTCAGCACGAACGGTTAACCGGCAATAAAGAGATCGGGGCGCGGAGCACCGCTGACGGCTTTGCCTCAGCGCGGCGGCACCGGGCGCCCCCGGCTGCTCCCCGTCCGCCACCGAAAGGAAAGCTCTGGAACGCGGCGGCGCCCGGCCCGCGCCGCGCTTCCCAGGGCGCCTCCGCGCTGCCCCGCTGCCCCGGGGGCCGGGCACGACCTCCCACCGCCCCGCCGCTGCCGCGGGAGGCGCCCCGGGGCCCCGGCCGCCGCCGCCGGGAGGGAGGGAGGGAGGGAGGGCGAGCTCCTCACCGGCAACTTCGCCGCGGGTTGGCGCGGCGGGCAATGGCGGTGCGGGGGCTGGGGGCGTGGGGGGCCGGGCCGGGCCGCCCCGCCGGGGCGCGGGCAGCCTGCCCGGGGCGGAGGGGAGCGGGCGGCACATGGAGGACCGGCGCGCCGTGCGCGGCGGGGACCGAGCCCGGCTGCGGGGCGACAGGCAACGACCCGCTGCGGCGGCGGCCGCCCGCCGAGGGGGGAGGGAGGGAGGGAGGGAAGGGGGGACGGAGGCCGGGGAGCGGGAGGGGGCGGGGAGGGGGCGGCGGGGGCACCGCGCCCCGAGCCCCGCGCCTGAGGGGCGAGGGCGGCGGGAGGCTCCGCGGGCGGCGGGAGCGGGGGGGGGGTGGGGGGGGGAAGGAGGGGGCCGGCGCGGGCGCCCCCGCCGCCAGGCGCCGCCGGCCGCCTCACCATCAGCACTTTGGCCGCGTTCTCCAGCTGGGCGATCACCTCGGGGGCCCCCCCCGCCGCCGCGGCCGCCGCCATCATGGTCTCTCTTCAATGACGCGCCATGCGCTGCATTCTGGGACGAGGCGGCCGCCCAGCCAATCCCGGCCGCGCCGCGGCCCGGCCCGGCCCGGCCTGGCCCGGCCCCGGCCCCGGCGCGGAGGCGAAGCGGCGCCGCCGCCGCCGCAGCAGCGTGACCGCCGGAGACAGCGCCCGGCCCTGCGCGCCGCGCACCTTCCTTCCCTCCCGCCCCGCCGGCCGACAGGCAGACGGACCGACCGCCTCCGGGGCGGGCCCGGCGCACGCGGCGGGACCTGCGGGGCCCCGGGGCGGGGCCCGCCGCCGCCCGCCGCCGGTTCGCGGCCGCCGCACCTGCCGGGGCCGGCGGGCGGGCGGAGGAGCGCCGCGGGCGGCGGCGGCGGGGCGGCGGGGCAGGGCGAGGCCGCAGCGCGGGCCCCTGTGGGCGCTGCCCGCTTCGGTCGCGTTTCCCGGTGCTGCCGGTGAGCTCCGGCGCCAGCGAGGCCGCGGGCGCTGTCTGCGCGCCGTTCCTGGTCTTTAGCCCTGCTTGCAGGTCTTTGCTGGGATGAGAAGGACTCGTTTTTAATACAGAGCTTAGAACATGGTGGCCAGCGGCTTTCCAAATGGAAATGCTTTATGGCAGACAAAAATAAACGGCCAAGGCTTAAAACTGACCTAAAATGCATTTTTTCCCGTGTAACTCCATCTGGAGCTCAATTCACGTTATCGGATGTGAGTTACAAGACAGCGTCACCTCTGAAAAATATGCTGGAGAGAACGTTGTTGTACACCTGTAGGAGCGAAAGGACTTCAGGTTGTGCCTTCGCTGGCGTTCCATTTCAGTTTAGGGGTCTGCCTTTTAAACAAATCTGATGGTTTCCACCCCAGTTTGCACACTGGAGCAGACCTGGATCTTTGATACCTCCAGATGAAACTAAATTGGAAGATCTGCAGTGGCCATGAGGTGTTCTGTGCATAGGAGCGGGCTGGATCTCCTTCGAAGTCCCTCATGGTGCGGACCGCTGACCAGCGCCGGCGGTTTTGTTCCCCAGACCCCGCTAGACCACTCTGCTCTTAACAGCAGTCAGGCGTTTCCAACCGTGTGTCTCCCATCCTCCCAACCTCGAGAAGACATTAGCTGACCGCTAGTGCCAAACTTACGCAAAGTTTGGAACATGTCACCTAACGGAGCAGGCTGACACAAGTCGTGAATGCTCACAGGCTGTTCACATAAACGAAGTGTGCGTGTGCAATGTTTCCATGCCGGTGATGATACAATGTAATAGCCAAAGGCAGAAGAAAAGATCAAGGAAATAGGACGACAGCAAGAAATACAACTTTCCTATTGAAAAGAAGTGACAGCTTTCAATGCTGATGGGGGCATGGCAGTGCTCACTACTAGACAAGATTAGAAGTAGCAACAGAACCATGTAAAATATTGATTTTGTGGCTCACCTAGAAGGTAATGTAATTCATGCAAAAACATTAAATGTATTTCAGGGTATCATTCTTCAACTTCACAGCTGAAGAATGTGGGGAAGTCAGCAGGGCTGCACTGAAAGGAGAGATGAGTATAAGGAAAATCGAACCAACATTCAGAGATGGAGGAGTTCGAAGGTAGTGAAAGTGTGGCAACACACTGAAGTCCTGAGTGTGTTTATTGGGCAAACAGTGCAACGTACAATGAGTCTCACTCTAAAGAACAGCAAAACAAGAGCTAATGACTTAGGAGTTTGTGTACAAAAAGGTAATGATGTCAAAAAAACCTGGAGAGTATGAAAAAAGCTATTTTAAAGAATTCTGTGTTCAGTAAAGGACTACTTCAGTATTTCTGTACTTGTAGCTTGTATTCAAAACCAGATCCTTCAACAACTTCTTCAGGACGCTCAAAGGTCCCTCGTTCTCCTGTGGACTTGTGTGTTCAGCAGCACACTTGAATAGGCATGGGAGCAACAGAAATAGGATACTGTTGTTCAGGTTGGGGGGCTCAAGAATTCTCTAGACCAACCTGCTTCTTCAGCCTTCTGACGAAGTTGCTTAGGGCTTTGTCCAGCAGAGTCTTGAAAAACTCCAAGAATGGACAGTGCACAACTTATCTGGCCAACCTGTGCTGATACTTGATGGTTGTCACGGTGATTTTTTTTCCCCTTAAATCAGAACCTCCCCATGTGACTATTGCCTCACATCCTGCTGCCATGCACCTCAGCAGAGAGTTTTGCTCCAGTTCCTTGATAATCTCAGGTACTGGAAGGAAGCTCTTGGGTTCCCCTTCAAGCCTTCTGACTGAACGCAGTTCCCTCCGCCTCTCCTCCCAGGGCATGTGCTCCCACCCCCTCACCATCTTGATTGATTGCCCTCCGCTGCACTCACTGCAATTTGTCAACTTCTTTCTCATACTGGGGGACCCAAAGCGTGATGTGGTTTTCCAGATGTGATCTATCAAGTGCTGAGTAAAGAGGACTAATAATTCTTGTGATCTACTGGCTTCAAAAAGACCTGTCACCAACCCAGCCCTGCCCAAATCCTATGGCACTGCACCCTGGTTGGTGAGGGCACTGCCCTGCCTGTCCTGTGGTCAGCCTCGGTTCCCAGCTTATCCACCCTCAGGGAGTGGCCCTGCTCTTGTTGTCCATGACACAGTCCGCTGGGACCTCCAGATTCCTTTTTCAGTCAGTCCTCAGTCTATACTGCTGTGGTGGTTATTCCATCACAGGTAAGGTATGACAGCTTAGGATCCATCCGTCAGTTCCCTGAATAGGCATAGTGGTTTGATCAATCTGTATCTTTCCCTGCTCCCCCTGAAGCTGTCTATTTGACCATACTTCAAAAGTAGCATGTTCATTAAATCCACTCTTCTTTCACAAATGTATACAATATGTGCAGACAAAATCTTGCATTTTACCATATCATCATCAGGTGCATCTTGCCCTCATTTCCAGTGGAAGGACTGAGTCGAGTAATCCGCGGTAAAAATGAACATGTTCAAGTACTGACATTTTCTCTCAGCTATATTACAATCTGAATGTTCTCTTGGCTAGTCTTAGAAAAGCTGATTGTTCATTTATCTTGTCAGAGTGAATGCTGAAGCTATTTCTGCTGTTGGCTAAAAAAGACGCATCACATTCTTCCTTAACGCTTCCCTCTTTTGTGGTGTTAATACTCTTAAAATAGTTCAAAGCTTTTGGACTTGCTGCCAGAAAGAGTGTTGTGGGTAGTGGAGGCTGTGCTTCCTGCTCTAGCAGTCTTCTAGCTTGCTTTCTTCCACAGATGAAAACATCCAACTAGTGCTAGTTTTGGCTAAAGATGAAAATGTTAAGGAAAATGAGCCCACAGTGGGTAGTAAAACAGTCATTAATTAAGTTTTTTGTTTTGTTTTAAATATGTGTTAATCAGACCGTCCTGGGCATGCACACAGTAACACTAGGAAAGATCTGTCTTAGTCAGGAGCATCTGACAAAGTCTAAGGTAAGGAAATAGAAGTGACTGAGCACTAAATTAGAGGAGATAAGGAATTCAAAGTCAGTAGGGAAGTGGATCACTAGTGTGAAAGTGCAATGACAATTGCAAGTGGGAAGCTTGGGAGGAATTAATCTTTCATCATTGGTTAGGTAGAAGCTTTCAAAACCATCCTCTCCTATCAGGACGTGCATCTTGATTTATTTCCTATTCTTGATTTCCTGGTGTTCTTGAGACTGTTTCCCTCCTGTTTCCCAAATGCGTTCAGGAGATCTCTTCCCACATAGCCTGCACTTATTTTTTCAGTAGACCTCACTTCTCTGGGCAGGACGTCCAGTTTGCTTCCTTTCCCAGGCACTTTTTTCCTAACATCTGCCTTCACTGGCTGGATTTCTGCAACAAATCCTGCAGTAAATTTTGCAAATAAATTGCAAATAAATTCTGCAATAAATTCCTGCAATACTTTTGATTTATTGCTGGCTTTTCATCAGCACCTAGCAGAAGTCTGTTCAGAGTAGTGGCTCCAGTACTAGCTGTTCCAGTTGTAGTAGTCTGTGATGCTCATATCCCGTGACACACGAGATCTCCCACCAGTGTGAACTACTTGATGGGGTCACTTCAAACAATTCTGCTTCATTACTCCGGACACCCTGGCTAGATTTCCATGCAGATGGCCTCCGTCAGGTTACAGAGGCATATAATTCACTGTTCCCCTCTTGAGGAAAAGCTTCTGCCAAAGTTATTGTAGGCAAGTCTGGTAGCACTGCCCAGTGCTGTTGGTCAGTACTTCCTATGGTGAACCCAGTTCTCCGTTGCCTTTGAAGTTGGGCAAAGTTTAAAATTTTGGGAATATAGGTTTTTGTGTGCAAGGTATCTATTACAAGCTTAGAGAATATGTACGCTTGGGCTAAAATGGTAGTTGCTTCTGAGAACAAAGCTAGGGAAAAAATAAAGTTGAAAGATTGAATTGAGGCTTTTGCAGAAAGCCACTATTTTTTTGGAAAATAGGTTTAAAGTTTGAGAAAGAGCAAAATTTTGATTGGAAAGTGTCTCTTTCCATACCTGATAATCAGTTTGTGTTTGGCCACGTTTGAACTAATAAACTGGGAAGGCTTATACGTACTTGATTTGATAAAGCAAATGCAGCCTGCAGATTTCCCTTCTCAATGACAATTCATCTTAATGTTCACGGAGGATGTCAGAACAATCCTTTGCCTCACAGCTCTCATGTGTGACAGGACTGCACGTCTCATCTTCCAGAGCACGCCTCGGCCCCTCACAGCTTTTGCTTCTGGCTGAAGTCTCTGCATTCATTTCTCCCTTACTCCTCCTTTCCTTCAGGATGCAGAGAGTGGTACTCTTCCTGTTATTCCCCAAAGTCTTTTTCATGAATAAATTAAGATTCAGGTCTAAATCAGAGGTCTGTGAGAGAAGCAGCTTGTCTGTAGTAGGAACCTTACCTTTCTTGTGGAGGAAGGGCAGGATAAATGAAAATGATTAAGCAGATTCTAGGAATCCTGGGAGAGTACCTGTCTCTGCCTGCCAGTTCTTGCATTGCTCTGGTGAGGGGCTTAAACCAGGCTTCATATTTTTGCTGTGTGTCTTTTATTTTATGGGTCTTGACTTGATTTCTGGGGTCTATTTGTAGCAGCGCTGAAGGTCTACAACTGCAAGTAAAGACAATGAGAGCTTCACTGGAGTAATTAAACTTATTTGGTGTCTGAAGAAGAGTTCCTTCAGGTTGTTCACACTCTGAAGTAGACATTGGCTCTTTGGTTTATTTTTTACAAAGTAACAGTATGCAATGCTGCAAAGATAGATTAGTCATTCAAGTAATTCATTTCAAGTTCTCAGTTTTGTTAAGAATGGAGTTTGACTAGGAATGGAATGTGTCGTAAGTGAGGTTAATGGGGAAGAGGTAAAACATTAGGTATTTAAGTGAACAACCTCCACATTGTAAGACTGGGTCTTACTGGAAGGAAGGTACAAACCATATTAACCAGTGGTACACGGGCAGAGATACAGAGGATAAGAATGAGGTTAGAGAATTGGTGCGTTGTGTAGTTGTGTGTGTGCAGTACCTGTGACGCTGTCAGAGCAGTGAACAGTGACAGTGGCCGGGAGCAGCCACGGCACACCCAGAGCGGCGGTCGAGTTGCCACAACAGCAGCCTGCAGAAGGGGAATTCAGGAGGATGTCAGACACACAGATGACTGAGTCACACTCAGTATTTATTAAAATAACATTCCGCCCAAGAATTGAGGCACACACCTCTCACTTAACCTGGCTTTTCACAAGCAAGGCATTACGTTGGGGTAGATACAATTGACACCAGGAGGCAAAATGTCAGTAGAAGAAAAAAATGTAGGCTAGGTGGACAGTGTTACTAGATCTAGACTTTTGGCATCTTGTGACACTTGTTCCTGTATTTGAAGCTGTAATAGTAAGAGTTAAGCATTGTTTAAAACAAGTGAGTGAATTAATTGTTTTACAGGAAACCTGCTGTATTTGGTTTTGTATCTGCTTACATTCCATTTCTTCCTGGCTCTGCTTGTCTAGCAACCACCGTGTCGGTTAGCACTTCAGTGTACCGAGAAAGGGGGAGCTGAACATAACAGTCACTAAGTTTAGCTATTTTGACCTTCAGAGTTATCTTGAGGATTTATGACTGGTTGACCAGAACATGTTGCTTATGAATCACACTTGGAAGTTTATCAGCAAGAACTTACACTAAGTATTTGGAAAACATGTGTGCTTTCCTTCACATGGCCTCTGTGCTGCCTCTACCATGGTCTTCTCGGGTATTTGGGAACACTTTACCGGTACACTAAATGGTAGGATGATAGCTTAAGCTAGCCTGTTTCATCTTGTCTGTAACAAACACTTAAAAATATTCATGCAGCAGATATCTATGTTCAAGCACACAAAATGCCAACTCAGATTGCCAGCTTACTGCCTCTTTCATCTCAAGACTATTGTGAAGGCAAACTTGCCAACCCAAAAGGGATCAGTGCAGCGCCAGTGTATTTTAGGCTACTGTCTCTAGACACTCACTTGTTTCATGTAAGTGTCCTTCGCTCAAGATTAAGTCATTCTTTTGATTGGCATAGGCTACAGTACTGATGCTTTAGTCTCTCTGAAAACGTTCTGTTTTGACCCTGCTCTAAAGATGCCTGCAAAGGGCTTCCTACTCCTGACAGTTTATTCCCAAGACCTTAGGAGGTGGCTTTTCCTTTCTCTCAGTAGCTTACAAGTCACAACCAAGTTCTCACCGGCCCTGCATAAAAAGCAAGGACCTAAGTGGAAGGCCTCAGCAAGATCCTTAGGTAAGACTTGCTGTCTTAGTGCTAGGGGAATTGATGGGCCTCATCTGGATGTCTGACTCTCCCTGTGTGGTATATAGGTACAAAGGAGAGGGGTTTGGAGAAGCTGACAGGTGAAACATCTGTGCTGGCTCACAGAAGAAGGTGCCAAGGAAGCCGTTGCAGCTTAAAACATACACACACACGCATGCATGGACTTGTTTTACTTGTAGTATTTGGGAACACTGCTATACTACTTCGGAGGTTTTCCCTTAGGCAGCTGTGACACAAGCTGAGAACTTTTGCCCGAAAGTTCTCCTCCTGGCTGCAGAAATACTGTGGAGTACTCGCAAGTCAGTTCATCATCTACCCATTTCCCATTTTGAAGGCAGTTGGGGGAAAGCAAGCTCATAACTCAGCTGACCTGTCCTCTGTACAATTGCCATAGGCGTGTGCCGTGTAAAGAAATCAATTGCAACAGAGAAGGGTCCAGCAGTTAGTTGGACATAGGCTATCTAAAGGTGGTTAACTTCTGAAGTCACAGCAGAAATATGCAACAGGACTCATCATTTAGTTTCTCTGTATTTCTGTTCCATATACAGAAGAGGCACGTACTAAAAGCAACTGCCCTGCCAGTTACAGATTCTCTAATACCTGGGGCTACACAGGCAGAATGGTCATTACATAGAACCAATCTGCTGCTTCAGCTTGGCTCTATAGCTTGCATAAGCTCCCTGAAAACCAAATGACAGAGTACAGTGCTTATCTGAGCTTATCTTAAGGATGAGATTTTTCAGCTTTGGCAGTTTCAGAATAAATTAGGATTTTCAAAGGATTTCTTTCTCCCCTTCCTTGAGTTGTATGGATGGAACATAACAGTGTGCCTTAGAAGGAGATTCCTGGGTGATGGGTTAGTATGAACTGTGGGCATGACTCTTACCTGCCGTGTTTGCAGGGTGGATAACCACTATCACCATGGTTTTGAACTAATAGAAGTCTTTCCTCTGTTTTGCACCTCCCTACTGGCTTCTGCAACACACTGCAACACTGCACTGTTCGAAATGAACTCTTCTGTTAATGTGAGGTGGATTTGACTGTTTTATTGAAAAAAAAAAAGTATTAATTTTCCTGGTGTGTTGAGACATTAAAAAGATCCTTTAGCAGCTCCAGTTATACCAGATAGTCCAAACATTTGCTAGCCTTATCAGAGATTAGAATTGTCCATCTGGATAGTTGGTATGACCAGACCTATGACAGCCTAATGACGTCAACCAGGAAAAAAAGTTGTATATCATCCATGAGAGGAACATGATAAATCAGAAGTGCCTTACACTTCTAAGTTTAAGTCCCTCACATTGCAGAGTCATGTGCAGCCATGCATAAGCTAATAGTGTCTAAGGTGAGTTAAGTTGCTTGTCGTCACATCTCTTATTGAACACCTATTCCAGAGTTTGACTTTTCAGAGTTGTAAATCCTTCTGCCTTCCAGCTTGTTTACTTCCACTCTATTTGCTGTTAGCTTGCTGGCACAGGAATAGATATTGTTCTTTATCCCAATTAGATTTTCTTCCTTCCTCATGTTTATTCTGGGTATATTTAGAAAGTTATGTTGCCCTTATTCTTCATTTTGTGAGTTCATATAGAATTAGAAGAGTTTTCTTCCCATAAATAAGTTCCTTCACATAAATAGTGCTTCTCCTGTTCTAACACGGGTTAATCTATCTCAAAAAATGGCCACCAGAATGGTGATACTCCAGACTACATTTTACCAGGGCATTGCTTTTTCTGTAGCTCTGTTAGAAACGCATAGACTAAGGTTGTAAAATTGCCTCCAGTAGTTCCACGTCTGCATTATTGTAGTGGCTTAGTCGTCCCCAAATCACCTGATGCACACACATACAGTACAGCAGGAATTTTAGGGTGTTAATCCCAGAAGTCTGACAGTAAAAAACTTCTATGTCATTTCTATTATTCCATGCATCAAAGTAATTTAGTTTTTCCTTTTACAGTACTTTCAATAATCTTTTACGGAATGTGCCTGAGTACTATTTGCAGATTTCATTAACGTGCTCTACTTTTTGTTCTCAAGCCATTTGTAAAAGTATTAAAATTGGGTCTATTTATAGGCTTTCCACCCCTCGACATGCCCCCTTGCAATGCGGTCTATGTGGCAGAAATACCATCTCTATTTTTCTTCATCAGCCCCTCAGGGACTTCACTGCAGAGTGTCTTAGTGCTAGAACCAGCTCTGTGTAGAGCACTTCATATAAACAACTATAGAGAAGTTCCTAATCCTTCTGATAAATTCAGAACAGGAATTCAATTTTTCTCCACATTGGAGGAGGGCCTTGGAAGTCTCAAGCAGCTGTATAAAAAATTTTAGATTAACCACTCTTTCCAAAGTTATACCTGCATCCCATTTATGTACCCAACTCCCCTTCCTAGTGGGAGCTCTCTGAGACTCCCCAGCCGGCCCCTCCATCAGCAGTTGAGAGCCCTGATCTTGCTTTGCTTGCTCTGGTTTGAGATCTGGCGGGGTAGCAAGTGGGTACCTTGGCAGCCAACTCTGTGACTTCAGCTGAAGAAACTGTTCAGCAAATCTTTTTATTGCTGCTCTACCTCTGGTATGTCAGCATGGGGGAACTAGGGGATAGATCTTTCAAGCTGTTTTTCCTAGGTTAGGTTTTCCTTTGGTCCCCCAGACTTGGTGTTCTAGTTCTGGGAGGTCGATGGACAAGTCTCTCAGCTTCTCTCTGGTTTTCCAGGGGGGTATTGCAAGATCACAGTTCTTCCCCTAGATATCTCACCTTATTCCAGTCAGGAGTTTTCCCCTGGAAGTCGCCAAACAATCCTGGGTGACCGCTACTGCTTGCCATTTATATGTTTCAGGTGCTGTCCGCCCTTTTGATGGGTCCAGCTAGGGTGCGCTTACTCCACTGCTGAGACATTAGCCTTACTTCATGGTTACTATAAACTGCCACTGACAAGAAAATGGGAGGAAAGTTATTAATAGATTGCTCTTTATGGCTCTAGAAGCTTTCAGTCAAGATCCTCTTCTCCCATTTTCTTTCCAATGCCATCCATTCTAGTTTTCTCTCTGATAGTTTCCATTCTAACAATCTTAAGCATCTCTAGTTTAACTAATAATTTTCTGTGGGACAATAGAACAACTTTTTTTGAACTCCAAAAAATTTAATCTGGAATAAAATAATGGTTTGACTCTGTAGTTTTTTTGGTTCTTCAGAATAAATGCATAGGTACATAAGCATTCCCATTCTGGATGAGACCTTATAGAGATCTGATACTATGCCTTGTATCTAGAGACGGTGAGAATGAAATGCTGAAGAGGAAGGTGGAAGTAGATCAACAGCTGGCAGATACGGACTTGTATGTCCTCAGTGTGTGCCATCCACATCTTTAATGGTTGAAGATAGACCTGGAATACATTATCCTTTTGCTCTTTTCACCTCCATCAAAAATTAAAAATTAGAGAGAGGGTGTGGAACTGGATGAAAAGTGCCACGTGGAGATATTCCACAGATTTGTTTAATATTATGATATATTCCCTGACCATTTTAACATTTTACATGCTTTCATGGCTAGGCGGCATGTTTACCAGAGGTATTCAATAAGCTGCCTATGTTCATGCACATGTGCTTTTCTTGAGCTGATCAAATTAACGTAGACTCTTTGAAGGTGTATGGAACCATAATGTTTAATTTGTGAAACAATCTTCTTTCTTGATGAGCTGCTGGTCTCATACGCGTGAAACTTCAGGACCTATTCCAGGTGTAATTCCCACGGAAGCCTGCGCACAAGGTAGGAAAGCTGATGACCTGAAATCAATGTGTGATCTGTTCCAAAAGAAAAACAGTAACATGGAGAACGATGACTCATGACAGTCCGGACTGTACTCATGAATTTTCCGGCAGTGACAGAGCTAGTCTCATTACAGTTACACTGACATTTTTCAGCAAGAGGGACACTTCAGGCAGTCCCCACCCTGCCTGTCCTACCCCGGCCTTCCAGCTTCCCCCGCAGTTCCCTGTGCTCCTTCACCATGCTGGCATGACTGTCCATGTCACCATGCACTGAAGTGCTTCAGAAAAATCAATCCGGCTAAAATCAGCAGCTGCTATTTCATTGGGTTATTTTTTTTAGCCAAACTCTCTGCTCTAAGTCTGCTGCCCAGTTGCACAATTACACCGGCACAATCAAGGGGGCATCGCAGGGGTGGTGGGGAGCAGCAGCACGGTCAAGCTCAGCTTCAGCAAGCTTGCCATTAGCTGTGTAATCCTCACCTACACAAATCCAACAAGCAACGTTTTCATCCTGTCATTGCTTCCTCTCCGCTGCCTCTTGCACTGTTCTGGCACAAGCATTTGTGAAGCTGCGCAGTGGCCCATGCTGGGCAGCTTTCCTAACCAAAAAAAATAATCTACCATTTCTCCTGGTTTATTTTTCAGCAAGATTAATTGCCTGATCCACATAGTCCCATGGTCACACAACACCTGTCCTGGGAAGAGGGTGACATGGGGCTGAAAAGTCAAGGCTGTGAGGAAAGAGAGCGAGCACCTAGCATCTATTCAGATAGTACAGTTGCTGAATGTCAAATCACAGTTTTGGTAGCCCAGCAGCCTCATTAATAGCCTAGTCTGCTCCCCAGAATGCTGCTCATTGAGGAAAGAACAGTAATAATCTTATAATGGAGATAGATACATTTTTTATGTTGCACATTTTGAAAATTTGCTTCCCAAATACCATGGGATTGACAGAATCACTCTTACTCCTCAGGGGTTGGATTGGGTTTGGTTTGGGGATTTGGGGGGCATCACCCTTAGAAGCATGCTTGATTGTGAATTTACTATATGAAAAAAATTACAAGTTTGAAGCCAGCTTAACCCTTAATAAAAAAACCAACTTGGTGAGCAAACAAACAATGTCAAATTTAAATATTGAGAGTAATTGTCCTATACAATCAAAAATAGTAGGTAAGGGTCCTGCTGTGGAGAAATGAAGGCAGCAGTCCTAATTTATAATCAGTCTCTACAAATCATTTGTAAATGTTCTGACAGTTTATTTTATAACTTTTAATTTAAAAAGCAAATTGATAATTTATTGATAATTTGCCACCAGGAAAACATTCCCAATTAGGATTTTATCTCAAGAAAACAGGATTATTTGTTGGATTACTCATCTTCATAAGCAGAAGTTTCCCTGTGCAAATCACCTGACTCAGCTGTAGCATCTGCCAGCACATTTTTCAGTAATTCTACATAATGTGCCATTTGAAAGTGAGCATCAGAGTAAACAGTCTCCTAAATGACTGGAACAACTGAGATAAACAGTTTCATTAGCCTCAAAGGTAGTATTATTGATGAGTTCCTCAGAGGATGGTTTCTCTCAGACTCCAATTGCTCAAGAGGCCAGAGGGGTCAAGTTTTCAGGGTGACACAGTAAAATGCAGTGGAACCAGACATTTCTAAGGCTTGGAAGTGCCATTTTCTGAGCAGAAGTACTGACTAAAAATTGTCCTTTACCTTGTCTTAGAGAGAGAAGATGGTATCACCCAAATGTGACTTCTGGTATGGATAAAGGAGGGAGAAATGCCACACGTGTAACAAGAAGGTATTGTGCTGAGTTAGATTTGGTTTGTTTCTATTGAGCATTCAAAGGACTTACACATTGAACAAAATGCTGAAGGAGGTTTTCTGTCAGGATGTTGGGACAGTAAGTGTGACAGGAATTGTGATGACTGTGTTTGCTTTGTTCTATTGCTACTGTTTTGACTCCTTCCATTCTTCAAAGCTGTTAGTGCAGAACTTGTTTTACTTGCTACCATAGGTATAACTTATTGTCAGCAGCTGCATTTAGGAATAACCCCTCCAGAGTAATTTAAGTAAAATGTGTATCAGTGCTAATATGCTGAAAAATGGGAAGAAACACATCACAACAAGCAAGAGCAGGTCTGTAGGATCCAACACAGGAACATTTCAACAGTTCAGGCAATGCCACTAACAGTAGCTCCCTTTTCTGGGATCCAGCAGTGCAATGTCCCCTGTCCTCTTCCTTTGCCAGCTGTAGTTCTGACATCAGGATGTGTCTAAAAAAAAAAAAAAAAAGAAATGCAATAGCATTGTTTTGGGCTGGATGAACTCTGAAGCGGAAGGCCAAGGTGATTAAGGCAAATAAACTCTGAGACTGTGTTTATTAGCCAGGAAGTGGTTATTACCAAATTGGCAGGAAATGCACTGGAAGCTGATGTACCAACTCCGACATAGCTATACGTATCAGTCATCTTTTCTCAGTGTTGTCAAAATCTTGGAATAACGATGGCAACTGCGTTAACTTTTATTTGAGAACAGGCAATTTCATTTTTTTCAGCCAATCCTGCAAATACGTCCACCTTTATTTAGAGGGAGTGCGTCTAGTTTCTCTACTCCAAATATTTTGGTGAAGATGATAGTGTTCATGAAGTGGGACTGGCCACCCATGGCACACAGGGTGTTTTGAGGGATGAAAGCTGCACTGTATGACACTGTGGCAAATGGCAAGAACGAGCAGGGAGAGGCAGGATGGAGCAGGAGCAGCACCGGAGGGATCCCTTCAACAGCTGTCATTGCTGGAGGCAGCTTCTCATGAAATGCTATGATACTGTTCAGAGAGAGGTGGGATCCCAGGGGCAGGATGGATCCCACCCTGGGATCCACCTTCTCTCTATTCATGAAGCAGTTTTGGCAAAATGCTCCCTCCTGTGCTGGTAGCAGCCATGCAAGATTCCCAGATGACCAACAGCATCCTCGACTGGAGGAATCTCTTCTAGAATCCACAGGATGGTAGGGTAGGGCTGACTCCTCAAGCAATAGTAGTCCCCAGAGTAACGCAGTGATTGATCCAGTTTCTCTGGCATGAAGATCAGAGTCCTTTCTAGGTGTCTTTTTCCTTCTTTTTTTTGTACTGGAACTATTCTTCAAATGTTTTGCTGTTGCCAGTTATTTGAAGCAGAGGATTACCTTATAGGCAGCTCTGTGAATGGATGCTTTTCTGAAAACCGAATATTAAAAAACAGGTATGTAAGTGCCACTTGTTAGACATCAATATTATTTAAGCTGTAAGTAGTGATGCAGCCTAGGCAACAGTGAGAACAATATATTAGATTAATACATAATGTAATTCATTTTCAAAGTTTTATTAGCAAAATTCAAGACATTGAAGCAAAAAAGGACTTTTTTGTTTACTATTTTTTAATATTTGGAAAATTCCAGAAGACAACCAGTTTACTGCTGTTTACAAAATGGTGTAATGTTGTTTTAAGCACCTATTGAGGTGGCAGTTGTCTTGGTTCTGCTTCAAAGGAAGCCGGCTACACGTCTTTGTGTTTTGGCCAAAATACGCAGCAGCAGAGCATCTCCATCACAGTTTCAAAGGTTATTCAGCTCTGACACCACTATTTTTGCTTCCTCGCTTGGCCGTACGACGGCCTGCGATACTCTGCTCCAGCATGAAGATGATGACCCCAACTGGGGTAGCCTGTGTGTCACAAATTTGTTATAGTTTTGTTTTAGCATTTCTGTGTTGTCATAACTATGGTATTTATTTTAAAAAGTATTCTGGGACACCATTTTTAAAACTGCCAGGCAATTAAGGTTAAAACCTGAGAATTTTCTAAAATCTACCTGAAAAAGATAAAATCCATTTTTCTTTGCAGTCTTGCTTGGCCTGTTGCTGGGGACCTGACTGTTTGCAGGCCCTTGCCCAGTCTGCATTTAATGCAAATGGTTATCACACAGTCATCTTCATTTTTGGGTTACTAAAATACTATCAGTAACACAAAAAGGTCAGGGGAAACTCAAATTGTTCTTTTTAACCTAACGGTATCTCCTTACGGACCGTTTTAAAACGAGTGTACGAGCGTCTTACCACAAGATGGCCCCTACCAACCGCTGCATGGCGGCGCAGGGAAGCGGTGACTGTTGGCTTCTGTTTCTTACAGGGTCCGGGAATTAATTATTATCATTACGTTTTACTCTACGAAATGCTTTTCCAGCATATCAAGCCTGTGGGACATGATTAGCCTTGAGCTCCACGTGACTAAATGCTGAGTCCTCTCTGCCCAGTTCATGAGGTGACAAACATCACAAACATAAATTTTTACACAGTTAACTTGGTTTTATTTATGTGAAGACTGGACAATGTCTAAAGCGATCAGATTTAGGCTGAGATTTTAGCCCTGTGTCAGCAGGTCCCTCAAAGGCAGTGGCTGAGGTGTTCTGTGAGGAGATGGACCAGCAGCGGGGACGAGGCCCACGGGGGATGCTCGTCCTGAGAGATTAAATTAAATTTCCAGAGCATTTTTCCTCTCCTTGGCTGCTGGAGTGGGAATGTTTAGATCAGCAGTTACTAAGGTTAGTGCTTAATCTCCTGAGATCATGGAATGCTCTCAGCTCTCATTAGCATCAGCGGTTGCTCAGGACATCCGGACCTCAGCCTTAAAGATCACCGAGAGCAGATCAACAAAAGGGACATCAGGGCCTGAACTTGTGGTGTCACGTATTTTCTATAGCCTTAAATTACGTAGCCAGGTCCCGTAAATAATTCTTAGGGCGAGCTGGGTATCTTATTAGAAGCTTATAATAAATACAGTCCTTTGTTGAGGGAGCCACCTGAGACAGCCAAGTCTGATATAGAGAAAAACCCAACACTTACGCCACCCATTTGGTACCTCTGGCCAGAGATCTGCAGCTGTTTGTGGGCGGCAGACACCCAAAGCCCAGCTGTCTCACCTGTGAACAAGTGGGAAGCTGCTTTCGCTTGAGCGTCGTCAGTGGCCTCGTGGCTGGAGGTGGGAGAGGGGCGCGTGTTGGACCTCTGCCTCTCCTGGAGCCAGAAGTTTCTCTTACCCTTCTTGTGACAGTCCATCTCGTCAGACCACTGGCTGTCGTATCACGGAAGCTCTCTTGATTTCACATGTTAAAGATGTTTTATTTTGTATAAATAGCAATATTAAGCTAGCGAGGGACCAACTCTATTTCCAGTTAATAAGACACTCCTTTAAAAGATGAAGACACACTTACCAAACAAATCTCTTGCAAAAAACCCCATGTAAGTTTGTACAGGTTATACAGTAGCATCTGCCTTCAGATATGGAAGAAAGAAAATGAAAAATCTTGCTCTGAGGCAGAGAGTTCACCCTATGCCCCACTCCAGTACCCTAATGAGCAAGACACAATGGGCCACCATTTGCCTTAGAGATACCCAGAACATGTCTAACAAAATGGGCTCTGATGGTCAGGTAAGCACTCCTTTGTCTAGGTTGAGAATCTCATCTTGTGCCAACCCGGCGTTAGCTTGAAGAAGGACCCTCAGCAGCCTGTAAGGAGTGGGGCAAGGTTTGGTGTTTGAGCGTCTTTGTCCCATGAATTCAGGGACCCCATGGGATTTGGATTTAGGGGGGCTTTTGTGGCAGCTGTGCAGAAACTTGAGAGTTGCCAGAGCTGTCTAAATGAGGCAAGAGACAACTAAGAAATCAGATGCATGTAAGCACCTTTTAGGAACTGGGTTTCAGCGCCTTTCAAAGATATGACACACAAGACATCCATCTTTCAGCCCACTGCTGAAGAGTCTGTTAGGGAGAGCTGTGATGGGGAAGGGAAAATAATCCTAGCGACAAGCCTTTGCATCTCCTCTGCTTAGCCTCAGTGATAAAAGTGAAGCCCAAGGCAAAGGCAGACTGGAGGGATCACACGACAGCACATTTGCTGAACCTCCATCTCCCCTCATTTCACTTTTTGGCCACTGGCAACAAGCATGAAAGAGGAAGGAAGGCGTGCCACCCAGGGACAGGCTTTTCCCCCCCCAAATCTCCACTGATCCCGTACTGGCCACCTCTTCCTTCTTCTCACAGGGGCTGATCAGCTATAGCTGCCCCGTGCAGGGACTCAAAGGGAAATGTTTCACCTTTGACTCATATCCCAGGATTTAAAAATAAACTAGAAGCTGATTTGCAAAGGCACAGGTGTTCTTTAATGTCTTTTTGCTGGGCTTTAAACATCCTTCTCTGCCTCTACATTTCTACTGCCTTTGTCTTGGGACGTTTACTAGTATCTGCTCTGACAGATTTTGGTATCCCCCTTGTGACCACTTAACTGCTGTTACTTGCTTTAAAAATAAATACAGACACTAGGGGAAAGAGTCTTAACAGAAGCACAATATGTTCATGTTACTATAAGTATGTATTAACTCTGAGCTTCCCAGTGCAAGAGAAAGCCGTCTGAAAATCAGGTTACAGAGACTGGATAAACCTATGTTATTCTCCCCAGTATTCTGTAAGCAATTAAAACTCATGCCGACAATATGAGTTTGTGATCCACAGGGTCCTGCAGCACGGAGTTGTTCTGTGCCCACAGGAACCTCAGAAGAAGAACGGGGAGACACAGAAACTGTCACTGACTGCAGAAGTCCTTCATAGGCAAGCCGCTGTTAATTGTAAAGGAAGGTACAAGCAGCGTGTGGAATTTGTGGTATTAAAGGATATTATGCTGTGTACAAAACCATTCCATCACTGTGCTCCCAACACAGATAATTCAGTATCTGTTTGTTGGTGGTAGAGTATCTCGACAGAGATGAGCAGTATTTATCCTACCCAAAAGAGGGCAGCAGTTAAACTTCTATAGCCTATTCCATGTTATGCTAAAAAATGGATTTTAGAAATGACAAATGTTGTTTCAAGTAGCTCAATAACTGGGAACTGTGCCAGAGCCTGACAGTAGAAGCTGTTATTTTATTGATATTTCTCAAAAGGAAGTCAAGCCTGATTATGTATGTTGACACTCAGAAAATGCAAAGTAACATTTAAATTCATAATAAAGGGATAAGGAAGCTTTATATAAGAGTGAGGATGTTAATCATTAAATTAAAGTCAGTCATTTAGCTGCAGAGTGGATTTAAATGTATTAGGAAAGAAGGGGGGAAAAAACCAGAGATCTGCAATCTGTTTTGGAAAGTTTCTTCCCTGTCCCTTGAACTCCAGCTGCTGTCGCTGGGGTTGGGGTTGGCCTGTCTGTACTGCACCACGACTCTTCCTTAGCAGGGAACCACAAAGTTACTCCAAGGCTCGCTAATCATCACTGTTTTCTTCTTCTCGCTGGGTACAGCTGTGCTTCATTTTCCCTGCTGGTTCTCAGCTGCTAGAAAAGAGGATTTTTCCTTCCAGATAAACTGTTTTCCATCTTATTTATTGGCCCTTTTTTTCTGCTGCTGAGACTTCCACCCTCTGGCTGGGGGAGCCTCCAGCAGATCCTGGCCATCCTTGGCCCAGAGCCACAGACATCTCTGGGTTGGAAGGGGCCCCGCAGGTCTCTAGTCCAACCTCCTGTGCTGAATTCAGACCAGGCTGCTTAGGGCAGCGTAAGGTCACCTCAAGGTGTCTTACAGCTGAGGTGGAGCAGGAACCAAAGCAGGAATGTGCTGGAAGCAATTGACACTGCTTTGGCAAAACCACTTATTAAATCAGCTGACTCCCGAACCAGCTGTTAAAAATCCCTCCAAGCAATCTCCACACTGAGCAATTATAATTTTGCAGCATGCCACCAGATTTCTCACCCTCCATAGGAGATTTTGAAGTAGACTCAATTTAAGAGACCAAACACAAGAGTAAAGCACTGTAGACACACAGGCACTGCAGTCACAGTTGCTCAGCAGGCTGCCTCTAGTACCTCACCTCCAATTTTGAGGTTCTTCATTTTACTGTGACCTTGAGTAATTAGCCGTCAAGGTCATAGAACCATAGAATCGTTTAGGTTGGAAAAGACCCTTAAGATCATCAAGTCCAACCGTTAACCTAGCACTGCCAAGTCCACCATTAAACCCTGTCCCTAAGCACCACATCTACGCGTCTTTTAAATACCTCCAGGGATGGGGACTCAATGACTTCCCTGGGCAGCCTGGTCCAGTGCCTGACTACCCTTTTCATGAATAAGTTTTTCCTAATATCCAATCTAAACCTGCCCTGGTGCAACTTGAGGCCGTTTCTTCTTGTCCTATCACTTGTTACTTGGGAGAAGAGACCGACCCCCACCTCATTACAGCCTCCTTTCAGGGAGTTGTAGAGAGCAATAAGGTCTCTCCTCAGCCTCCTCTTCTCCAGGCTAAACAACCCCAGCTCCCTCAGCCGCTCCTCATAAGACTTGTGCTCCAGACCCTTCACCAGCTTCATTGCCCTTCTCTGGACACGCTCCAGCACCTCGATGTCCTTCTTGTAGTGAGGGGCCCAAAACTCAACACAGTACTCGAGGTGCGGCCTCACCAGTATTAATTACCAGGGCCAAGTGCAAGTCTGTTAGGAACATGGAACCGGCTTTGGCTAGGCATTGCTTTTGGCAGGGATTGCTTTTGATTGCCATAACTATGTGGGCTTTGTTTTCAGTCAAGGAACACCGGGAGGCCCCTCTGTCAAACAGCAACGGTCTGTGGGGATAGGAAAGGCAGAGGCGCCCCAGAACGCTGCATCCTGTGGGCATCACGTGCCGTGCTCAGCCTGACATGTGCCAGGCACCCCATGTGCCATGCTCCTCTGCGACAGCGGAGATGGATGCATAGCTATCACCCACGGGTGGCTGCACGTCTCCCAGACTGTGTCCTTCTGTAACGGCGAGATGACAGATCTCCTGGGCTGTGACCATCCGCACTGGCTGGCTACTCACTGGCCCTGTGTTAGGCTGTCCCAGCTAGTGGGGACAGTAAAACACCCCTGGGGGTGGGACACTAGTCCCGGTCCATGTGGACACAAGCCCATTGGTACCACTTGCAGTGATGGGTCCCTGGTCCGCTTCTGTCAGAACAGCTATAGCCCGCACCGAAGTCATGCCCTTGCCACATGCTCACTCCTTCCAGTCTGCACATGGCCTTATGTTGGCATGCCTTAAACTTGCCAACCCTGAAAACCTTTCACATCCCTATGTTTTGCTGTCTATATTACTTTTTACCTTCTGTTGGGAAAGCAGCAAAGCGGATTTGGGCTACAGTTAATTTTGAAAACAATAACAAAACGTTCCTGCATTGCTGCAGACACGCAGCCACTCGGGACACTGATTCCAGTGACCACCATTACCATGAGCTGAATCATAACAGAAAAAAACCACTTACAAATCAGCAAACCACAATATTTCAATAAACTAAAGCAAACTGTGTGCGCAGCAGTGTCAGTCCCTCAGCTACGAGCCTGGGTAAATAAGCTCTTGCTTGTCTCGCGTTGGCACTTTACGAAGCGATGCTTCCCAGCGATCGGCTCGGCCACGGGTATCGGCGGCTGTGGCACAAGTCCAGCAGCTTGGCTTAAACCCCGTCAGGGAGGGTGCCGCGGCTGCGCTGCTGTGTGTGCGCGGACGGTCCCCCCGCCTGTGACACCCTCCGCCGAAGGACGGTGCGGACACCGGCCCAGTGCGTCACCACCTCGGTACTGTTTCTGCCGTGACCCCCATTCCTAGCCCTGGCCGGGATATGGATTAAATTTAAAAAGAGGCCAAGAAGACCAATGGCATCAGAGTTACATGCGAGATGAGGTTGCCAATTAAGTTCATTTTAATTCCAGATATTACTCAGATTTGTTTGACCTCTTTTGTTATTTTT
Organism: Platalea leucorodia; assembly: GCF_965183815.1. NCBI lineage: Eukaryota > Metazoa > Chordata > Aves > Pelecaniformes > Threskiornithidae > Platalea > Platalea leucorodia. The sequence continues at coordinate 19,988,259 of NC_138824.1, forward strand.
AGAGCTAGTTTAAATTGGCAGGTCCTGTTATGTGGGAAATTGAATGTTAATAAAAAAGTCCTTTAGGCCTAAATTGGAACACACAGTTGGAAATTTCCAAGAAATTATATTTCCAAAATCCGTTCTGGAAACATCAAAATGACCTAGTCACAGCAGTTCATTTTTATTTTTATAATTTTGAATATAATGTGTTATATACAATACAAGCCCTTGGCCTTTCTGTTACATTTTTTGCTTTGACTTTTGGAAACAAAGTATTTTTATCATTTTTTCGGAAGTATGATTGTAAATGCATCAGTAAGTTCACCCGAAATATTTCCATTTTGTCAAGCCAGTATTTTCCTATGAGAAGCATTTTCTCTGGAAAAAAACCCCACTATGGATTTGGATTCACCTCTTTCTGCCCAGCGATTTGGTCTTCAGCGACACAGATAGAATTCCCTGAGGGAAACGGCCTGTCCCCGCCCCATCCCTGGGAACGGAAAGATGACTTTCTTCTGGGAGATACTTTTATTTAGATAATTCCTCCAGTATTAAACCTTTGGGGGCAGAGCACCGATCGTGTCAGTGTTACAGTCCTACTGCGCAGCCGGGCGAAGGCACACACTGAGAGGCTGAATACAGCAAAGGCATTGCTCCCCCCGGTGACATGCCACCGGTGTCCCACAAGGCTGGCGGCAGATCCTCGCCATCCCTCCCAGTGCTCTGCCATTCGTCTGGCACTTCCAGCTGTGAAACGGCGTCCGGTCTCTGGCAGTCGCCCCATTTACCTGCGGCTGTCTGGGTGCACATTTTCTGAAAAGGATCCTTTTCGGGTGAGACTTGTGTTCTGGCCGCGCACGGCTCCGTTCAGTGGCGGACGAAGGCTGGGGACATAGCCGAGATGATATGTGCACCAACATCTCAACAGCATCGTAATCCTTCATGCAGCCCCTTAGCTGTACTTTCTTTCAAGGTCTTTTGGCTGGACACTGTCTCTCTGCGCATTCCTACAGCCGTGGTACAATACTCGATGGCGATATGAGGCTTTTGTGCAGTGCCACGATGCCAAGAACAACAACCGTGCAATCCCCACTGGCAGGCTTCTCCGAAGGGCCTGGAGAGCAGCAGATCTGGCTGGGGACAGCCATCTCCTGCTCCGCGCAGCCTCAGCCCCTCGTGCTGGGGGACGACGTGCCATCCCCGGGGGCTTTCGCTGGACAAAGCGCCGGCCGGCCAGGCCCAGCGCTGGCCACAGGCCCATGCTGAGTGGGAGGTCAGACTGCGGATCTCCAGAGGTCCCTTCCAACTGGCATTTCTATGGCCCTATTGTTTATTCACCCCTGGCCCCATCCAAAGCAAACGCAGCTGTAAAGCCAGCCTTGATACCCACTGCTGTTTCTGTCACTCCCCGTTCGGTTTGGGTATCTGCGGCCTCCCCGGTTTCCACCCAAGTGAGTTCCTCCCTTAAAAAACCTCCTTCTGTTGGAGTTTCATCGTAACAGCAGGTTAAACCACACTCTACGCAGATGCTTTTGAAGCTGTTATCCTGTAAATCAGTCCTGCGTTTTGACCTTTCTTACCTGTTAGATTTCATGTCTAGAAAACCAAACCAAACCAAAAAAACCTCTTACCAATCCCCCAATGTTGAGCTAAAACCAAACACTACAAATAGCTGGTGAACATACCTGCAAGGTATGTATATATTCATCGGGCGACTGAGCCTTTCGTAAGAATGTGCTAATGCACGTTTGCCCTTGTGAGGAGGACCCAGTAGCAAAGTTAAGACACATAAAAAGTAAATGTTGTGTTCCTTTCCTTTTTGATGGCTGCATTATTCAGCACAATCAGGTAGCTTTTTAGTGAAATTAACTACTCGGAAACTGTCATCAGACCAACGAAAGCCACAGGCAGTTATGAAGCCGAGCTTACTGGTGCTATTAAGGCCAAGTGCTATGGAAAGCAATTATCAAAAAGACACAGTAACTCATCAGACCAGGAGGCTGCCGCAACGAGAGGCTGAGCGCCTGCCCTCAGGAGCGGTGACTGCATTTTCAGACTTTGTGTTACTTCAGACTTGCCATGTTACTGAGTGACCTGCAGATCCTTCTCCTTTCTAGCCCCATTTCCCCTCGTGCCATAGAAAGCCATCAGTGCTCCCTTTGGCAAGGAGCAGAGTGGTGCAGCCAACTGTTGCCCTGAAAAAAGAAAAGAAAAAAAGCCCCACCCATAGCTGCCCAACAGCACAAAACTAGGGGGAAAAAAAAAGTTATTACTTATGAGAAGTGTATTTATGGGACAGTTGATGCAGCCTTCAGAAGCACAGTCAGGAGTTTAGGGGAAAAGCTTACCACCTGTGATAAGCACTTCAGGGCACACGGCGAGCTCCTCTGTGGCACGGGGCTGGGCAAAGCAGCAGCACCGCAGTGAGCTACCGCTCTGCTCTCCCTTGAGGCAGCCCAGGGACGGAGGCGGTGGGGGAGCCCGGCGGCAACGCGGTCTCTTTCTTCCCCGTGCAGCGTGACCCAAAGCCGCGGGTCCGGCTCACTACGTGACCACGTGCGCAGGCTCCCTCCTGCCCAGCAGGACCCTCTGGGGAGGGCGTTGTGTGCTGCGCGCTCCCAAAAAGTGTGAGACAAACAGGAGGTGCCAACATCCGCGTTCCCCTCAACGCCCGCACCCCCCGGGGTAACCGCTGCACGCTGCAGCAAGGCTGGACCAACTTTAAAGCCTTTTTCCTGGCTGCCGCTCGTGATCTAACACCATCAGCTATTTCCCCTCACCCCTCGCGCATTCAATTCCCCCTTTTCTTACAACAGCCAAGGGGGCCGAGTGCCTGGGGCTTTCCTGGGCCGTGGGGATGCCAGGACCAAGACCAGGAGATGAGCTGTGCCTTACACCCTGCTACTTTTTGAGCCCCACTGAAGTTTAAGAAATACTTCAGATCACACAAGACCTGCTTCATGAAGCCCCGTTTTCTTCACATATCTAAAAATTAGCAGATGCAGACAAAGCTGTTTTTCATCTCACGGAACTGAAGTAAAGGCACCTTCCAAACCACGGGAGCTGACAAGCCGCTGCATCCTTCAGTCCATTCGAATTTAAATTGTCCATGTCACCAGGCTCCAGCTTCTTCTGCGGGGCTTGGAGCTGCCCTGCATGCGCAGGCGGTGCCCACTGCTTCACGGATCAGATCCTGTTCGTTTCGGGAAGCACGAGCCCAGGACGCTCTTTCTACCAAGTGCCGCTCGCTGCTCACTCACTGCTCAGAAGAGAAACCGGAGGAAGGCACAACTTCCATGTTCTTGCTGCGGCAGATTTCTTTGCCAAGAAAAACATTTTTACACTTTTTTTTCGGTGTGTTTTAACAGTTGCTATTTCTACATTATCTATTCTTGAGATTATTTCCTGTGGGAAAGATTTAATATTTTTAATTCCAATAATAATTTTAGGAACAGTTGCCATTTTCTGCCAATGTTTCTGTATTTTGGGATAGAACCAAATTATACGTTCTAAATTCCTCTTCTCATTACAGCTTCTCTAGGAAAGCTTTAAGGCGGTTATTTCATACCTCAAAAATCACAGGGAGAAGAACACAGTTTTCTTACGTTCATGAGACTGATTTTCCATCAAGTTCCAGGCTGTTGCCTGCTTCCTGCAGTTAACCTCATTCCTCCATTTCCATTTAAAAGTCAAATGCTTCTCTCCCTCATTTAGCTTTCATGTTATTCAAGCTAGGTACCTGGTTATAACTTCTGCTAGCTCTTTTGCATCCCACTAGGAATAAGTTGCTTATCAAGAATCGTTCCTGCTTCTTGGCGAATCTGGCCGCACCAAGGAATACAGGTCTGGGAGGCTGCAGAGGCCCTGTCTGTTCCTGTGCCACCGCCACCCTGGCACTATGAAGTTTCCGTTCTGGAAACAGCAATTACTTACTTACATTTTTCGAGGCAATTATTTAGACTTTTGTACACCCCCGTAAGCGGCGTTACTGCGCACACGCATCTTTGCTGAAAGCCAGGAATGCAATTCCTGTCTCGCCGAGATCAGCAGCAGGTTCAGCCTGGACCTCGAAGTCAGGATTGCATCTCAAATGTCACCTCTGGCCTTAACCAAGAACGCTACTTCACAATTAATAAACTCCTTACTTTCAGTCAGGAATAAATACATCTAAGGGGCTTTTTTGCTGTTTATTTTTTTAAAGGAAGATTTTTTTTTTAAACAAACCCTGAATCGATATAACTTCTTACAAGACGACATTAGATGCTTTTTGCAGGAAGTTCAGCAGAAATGAGAATGCTTGGAGCGAGTCCCAATATATGGCATACGGTTTACTTGTCCAAATTCCATAAAATTTACTCCAAGTTTCTGTTTACCCCTGGAATGTCTGAGAAAGACGTGAGCCTTCTAGAGACAGCACCTGATGATAAGCTGGAAAAGATTTGTTTTCCAAACCAGTTCTTCTTCAGGTGAAATGGGAGTTGGCTCCTGTTCCCTGCAGCATAGATTTTAAATGAGTAATATCGTCATTGTGGAAGCACCTCTTTCCTTCTGGGCTAGTTTCTCTTGCTTGGCTGAGTTGCAAAAGTGAATTACTTGTATTTGCAGGTGAATTATTTGTATTTTAGAAGTACATCAGAGGCAACAGCCAGAGGGGGCAAGCACACTGGTTGTGGTTGCCCTGGCAGAGCTTCTGCTGCAGAGAAAGCGACTGTGTTGAATTTTATGCCGCCTGCTGAGCTGGTGCCCCCAAAGCAAGTTTCAGCCGGGACGCCGGCCCCTTATTCTCAAGGGCCATGAGGACAGAAGAAATTGTCTTCATGTACCCAGAGCCCCCACATTAAATGCTGCAGGAGAGGTGAGACTTGGATCTCACGTTTATAAACTCAAACCCATCATGAACATCACAAAATCACATCCATTGAAAATTCTGCCTTAAAATAGGCAGAAATGATCCTGTTCAAGAACACATAACGCATTTTAGATTTTGATTCAGATTTTTAATAAATTGTGCCAGTAGAAGCTTTCAAAGGCAATGGTATATCAATAAATAACAGTTAAATTGAGTTCCTGAGAAAGAACCTACCACATGAAAGAATGTCAGATAGATGTAAATAACAAAAAATGGCATTACTATATAAAAAAGCAGTAATACTGAATCTTACATGAACTGTCACAACACAAGCACTGCATACCTCAGAACATTCCTTTCATACAAATGTAAACAAATACACAATCATTTTTGTTTAGTTTAGGCTGATGAATTTATATGTTGTTGCTTAGATATCTAAACAATGGATAGGATAGGATATGCTAAAACATTAAGGAATAATATGTGGAATAACATACGGAAAAAAATAATGAAGCTCCAGATTTAAAAATAAAATAAAGCAAAAACACATTAAAGGAGTGTTTTCCTCAAATGTTATTATGTCAATCACTTTAAATAGGACTGTTACACTAATCTGAATTAAGGATTTTTGTGTGTGTTTACTTATTTAGTTATATATAATATATATGCAAATATGTATGGCTTAATTATCTTTAGTATTCTGATATCACCTTGAATAATTCTCACTTATACATATAAGAAAAATGTATATTTTAACATAGTTAAGAATTGATATTTCAAAGTACGCCTATAATTTGAGCGAAATGCAGGACTATTGCGCTCCATCACAGCAACGTTTTTACTTCTAGACAACAGGACAGAATGACCTATGAACAATGCCAACATTTTCAGATGTCAGTGCCTAAAACATTAGGATCCTAAACGGATACACAGCCAGTCCTGCGTAGGGTTCTGATGCCTGGAAAAGCCACGTACCTCCAGGTTCCGTAGATGTCCGTGGAGCTGCACGCACTCAACATCACCCTCATTGCACTTCGGATCTCGGTGCGTTACGGGAGCACAGCGTTAGACATTCTGTTTTGAAGACGTTGAGCTACACGTGTTAGTACTGGTGCTCTGCGTTACTGCTAGTATTAAACACTGGACACTGTGCTGCATGCTGCGTGAATAAGCCCGATCTAGACTGTTGCCACAATCAGCTGTGTGATAATGGTCTTGCTATTCATCCTTTGTGGGGAAACGTGTGTGCCGATGATACGTGTTTACTAAAATGATCTATTACATCAGACCACAAAATCACTATTCAGTTATAACCTTTGCAATCTGTTTGACAAAATTAATATTGGATACAATCATAAGAGGAAACCATCCACACAATACCTTATCAACACACGGCTTAAAATGGTCTAATTTTAGACCCTTAGTAAAAACGGATCCACAGGACCTGCCTGTGAATGGCAAGAAAAGGCCATTTCAAATAGAAAAACACTGCTCATGCAACATTCTTCACACACTAGACAATGAAATCACACCCAAATTATCACTTGCTCACACTTTCTATTACACTCCAATAAGCAGAAGGAAATAAAGCAGCTTTAAGATTATGTCAGAATTTTGAAATGTGGAAAATACATATAATAAACAAAAATCACGGTGCGAATACAATGGCATCAGTAAATTTAGAAAATTAGAGAGCAGGTTTTTTTTTTTTTTTTTCATTTTTCTTCTTTTTTTTCTTTTTTCTTTCTTACATTATTGCACAGAGACCTTTCATCACATGTTCTTCAGCTTTATGCATCTTCCTAAATGTGAAATAAGTGCTATGGATAAAATAAAAATGTAGAAAAGAAGAACAGCAGCATGATTTGTCAAAGTTAATCCCTATAATTTAGTAGGAAAAAAACCCCTGCTATAAACAAAATATAAGTGCTCTTTATTCATTTAAAAAATAATGCTGACAGTTGCAGAAGTCTGTAAATGTTAATCTGAGTAGGGGGGTGCTGACCTCAAATAAAAATAGGCCTAGAAACGATAGACTGCTGGCCTTGCAGATTTTGGTGAAGACCAGGATTTCAAGTGTAATTATCAACAAAGTTATTTACAGTAAAACTGACCTGAACTTTCAAGAGTGCCATTTTTAGGACCTGGCCCTGCAAGCTTCTGACTCCCCAGGACGACTCCAGCCTTAGCTGGAGTTACACCGAAACAAGTGCTGCAGGATCAGCTCCTAAAGGATCAGTTAAAGGCCCTACTGGATTTGAGATTAGTCTTATCTGGAGTACTCTATACAATAATTTACACATATACAGGCTGACAAGCCCCAGTCTGATCCACCACGCCTTTGTCTTCTACATCAGACTTCTCAGACTGGCCAACTTCCATTCCAGAAGGTTTGGGATACCTGAACGGATACCCGTTGTCATCGAAGAACCTTCGGAAAGTAAACTCGTAAAAAGCATGTTCTGTGTGTTTGCTATTGGAAGAGGCTAGTGGATCCCATGTCCTGGTGCTGTCACCACTAGCATCGTTCCAAGGACCTTCTTCTTCAACTGGATCAAAATTTGAAGTGTCCATTGGATGGCTGATCTTTGGAACATAGGGAGCTGGCTGCCTACGGATATCGGTAGAGAAGTCCATAGAGTGAAAGAAAGAATGGGCCTTAATATCATCTGCTCCATTTCTTCCAAGCCTGTCCTCAGCAGCACAGCAGAGCTTTGTGATGAGATCAGTTGCCTCAGGGCTTAGCTTGATCTGTGAGGGAATGTGCAGTGTGCTTTCCCAATTTATCACCTGGAGGTAAGAAAGGCTGTTAAACAACTTCTAATCCTGGAAACGGACTCCTTTCGATTGCCCACATTAACTGTACAGAAGTGTACACATAACTAGGCAACTCACAGTCTGTAGAGTTATCTTAGAGGTTCAAGAACCGAATGATTAGATTACATTGGCTGTTAATAATTACTTTAATGAATCAAGAAACATTGTCGGATAGCAGATAAAAGGAGCGGTTCCATTTTTAAAAGAGGCAAGGTCCTTCCTGAACGCTCCCATAGTCCAATTTGAGAACATGTTCAATTTACACATGACTTGATGGAATGACTTCAAGGAAGTACTTTGTTTCATCTCCAAAATATAAACTAGGAAGAATGGTCAGGAGATACGTCCTTTTTAATAAAAAACTACTTGCTGCTTGACTTTTAAACACTTACCTTGCCAACTGTAATTATCACTAGCATATCGGCTTACTCAAATCCGATAGGCACTCTAAGGAATTTAGATGGATGAACTTGTGCTTAAGAAATCCCAATTGTGCTGACTCATAAAACTAGTAACTATTTATGCAGTTGGACAAGTCAGCTCTAGTCTGATATTCAGTATCTTCATTGATTGGGAAAGGATTTCTCCCTGCATAGAACGATTTAAAATCAGGCTTTTGTAATCACTGCTCCTTTCTCTAGTAAAACAAGAGGGGATAGGTCTGTGCATGGAGGAGAAAGGAAGGGAAAAGCTTAAAATTTTGCTACCACAGATTAGAATTTTGCTTCAACTTACCTTCAGTTGGGTTTCTGTGGGTGTAGGAGCCAGAAAAGGAGGCTGCCCCACTAACATCTCAAAGAGGATCACACCAACACTCCACCAGTCACAGAGCTGAGTGTATCCTGAAAAGCAAGTCAAAAGGTTGTCCTCCACCAACCACAGAGAATGTGTATAGAGCTACTTGCAATTAAGTATCAAAACATACATCACAGATTTCTGTCTTTCTCAGACAAACAATCTGTGATCTAAAAGCAAAGGACTCCCAATCTACCTTCATCATAAAGTCTCTTCTGCTTGCTGATCTAAATTCTACTGGTGTCAGTAAAGATCTAATCCTGTTGTCTGGGAATCTTTCGGAATAAATTTAATTCTCAACAAAAGTGAGTAGTGAAATCATATCATTAGAAAGAATGAAGTTTTTTTCGTGCCCTGTCCCACAACTACTTCACTACACAGCACAAACTGAACATCAAAGAAAAACAAAAAGGTTTAGTGACTGATGTCCCCCCTAGGTTCAATGGAGGTGACACCACGAGTTTGAAAAGCTGCTGAAAGACACGGCCTGGCTCTAGAGACAGAAGAAAGCCACAGATGACTTTCTGAGCAAGTTCCAAGCAGAGGAACAATTTCAATCACTTAATCGCTGTGACAAGACAAATAAAGGTATATGTTTGAGATCTCCGAAAAGGAATGGAGGACTTAAACACTGATTTCAATGGAGATTTGTGTCATCGGATGATGTAGGAGCAAACGTGAAATCTCTCAACTTGAGAAAGATCAGGCTTAGGGTGTGGCTTGCAGACAATTTTGAACATCTGATCTCCCTCCTACAGTGGCCATGTCTGTTCTGCATGGATAGCCACCAAGTACTGCCTAAAGTCCTCAAGCCAAGCTTTTGAATGCAGGGTGCCCGGTGTAAATTGTGGAAGACTTTTTGTTGGCTTTCCCCAAGATTCTGGCTGGGAATTTGGATGACATGCTTCCACAAGTTTACATCATCCATATTTAAGTGACCCGTCTGAATCAGTGATTCAGAACCATCACCTGGCTACTCACTGGTCTAGGTAAACTTGCTAGCGGTCATAGTCATACTCCATGAGTGCAGATAATCTGCTTTATACTTGAAAAATATCGCCGACATCATCATCTGACACATTTATTAGCAGTCTCATTCAAAGGCCTCAGAGTGCAGACGTACACACAGACACACAAAGTATGACCATCATCAACGTCAGCAATGTGATGCTAAACAGTGGAGCATGTAGAGAAATCTGTTCTCCTTAATCTGAGCTAAGTGTCTGTGGCCTTCAGAATGACAATCTTCCAAAGCAGCAAGCTTATTTAGCTTGGGTGGGGTGGGGGGGAATTTCAAAGCATCGATGGTCACTTAAACAGGAGAAAAATACAGGTTATCTACCTTTACGAAGCAGGACTTCAGGAGCAATATAATTAGGGGTTCCAACTAACGAGTGGGCTAGACATCTCTGATGCTGCTTCTTAGCTCTTTGTTCCAACGTCTTCAGCCTATCTCCACATCTACAATTGGACACATCATCCCAAAGATCACTGGGCTCCATGCTGTCTTGTCTGATATGGCTCCCTTTCAAATGGGAGAGAAAGTTTACATTCACGGTCATAACACACAACACACAAAGAGAAAAGTATTTATCTAGACCTAGTTGTGCCATCTTCTGCTCTCACTGAAGAACAGCATTTAAACTTTAAACCCAAGGCATTTCCTTCTGCCCTCCCCTTCATAATTGGTTTTCCATAACCAGCAAAATGTCTCTGTCTCAGTGCAAGGAAGCATGCTCCCATATGGGAGATAGAGAACAATGGAGTATATTTAGATTGACTATACCAATTGTTCAGGACCTTTTGGCCAACAGATACCAATACTCCTCAATGGCACACACAGGAGGTGTGTGGACTACTTTAAATCTGTGATTAAATTATTTCACCATCAAAAGAGACCCTCCAAACAAGTATAAACTCAAAAATTGCTGCTACTGCAGTGGTCAGCCAGATTACTGGTAAGGATTTAAACAGTACTGGAAACAAAGGACTGGACACCAACTAATTGAATGAGTTAGTGAGAGACAGATGCATCATATTGTCATTGACCCTTTGTCAATGTACACACCTCTGTTTTCTGAGCTGGCATTTCTGCCAAGAGGTACCTGTCTGTTTCAAAATAAATAATGCAATACCATCACAAATAAAGCTTAAGAACACTACCTTTCTGATAGTATTTTGAATTGTGAGTCCACCTGAATCCAGTACACAGTCCAAAGTCAGTTAGTTTGATATGCCCATCAAGGTCTATCAGAATGTTGTCCGGCTTGATGTCTCGATGAATAAATCCCATTTTGTGCACACTCTCTATAGCCAAAGTGAGCTCTGCAATATAAAATCTAGCCAGACGCTCTGGAAAGACCTCCATCCGAATCAGTAGACTCATCATATCCCCACCTGGGATGTAGTCCATCACAAAGTACAAGTTCTCTTTATCTTGGAAGGAATAATAGAGTTTAACCACCCATTCGTTGTCTGCCTCAGCAAGTATGTCCCTCTCCGCTTTGACATGAGCCACCTGGTTCCGGTTTAACACATCTTTCTTTCGCAGAGTCTTCATGGCATACAGGGCATGGGTATCCACTTTGCAGGCCAGGCAGACTTCTCCAAATGCACCAATACCCAGAGTCTTGATTTTCACAAACATAGATTTGTCCATTTTGGCCCTTTTAAGTCTGTTGTAGTTGGACTCCTTCTGGTAGAGAATTTTCCTCATTTGTTCCTGTTCTGCTTCACAAAGGCCAGCCTTTACAAAGGAAAGCAAACCACAAGAGCTAGTACTCTTACATTCATTGCAAGAGAACAATAAACTAGCATTCCCAAAATGCATTTCTCAGAAAAATTAACCAAGAACCAGAAAAGACATTCATAGGAGATATACTCTCTTGTCAGTCTACTGAGGTATTTCTGAAATACCGGCAAATTCACTGTGCCCTAACTTGTTACCTGAATTTGCCATATCTGGGACTGGTCTGCCTTTCTCATTTGACTGAACGAAAAGGCATGGGGCAATACCATCAGAGAGGGGAATATAACACAACAAACCTGATCATGAGATTTGGTTTACACCTTTCAAATGTGCACTTTGCCACTGCACTCCACTATATGTATGTGCACTGCAGTACAGCTTAACTTAAACTGAAACTTAAAACTAGATGCAGCAGTCCACTTTGTTCATGAATGGTTCTCCAGGGCAACTCGCATTAACAGTTCCTACCTTGAGTGCTCTTTGACCGTTGGTTTTTGTGTTGCAATTAAGAAGCTAGTTTTGACCTACACATTCCCAACTGCCTTGGGAACCTTCTTCTTTAGAAAGTGTTTTTCCTCCTCTGCCATACACAGCCTCCACTCTCAAGCTTTGTAGATCTCCTGACCATCTCTTCTATAAACTTCTCCCTTTTCCCTCCCAAAATATGTGCATATAACCCTCAGCTCTAGCCTCCCCCCAGCCACTGCAGCCCAGACCCTGGTGCTATTTTCCTCCTAAATGTATTATTTCCCTTCTGCACCTGAGCTGTAAAAAACCTGGCTTATCCAGCCACCTCCTGTCCCCAGAGAGCCTCCAAGTAACTGCAAGTAACATTTCACATGATAGTGGGGAGAGACCTCCTGAGAAAGGGAGAAGCAGCAGTATCCAACCAGACTTTCCCTGCCCTTCAAGACAGAGCCTGCACACTGCCAACTTTGGTGCCTGTCCCTCTCCTGAGAGCCACTGGTGGCCTCCACCAGAGAAGCCCCTGGGCTGATCCCCATGATCTCCTGACAACTCATCTTCCGCAGCACACCCCTTTCTTTCTGCGTACCCCATTTCCAAAATCCTGAATTAACTGGCATCAGCTGAAGCACTCTGAGAGGAAGATTAGTGCCTGGTGGGAAGGGGCAATGGGGAGGAGGGAATTGAAGCTGCCTGATTAGCAGGCTAGAGACCCAAGCATACACCCACAGGGCCGCTGCTTAGATTGATTTAATTTCACATCTGTAGTCTGGGTCTTTAAAGATGAATGTGGGCAGCCAGACTATGCAGTGAGATCCCCATGGTATAAAAATGAAATCTGCATGAATAGAGGATGGAGGAGGTCTGCAGAAACTTGCAGAACAGGTAGGATGAATTTTCAGACTGAAGGCAACAGCCAAAGCAAAACAAGTAATACTGTTTTTAAAATGTAAGGCAAGTACATAAATCCATAATAAAGCAAGTGTTTACTGTTTCAAGGTAAAATAATTAGTGTGTTGTGTTCTTGGTTAATTCTAGAATAATGCAATATTCAGATAGCCAACATCTCCTGAGTGTATTATTCCAGCCAGTGATGAGGTTGCTAGGGGAAGGAATTGTTTTTGTTTATAGCTGAATTATCTCTGAGTTATGAAGTGAGGGAAAGCTGAAGAGTCAGAAGAGAAGAACTAATGCAATTAGCTGCTGTTTTACTTCTCTAGAGATCATTCCCTATCTCAATCTCAGGAAAATATTCACTAAATCCAAGCAATGCAGCACAATCTGTACTTGCAGTGAGGACAAACTATTAACTAAAATGTCTACCTTTCAAGAGATTTTAGAAGCCTATTCCTTTAATTTTAACCTCAACAAACAAACCGCTGAGTTTTCTGGAGCGATGTGAGCATCAAATTAATTGACTCTGGAAATTGACTGTGCTAGGGAAGATCGGGTAGTTAATTATTATCCATTGTGCATTAATAATAGCTTTCCTTAGGGTTTATCCTTAAATACAAAAGTAGACTAGTCATATTCTAGTCATGCCTGGGGAAAAAAACCTCTTCCACATCTAAAAATTAAAAACAAAATTGCCAGAGCAACCATCAGAACTTGGCAGCTTTGTTTTAAGCAGCCCTATCAGTGAATCAGGTTAGGTTTGAGAGCTACAATAAGGCATGAAAGCAGCGCTCTCACTCAAGAAGTGCACCTCCCTGAGACCTGCTTCTAGAACAAGTTCCAGCAAGGGTCCCAAGATCAGTTCAAGCTGGCCAAGACAGGATTACTTGCACAATATTATTACTTGTGTTCAACAGACAACTTCCAGTCAAGTATTACACATTCATCAGAAAACATGGCACAGTGATCATACTGCCGGGTTGAACCATGGCTTTGGTGAATGAGTGGCTATCATGGAACAGGGAAGGAGGACTGGAGCAAAGAGAAAACCTTTTTCAACATTTTGCAAGAGCTGCCAAAGTATTGCCAGAGTTAGCCTCAAACCTGGCTTCTGAGTTCTTGCCTAAGCAAATCTAATACTTTCCTACTATAGGGGGTTTGCTTAATTTTACTTTTCTGGTATGAAGATGTGTTATTTCTCATCTCAGGTTTTTCAAACAGCCTCCCAGTCCTGCATCCATTCTTCTAAGGGAAAATAGTCTAGTATAAGGAGGTGTTGGATACCTACTACTTCCAGTGGAGTCTGCCTTTATAATTTTTTTAACTGATTAAAAATAGTAATAATCAATTTGACCCCATTAGCTTTTATTATAACAAAACAAGGAGAATTACTTTAGCCATTTCTTGCTCCAACTGTAATCTTCTGTTAATTTTCTGCTGGTAGGTCTTTATGACATTTTCTACATGTTGCTCCATGTAGAACTTGAAGGCAAAAGGTGAGTAGCTCTTTATTCGGGATTCTCGCTTTTCCTCATCTTTGCCATTTTTTCGCACAGGCACCGGAGACGTCTGAATCTGCTTCTTATCCTTGCTTGTTTTTTCAGCTTTAGTGCTCTTGCTGCTTTTATCATTTCGCTCACTGTTCTCCTCAGCCTTATTGCACGTTGAATTGGGGACTACACGGAGGGTCTGCTCTACACCCATGCATAAGCAGTTGATATCGAACTGCTCAGAGCTACCGGGAAGTAACAAATGCTTGGGATACGGTGGTGGTGGACACCGCAGTTCCTGGTTACCGTAATCCACATCTAGTTGATAGGCATTAGCTGCTCCAACAGGTTGCACATGCTGCTCAATGATCTCCAAGCCATCCACAGCCGGTGCCTGCGCAGGTAACCAACCAGGATGGGAAGGTCCCACTGCAGTCTGAGGCTCAGGTCTCATCACTCGCATGCTCTTCACTGGCTGGAGAATATGAGCAGATGTGACTGCTGTGATCGTATTTGGAGACGTAATTGAAGGATCAGGTTTTCCTGGAGGAACCTGTCTTATAGACACTGTCACTTGTGGCTGTTGCTGGTGGTTGTTAAAAGAGTTTGTTCTGCTTGGCACTGTGGCATCGGGTCTGAAGGATACGTGTTGCCGTGGAGATGTTTCTATTCCTGGATTTTGTAAAGAATCTCGGCGTGACGGTGTTGCTGCCTGCCACTGCTGAACTTGAGGATTATTCATGTCATAGAGGTCCATGTTTAGGCTATTTCTCGATGGAGTTAATAGATTTTGTGGTGGACTGTCTGAAAAATCATTAGCAAAGGCTGGACCTCTGGATATCACATGCATTTGATGAGAAGAAGGACTTGTCTGTTTGTGATGAGAATGTGATATATACAGGCTTGCTGGTGCCTGCTGAAATGCATGACCAGAATTATTCTGAACAACTGCCCCTTTATTTGGAAGATTGGTGTATCCTCCCTCCTGCTGCATCTTGTTTTGGAAGGATGGACTCCGCTGAACACCATACCCCATAGGTTCCCCCTGCACCATCATGTGCTGCCTACTGTAATGTTGGCTGTTGGAGCCATGGGATGCCTGCAGCTGCAAAGCTTGACTGCTGTGATTAGCCACTGGATAATTAATCACAGAAGACTCGATATTTGCAGGGTATGTTTTCTGCTGATGGCTTGTTGGTGTGCTGTGAGTGCCCACTCCAGAGGGTCGCTGTACAGGAGCATTCATAGCTGTAGACTGTGAAGTAGAGATTAAATAGTCCATGTATGGCCTTGGAACTTCAGTAAGCATATTTGCACCTTCTGCTCCAAAGCCTGTCCCTTCATAGGCTGCATTACTGATCTGATGGTAGGACGGAAAAGATTCATTTGATCCTTCGAAGCTTGGCCTGCGGGTTACATTATTTGGCACAATACCCTTTCCTTCATAAAAAGAACACAGAAGAATGTTAGGAAACAATTCAGGTCAACCAATTACTTTGCATTACTCATCCATCTATACGTACAGACATACACACACAAGCATGCACACTGCGTGGGGAGTATGTGTTATAAAAACACCCTCCAAAATCTAAATTAAGCACTCTGAACATTTTAAATTATAGGTGCCAAGTATTACTACTGATAACGAGCTACTGGCCCACAACACTGCTCATGCCAGGAATCATCAGGGAGTCCTATCAAATCATGAAAATAGAAGCACAAATTCCTTAACCATGAAATCATCAGATTACACTACAGCCTGGTTCTTAAAGCTGGACCAGTATCACCAGTCATTACTCACAGACAGGAGGAAGCTACAGAGCAGGGGGTTAAGTACAGCACCAACAGGAGAAAAAAAGCTCGTGGAAGGACTGTCAATACAACTTAAAGTCAACATTACTATAAGCTACTAGGTCACCACATAGTCCACATCTTCTGTACAGTGAGCTCACTGCTCACGCTGGGGATCTGGTTACATCTCTCTGTTCCACCGTTCTCCTCAAGAATCCTTGTTTCCCTCTCCTTCATTTACAACAAAGGCATCGTACAGTTTGTCCTGTATTCTTTCCAATATGTTGGACACAGAGTATCCCTTTATATTACTCATCTTCCATCTGTCTGGAAGGCAAATCTTTCAGGGTGTCAACATGTTAATCTTAGCTTGAAGAATGTGCAGAGACAAGACAGCAGCATTCCTACACTGTAAGTGTTAATGGCACTTTTCATCAGTTCTGTGATCTGAGGATAAATTGCAGGTGTATAAAGCACTGGCTGTGCTAAAAAGACAAGGGGAGACTCTGTGCTGTCGCTATTTTTTTGTTCCCCTTATGGTTCTTTGGCTTTCACAAATCACGGGACCTGGCCCATTTATGCCTAAATAATTTCCTTTTAAAATCTTGACTTCACAAGGTCTGCAAGAATAATTGTATTGAGCTAACAGGCTTGAACACCAGATTGCAAGCTTTTCTGATTATTTGCATTCCAGCATGTCCCAGCTGGGCCAGATGCAGCACACCTGAGCACAGCTGTTGACTCTTCATCTTGACACACAAGCCCTGCTATATACAGACAGACAAGGACGTGCATGTTATTAAGACAGGTCTATGCACCATCTCTGCGCGCTGGAGAGGCTGCCCCCACACTAAATGACACTTTCATAAACAATGCAATGTTTTGAAACAGAAGCGAGTTGGACAAATAATCAGTGCTCTTTAAAGTGAAATCTACAATTGGCAGCTCTTTTTCCTACAATAACATGAGGCCATGCTTACTGAGGTTGCACTTACAACAGCACTCCTTGACAGCGCATCTGTTGGGACACAGTGAGATGCACTGATGAGGCTGTGGCAATCCAAAGCATCCTAAGAAGTGGCTACTCTGGCCTGGAGGTGGGAGGCAGCCATAAGACCCATTTGTCATCTCTGTCAGTAGGATTCATGCTGAGCCTCAGGCACAAACTGACTTTGTTTTTCCCTATCAGAGGCTATGAAGGAAACTAGAAGCAATAATTGTCCTCCTTTGGGACACATACTTCAGCTGTGCAAGGAATCTTGCTGATGTCAAGAGAGGTATGATGTCCACCTCCTAGATTTGTATACCAGTAAGTCTGGTCTAGTCTGACGGAGGAATATTTGGATTTGTGAAGATACTAAACATGGTAGTTGCAGATGACTTTTTTTTTTTTTCCACACATTCCTATCCAACACGGTAACTGTTATGACTATCTCTTGCCTATGAAGGTTTTAGATCAGTGTGTATTCTTAAGATTAATCAACTATGCTCATGGGATCATCTGTGTTTATACATAACTCTCTGTCACACGGTAATATCTGGTAAGTTTTATTTGAGTCTTGCCAGTATGCGGAAACTCTTGTTAGCTTTACTACTGAAATTAAAGCAGGACAAAAATGAATAATTTGAAGATCTATTTCCATACACGAATATACGGAATTCAAAACCAGAAGATTAAAATTCTCAAACTGCTAATTAAAAGTTCCCAAGTAGCACTACATGCCTCCTAATGAACTAGAGGATACCTATGCTACCCTAGCACAAACAATACCATACCAAACAAATCAACATGATTTTGTGGCACCTCAGGCAGGCAAACATCAATTGCATGATATTTAAGTTTTGCACTCTGGGTATCCTAAAAGCAAAGGTGGATCTTCAGCTCGAAAGGTTAAGTATTCAAAACAGCTGCATGCATTGGAATGTTAAGAAAGCAAAAACAAATGCAAATGAAAGACACCTTAAGTAATTAAAATGCTAGCCTAGAAAGATTTTTCAACACTTTCAGAAGAAATGTATGCTCTTTAGGACTGTGTTCTTTCACTTTAAGGAATAAAGTCTTTATAATAAAAAGCAAAATACAGTTCCGTAATTCTGTCAAAGTTATTTTAAATTCTCCTTAAGGCCCAGTTGAGGCCACATTTGTGCACGTATTAGGACAGAGCTCTCCAAATAGCAAACTGGCCAGTACTACTTTGTCTGTCAGGTGGTCACGCTGCAGGGTAACATTCTTGGAAATGTTTTCTTAGGGTTTTCCAGAATTTCCCAAGTAATAAAACAAGAAGTCTAAGACTGATAGAAAGGGCAGCTGAGCTGCTCCTTACACAAAACCATCACCCTTTCCCACCACATCTGAAGCTCCATTCCTGAGAGCGACCACCTAGAAAATGAGGTCCTTCCCCACTTCCATCTTCCCTATATGTGGCTACCCTCAGGGTCCCCCAGGAAAGAAGTGGCTTTACTGAAGACCTCCTTCCTGTCCAGGGATTTCTCTTTGTAAACTGAATGGGCTTTCTGTTCCTCAGCTTTCCTCATCTCTGGACATGCCTCTCTATCAACTACGCCAAATTTAACACCCTTCCCAACAAAGATCTTCAATTTGATCAAGAGGCAAGAAGGAAGGTGCTGCTGAGGTGGCCAAGGAGATAAATTTGTCATGTGGGAATCACTTGCACTCAGTAAACTCAACTTATGACCACACTTGGAGGTCTGTACTACTGTAATCAGATTGATTGAAGGGATTTATTAGCTTCAACTAGTCCAACACAGACAAGACCTTTCAAGTCTAAATGATGCCACTGACACAACAGAAGTTCCTTGTCCAACGAAACAGGACCCTGACAACAGCTGTCCAATCTGCTCAACGCTTTGTCCACTAACCCCTCTGCAGCATGTAACACTGTGTGATTACACAGGTTTGGCCAGTCAGGGGATGGTTATTTGTCTGCTTGGCCAGTTTTTGAAACTGAAAGAAGATAAAAGTAACAAACTCTACCCAAACCCAAGTGTATCCTGATCACAGATCAAAAGCATTCTGCTGTGCTGTAAGTGCTAATACCTGAACTGAAACAACTCTTGCAAGGCCTTTTGTCAAGTTGTGGACTGATGTTTGCTGATGATGCATATGCAGGGCCCAAATCCTCCCGTTTGCTAATTTACATGAAACAGAACTGTAGCAGACTAGCAGGGATGAGCGGAAAAGCTTCTGTTATCTTGGGCCAAGCTATTTCTGCAGTGTACTTACAAGAATGTTAACATGAATGAATTCCTGGGAAGTGAGATATCTCACAACTCCTAGCAATTACTTACATGCAAGCTTTTACTTTGCAGTAAACTTGAGAAGATTGAAGTGATTTGCACTGAAGGATAAATAGCTTTGGGTTTAAGAAGGTGGACTATGAATGTGCTCTTGCAAAGCAGGTGAGCTGTGTTCAGCTTCTACCCCAGCTCACCTTGCAGGGCCGTGTTCACATCACCGTCTCCTACAAGAGTATTACTGAAAACTGCCAATCCACTACTTCTCACCAGCAACGACCCTACTTTAAAAAATAGCTTATTGCAAGAAAGAAGAACACAATTTTTAAAAAAGTTCATGCTTACCTGGTGAGGTCTGCTTAATCACACGTACTATCTGTTCATTTCTAGGATCCAAGTAGCTCATCTTACTGATATACTCCAGAGCCGCTTCAATACTTCTGCTACCTGTCTGCTTCAGTGCTCGGACAGCCATCTCCTGTATGAAGCAAACAAGACTTGAATCACAGTGAGGCAAACCCCAAGCACTGTACTGCAAGCTAGAAAGCAGTAAACGTTCTTACATTTATAGAAACATTTTATAATTCACACCAGATCACAGCTGCCTGAAACGAAATGGACTCATATTTTGAAAACATTTGCATGCCTTATACAACTGGAAAATTAGAAGAAATAAGAAAAAACACAACCTACCCAAACTCTGGCAATTAAAGAAGCATCAAACTGAAATGTATACTTTCAGATTCCTTAAAATAAACTTTGAGTCAAATCTGGAAAAGGCAGCATAGTTTGACAAAGGATGAAATAGAATGAAATATTTAGCTTTTGGTATTTGAGAGCATGTCTCTTAGTCACACCTGAACACAGTAAAAGCTTTAAGGCTTCACGGATGCCACAAGAAGCTTATTAGGCAGGGACTGATTTCTGCTGAGCGAATCCTGGCCCCAGTAGAGTCAGCAGGGAAGAAAGATTGCTGTTTTCAGTACTGCTGGGACATCATTCACTATCTGTTTGGAAAATGACTAGCACACCAAACTGCGTTTCACATTGTTAGTCTTTTTAGCTGTATTTTATTGGGCACACATCCATCACTGAGAAGTTAATATGGGTGCCAGACATACAACCTGAAAACTAAAACTGGGGTGAATATGAATACTGTAGTTAAACTGCTCCAACACAACCATGGTTAGTGTCCCCTGCTCTACAGCCAGCAAGTCATATTCTTCTGGAGTTTGTTTACAGATTTACTTATAGCTCAGGTATAGAATACCTTTCAACAATGACTCTAGTCTCTGGCTGCAAAGCAAAATTCACAAATCCTTGCAAGGCTGTGTGGTCTTTTCTGAAACGATAGAGAGACTGAAATCCAGAGCTTTAATGTTGAATTCACATCTCTGAACTTCAGCCATCAAGAAGTTAGATACTTAGTCAAAAGCAGTTCCTGAGAACTTTTCTATATCACCTCCAAAAGGCAGTTCATAAAATAGATGTAACAGGAGATAAACTGACCTTTGGTGACAGAAGATTAGAGGACTAATTTGAACAGGGCTCCTAGCTCTTAGATGGCTAAAGCTGAATGAAATGAATGTCACCATCAAGGATGTGCCTGCAAATGTCAGTATCCTATTATCTTGCCACTGTAGCGCCATTTTTAGGGGAATTCTGTCATCACAACCTGCCCACTGAGCGCTGAATCCGATGGAGTTTGCGCCTTCTTGGCTTGCCTTACCGACTGCAGATGTGAGGGCTGGGTTGGCACAAGCGCACTACTCTCCCACGGGGCAGTTCAGCGCACTGGCTAGCAGTCAGGTAGCCTCAACATGTATGCCCCCCTTCCCCTATCATCCAGAGCAAAGAACAACTTTTCTCAACTGAACTGCAAGTACGTGTAACATTCTCACTAACTGTTTACTTAGCAAGGGAGGATCATCTCAGATGACACTAATTCACACTTAGCCCAGAGCCACACGCTGGCACTTGGCATTTTGCTTCGCTTAGCTCAGTCCCCTCCTACTCCCCTCAAAATGGCAGCATTTTCTCCATTACTCAGAGGTTCTGCTTGGGGAATAGCTATAGCAAGATTGAATATTTTTCATACAATTTATGACTCATAATTCATAGAAAGGCACTAGTAGGTTTCACATTTCCTATAGCTGAAATATTTCACTGGCATGAACACATTACTAAGGGCAATTTTAAATCAACAGAAAACTATTATGTATGAAGGAAAGAATTTCCCACAATGTTTTTTTCTTCTCTTTCTTTTTTCTTCTTCTGGATACATTTCTAAAGTATTAGCAAATTCGCATCCTAGTGCTCAGCATTCTCATCATCCAGGGACTCTGAGTTTTACAGCCCAGTTCCACAGGGCTGCTAACACTTTCCCCATTTACACCAGCTGGATCTAGCCTTAGATCACAAGTCTTAAAGTTTCCTAAAGCAAATGTGCTCATTATGCAAGACTGAAAGATCTTTGGGCTGGCTTAGATGTTGGGGTTTTTTTTGGTTTTGACTGCAGTGGAGTACCAAGAGAATAAATGCTTGGTAAGCATTATCTTAATGATTAATAAAACAGCCCATATAATCCACTTCTCCCTCTCTCAGCTATGTTGGCTGTATACAATTCAAAGGGGCTAAAATAGGTTAGTTTTTGTCACCAGCACAATGATATCATCTCTGAAAACAATCCTTTCCCCTCCCTATACGGTGGCACTACTTTCTCCTCTTTTGCCATTGCCTATGTCAGAAAAGCAGAGTAAAAATGACACTGGTCTATGTGAAGCTGCATGTTCTACCTTCAGCAGATATGTTAGGGGATTCATATTTAAACTTCAGTGGGAATAATGGGAGGGGAAAAGCCCAATACATTTCACTGTGGACTGTACGATAACCTAAGAGGGACAGCAAGAGCTGGAGACTGGCAGATGTGTCGCTGGCCATCTCACTCCCGCAAGCCCCCAGCGCAGCAGCAGCCCTGTGCTCCAGCTCACCACCTCTCATCTTCCATTAGGTCAGCTCCCACCCTCCAAAGGGTTTCCTCATTACATACCCTGTTTGCTTAGCACTTACATTACTGCTGGAAAAAATGAAGTAAGTTTTTTTTTGTGGTTCAAAAGAACACCTGTGATTCCCCTGTACACCATCTCATAGCTTTTGCCCTTTCCCCTGTAGCTATCATGAGACGCAAATAGCCCTAGTTTCTGGTGCTGGTTCACAAAAGCCTCACATCATCTCCAAGCAAATGGAGAGCAACCAACAAAAAATAAACATGCCACATACAAAAGGAAAGGATTTTTCTCAGAGACAAATCACATATAATCATAATTTTCCACCCAGGAGACAAATCTCCCTGGGGGCATGTGATACTCCAGGGGACTGGAGGGCAACGAGAAGCTCCAGCACTGTTACAGCTGGCCTTTGGCCTCCTCTGCGTTGTCTTTCCCATCGCCATCCTCCATGCCCACAGCTCTCTCCTCTCTGGCAATTACATGAAGAGGGCTCTGCTCATTCCAGCACCTTTTCACTAGGGATAGGGGACAAGCTGATAAATGGCTGAGGCTCATGGAGGGTGTGCTCTGTGCCCAAGGTGGCCACTGGCTAATAGGGCACGGTGGCCCTCTCCTTTCTATATGCAATGCAGCGATGAACTCTGCTGAGTGACGGAGCGTGGCCGCGACAAGGCAGCGAAGGGCTGGCCTCCAGGAGCCTGCTGAAGGGGAAGCTGGCTCCCCGCTGGCAGCAGGGGCCAGAGCCTGGGCTGCATTTGCTGGAAATCAATATAAGGACTGTTTCGAAGGATGGGAAGAAGGGCAGAAGGTGGATTAAGCAGTGTCAGTAATTACACTTGTTGGAGAGCAGAGGCTTAAGTGAGATGGAGGGTCTTTGTGAGAAGCAGCAGAATGGCTCAAGAAGAAGGAGGGATATCAGTGCCAAAATCTTGCAGACTGATACTGTAGACAGTAGAAGGGCTGAGGAAACAAGACGACAAACACTGGGCAAGAATAAAAGCGCACAGCTATGTTGACACAGATAGAGGTGTCTTGATTTTATGCCACTCTAAGGTAAGTACGTTTTAGAAAGAGAAGGGAAAAAAGACCAGAAATCAGACACGAACAAAAAAATCCGCTCAGAGCCATATCCAACGCCAAAACATTCAAGTAGGCACAGGACCAAATCCAGCTCCCACTGAGGTCAACAAAGATTTCCATTAACTGCAAGGTACACTGCATCAGGCCCTCCGCTTCGGATCGTTTCCTTTTCACCAGGCCAAACGCTGTCAGCCGCAGTATGGTTTGAGAAACCTGGCCGCTGGCTGTGTTCTGCTAACCCCACAGCCAGCTGTCAGGCTGCAGGGAGAAACACAAGCCACTGGCAGCGCGCACATAAACCACAAGGGAACAGAGCGGTCCCGGCCCCAACTCATTCTTTGCATTCTGTGTATTCCCTTCGGAGGATTCAAACATCTCTCTGTGCAGGGCTTTTATACACCTTTTTGCTTCCAGACATCACTAGCTGTTGGTGAAAAAATAAACCAGAAAAAGTAAAGATGAAAAGCTACAATGGAAAAATGTGCTTTTACAATTAACTCTAATAATTTTGTAATTAATGTTACAGCTGCAATATTAAAATGAGGTTTCAGTGGTCAGCTGTGGTTCTGGACAGATCCAATGGAAAACCAAAGTCAGGCCATGAACCACGAAGCAGACTGAGGCAACTCTGCAGGATCCCAAATTTGTGGATTCATAGAGAAAAATTGGGGGGGGGGGGTGGGTCCCAGCTAATTCCTCCAGTGGGCTACCCAAACCAGACAGCTGCATGGTCAATCATGCTCTCCGTTATTTCCCCAGTCTTGCGCTGGTAGAAGGCAGCTTTCCAAGAGATTTCAAGATTTTGCTGGAAGGAAGGCCACCTTTGAGCTCAGATACTCAACAGGGAAAATCCTTGTTTGATGGTAAACAGATATTTGGATGTGTGCATATACAGACTTCATCTCACTCTGTGCTCTGTAGGCAATGTGAAAGGCTTTCCCCATTTTACCCTCCCGCCTGGCTGTACTCCACCAGCATTGGCAGAGGCTTGCGTTCTTGCTGTACTACAGGGTTGTCCAGCAACATTTTTCATTCAGAAAGCTCCTCGTTGCCAAGATGTATTTATCATCCACATGAAGATTGCACAAGAGGTTACAATAAGTAAGACTTTTTCCCAAGAACATTGTGTCTGAAGGAGACAATAGGTCCTCCAAGATTTGGCATGGGTAATTAATTGCTAACAACAACAAAAATTAATTACTTGCTTTCCATTCACAAAGAAGGATGGGCGACAGATGCAGGAAACAGATACAGGTTCCCTGCGGAAGGGAAAAAAACTAAAGCTCATGCCAGAAGAGATGATCCAGAATTGATTACGAACCTTTCTGAGATAGCCCACCATTGTGGGAGTTTTCATTCATGATTTTAGACATGAAAAACGTAAGAAATTCAGGGAACAATGTACGCAATATGGTTTGTCAGGATTGCTGCAGCCCCACAGAACAGAGAACCTTATTTTGTAATATTCTCTATCTGTAATTATTCTCTAGTTGGACACTTTACCCAATTTTCTACTCTACTTTTGTTTTACCTGTTTTCAGGTTGCTAACACCAGGGGCTAAATTTTGCCCACAAATTCCCATGCCTATCTATAACCCCGATTAAAACATTCTAGCCACATAATTAAGAAGCTATCCTGAGAATCATTAGCGCTCTCCAGTTTAGTGCATCAAAAAAGCAGGAGGAAATCAGCACTGGCAGAGACCTATTGAGTGCCCACTTGTTTGCCACAGGATCGTTTAGTCCATTCATAAACCATGTAACCCGTTCAGAAACTAAGGGAGATCTACCCCAAGGCTAGTTAAGGGTTTTCTGCCCCCACTGCTCCTGTTACAAAGCTCCTCCAAAGCTATACTGCTTTGGCGGTGGCAAACCTCCCTCTTACTTTCAGCCTAAATTACACAGGGTCAGTTTATTCCTTCTGCCTTTAGTTTCGATTGTCTTGTAACTGCAGCAGCTCTGCTGCAGGCAGAGAGCCCCCTTCATCCTAAGGGATGCTTGCAGCTTGGCCTCCTGAGCTAAACAAACCACATTCTTTTAGTTTTCTCTTGTAAACCAGGCTCTTCATTCTCTTTATCTCTTTATGTAGTAGCCCATCTCTGTATCAAGAAAGATCAGACTGGGACATGGTTTTGATAAGAGCTGCGCACCCCATTCCTGATGACATGTCAACAGTGGTGGAAAAGTTATCATTGTGGTAAAGTAATTCCTTTTCTTTGTTGATTTCAGCAGAGGAAGTTTGAGTTTGGGGCTTCAACCCCAGCTTTTAGTCCTTGCTTGCAGCATTTCTACCCTTTGTGCTCCTGAATTTATTTTCAGTTCTGGTAGCACTCCAGCCCTTAAGGTCATCCATTATTTTGGTCGGATGCCCCAGCCCTGCTTTGCACTGACTGTGCGTTCCCATTTCACATTGTCAGAGTGCTTCCTTTCTTTTTTTTTTTTAATATCAGACTTATTAATGGAAAAAGCATGCATAACGGACACCCTGTGGTACATAAAGTTGAGGCAGACAGAAAAAGAATGTGGATAGGTGATGAAATGTAAGACTCACTAAGTTAAATCACATCAACATATGAAAAAAAATAACTGAACTGTAAATTAGGAATGGGGAATTACAGGTAAGGAACAACTTCAACCAGAAAGTTTTTATATAACATTTCCAAGGGATATTTGAAGAACTAACAAAGGGAATATGCCCAAAAGATAGAGGGAGGATTTTGGAAATGATACAATGCTCTGGTAAATGTCCTATCAGAACAAAACCAAATAAAACTAACATGACATTCGCTGCTATGCCACCGCTCATTCTGCTTGCCTTCAAACTCTTTCAGTCTTGATTTAGACAGTCACCTACAGAGGGTAGGTGTCTTTACTATTCTGCATTTGCACAGCATCCAGTACGATGGGGTCCTGCCATTGTTGTGTTTATGGCAGTACAACAACTTATTATTAAATAAAAGTAAGGTAATTAAGTCCAGCACAAAATATTCAACTTGGAGCAGTGGGCAAAAAGATGTTGGAGGGCTAAGGTGTCAGTTCTCCTGGGTCCCAGGATAGAAACCCTGGTATTGCTACCACCACAAACCAATGCTGAAATAAGATTACCTTAACCCTCTAAGCCACAGGCACACTTCCTGTAGCTATGGAAGGAATGAGGCAAAATAAAACAAAAGTAACTAGAGATTGAGAAGCATCTTTTGATGATCAAGATTATAGCTGTTCAAAATATTTCCAGTATCTTTTCAGATTTAAAACAGCTCTGGATGATTAAAAAGCAAACAAATGAACCAGACAAATGAAACCAACATTTGAAATTTAGTTTTTGTATTTTACTAGCACTAGAGCTAATACAAAGTTCTTTCACAAGTGTCACAAAAAACCAAAATAAAAGGGCGATCATGACACTTCTCTACTGTTTTTTCCCAGCTGCTTTTCCTTAAGCTTGTAACTAACCAAAGCTATTTAAGTTCCTCCAAGAGAAAAAAAAAATACTCTGTAGACTTAGCAGCAGGGTACTTAAAAAGAACAACGACTGTAACACCTTTACCAACTTGGAAAGTGCAAAAAAAAACAAGAGCTGAGAACAGTAACTGGAAATACGACACAGCTCCTTAGCAGGTGTCTCAAAAGGCATCAGTTACATGAAAATACTTTTTTAACACTATGCAATTTGTATCGAGTAGCAGCATATAACTTTGTTGTTGTTGTTGTTCTTTTAACGGAACTCCTGTAGTACACTGCCCCACTGCAGCTCCTTGTAAGACACACTGTTTGGCCACGGGTGTTTCACAGAGGATGCTTGCCATTTTACACTACAGTCCTTGTGTTCCACAAGTTGTTCAAATATGGCTCTTTGCAAGAAAAGGAGAGATACAAACTTCAGACTATAAGCCAATCCAAGGTCCCAAAATTAAGACATTTGGAAATAAACCAAGCATGGCTGTTCAACATATTTCCAAACAAATGCTGGTGAAATGAAGGGAGTATTTATAACAAGGCATCTCCAGACAAAGAGAGCGTATGTAAACACTTCAAGAAGCTCTGCTGAACTATTCAAGAGATGCAACCTGTTTAAAGAAAAAACACACATGCACTGTAATGTCAATTCGCAAATCCAATCAGAACATTTAGTCAGACAGCTCCTGTTGATGCCTCAGAGACTATGTGTGTGTACGTGCAGACACACATGTAGATATTATATGTGCGCATATCTGTGTATGTGATTTTGTTGAAATTAATCTAATTTCAAGTAAGCCTGTGAGTTCTTTGAAAGCAATGTATTAAAAAAGACACGACACCTTCTTTCATGAAGAAATAAGGCTCTTATTTGTGTCATCAGTCAGACAAGGCAAGTAATTTCATTATGTGTGTGTGTATATATATATATGTGCATTTATTCTAGCATTTCTGGAAGCACGTCAGGCACTCTGGAAAGGATTTGGAAAGGGAAGGCCTGCAGGAAGCTGGAAGATGCCCTGCCCCAGGCAACAAACCTGCACTCTGCATGAAGCTCAAGTGTCATGAAAAAACAATTACAAACAGGCAAGGAAAGAGTGGCCATGGCATTAACAACAATAATGGAAAGGGAGTGAGTATAATCAAAAGCCATCATGAATACCGCTTTTTTTTTCCCTTTCTTCCAAGCTGGCTGGGAAGGAAGAACAGAGCTGAGCTGCCCTGTCCCAACCAGGACACAGGCATGAGAGGAAGGGGAGCAGGGTGCAGAGAGCCCCATCACGGAGGCAGCTTAATGGGTAGACCTGAGGGGTAGTGACAAAGAGTTCATTCTCCGTGTCCCCCCTGGCCTTGGAAATGGCACATCTGTGGCTGAAGAGCTGGTGGTAGAAGCCTAGTTGTCCTAGATACTTGGTGCAGAGAGTGACACTGTTAGCACCCAAGATAAGCAGTGACTTGCTGCCTACCTCAGAGGCTCTAGCACCCCCTTCTGCAGGCACCCACTCTTTCCCCCAGCTTTTGAAAGAGCACAGGCTCCTGATTTAGCAATCAAACTTGACCAACAGTAATAGGCAGTAGTAATATCTCCCTGAGTACAGAAAGTCCCTGTTCTGGAAAATACACTCTTTGCTTCAGATCCCACATCAGAACAGAGGTGTAAGGAGTGAGCACACAGAGCATTCAGTTTTGAACACATGTAGTACTACAGGACTATCTATATACCACAGTTCACAGGCCAGGTTTGCATTAATGGTAAAATAAAGGAGAGGTGGAAGTGTGTATTTGTATGTCTTCACTGCTCGAGGTATCTCCTAGCTGCACAAAATCCTTTCTACTGTGATGGCACCTGAAGCCTTCTGCACTGCGCTGTGCCCTACACAAACACAAGGGAAGAATCCTATTCTAAAAAGGATTTCTAATTTAAAACAGAACAAACAATTGTATATACAGCCATAACTGTTCCTCATTACTCTTTAAGTCTGCTCATTGGAGAGCTATTTAAACTATTTAGAGTTCAGTCTAACCAAATGACCCACGGCGGGTGCATCAACAGACAGAAAGTTGTACAAGTCTCCCCTCATCTTTCCTCAGCACTGGAGCAGAGGGAACTCAAACCAGGAGCACTATTATGTGCTAATTCAGAAACCTTATACTGAGGCCAAATCACGTTATATAAACAGGATTTATAAGTACTGCATTGGCAGGTTTATGTTACAGAGCAGCATGGAAGAGCTTTGCTTACTTCATGCATGTATGAATGCACATGCACACACATGCAAGTGTGCACATAGCTGCTTTCTAAAGGTCGTATTTTACTTCCCTGAAATCCCCTCACTTTGGTGACAGGAGCAGGGAACTTCCCACCCTCTGGAAGCAGTCCATAGCAGGTTCAGCCTCGGCTCCAGCTCACTTCTGTCCCTCCTGACTGGCAGCCACTGTGATGACCTGTATTCTGTCACACAGTGCCTCAGCCATATGCCTTGCATTAACCAGAGATGCTTAAGAGTCTCTCCTGTTCCCACAAGTCAAGGCAAGGCAAGCCATGGCACTATTCATCAATACTTTTAGTATTACCAAGGTAACATAACATCCTACAATAGCTTTTGAACCCTGAAGAAAAGGAAACAGAGGGCAATTAGAAAGCATATTCAAGTATAAGCAAATGAGTTGTCCCAAACCAAGAAGCATCATCATCTTCCTGTAATGTTCACTTAAAACCCCTTCCAGGTTTCTGTTCACATTTTTAACAACTAGAGGTGTTACCAAACATGCCATCCCCTTTTCATACCAAGCCTGACACTGACTGGGCCAGCTCCGAGACTTACAACTGTGACTCAAAGAACAAGAGTCACCCATCTGGTACTCCAAATCAAATCTTTTGTATGGGACAGAGAAGTCCAAGCCAGAGGAGAGCTTGTTACCAAGCCTCTGTGTTTTGATTCAAGTTGCTAAAGTATTGAACGCAACACCTCCCATTTCCCTGTCTTCTTCTTTCTTTACCCGAACAGTAAAGCGGTCCCATTGATGCAAAGAGCAGTGAATCCTTTCAGCAGCAGCATTGAGTAGCAGGGTTTGCCAAAAGCTATTAGCAGACAATATCAGGTGTTACAGCCTTTATAACTAGGAGCAAGATACACATGGGGGAAGAATCTTCAAATGCTCAGTCACCATTTGGTTTGAAACCTTCCTCTGGATTGGTATGATTTACATCCAGAAAGCAATAATGAATCCAGAAACTCAATTTAAAGACAGAATTCAGCTTGAAAAGACAAGAAGAACAGGAAGCGTGTTCCTACCACTTCTTCATAAGGTGTACTGAAACCATCAGGAGAGCAGGGGAGGTGCTGTGCATTTCACCAATGCAATCAGAAAGTTTTCCCACCCAAGAGAACAGGCAGGCTTCAGCCAGACTAATTCCTCCTTACTCCACGCCTGCTCATCTGACTCAGCCTAATGAAACATGCAAATTTGGCCAACAGTGCTGACATCAATACAAGTATTAAAGGCCAATTTGAGAATATTAATAAATACTGCACCACCCAGCAAAGAACCAACACAAGTTCCTGGGGAAAAAAAAACTTACCAAGTTGGCTTCAGGAATTTATTGATTCCACTAAAATCTCACACTCTCAACACACACAGAACACGGTAAAGAGCCTTCCACAGAAGGCATCTTCAAAGTTGAGGTAGAATTGGACCCAACCTCGAGGGAAAGGTGCACCACACTGCAGAACAGCACTGTTGTTTTAAGGAAGGCACTCCCGTATAGCCTCATTTCCAGTTCTATACCAGGATCCTCATGCATGAAATCCAGCCCTGAACAAAAAATGGCATCTGCTATTCTGTTCTCTGGGGGTCCAAGTGAGTGCCCCTACACTCAAGGCGTGCAATCTTAAAAAACAAAACCAAAAAACAACCTACTCCTGACATAATACATCTTAAATGACTGAATATATTAAGACGGCAGTTCCAGTAAAAGCAACACCTTGCTGTGCAAAGGCCAGCTGCCATTTAAAAAACACTGTATAAACTCTTTTAAGTAATCTCTTGGAATCAGGTTCTTTCAGATTCTTTCTCTCAGGTGGGATGTTTTGCAGTCTTATTATTTTATACTTATTAGTAACCAGGGCACATTTGCTGCAAGAGCAGCAGGCCATCCCTGCTCTCCTCCAGACCCGCTTTTCACATATTGAGCTGTCAGAATAATAGCGTGACTCCTTCCTACTAGCTCCCACATCCCCCCCCCCCCCTTTTTTTTTTTTTGAGACAGCACTTTCTTACTCTGTCAGGGCAAGTAAATCAAGCTAGATAGAATAGCAGTTCAGTGAATGTTTCATGATGAGCTTATTCCTCTTCATTAGCAGCAAGTGATGTGTTTGCTAATTTTATTGCTCACGCGTTAGCCAAAAATGCATTTGGCTGGCATTACATTTACAATAATGCTATTTGTGTATCAAAGCATTTCTTTTCAGTGGCCACAGACACTAAGATGAGTGCTTCCCATTGCTCTTCCTTCTACTATAAAGATACACACATATTGAGTTATGTATAAAAAAGGATTTTTACAAATATTCACAGAGCTTGCAAATTATTTCTTAGCCAAACTGGATACAAGGGACTTGTAAACTGGGTATTCAGATTCAGCAAGATGAGTTATGAGGTTTGTTGTCCAGGAATAAAGCCCCAAAGCACAAAAAAGAATTGTGTCAAAGACTGGAAGAGCTTTTTGCATTGCCAAAGTCAGCTGTTGCCCAGAAAGTCACACAGTGCTGCAAATTTGCAGTGCTTGGTATTGTTTATTGCATTTCTCCACACCCAACTCTACAAATTGAATTTTGCATCTATCCCTGTTAATGGTGCCTCTGTCATTTTTACTGAGTGCTGCCTACTTAAGGCATTAGAAGCTTCCTTATATTTCATAATACTTCAACATTTAAAGAGTGATACTCCTCTCCCGTCCTTTTCTTGTAACTTTATATGTTCTTTTTTTTCAGTTTTAAACCACTAGAACTTTCAAGTGTTGTTTTAAAACCTCTTCTCCAAGGCAAGAAAAATTCAAGTAAAGACAGTAAAATTAAGACGTCCATTCATATTCAAGGTCAAATACTAACATAATTTTCCAAATCAGGTTCAAGCATATTCCCAATATGGCCTTTAGAAGCTTAGGAGAGTTTTGGTCCCCTTAATTTTTCTTTGGGGAGTACTTTAATAGAACTATAAAACCTCCAGGATATCTGGTTGGAATGCATTACCACTGAACTGTTCTCTCCTTTGAGGATTTATACCACAATGGGACCCCAACTGACATCAAGCAGTAATGCACAGTCAAAAAGAAAAAAAATAAATCTGAGAAATATAGCTCTATTGTGAGACAAATGAAGGCTACTTCTCTCTCAGCCTCACAGTCCAATGCAGCATGCCTCATGTGACTGAAGAAACATCTGGGTTTTATCTTGAGATTCTTAATATTTCTCAGTACAGACACATACACATACACGCAGAATGCAAGTGTGCTGGGCAAGACAACTTGGCATATTTATTGTTCAAAGAGTAGGAAGATGTATAACTCTTATATACAATATTATTTTTTAAAAATTTGTTGGCATTTTAAAATTTTATTTATTAATTGTAATGCTATCTTTAAATTCTCAAAAATATAAAAAAAAGCATTCAGCTTTTAACATTTTAAAATCAATATGCTCAACCTTGTAATACAATATACTCAAACTGCAGCACTAGGGATCTCATTAGACATTTTCCAGAAGTCTCCATGCAGTGCTTAGTTTCATTAACTCTATCAAATACACATGTACAACTACAGGTCCAAAAGTAAGAATTGCTAAACACTGCTGACTACCACTTAACAATTTTTAAGACTACAAAAATATCCCTTTGTACCGAACTGCTGCTGCGACTGCTAGTCACTGCAGCTTTCTGCAGCTGCAAGATAAAACTCTCAACTCTACCAGTGCTAGAGGCAAAAAAGAAAAAGAGAAAGAAAAAAGTCTGGCTGGATAAAATATCTTAAGGTCAGGCTTTTTACATGTAAAGCAGCCGCAGCAGAATTATTCACATTCTTAGCACATAGCTGACCGGGACAAGATTCCACGGAGAGGCAAACAATTCCCCCAAGAGAGCAGCTGCATCTTCCTCAGCTCGGGAGCTACCGGGGGGAGGGAGGAATGCCCACCAGGGTCCTCAAAAGTGACCAAGAGCGGGAAGAAAATGAAAGACTGCTTCTGCTCCATGGTAATGCTTCACACGACCGCTCCTTTTCTGTGCTTGGTGAGAACAGAGAAGTGTAAAAATAAATAAATAAATAAAGGAAAATAAAGCCAGTTGGTAACACACACTTTGATCAATGTCCTAGAGGAACCTCGTAAGCAGACACCCTAGTCCGGTTAAACATAGAAGAGTAGGGGGGAAATATTAGATAATACTGAACAGAACAACTGAAAGGAATACAGTCATCTGGCTTTGCCTTTATTGCATAATTCTTTTCAGAAGTATCTTTTGAAAGTATAAAACCATTTCTTTGTAGGTTTCCACAATATCTTTCTTAAATTGTCTTTTTTTTGTGTAGTATTTCCTTAGCAGTATCATTACTCAGTTCACCTTGACATTATTTCTGTTGGCTATCGGCCAAGTGGCACACTTTAGTAGTCAAGACACAAAGTACTGAAGAAGCATCTTTCTCGCTCCATTCCATTTATGTGCAAAGGCTGCAATATGTATTTTAGGTTGTTGTCAGAAAAGAAATCCTCTTGCAAGATCCTCCTCAATGCCATCCCCGTAACATTGGTATCGCCTCACGAACCTGCCACTAGCCATCAATGAAATCAGCCGCAGCAACATGAAAAATGACCATATCACTACTTCCAGCATTCATAACTTAGTCTTCACATATTATTTTCCAGCTGCAAGTGTGTCAGCAGAAAACTACTCCCACCTTGTTCCTGGCTGCCTGTCACTGCACCCTGTGCCTGAGGTATCACCTGCTTCCCTCTTCCCTGACCACACTGCGGTCCACTCGCCGCCAGAGACAGCTGGGTTAGCACAGACCTATGATTTAGCTGTTGAAGCCAGCTCAGCTCATTTTGACCCAAGTGAGCTAGGGTTAACTCCAGCAGCAGCTCACTGGGGCAGTAAGACCTGGGTGAGAGGAGGAGTAAGAAGAGACAGCACTGAGCAGATGGCCGTCTCTGGAGCACAGCTGGAAGGAGGAGCGCACATGAGCGCAGGCTGAGCTTTCTCTCGGCATTTCCTCTGATGGTGGTTGACAGCCAAGGCAGCTGCCACTGCTCTCAACTTCTCTGCGGCTTTCTGTGCCCCCTGATGTACCCCCCAATTGTGCTCGTGTCTCTCCCACCATCCCCAAAAGTTATTTTTAACCTGGATCGGTTCCCTGATCAGTCACCACTCAGCTCCGCAAACACTGTGCTGGCACAGCCTGCGGGAATGAACTGGGGAGGAACGAGCGGGAAGACGGGCGGCTCTGGCAGCACCACCAAAAGCTGCGCTCCTGGAGCCCCAGCCCAGGAGTCTCTTCCTCTTCCTCCACACCAACCTACACACTTCCCAGGTGAATGGAATATGCTCGTGGTATCTCAGACCATAAGGTTTTTCTTTTTTTTTCCTCCTCTATGCTGCCTTAAGAAAGTTTTTAATTGCAGTATTTTGTGTGTCGGTGTCATGTTAGGTTTAACAAGCTAATCTCTCTTACTTGTGTAGTTATCACCTAATATTTCAAGGCAACAACAGGACATTTTTCAGAAATACATTTGATCATCTTAAAAAGATATAGCCAAGGGGAAACAGTCTTACATGACAGGCTATAAATCAACGTGTTAGACAAGTAATTTTAAACCACAGGAGGAAGAAAAAAACAAATCTCACTATATCAAGCCAATAAAAACCCTGTAACACTGACTCTAGAAGATATTGGACCTATTCCATAACAACTATATTTCTTAGGAAAATACAGTATTTTGAACTCTAAAAAAGTCTGAACTTGATTAGACTGAAACAAAGGAGAGGGAGGAAAGCAGAGCAGAGGACACGATTCCCCTTATACTTCCTCCACAGTTGGAAGTCTGAGGAGGAAGCTTGAGAAGGCTCAAGCAGATAAAGACACCGTTCCCTTGACCAAGTCACCCAGTGTTGACACATTCACTTACTAGTTCCCAGTAATCCTGGCAGTGGATCAACATTCCTCACCTCCCTCCTTCAAGCATTTACTCGAACTTTTAGGAGACTGGTGTTTTTCAGTGCTCTCAACCCGTGTCACTTGATAGGAGAACAAATGGCAATTGTTTTTCAGACATCATTATTATTATTATTATAGCACATGCTCAGTTGCTTGAATACTATCCAGAGACAGCAATGTTTCTTCTGAGATCTTTTAAGGGTGCAAAATATCAAGAAACAAATAAGAGACAAGTAATCACTTTTCTTCCTTGAGAAAATATATTCTTAAAAGTGAGGTCTACAACAAAATCACACCGGGCAAAATTCTTCTCAAATATTTCAGATGCAGAATGAAACCTGGCCAGAGCTTTGATGGGATAACACTGGTAGTAACAAGCACAATGCTACATGGCCTGGAAGGGAGGCTTCGTAATACAGCATCCCAGAAACTATGACTCTACGATGTGCTGTAGTGCATTGGTGAACATCTCAGTTTCTGGGTGAAGTAAAAAAATGCAGTTTCTATGCACCTGTTCTACAAAGCTGCCAAAGGTAAAGCTGTATATTTGGTTAGGCAATCCAGTTCCAAGTTCCTAAATTTCCCCTATGAGAACTGGGTGGAGACAGTATTCCTACTGGTTTCTAACCTGTGTGCGTGTTGCCAAGTACTGTTAAACAGATGTCATTGCATCACACTGCACTGCAGGTTCATGAGAAGATCTGTGTTTGTATTCTTTGAGCATACCAAGCCCAAAACAAAGCTAAGCCTCCATGGTAATGATAGATGGAGACGGTCTCTGTATTTTGATGATCGAGTTCACGCTACACGAGTAAACTCTGAGAGGTTGTCTCAGAGTAATTTCTGTAGCTCCAGAGAAACGCTCTTTCCTCATTTCTACTGTGTGCATCTTACTTGGGCTCCTGTCTGTGTGCACATTGCCTTCGACAATGCTGTGAGACGCAGAATTACAGATGCAATGATTCCTAAACAGCAGTGTTCAAGAAGACACTCTGCTTCCAAGGTCAACATTCACTTCCTGTAACATGCACTGCAACTCTCTATTATTTCTTTTCTCTGAGGTATCCATCAGCTCTTGAAATTGCTGACATTATGATTAATTATTTTTAATCAAGCTTTCCAGTGTCTGCCACCACCTTCAGAGACTAATTACAAAGGCCAATGATAAGCAAGCTTAGAAGTATGTATATATATATATATACATGTATAGAAGTATGTGTGAAAACCTGAATTTAGGCAATTTTTTCCACAACTGAAATTTGTAGGATTTATATTCCAGACCATGCAATATCTGAGATGTTGGAACTATCCGAAGTACTGCCATACAAAGAAAACAGCAATACTTGTAGTAGTTCCACATGCAGCCCATTACTAGAATGACTATGATTCTTGTATATCAATCTTAATACTCAGTTTTCAACTTTCAGCTCGTCTCTGCAAAAGGGTAGAGGTAAGAATCTAGAGAAGAAGTACCCTAACCTGCAACAATCTGACAGCCTACATCTTAAATAGGATCTATATCCTAAACGCCAAGTGAGCTTTCAATGAGTACTACAATGCTCCCATCTAAGCGACCTATCTGCCAAGCAACTTCTGCATTCTTTCTAACCTGAAGCATACGGGCTGGGACACCCCACCAGCTGACTACTCATTTACTCCTGCTCTGAACATTTACCCATGTTTTCAATACAACCTCAAGCTCTCCTCTGGAAGAACATTAAGTAAGCAGACACTAAGAATGACAGAGATATCTATGCAAACAATAAAAACACTAAACATCATTATCCTTTTATCTTCTCTGTGCTGCAACCTTCCTACATCCCTACCCTAAGAACATCAGTTCAGGTCGTAATGTCTTCTGGGTAGAGACCTCAATTTTACAATGATGCTGTACCACACAGCTTTACTGCAATGCCAATATAACAGTGGCTTTGTATTTGATTATCGCTGTAACGGAGCAATGCAAATGTGAAACCCAAGGTGAACAGTAAAACTCTTGTTAGCGATTTACACTGGTAACACAATCCATCCTACATGAAGCTTTTCCCGATTTCTAACACGCAGGTCATAGACCACAGATCCTGTTCTGCCAGGAAAGGTACCATCATGTTTTCTTATAATGTCATTACAAATGCTTGGAAAACTGCGGACACCAACATCATAACTTAGAGAAGAAAGAAGGAAAATACCAGGTATGCTTCAAATTACAGGAATACCTTAACTGGTTATTAATTATCACATATAGCTGGGTTTAATCGTCCATGTAGTCTGAAATCCAAGCTACTGATATTAAATGGATTTGAACAGATTTCCATTTAAGGCCAAAACCTGTGCCAAAACCTAAGTCTAAGTAAATGGACTTAGCATGTGGGTGTACTGATAGAACAGGAGGACTCCTACTGCTCAAAATAAGCAGCAAAGCTCTGGCCTGAGGAAATCAATACGAATTTTACTGCTGATTTCAACAAGGACAGAATTTCAGCCCAAGAATCTTCATCTTCCACCATGGTGGGCCTGGGGATATGCTCCCAGTCTAGATATATGCACAGTTGATCTGCAGTCCCAAACACACTACTCTTCCCAACTTTCTCATCTCACCGCATTCTGCACAGCAGTGCTCAGAGAACAGAGCCAAGTTCTACCAGAAACTCAGACTATGCAGGCTCTTCACATTTTGTCTTCTGACTCAAGCATCCAAGGTACCCTCTGTTGTTGCAGGTGGGGGTCTGAGGAAGGAGAACATTGTTACTCAGTAGCTGATGAAATGAAAAGGCCTCCCCAGCCCCCCCCCCAGCACTTCCTGCAATGCTCCATACACTAAAGTCATATACCACTACAAGCTGGATTGCAGCTCAGTGCATTCCAGTGCACTTTGTCACGCTTCCCTGACCGATACTATGCCAAAAATGACTAGCTTTAACAGTTCTCTGGTGAATAAAAGAGCTTTTGCAACTCTGAAACAGAGCTGAGTTTTTAATTCATGTTAAATCTGCTTTTCTGTTCTGAAGGAACATTTTTAATGTTGCCTGTAATTCCTCTTCTGTGCTTTTTTCTTACTTCTGTAGTGACTTTTGTGAAGATAAAGGGAAAATTCAAGCTGACTAGTTTTTAAAAGCCTTAAAGAGACCTCCAAAATATGCCTGAAGGAACTAAAAATATGAACTAGCAAAATATGAAGATGAAACAGATCCACATCATGTTCATATAAATCTAGAAATACATGGCAATGAGCCAGAAGATTCACAAGACAGCTACCATACAGAACAAAATCCAAAGTACAGCCGGACTATCTAAACAAGCATAGAGCAACATTATCCAAGATTTGCACATTTACTGTTTATTTACTCCGTACCCAACTGAGCACAATCTTGCAGAATAATACAGACTGCTCCTGCAAACATCCCTTCTACTCAGATACTCTAAGCACTTATAGTTATAGACTGTGCCCTAAGAAACTTTCCTTTGTAATCTCGTATTCAAAACCCATGCCTACAGTTACCAAAAGAACGTGATTATGAGAAAACTGTAAAACTAATGTAAGTAAGTACTTAACAGAGTAAAGTGCTCGTTATGTCAATGCTTGGCTCCCTTCCGTAGCAGGAGAATACCAGCATGTTACATGTGCACCCAAAAAAGGATCCCGTTTCTCTCCAAGCCAGTTAGCTTTGCTCAGCACATCAAGAACTGTTGCTGGTTCCAGCCCATTTTTGGAACAGAGGGTTTTGCTATCCAACCCCATCTCCAGGCTGACCTGGAAATATGCCTGCCCTGATTGCTACTCATGTATGGAAATAATAAAGCTATTTTTTTTGCGTGAAAAGCAAATCCTTTATTTTCCCAAAAGCAAGAACAGCCATTGCAACAAGCATAGAAGCCAGGCGTTTAGAATAGAGGAGGGTGTTACCTACAAGTACAAAAAGCAATTAAGCCTTGTGAGCAGAGCATGTGGGCAGGATGAGGGGTTAAGCATGACTTTACACAGCAAGCACACAAAAAAAAACACTGAAAAGAGGGAAGTGGGGAAGAGGAAAGCAAGGCAACCTGGAGCTTTTAAATTCAATAGGCTGGCAAGGTGGGGAAGATGCCTCTCCTCCTCTGCAGTGCCTGCCAGCTAGAGAGAGCAGCAGTCACTCACTGTTGGGGGACGCTGCTGGGAGCCCCATGCTGCTTTCCCTGGTTTGCAGGGAGCAGCTCTGGCTCAGGCTGCTGTTTCTTCCACACTGCAGAGCTGAAGAAAAGGACTTTCCTAACACCCAAGCACAAACCCTCGCTGAACACGCACTGGCTTTGGTCATGCAGGCAGCCTGGGGGATGACAGACCAAAACAGCACTTTAGTGTGCATGATTAGGATTTTCATCCTCAAAAACTACATCCAATTTTCAAGGCAGATGATACTTCATTAGCACTAAAGTTCCTCCAGTTAAAACAACCAGTTTGCTATTAATGGCTGAACTCAGCACTACCAGCTCCATGACCTGATTGCCCTCCTCCCCAAGTAAATGCCAGACATCATCCTCTGCTCACACATCCACTTCCCGCTTTTTAGAAGGGGCTTCATCCTCGTCATGCTTCCCATTTGCCCTCATGATTGTCAGTTATCACACTCCTGTCAGAGTTTAAACCTCAGCAGTAACACCTCCTCTATCCATTAGCTGCCACTATCTGAAAGTAAAAAAAAAAAAGGGGGGGGGGGGGAGAGAGAGGGGAAGTAAAAATAAGGTCCATTGAGCCTCTTCCCAGACTGGGAAACCACAAAACTACTACGTGAAAGTGGCAAAACAAACGAGATCTGTGGTCTAGTGGCAGGGTTTTCCCCAAATTCATGGACTCAAAACTTTGTGTGCAAGGAGGGTTGATGGTGCCCTGCTAGTTTGACTCGGGGTTTTGTCTAGTGCTGAGCAATGGTCCTGTTTTAAGGTAACAGGGGAGAGGAAGAGAAGGCAGTTTTATGCACAGCTGAAAGTAAGATAGCTGGCCTCCCCTACATGCTGTGCTAACGCTACAGCTGCTGTTGTTTGGCCCACGTAGGGCAGGGTGATGACTGAATTCAAACTCCAGTAGACAGTGGAGAGCTTGGGAGCCCAAACCCTCCTCCACAAAGCAAGAGGAAGAAAATGGCTCTTTGCAAAAAACCAAGGAATCCTGTTAAACACATAGTGCTGCTATTTGCCCAAAATAGCATTCCTGGAGATGCTGAACAATTAGCAGGACATTCTGACCTTCCCAGGAATCTGGGAGAAGGCAGTTCCAACACCGGAGCTCTGCCACAGAACGTGCTGCAGCTCAGACTCTCCTCCGCCTCCTGAGCAGAGGTGTTCCAGGCTCAGGAGGCAACAGCTTCTCCCTGGCAGTAAATCTGAGCACCCATTTCTGCGTAAGTGTAGAGCAGGGCCTGCAACAGCAAGTTTTCAACCTCCAGCAGTTTCTAACCCTTAAGAACCACAGGAAAGTTCCTGGAAAAGTGGCACTGATTTGTTACAGAAGGTTTTACAGCACCAAAGTAGTACTGAAAAATACTTTTTCTAGGTTACTTTCATGTGGCTAAAAACCCTGAAGGTTCACTTCTCAGTAAACAGAGAGATGGGGGGCGGGAGGAGGCACACCAACGCAAATGAAAATTCTTGTGGCTTGCTTTTGAATTTGCTGGCACTTCGCAGTGAGGTCCTGCTTTTGTAGTATGGGGAGCTGGCTCGCCACGTGCCCTGGCAGAGACTGATGACTTCTGCCCACTTGTAAACTCCTTCTAGGCTCTAGGTCTTCAATTTGCACTGTTGAGCACTGCACCAACATCTTCTCTCCACCATTTGCATGACAGCAACACCACACACGTGTTTCACAGGTTCTTCATAACACACCTTCGAGAAAGCACTCAATGAACTTAGTGTTTGCATTAGAGAACATAATAAAAAGATTTTCAGAATGGGAAGGATGACCAAGGTGCAAGAAACAATCACAGGAATGAGATGGAAGTGAGCTTCCAGCAGAGCAACTGCTGGAGCACTTGAAAGAAAATTCTGCCCTGCTCCAGCACATAGCCAGCTGGTCGCTACCATGTCTGGGCAGCACACATTACAGAGGCAATCAGGGGATCATCTAAAAGCACAATCAAGATTGGACACTCTGAAAAAACAGGCTCCAGCAAGGTGGAATGCATGTCTCTAGAGAAAATTATTCAGCACTTATTTGGAGCCAGGACAAAAAGAGCCCACATGGAGTGGATTTGTCTTGATTCAAAGATCTCTGTCATATGGCCACAACTTTTTATATTTTTAATTGGGACAGCCAGAGATTCTTCTGTTTTTGTAAACCAGGATACCCTGCACATATTAATATTTCCAAGGTTCCAGTTACATTGATTAAATTAGATT
Organism: Platalea leucorodia; assembly: GCF_965183815.1. Taxonomy (NCBI): domain Eukaryota; kingdom Metazoa; phylum Chordata; class Aves; order Pelecaniformes; family Threskiornithidae; genus Platalea; species Platalea leucorodia. Next base: position 20,029,465 of record NC_138824.1, read on the forward strand.
TTATGCACCTTTATCAGGCTGACATCTGTCAGGAAGGTGGAGTGAACATAGCGACTGTTGCAAAGCTGAAGAAAAGCATGAATGGGACAGGTGGCTAGTTTAAGCACAGACTATGGAGTCCTGACACTGAATGGAAGAAAAGATGCAGAAGTGAAAATATATGGGGTGTGCTGTCAAAGTCACATTACAGTTGCATCTATAATTCTTTAGGATGTCACATCAAATCTAAAAAATAAGGTTGAAGTCTATAGAAGAGTTCTTTCTTAATAGTTTGCAATTATTTAAAAAATTAATTAATTTAGGGTATTCAGAGGCACAGGGAAAAAAGCATGTAGGAGGTGTGGAATATTAGTCATTCAAACCAATGGAGCAGAAAAAAACAGTGCAATAGGACAACAGGTAAAGGAAGGTATAGACTTGAACAGCCCTGAAGATATTTAAGAGTTGATACAGTGAAAGAACAAAACAAACAGTGAGAGAAGGAAGCTGCAGAGCAGCGACGATGATCTCCAAGTCTGTGCTAACATTTTCTTCTGTTTTGAAATAACCCACATCCAATGGATTCATAAATGGTGGATAAAATCCAAACCTAACCATATAAAGACTTATACAGGAGTAATGTTACACTGCTAGCTGCCCTACTGAAGTCAATATCTTTGAAGGGCAAGAACTTAACTATATTATCACCTAGTATCAGCAGTCGTCTTTCTAGCATTTTATATACATGAGGAGTAATACACTGCATCTTTGCATGCTTCGGCTGAAATGAGTAATTTACAAATCGTGCATTAAAGTAACAAAGGATATAGAAAACAGTTGCAAAATGCTTGGTCATTCAAGCAATCTACATTTAAATCTCAACATTTTTCCACTTACATTGCGTTTGTATTTCTCTAAATGCATAGAAGATAATATGTGTCGCAGTAACAGTTGCACATATGCATGCATACACTGATAACAATTAAAGACAAAGCAGCACGGAACAGTTATTTTCACAGGCTGTCCCTGCTACAGCCATTACCTGATTCACCAAGTTACAGGTACACAGTGTTCTTTGGCTTCAGCTTTCTGAAATTAACTGACCTAGAAATAATTTTTTAAAAGTATTTTCATATCCTCTCCTGTTCTCTTCATCCCTTGCCTCCCTGGGGAAATATTTTTAATTGCTTGGATTCAGTTAAAATGAAGAGCACAAGCTTCTCATCAGGAAAAATCCATCTCTTGCACTGCAGGGAAGCAGAACACAGCCTCAAACATTAGAATCTTGTTTACTTAGACTGAAAATGAAATCTTCAGTGCAGTAGCAAATCCTATGGATTAAGTTCTTTGCAAACAGCTGGTACCATGCAAATATTGCGGTCATCATAATGCATAGATGCACACATGCATCTCTTGGGTGAAACCTAATTTCTACGTGTCAGTTTGCATATAAGAAGTTTCTTATGAACTGCCAGTGACAGTCCAGATGGCAGGACAAGACCATTAGAACAAAACTAGTTTTGCTGTGCTGCAACCATAGCGGGGTGACCCCTCAAGACCAGAGCTGACAGAACTACCTCAGCAGAAGCCACATGGTATCAGGGAAGACACATCAGCTGCCAAGTAACATGAAGTCAGAAATATTCCAGCAGCAACAGTATTTTGGGTGACCAGCAGCAGATGTGTAGAGCAGGTAGACAGCAAGAGGCTGACTGTTTGACTTTCACCAGGCTTTGATTTAAGCATCTTCTGAAGATGGGAAATTGGGATTGCTCTCAAGTCTGGACAATACGAGCCTGCTGCTGCTGTGGTACGATAACACCAAAGACCACAATGCCACAGCAACTTGAGCCTGTATTTTGGTAATCAATCAGAGGCATTTTTAATTTTTTTTTTTTTCCAAAAAGCTAGGGAATGATGAAAACCTAGAAATAGGGACCAGCATTTTCCATTCTAAGTCTCAGCTCCAAGCAACATAAAAACACCGGATCTAAGCTACATTCACAAATACATTATGAACATAAACAGAAAAGAGTGAAAAAAGTGGAATGTATTTCACATGCTGTACACAACTTATGTAAGGATAAGGCCCAAATTAACACAAACATCTGTAGCTTTAAGCAAACAGGGTGTCTGTCCCTCCTAGAATTTACTAGTGTGAACTGCATTTGTTACAGCAGTACCTGATTGTAAAACATCTACTCTAGAGTAGCTATATGTGTAGTGAGGCAGCTTGCAATCCAGCCAGAATTCCTTCCTAAGTCAAATAAAGGAAAACCTGCCCAGCTGTTCGTTGAGAGATTTAAAAAAAAAAAAAAAAAAAAAAAAAAAAAAAAAAAGCAATGATGGGGAATTAATGGACATACCCAACAAATGAGAAAAACAGCAGCTGCCATCACCAAGCAAATTCGACCTAAAGGTCTCTTTCATGTCTCTCCTCACGTATTTTAGACAGCATTGCATACGTGCATTTGTAAGTCACAGAGACAGCCAGCACCCAAGGAACAAAGAATATATGTACTGGAGCCTGATTTATGGCAGGTTGGAGGGATACACGGACAACACATATGGGACACGGACATTATATAGGAGTCACCACCACCACAAGCAGCTGCTGAGTAGGATTTGAATGCTGTGCCCAAGGGAGCACCAACAAGCTGTGGTCTGCTTGAGAGTGACATGATCAACCTCACAACCAAAAAGCACTTCTGCTGTGTTTTCTAGCACATAACCATTCACCTTCGCAGCAACAGCGGTGTAATCCTCAGTCCCTGCCTCCTGGGCATGACCATACTGGTCACTGTTTCTCTTTCCAACAGGGGTCTGGTAAGAACTCAGCCAGCATCTTGAATATTTCCAGAAAACAGACATGCAGTTGTAATACTACCATGCTTCCAGGAAATGCAGTCACAGTAACTTCATTCTGTCCTTGGGCAAATATGACAATATCTAGCAATGACATTTTATAAATAAAATGGAAGAAAAAGTAGCTTAGTTCCCTTCAGTTTATCAGATTATATTATGCAACTGAATGCCTGGCTACACTTTTGTAATTTAAATTACTACAAGCTCATGTACCTGCTGACAGTATTTCTACACAGGGTACAGATGAAATTCCCCATGTTTTTTCTTCCTGTTAACTTAGTTTCAGTTCTGCTGATCAACTAATTTCAAAATGTCTGCAAAATATTTTTTCCCGTGGGTACAGCATGAAAAAAGAGTGAGGAAAAAGGACTGCCATTGTTAAGTTACTCTGTATATTTGGCCATGCCTTAGGGAAATAAAAAAAGAAAAAGGAAAAAAAAAAAAAAAAAATCACTCCACACAAGTATGGCACATGCCTATATATCACATGAGAAGCAGTCATAGACTTTCATTTGCATTCTACTGATATTCAATTAGCAGCTTTAACATAAGCTTTTATTTAGTTTAGCAACTATCAGGAAAGCATTCCTAGGTTGAATTAAATGAATTCCAAATGCACATCTTGGATTACCTCTAAGGACTGTAGCATGCAAAAGCCTTGTATCCAGTCCTTCTACTGAAACCTCTCTCTGAGTTTAGAAGTGTCATTCCATTTTTTTTGAGGAAAAAAAAAGGCCAACTACAAACACAACCAAAAAAATACACCCCCCCGCACCCTCCATGCAGAGATGCTACTTTTCAGTCTCAGCATAAAAATCACATTGGTTCCTCTCAGATACAAGCTGAAAAGAGCAGCAGAGATTTAGGCTGAGAACAACAAAAAAATGTAAAAGGAACGGTTACACCCTATTACTATTGTGATATCAACTTCCTGTTACAATAATGGCAATCTTTACTTTTGGTCACAAGGGCTTTTTTTTATTCAGAGACTGAAGTTAATGCTTATGCAGAATTTTTAGTGACTGTGAAACCATTTCCTTTTTTATTAAAAAAAAAAAAAAGAATAGCTCAACCTTCTTCTGGCAATTAAATTTTAATAAATACAATTTAAGTATCCAATGCAAGTTAATCCTGCACCTTGTTACAGCAATACATAATTTTAGACTTTTATATTAACTCCCAAGCTTCTAGAATGATTATCTGACACGAGGAATAGGGAAGCATTAGTTTAACATAACTCAAGATTCACACTTATCTGCAGTTGAAGTCTAGCATCTGATTGCTGTTCTGTCATTTCAAACATAATCCTATTACCAAGTTGCAATTTATTCTATAGTTTGCTGAAGAAAAAAAAGCAGACTAACAAGAATAAAGGGCAGAGTTTAAAACATACTGCAGTCTTGTTCAGTGCCATATTACTGCCCAGCTGCCAAGAAGCCACATCTTGTCATGTGAAGGAGCACATGGAATCACCTACTACTGCCAAGGAGTATTTCCACCACCGCAAAAATGCAAGGAAAAAGACAAAATTCTTCTTCTTCCTTCTGCAGGACAAGAGCATACTCTAAGTCACACTCACACAGAACAAGACCAAGAGCACCTTCCCAAATATATTGCAGGAACTGCGTCACGACACAGAGGATTCAAGTATATTCAGACCAAGTGTCATGAAGAAGCGACAGCAACGCAGGTAGACTGGAGACAAGAGAAACAGGACAGAAGAGAGAGGTGTCGTCAGGTATCAGCTCAAAAGCAATCCTCGCCTCTTGCTTTCAGCCCCTGGAAAGCTATGACTCACTTTTTCTGAAGCAGCTAAAAACTGAAATGACTTAAGGGGCTACCTTCAGGCATATTGGTGGGAAAACACATTTCCTTACATGCTTTGATGGAAGAACACTGGATGATACTCAAAACTTCTCAGAAATGAGAAAGGTTGGAACCAAAAAGGAAGGTTAGAAAGAAAAAGGTTATGAAACAAGCTCTGAACACATCTAGCCAAGAGAACAGAGAGTGAACAACTTACCTTCAAATGAGGGAGGCAAACGAACACACAAGAGACTGTCGGCCTGAATTATCAAATCTACTTCAGTTGCTAAAATAAAATCCTTCTCCTGCATTCAGCAGTGAGTGCCCTCATTTGAAGGCCTCTTTTTTCTCCTTGTAACCCAAGAATACTCATTTCCTCCTGAGCTGCAAGATAGCTTGTAATGACTCTTGCCACCTTTAACATATGTCCTACAGAATAACCTAGGCAATCTTGTAACAGCTCATTCTTCAGTCATTTTTCATTAACAAAATAATCTGGACCGAAAACACCCAGAAGATGACTAAGATGTTCATCCTGGAGCTTTTGGAAAATAGCTGGGCAAGCAGAACTCTCACCACAGGTAAAGTTTACCCAAGCAGAAGACAAAATTTTGTTACAGGACAGGCCAATGTTATGAAATTAATTCCCCCATTTGCTCAGGGCTATTACAAGATTTGCTGCCCTTCACGTCGAAGCTAAGCTGTCTTTTCAGACATCTTAACAAATACATCACAACAGATATTTTACTACAAGCAAAACTCCAGCCATGTATTAACTTTGCATTGTTATCTGCTTCTTCTCATCACTCCAATGATAGGATGAAAAGTCATACTGCTCGGTAACACACTGCTAGATGGCACATGGATTGTATGTGAACAAGCATGACCTAAAATCCTATATAGAAAAGAAAAAACACAATACCAATTCCACATGCAAACATAAAAAGGACTTCCTGCCCAAGCTCTGCTTGGCATAGCAGAATTTCCCTCACTTAAAGAGGAGCAAATATTTGTTCAAATTGAGATAAATACTGTATTCCCCATTCTTAAAGTTTCCCAAAATCAAGCGGTAGTTCCCAAATCAGGGTAGAATCTTTGCCAAATGGGTTAAATAAAAAGGATGTAATCCATGATGAAGAGATCACAAGAATCCTGGAATGCAAGAAGGAGAATTAAATAACAAAAAACAATCCCCCCAAAAAACACACCAAAACCACCTCACTTCTACAAAGTGAGTTCCATTAATCCAATGTAATACAGATGACAAGACGGTCAGCATCGTATTCTTAGACACATTACAGTACCCGCAAACACCATTCCAGTTCCTTGAAAGACACTATAATTAGCATCCAAAGGACAGATCTTCCCCTTCGGAATCTTCTGATATTGGCACAGGTGGAGTGTACATGTTTTATTACAGAGATATTTATAAAAGCCTCTGGAAAAAATTAAACATAAGGACTTCCCTGCTTCACATATTCACACAGTTATTCAGTGTACAGTACATGACGCATGTTACTGGAGGTACATAGCCTGTAAAAAAACCTGAACCATCATTTTTTCTTAAAAACAGCTGCCCAAACAAACTATGTCGAGAAATCTTCACCCAGAAAAGGCACCCTTGCTCAGAGAAAAGAAGTTTGCTTGCAAGGAAGCCGGGGGGGGGGGAAGCGATAAGTGTGTAACGTTCCACAGTTCATCTAGAACTGCTGCAGCCCACTCTACATTACAATGTCAGTGGCTGTTTATGCTCTAAGGAAGTACAGTAAGTACAGTACAGCCCATTCAGGTTGCTGGAATGTCACTGATCATATGCTCAATTGCATCTATTCATTAGAAAAATTCAATCCACAACAGCAGCTGCATTTACCACCACACCCCAAACGCCATCCAGTTGCCCCAGGTGATTCCAGCGGTTTACCAGCCCGCAGGACAGACGCCCCATGCTCCTGTCCCTCTGCAGCGACTCTAAGTTACACTTCCACACCCAAGGAGTTTTATTTACTGAAGAACAGTACATTAGCAGTGCTTTTGGCTTCAAGCTTTTGCAACAAAAACGGTCCGGCCTTTTGCAGTCATATTCTACAAGTTTCAAAACAATTTATGCTGCACTAATTATTTTTGATGGAAACTTGCTCAATAATTACTGTTGAAAGGATGACTTAAGCAAACAACAGACAAGTTACTCCATTTGTTTGAGAAGAACTATGACTAATTATGTGTGTAGTTTTGTTTTGTACTTCTTTTAAAAAAAAAAAGTGCAAGCCTGGCTTCTTTCAGGTCAACAGCAAAGTCCCCATTAAATTCTGAGGGCCAGATTTCACTACAAAATCATAAGCTACACAATGGCTGAAAAGAAATCTTTGTGAAACAACATGGGTCATTTAAAAAGGCACTGGCAACTTCCTAATCAATTTAAAAAAAACCAAAAAAAACCAAAAACAAACAACAAAACAACCCAAAACATTTTCACATGTAACACCTATGATGACTGTAACTGAAAGACACAAAAATTTTGTATTTACTTCATGAATTACACTGCATTTTATGTATTTGTTAAGTTTACCAGTTAGCTTATAACCAATTTCCTGTCTGTGTGGGTCTCTCATAGAGCAAGAATAAAGTAATAAAATGTTATGATGTTTCCTTTTTATTTAATTAAACCAATTTCAATTTCATCTTAATACTTAGAGTCACTTAGGAAGAACAGGGAGCTACAAATCCTACCTTTATGTTACCTAATAGGTAACATCTCTTGTAGTATGTAAAATGGTTGTTGTTAAAATCTAACCATGCTACAGATATGCTAGATGAGTGGAGCTAATAAGAGTAATAAATAGCAGTATCCCTTCCCCAGCCTCTAGAATTTGTACTCCTTCCTTCTTAATTGTCACTGCTCCCCTTCAGCCTTCCAAAAATCCTTATTGTAGCCCAATAAACAGACTGAAGAAGAATCCCGATCCTTGCATGGCGTCCACCGGAACAGATTACCCACAAGGTTAGGATTACTTTCCAGTGTTCCATCTAGAACACCAAAAAGCATCAGCCCAAATCCAACTTGAAAATGGAGTTCACATAAGATCAAACCAAATAATGTTATAGCCATCTATTCATTCTTCACAACTTCCTAGAATGCCCATGATTAGAGTTTCTTATGACAAATAGGCAAATTCAGGACACTTGCTGTTAACAGCTGATTAGTGTATCATGAAGCAGGATGAGGAGCTGTAAGACCGGGGGGGGGGGGGGGGGGGGGGGCTTCAATGCCCATTTACCAACCCCACACTAGCAGTGGGTCCAGAGGTAAATAAAACCATCCCTAAAGAAAATGAAGCTGACTTCACTTCTCTGTTAAACCAGAGATCTGTTAGCTGCCTACAGGAGTACAGGAGGTGTCCACGCGGTAGGCATTTAAAGCCTTTGATTTGCAAGCAGGGACAGGGTAGCTTGGGATGGCTGATTTACTGCACATCATACTCTCAAACAGTTCAGCATTTGATTCAAAACAGCTCGGGCACCAGGAGGGAAGGAAGAATCTAGAGGCAGTAATCAAGTCTGTTACCATACACCATGCCATACCCAGGGCCAGATACCATTCACACCATCTCAAGAAGCCCCATTCATTCACAGCCCTCCAGGACAGCCAGCCTTCATACGGCCTGGTCCCACATTAGGAAACCCAGCATTTTTAGCCACAAGACTCCAGTTTTGGAACACCTATCTGGACTCTAGCCAAATGTGATCCTGCTTACGCTTAGGTTTGAATGCCAAACACACCTAAGGGATAGGCCAAATAATGTTGTCTCCACGCAACAAGTCATAGCTAGGGAGAAAAGCTAAATGTGAGGATGAATGGATCATGGCCAGTGAGGGAGGAAAAAGAAAAAAAAAAAAACCAACAACCAAAAATGTGCAGCCAAATTCAAGGAGGTAGCAAAAATCTCCACATCGGAGTCAGAACTGGGCTTATTCTCAGTGCTTTATAAGAAGTAATACCACTGTATGAACATTTAAGTCAAAATAGCTAAAGATATTAAAAACTTTACACATATAGTACATTACATTGCCTTTAATACCAAGACGTTTTAACAGGTGCTCAGGTATTTCTGTTTTATACATTGGCTTAACATTTCTGTGCTGTAGTGTGCTCAAAGTATGTTCCAAGATTTCAGTCCAACAAGCCTGTTCTGTATGTGAACGATTTGTCTATGTAACCTACCAAATGTGCATTTCCAATCCAGAATCCAGCTGTGCTCATTTAACCTTGGCTCATACGCACAGGGAGTGTTCTCATCCTAAACAGCTAGGGAAATTTAGAGGGCAGAGTTCTAAAAAACACTGTGTTTTCATGGCATGCTTAAGATCAGAGAAAATCCCTGGTTTCTCCAGTTAAATAATTCAGTACAGTATCTTGGTTCACTGGACTAGGAAGTGTTTAGTTGTACTGCAGCACTTCTCATTGGATCTGCAATCTACTCTAGCTCTGATTATCTCACATAGCATAAACTCTTTGGAATAGAAACAGCACTAATTAATGTCTATATAGCTCCAGAGAAATGCAGACTGTTTATAATAATGCCTGATGTTAGTTTTGTTATACAGATTCAGAATGTGGTCTAGGAGAGCCAAGAGACTCACACTCTGCCATGAGCGAATGGAGGTTAAGCTTTGAAATGAAGGAAATGCCACCAAAAGCGCTTTGGTTTTAAATCTCTCCAATTTATATCAAGGACTATAAATGGAAACGTTTCAGCTTGTCAACAACCACCATTCAATCACACAGGAAAAAAGTTGTTTCTACAACAATCAGAATCTGAGCCCAAAACAGCACTTCCATCTCTAAAAAAGCAAAATTTTGAACTATTCCTGGACAGAGGTAAAAGTCAATACCAACACTGGAAGCACATGCAACATGAAACCAGCTCAACGCAAAAAGACCACGTTCTGCACCAGGTGAAAGATCTTTGAATTAAGAATACATTCTAGCATCAATCTTGGAATGACAAAAGCAAGCATCTCTGTGCCAAGTTCCTTATCTGAGACATGGCTACCACCTCTTGATAGAAGCAGAGAAGGTGAGGAAGAAAAGGTGTGCGCCCAACCACTGCTGCTTCCCAAACATCCAGCCAGTTCCACCCACTTCTAGCAAACAGCAGGTGGGCTTCTTCAAAGACCATATACTGTCTCTGCCATTTCTTTAGTTGCTTCTGACAGTGAACTGAGCTTAGATATGCCAGACAAAATTCCACCCTATTACTCATAGCTAAGGCTTGTTCCAGTATTGAGGGGAAAAAAAGAAGAAAAGAAGGAAAAAAAAGGGAAAAAAAGAAAAAAAAAAAGAAAAAGACACGCTACCCTGTTCAGCCTTATATATCAACTGGAGAAATCATAAGAGAATCATACAGGTCACCATGACCATCTTTAACATGAATTAACCCCATACTAGGCACATCTCTCAACAGCAAGTCCATCTACTCTGCTAGTCATACAGCAACACGACTGCCAGAAGAAACGGTGCATTTTGTCAACTGGCAAGCTTGAGAACTTCCATCAAAATCCTTTCCTCAGTCCTGAGTATAAACTCATTTTGAAGGCAGTGACAATCCCCCTCCAAACTCATACGTACCTGATCGCAACCTGCATTCACCAGTTCCTGGAGCATCTGCCTATTTACTTCAACAGCTGCTGTAGTGCTCGACTCATTAGCAAAAGGCAGCAAAGAGTATCTAATTTCTCGCAGAGCTTTCTGATATGGTCCAAACTTAGGTGTTTGTCTCATCTGCTGCTGCCTTGCAGCATCCTTCCCTATTAAAATCTTAGGGTCCAGAGAAGTTTCACTGCCTGGTCCAATAGGTAGTCCTGAAGATTTGGATGGTTGCTTTAAACCTTCTCGAATCTCTTGTAACCTTTGTCTGCTGTTTCCAGAATATGTCGTAGCAGGAAAAGTCTTTGGCCTCATTGTTAATCCAGTTTTCTCTGAGCATAAATACAGCTTTATTCTTAGTTTTTTTAAATTACTTTTTATTTCGAAAAAGTGTCGCTTGATGGTATCAATTTCTTGTAAACATAATCCTTCAAAGAGAAAAAGAAAAGGCAAAATTCTCAAGAAACTTCTGCCAACATTTTACTTCAGATCACGATCTTCACGCTTCCTACAGAAAACGAAAATCCTTGGAATCATCATTTTGCAGAATGACAGTGTCTGAAACAAAAGAAAATAGAAAGTACATGCAATTAAGTTGATACTGTAAATGCCTCTGAAGGGACAGCATGAAAATTAATCAAGTGAAAGTGAATCAGTTTAACCTATTAAGCTGTCACAGCTGGATTCCCTTTAATGATTTTCACTTTATCTGTTTTCAAGAACAGGATTCCAAGAGGCTTTCTCAACATAATCAATAAATAATCCCTTTTTCTTTAAAGTTTCATTTTCAAAATAAATTAAAATAAAATCCTTAAGAACTACAACATTTAAGAATTTTACAGTACCTAACTGTTCCCACCCAATTGCATAACCAAATCCTGGACAAGCCTATCCTATTTCATAATTAGGGAAGAGTATGCTCATGAAATATTCCCCCCCCCTAAGATTTTGTTTGTTTTACACTAGCTGAGCTCAGTTTCAGAAGTTTATGAAAAAGATTTATAATGGAAATATTGATGACTCTAACCATAGCAACTTCTGGTATTTCAATAACAAAGTGAATAACAGAAAGACAAGATATTCTGCCTTTCCACATGAATATCTTAGCAAACCCTGAAGGTAAAAATTCTCCCCAGAACTGGAAGGGGGGGGGGGGGGGGGAAGGGAGATAGGAGGGTATATGATATTTCATTAGCTATGCCTAACAGGGTAGAAAGGGAAGAGAGCAGTAGATGGAGCTACTCAGTAACAGCAGAAGAGGCAGAATCAGCTCAGTTAGCATCCCAACACAGAAAAAACAGAAGACTGAGACAGCTTTATGCACCTCTTCTGACAGGCAGCTGAGAACAACTATGCAGCACAGCCAAGCTACTGTGCAACTTGTGATCTCCATGCAGCATGAAGTTACAGCGAGAATTCTACCTTAACTAAGTCTTTGTGGCAACACCATAACAGAAACATTAAATAATGGTGCATTCAGAAGAGGAATAAAAAGATAGCTAAATCAGAAATATCATCTCGCTATTGATGCTGTTTACAAAAGTTTGCTTCTGCTGGTGCTACTAGCACTTGCAAAGTGACTCCTGAATGGTGCTCAAGCCACTTTGTTGGGAAGGTTGGAATTTTGTTCAGTTGTTTTCAAATCACAAATACAGAAGATTGTAACACACCGTATGTTCCTCTCGCTCACTCAGAAGTCGACTGGATTTTTTTTTTTTTTTTTTTTTTTTTAAAAAAGGCACCTCACTTCTGATCATAGCACATTCATCACTGGAAGGAGTTTCTCCAGAAAGTATTCTTCTTTATTTGCACGTGCTCATACTAAAACTCAACTCATTGTGACAACTCTTCCTGTGATAGCTATAGTATTTCCCAACAAAACAACCATTTCCATACATTTACTATCACTTCTCACCGCCAAGCAAACAGCTTACTATTGTGAAGGCCAAGAGAATCTGGACACATTCACCTCGGAAGCCCATCACCACTTCCTCATTAGTCCAGAGTCCACTTCAAGATTGCCTCTACGACCAAGGACTGAAACGCAACAGTGAAGTCAGACCCTAGACTCTTTTATGATGGTTCACCAGTCTGAAATGCAGGAGCACAGATTAATCACTTGAGATACGGTCTACATGTTATGTTCTTACAACACATGCCATATACTCCTCCACGTCTTGGCTGAAAAGTGGTAGAACTCTACCCTGAAAGCTCTAGGATCAAACTACTTCAGAACACACAATGAAGGGCACCCATGTCAGCCTCTTTTCCTAAGATTTAAATGCTCAGTTAACTAAAAGACACCAATAATGTATTTGAGGTCTCGAGCTCCTCCACTTGGTACTCTCTAAGGATATCCTGCAACCTTAACTCATCCAGGACTGAGTGACATAAACGCCCACGTGCACATTGGACAGGGTTTGTCACTTGTTTTAAGGGAAGTGCTAAAGCTGTTCACCTAGATTTTGATATTTCCACAAACAACAAATCAGCTGTTAGTCAATAACAGGTAAAGTTTTCATTGTTCTCAATGAAGACAAAAGCGACTGAAGAATCCCAAGAACAGAATTTTGTCTACTTAGTCAGAATATAGCGAAAGATTAAAAAAAAACCCACCAACATAATAGTATTGCAGCCTTTTTAGGATTACATCATAACTAGCTAGTGCTTAAAAGACACAGAGCAATTAATTGGTCTATAACTGTCTTTTCCTGACAGCAGCAGGTACCATATGGCTGGGTTTGGGAATCTGGGCTGTTCTTCCTTTTCAGTCCCCGTGCCAATCCTCAGGCCTGGGACGCGCTGGAAAAGCTCGCAACCCCCCCACCTTCTTGCAGCAAAGGACTGCTTTCCCACTTACACACATGCTTCACATAAAGAACTTTTGTGACCTTTAGCCTAAGCTCGAGTCTAATAATGCTAGGTCAAGCCAGCTGGCAACTTCGTCAGCTTACGTTTACAATACTGCTAAACCAGAAAGAAACATTGATCATTTAGACAGTACGAATGAGAACAGCAACAACAGTTAAGTACTGGAGCTAACTGCAAGCGTGTTTCATATTTGGGAGAAGGGTTTTTTAACTAAATATGTAAGATAAGCCAAGAAATCAGAACATTAAATATTACAGATGATTTACAAAGAAAGACAAGCTGCCTGCTTTTTAAAATCTTCCTGTGATTTGCATATTTAGCAAGAAATAAACAGGTTGTACGCTCTAAAAGATACGTAGTGTGTCTAATTCTGTCTAAGCATTTCTGACTGTACATCTGGATTTGGATAACTCCAAATCCTTCTAATCTGCACCTTTCCTACAGCATGAATGTATCAATAGCCTTCCTGCCATCACGAGAAATGACTTTTCAGAATAATTTTTGAGCTTCAAGCCATTCTGACTAAACAATCCTAAGCTTTTTTTTCCAAAACGCTATACATTCTGCACTAATTAGAAGCTTGTCCATTATCCTGAAGATATAATATTTCAAATAAGCGCAGCATTACTTTAATTGCATCAAGTTAGAACAATTTTTGAATAACTGATTATATTTCTTCATTTGAGAAATACCAGTAGCTGCTCTGGCAGCAAACAACCAAGCACACTGAAATTATATGCTGATGCCTGTCGTCCCAGCAGCACTAGCTATTCACGCTCCTGCTTCTTCATTCACCAACAGGCTGCGTGTGCTAGTGGCTCGGTGGAGCTCGGACACAGGCAAGAAACTAAAGCTCAGCTGTGTTTCAACAGCTAAGTCCCAAATCCGGAGCTGGCGAGCCATTTCCCAGTCTATAACCGTGCAGGCACTGTAGTGAGCTGAACTAGCGATCACTGCAGAATGAAGGAGTAAAGTTTTAAGAAACTGCTACAACTGCCTTCCCTCTCTAAGTTTACAGGCATTGCTTTGGTTTTTTTGGATCACAAATTCATGGAAGCAGGGACTGTCCACTTTGTACTGGAGGTTTAAGATTGTCAGGGCGTGCGGCGTCAGGAATTTCATTATTATACAAACCCTGCTCCCCTTTATAAGTGGGCACACGGTGAAAGTGAAAAGAAATGAAGTGAGGATTTTCCCCAAAACATTCCTCCTGCTAACAAAAAGTGTCCAAAAGTAACTCTGTGCCTGTGTCCCACTGCCAACCATAAGCACTGGCCCAATCCAGCGCTGTGGGAAACAGCTCACCTTCCCCATCCACAGCAGACCAGCAGTAATTGACCGCAGAGCCTGGACACTCCAATACGCTTTTTTGCGTCATTTGCGCGAGTGCCTTTGCCGGGGAAGGGGGTATTTCAACACGCACACCGCTCACGAGGCAGGAGAGAGGGTGGCGAAGTGCTCAATTTTGGCAGTGACCTTCAACTGCCTGGGAACAGCAGGGCCCCCGCCGCAGCCGGACGGGACCTCGCCGGCTCTGGATGCCCCCGGCCCCCGCCTCCAGGGACATCCCCCACCCCGGCGGGGTCCGGCCCAGGCTCGCCGCCTCCAAGCCCCGTGCCGGCCGGGAGTAGCCCCGGGGAACGCGGGCGTCCCAACCGCTTCTCCCCCAGCCCCAAACCCGCTCCTTTCGCAGGCAGAAAGCTCCCAAAATAAACTCCGGCCGTTTACCAGCAGCTCCGGCCTGCTGCGGGACCCCGCAGAGCCGGTCCCCACGGCGGGGGGGGAGCCGGGCTGCCCGGCCTGGGGCAGCGGCCGCGGGCGGGCGGGACCCCCCTCCCCCTCCCGCCAGGGCTGGGCTGTCACACGGGTGTCCGGAAAATGTCGGAGCGTGCGGGCAGGGCGCCGAGGCTGCCCCGGGGAGGGGGGCACATACACGGGACGCTGACTCCCGCTTCGAGGACCGACCCTCCTTCGCGCCCCCCCCCCTTCTCCACACGACTTCCCCCTCAGGGCACAGCAGTTGGGGGGGGGGGGGGGGTAGCGCTCACACCCGGGGTTGAGAGCAAACCGCCGCGCCCCCCCTCCCCTTCTCTCACCTCCTCGGGGCGCCCGGCGCCGTCGCTCGCCTACCGGGTGCCGTCAGAGAACGGCTCAACAACAACGACGACGACAGCGGCGGCGACAGCGGCGGCGACCGCGACGGCGCTGACCGATCTCCATCTTCCCCCTCGGCCGTCCCGGGCGCCGAGTGCGGGGCGCAGTCGGGACATTCGCTACATTGTTGGCATTCCATTCGCGTCACGTGACCCGCGGCGCCCGCGTCACTCCACTCCCCCCCCCGCCCCTCCCGCCGCATACCAGCGGGGGGAGGGGCTTCTCGGGCGGCAGGGCGGGAAAGGCCGTTAAGGGTTG
This sequence comes from Platalea leucorodia, assembly GCF_965183815.1. Taxonomy (NCBI): domain Eukaryota; kingdom Metazoa; phylum Chordata; class Aves; order Pelecaniformes; family Threskiornithidae; genus Platalea; species Platalea leucorodia. Next base: position 20,045,042 of record NC_138824.1, read on the forward strand.
TCGCACCCTGAGGGGACCGGAGGGCGGAGGGCAGGCCGCCCCCGCGACCGCGGGGGCGGCCTCCCCTCCGCCCTCCGGTCCCCCCCGGGATGCCCTTCCCTAGCTAACTTGTGACACTCCTTCCCCTCCCGCTGGGTTTTGGGGAGAGGGGTGGCTGACCGCTGCCTCCGCTCCTTGAGGTGAAAAGGGATGAGGAGGTATGCGGCTTGGAGGTGCCAGTCCGCTTGCCTCAAACTCTAACTTTGCCCCAAACTTTAACTGTGAATTTTGTGGTGATAATCTTTCACTATTATTCCTTCTGTGACGAACTACCCCCCCCCCCCCCCCCAAAGTAGCAGGACTATCACTGCCTATTTAGGCTTTTCTTTTCATCTCTGGTTTCCTTTTTTTTTATGTATTTGACTTATTTTTCATGCATTTTACCATGTCAAGGGGGCTGTGAGGTGCCAGAGGAGGGCAGCCAGGGAATTCACATCTGGATCAAAAATGCAGACTCAAGTTGCAAAGGATTTTTGGATGCAAAGCTCATGCTTGACCTTGTGGATGGAGCTGCCTGCATCTGAGCCTGTTTTTCATGAAAGTAGGAATATTCTGATTTTAGATACCTCTATGGTCTTTAATAAAGACAATTATCAATGAGAAACAATCCCCCTGCACACAAATACAGCAATGTTTGCATCTGGGAGGCTGGCTCTGACACCTCAGCATGACAGATACACACACTAGCCATAACCAGGGAATACTAATACAGAGTAAGAATGATAAGAAAGTAAGCTTTCCTATATATATATATGCATATATCTAGATCATTAACATGGAAGTATCCTGCAGTCCTGAAATAAAACTTCAAAATTCTCCAAATTCTGTTGCAAAGCTGGGAGGTGCTCATTGCAGAGGCGCTCCGTTTGGCAGGGAAAATGTCAGTCCTGCAAACGCTGCAGACACACAGTTATCTTTAATCACGCGACTACTCCCAGTGCCTTCAACAGGACCGAGAGCGTGTATAAAGAGAAGACTATGCGTAACTGTCTTTCCAGGGTGGGAGCTATATTTACAGCCTTTTCCAAACCGTAGGGACTATTTTTGTAAGTAATATTACTCATGGGCAGTCCTATCTAAGGATATTTCTCTGAGCCTGTTTATCATAACCCTTTTCCTTTTTTTTTAAATGCCTTCCATGCAAATTGTCAATAGTCCTTATAAATGATGCTGGTTTGGGAGGAGAAGGGGATGAATGTTAAGTGACTGCCAGTAGAGCACTACATTTCATGAGAAAAATGCAGCCTGGTGCACAGAAATTGTTTAGCGTCTCATCTGAGGGCAGCCAGTTTCTGTATATAAATTACTTCTGGAATTTCAATAGTGTCATTGACTGGAATATATTGTGGCGGGGAGCGGGGAGAGGAAACCTCCGACTCTGGGGAGCTACAGAAACCCATTAGGTTCAGAGCAGATTCCAGCATTGGCAGAATATTACAGGGTAACGTGGTTCATTTTGCAATCTTCAAATACCTGCAAAACTGAAGTAAATTTTAAATGATATGACAGATGCAGCATGGCTTCATTTTCTGAATTACTGCTGTGCTTAACCGATGAAGCATAGCAACACGATTGCCCAAACGAGAGATTGCTCAATGGCTTGAGACCTTTTCCCAACAAAGTTCAGGCTGGTTTAAAGGAACATCATCGAGATAAAAGTTGCTTACTCTGTGCTAGTATGCTCTTTCATAAGATTTGGTTGTCATCCGCATTTTTAAATCTAGGTAAAACAGATCTTTTCATTTATTTTTCTCCTTTGGAACTGTTTGTTTTCCTTTTGCATTCCAATCCATCTGGGAATGAAACTCAGCTGCACTATTTCACCTCCTGGTTCCAGCCAGCTGCACTTTCTGAACTTCATGCATTTGCAGAGTTGCTGGGTTTGAATTCCCACCAGCAGAGCAGCAGGTACAGGACAGAGGGGTTGAATCCGCTCTCCAGAAAGTACCCGTCTTCCGCTGGTCCGACACAGATGAGGAGACTCTGTAGACTATTTCTGCTTTTAGCCTTTAGAAACCCAAACTATTAGTTCCTCAAAAATACTAAGGAAATTGAAATCAGTTGGGTTGTAGCGTGATACAACTCTGCTAAAACATGATTTGATCTCTGGAAGTTTTTTGGAGATTACTGTCTATCGGTCAAGTCTTTCCTCCCAGCTATCTTCTACGCAGTAAGTTATCTCCAGAAGGAAAGATGCTACATAAAAAGAACAATACAATTTGTCTGTACAAGCAAATCCGTTCACAGACTAGACCATGAGATAATAATCTACCATGAGTAAGGGTCAGTGTGTTTATTCACGGCTCCACTTCAGTGACTCTGCTGGATCTACGGTGATTGCAGCACTCGCCTCCTGACTTGCCTGAGCAGCTGCCGGCCCCGCTGTGTGGGTACGGCGGGAGGGACCACGGCTCCGCCATTTCACATTCTTTCTCCTTCCACCCACCTGAGACAGCGAGGGAAGGGGGAGCTCTCTGCAGCTCCATCGCCTCGCATCTGATGCTCTGTGTCGCCTCATCCCCTCCCCGTACTCGTTTCGCCGTTAGCTGGGCCACAGTGTGACTCTTTCTATGCTATTGTATTTGGAACCAATTACCAAATCGTACTGCTAAAAATACTCCTAGCAACCAAATAATTGTGATGTGGGTGGATGAACTTTTTCTTTACACAGTACCAGTAGTCAATAAAACCTTGAACTCCTTCAGGAAACTTGAAAAAGAAAGGTAGAGCAAGAACATCGGCAATGTCTAATTCTCTGCTAGTCTTTTTTCAAAAAGAGGAACACACGTGAAACTATTATGAACACGTGAACGTAGGTGTGTATGAGCATACAGACACGAAGAATTTGCTGAGAGTGACATCCTTCACTACGACAACATGTCTAGAACAAACCACTGCGACACAAAATGAATGACGTGCAAGGAAAAAAGGTAAACATCGCTGAAATGTTCTTGTTATAATGTATCGATTTTCTTTGCAGAATGATACCGGGGGATGGTTCTTCCCAAATCACCAATGCAAAACCAGTTAGAAAGAGGAGTTCCGAGTCCTCTAGCACAGTACAGACAACACAAACTATATGTGAATATAATGTATATGTTAAGCAGTGATGGAAAATTACATTTATGGCAGTCAGTTAGGCTCATTGCTTCAGTAATTGGGTGGCTGAAAAAATAAACTCTAACCAAATTCTAACTATGGTTTAGATATGCTTTTTTTGTCAGGACTACGTCTATGGGATCTATCACAGCGTTCTTTTTGGGCAGCAAAGGTGTAGCAAATATAAGAGCTGGTACTTCAGAAATGCATTTGGTTTCAGCACAAAGTAGGTGAAATAGGACAAACCTGACTGGGAAACTGCCCCAGCTTTGCAGAGGAAACACGAACCCAGGCTCACGCTAACGGGGTAAGGCATTCTGGGTGCTCAGGCTGCCTTTACAGCCCTCACACAGAAGGTTCAAAACGCTGAATTTCACAAGGGCCCGTGTTCCTATGTACTCTGCCCCCAGCCCCACACTTCGCATCAATCATTGACTGCGGCTGGAGCCCAGGCAGCGCCTGAGAGGACTGCAGGAATGTCGTGGCTTTGTGTGGAATTTCGCCAGCGTGAGCCAGTTGTGCTCTCCGTTTGGGAATGAAGCGGCCAAATTTTCAAGTCCCTGCAATCAGCTCGGTGGCATCACTTTGTTCAGATGTGATGCGGATGGCTTTTGAACAGCACAGCCAACCGGTTCCAAAATTTTAGGAAAAGTTTTTAGGTGTCCGTAGGCAGGGCCCTTCCGATCCTGGAGAAAATGAGAAGGGGGCAATGCAGGACACACGAAGCCCTGGCATCTGGTGAGGGCACCCAGAAACCATCAATCTGGCCTGTAATTATCTCTTCATCAAAGGCCTGGCACAGTAGCTGTTAGCATCTCCCAGCACAACAATACCCCCACCACAGCTCTGCCCTTCCTGCCGCAGACGCCCTGAATGATTCACCCTCCAGACAGAAAGAAAAGGTGTGGGAGGAACATGCGCACGTTCAAAGCCCTCGCCTCGGTGCAGAAAATGAGGGAGTCCGGAGCTGGCGAGGACAAGGGTAGCTGCCCAAAATGCCTGTGCGGGGAGGAAAAAAATTGAGGGAGCTGTGAGGAACCCCTACCCTGAGGGGACCAATGTGGCACTTTTCTTCTCCAGCACTCTGGAGAAGAAAATACAAAGGAATTCCCAGAGCCACTGGTAGGGAGGTGAGGGTGGGACTGGAATGGAATGGAGGGATGGGAAAGTGGAATGGAGGGATGGGAAAGCAGCACCAGAGCCCATGGGGAGGAGTGAGCCACGGGTGTAGCCTACAGAGACTGCAAGCTGCCCCCTGCCCCGCACGCACACATACACACACACCGCTGCAAGGGCATTTTGCAACCATAAGAGACCATCCGAGGCTTCCGAAGGGTGACACTCAAACATTTCACACTGATTTGGGAGCAGGGGTGGTAGCCAGGTCTGTTGGGCCAAAGGTAGCACAGGTCACCTTTTCTCCATTCCCTGTCCCACTCTGGGACTCTCGGCAAACCATTTCACTTCTCCACCTCAGCTTCCCTGCCTGTAAGGAAAGAGGAATGATTCCCACGTCTTGGAAAGACTAGGAAATCTCTGGATGAATAGCTCCGTCTGTGAGCTATCATTATGTTAAATTGATGCCTCAAAGCCCAGTGTCATAATTTAGCATTAATTTAAAAGAAAGCTATGTTTGTTTCTCCGGTAATTTACTGTACCTATTTAGAAGGCCTGGCATTAAAGTCCTGTGTAGCTCTTCCCATGAGAAAATCATATATTTTTTAAAGTATCTATGAAATTTGCATTTTGCATTAGACTGATCTATCAATTCAAAAACTGTTGGCTGCTAAGGAATTTATATTGTCATCTTGACAATAAACGACACATGTTTTGAAGTGAGTTTAGCAAGGAAAGGATGGCTTTAATATGTTTCAACTGTTAACCTGAATCGAGTGTTTTGTCGTTTTCTGTTACCAACTTTGAGTGCAGGAGAAGAAATCTCCTATTTCCTGTGAAATATTTGGTTTATGGAAAATCTGAAATCTGGAAAGCAAAAAAAACGGTGTCTCATTTCACTGAGAATATAGAAATAAGTTATTATGTCAGTATAAAATGACACATGCTTTGTCTGTTGAGTAGCTCATACATAGGGGAAATCTGAGATTTTTTAGACAAGACCCTGGAAGAAGAGACAAAAATGACTCATGTGACAAGAGACCGCAATCTACTCAAATGAAGCCCAAAATAGCGGTGAGCAAAACTTTCTTGAAAATGGGTACTTTCATTTAGTTACCTGCTTGCAATTAATGCCTGGTCACTAAAGCTAAATGTCACATTCCCCCAAAGCACCACTAGACACGTCCCCGCTAGACACCTCACCAGAGAAACCTGACCGATAACTGCCGGCAGGGAGACGAAATGTCCTACAGAGGCAGCAGGCACAGCCACAGCAGGGGGACGCACACAACTCACACCCTCAGGGTTAGTTAGGAACCCATTTGGTTGCAAACCAGACTGAGTCACAGGCGTTTTACCACAATTACTCCTAACCCTTCTCAGAGCAAAAAACAAGACCATTCCAGAAAGCCTCAAGGTGTCCACATCTTAGAAACTTATCAAGATCTTTCTTGTCCTTCCTTAGGACAAGAAGGTATGGCTAGAGAGAGTAAATGTAGTAACAAAGGATTTCAAGAGCGAGGGCTGTCAGTCCAGTATCCTTGGAAAATAAAACTAGACAGGCTATAACCACCTCAGCTTACAAACATATAAATGGTTCTCTCCCAGCTAAAGGGTAGAATTGAGTCAGAAGTTAGCACTTGTAATAGGCTGCCTTATCAAAAGCAACACAAGGAAAAGCGATACTTCAGAAAAGGACAAAAAGTGTCAGATTAGTTATCATTTGAACACGTTTTGGGTTCCCAACATAACGTGTGGTTTGGGCTAGATGTGGGACTCAGAGGAAACCATTCCTCTTCTGAGATATTGTTGGATCTGCCAGAGTCTGTAAAAGCAGGGAAGTGTAGTTGGAAGATTATCAAAAAAATAGTGACCATGGTAATGAGCTTTGGATCAGATCTTTCAACAAGACTCGGATCTTTCCCTGTAAGCCTTGTTATTATGACTAAATCAGCTCAAAAAAAAATCCCCCAAAAACCAGCAACAAATTTCAACTGATTAAATTCTGAGAGAAAACTGGACATGGAACAGAGTAAAGGAAGCGATAGGATAGAAAAATGGGCACTGGCATGTGTTCAGAAGTACTATTAATGTGTGTTCAAAGACAATTAAAATAATAGTACAGATGGGCAAGGAAGTACAACCACGGATAAGAAAAAGACACATAGTGCAGAGGAAGAGAACTAGACAGATTGCAGACTGACATCAGAAATGCACAAGGAAAAAAGGGTGAGCTAATATAAAACATGGAAGTCAAGCTGTAAGAAACTGAACTATGTGTGTTCGTATATTCTAGATACACTGAATAAGACCACAGTGGAAACAGGGATAGATGCCAGCTATAGACAGAAGTGGTGAGCTTTTAAAAAAAACTATTTGTACCTCTGTTTTTAAAAAGTCTGCTTTTGTATTACAGTATGGGATGTAGGTGACAGAAATAACCATAAATTAAAAGAAGAAACAGAAGTAAGACCATGCTAACACAAGGCAACCGTACATGTGGAACAGCTACTAAACGAGAACATTCCAGGAAAGCATGGGGCAAGCATCAGCTAATCTTGCTATATGTGATGGTGCAGTGGAAGGCTGCAATTGCCCTTAAAAAAATACATAATAAAGGACCACCTCTTCAGAGCAGAGATTACATCTCTACTGATAAGATGGAGAAATTGACCAGAGAAACACGGCTAGGCTGCATGAATGTTCATAAGGAACACAGCAATTCAGTGCCAAAGCCAGGACCAGAATCCTCATCTCCTGAATCATGATCAGCAACTAGATCATATTATCAGCAAAAAAAAATTTAAAAAGGATGCAAAACATGAAGAGTCAAAGGGGACGTCTGGTTTCTTGGTTCCAGGCTATTGCCCGGACACAAAGCTCTAGGGGAAACCTGTAAGACTTAGGTCTTGCCCTAGATAGTCTGCAGAAATTCAGATCCTCGCTGCTTAGCCTCTCTTTGACACACAGTAATTTTCCAGTGGTGCTGCAAGCCTATTGCTGCGTCTCATTTTCCTAAATAAACTGGCTTTTCACGGTGTCTGTGCCAATTGAGCTGGCCTTATGTTGGCATACCTGCCACATCTGCAAGACGGCGCTGAGCAGCCCTACGGCGCGGCAAGGCGAGGCGGCAGCCGCGGGCTCACGGCATCTCCTCAGCTCAGGGCACAGAGGGGCTGCGGCACTCTCCTGTCCAAGGTCTGCCCACAGCAGTGGCAAAGTTCTCAGAGCTCCTGCTGAGCCCAGCGCTCAGCCACCACATTTCTGGCACTGCAAGAGAGGGCCGGAGAGCTGAGCAGTTGTGTGGTGCAGTTGTGCAGGGCAGGGCTCCAGGGGAAGCCTCCCCTGTTTGGATTGCCTGCAGGAAGGAAATGGGATAACATACAACTTGGCAAGGCATCTCAAAGCAGCATAAGAAGCTCCAGTCAACAAACCTCACATATTTTCTTGGAGCAGAGAGAAAGATACAGAGTAGAGGAGAAACTACAGTCACACCTCTGTGTACTCTGGGAGCTGAGATCCTGTGTGCTTTGCGCTTGTTTACATACCTTTATCAGCAAAGGTGGACACCAGAAAACTGAGAGAAGGTATTTACTATTGTCTATGAGGTGAGTAACTTGCATGAATAAAATAACTTGGCCTGAATCCTATCCATCAGTTGGTATAATCACCAGCAGAATGGAAGGATGGGGGTAACTATCGCCTGGCCTTTGCAATAGAAACAGAAAATTGCATGTTGGGTCTTGTCATCCGTATGTGCCACACGTCCATTTTAAAGATAAAGTTTTACGGGAATCAGGTTCAGGATTACAGCCCCTAGAAAGTTGTTGGGGGAAAATTCTGAGAGACCCCTGCGTAGGAGAGACTGAAAAATCCCCAACCATCCATAACGCTCTACTAGAGTATCATCACAGAATAATATAACATGAAAACAGCATCCAAACTGAAAGACTTTCCACTCTAAAAATGCTTCACCACCGTATGTTCCCGTTTGATGACTATCATTATCACCATGTGTCTCCTGGTCTTCCACACAGTCTTTCAACCTACATCTATTTTGAACTCTCTTCCCACACCAGCCACTGCTTTTAGCTCACTTCAGGAATACACACTTGCTTGTCTAAAAAGCTCCACAGCCGTCTTAAACATACTTTCAATTTTTAGCTGTTTTCTCTCAGTCTCTGCTGTATGTTAGCTTTGCATACTGTGCTAGAGCTCACAAAATCTCAACTCCATGATTAAAGAAAAAAGGCTCTGAATGTCAGGGGTAGCTTTTATTCATCACCAGTCACTAAAAGTGCAGGTTGGAGAATACACAATTTGCAAATAATTAAAATACAGAATTTGGTTATAATGAGAATCACCATTCTGAGTCTGTGACTGAAATGAATAAAGTCTTCTATAAATCTTGGAATGTGATAAACACACGAATAGTAATATTATTATACCCTAAATCAAAGTGAATAGAGACACAGAAGTCACAACAAAATTTCTTAAAGCAGCATCTCATAACAGCATGCAAACCACCTCAAGTGGCCCTTGCTTTTCTATCACCATGACTACAAATCTTGTCTGTGCTCTGGCCATTTCTTGCTTCAGGTACTGTAATTTATTTAGTTACTCTCCACGTTCCTTTGTGCTCCCTTTAGCCTAACAAAATCAGTCTAATTGCTCTTCCATCTATTTTCCACTTCTCATAAAATCGCGTGTAACTCCAGATGCTCTAACGCTGTCTGCAATACCGACCCCTTGGTGTGTATGTAGCAAGGGGGCAGGCTCAGGCTATGTCATGAATTTCCATGCACAGCAGATCTGTTTAACCATCCCCTGTGTACACAGTGATACGGGTGTGCAAATTTAGAAGTCACATTTTAAGAAGCCTTGTGCAATGTTGTGAAATGCAAGCAAAGACTGTGTTTGTGTGCAACGAGCGTTTTCTTGGCCACTTGGAATTTCACAGTTATGGCTGCTCTTCACTTTGTGTCCATTTGAAACGTCATGGTAAATCCTCATCTCGTCAAAGGAGAGGAGGTACATGCACGCAGTGGGTGACACCAAACGGCGGTACCGGCGTAGCTGGAGTTGTTTGTCTGGTGGCGCCTGAAACACGGCACTGCTGATCGTGCCACCCCCCTCCCTGATGCACCCGATCGTTTCTGCCTGCACCTTTCAAGTGGGGAAATTATTTTCTAATCTGTCCGTGACTGTCCAATTTCATATCCCTGTGGGGTTTTTAATTTCTTCTCCTGAAGTCCTTGCTGTTATTACATATTCATTCTGCCTCAAATAGATTTTTTCCAATATAAAAGTTTCAGTTCTCTCTAAATCTGCTTTCAGTAATTCCTCTATTTTTCTGGGTTTGGGGAGGTTTTTTCTCTTTCATTTTATTTCATATAACCGGTCTCTCATTAAAGGCCTAATCTGAAGCTTTTAGTTTCTGTCTCAGTATCTTCTTCTTGAAGTGGCCCTTGCTTTTCTATCAATCACCATGACTACAATTCTTCTCTGTGCTCTGGCCATTACTTGCTTCAGCTACTGTAATTCGCTGACAGCTACTCTTCAGGCTCTTCAGTACTCCCTTTAGCCTCACCAAAAGGTTGTTAATCTCCATTCTCCTCCCCGACACTTGAAGGATACCATCTCGTTTCTTAATCTTGTCATTGGCTCCCTGCCTCCTCACTCTTCAGAGGTTTTCTCTCCTTTCCCCGTCTTCCCTCTCTTGCTCCCTGCGTGCCTCCCGATGCTCTCCTGCCACAATACCTCTTGCCTCCTCCCAGCCTCCGTTCCGTAGCCTGCCTTTATTTTAGTAGCTGCATGAGTTGAAGTAATATCAATTTTACAGGGAGGAGAACTCGTACAGAGATTCCTTATCTCCTAAAGGTCATCTATGGGGTCCATGACAGATTAGAAAAGAAATTCTAGTGTTTCTGAGTGGCATCCAGTCATTCCGCCCCAGGACTCCCCCTCTCCAGATCTGTCCTTCAGACCTCCTGCCCGGGTGATTCTTGGTCTCTGCAGGATCCATTTTTTCCATCAAGACAATTGTCTCGTGGTTTTTCTTGACCATGTTTGACTCTGAATTCTTTCGGAATGAAATTAGCGTTTCTGTATTTGCAAAACACCCAGTTCACCTTTATAGTGCCATATAAATGCTTACCCCATCGTAATTATAGTAGCCAGTGGCTTAGACATGCTGTACTGTACTCGGGGAGGAAGCAGACAGATTTCTGTGCGTCAGAGGAAAGCGACAGCCTGTGTTTGCTCGTTAATTAAAACATTTCAGTGACTTTAGCTTGAGCAATATGAAACTGCCTTGGATAGCCTAAATGTGCCTCAATTAAGATTTCAGATAAGATCTCCTGCCAGAACTGAGGAGATGCCCTGGTAACAGTCACGGTCAGGGCAAAGTGCTGGCTCGGAAGCATGGGAACAGAAAGCACAACCCTCACCTTCTGGAGCTTAAGGGACAACTATTCCCAGAAAATTCTTTGTGTCAAAAAGGAGATCCATCGTTTTTCCGGATTTATTGTTGTGACCGGTTCAAAGGCCCTTGGCCCTACTTCCACTAAATTAACACAGCATTGACCGGGGTAATGGTTGCTTCTGTCCTGAACCGAGAGCATTCCTGAGGGGCCGCAGGGAGTTAATCCCATGTAGCACCTGACCGTCTCTTTGATTGTCTTCTTTTCATAATTAAGCAACTGGGTATAGCATGGATCAGCCTTGGCCACATTGTTATACCCAGCCTCACCAGAACCAGAGTCAGTGGGTGAATATCAAATACATTTATTAAGGTTGTACTTCCACTGAACGGTTTACCATGAAGGCAAAAAAGTGCCAGAATGATCTGTACTGACATCAGGCCTCTGGCTGTTGCCTGTCCTTTCAGAGCTGGAACAGGTTGCCTGGAGAGGTTGTGGAGTCTCCATCCATGGAGATACCCAAAACCTGACTGGGCATGGTCCTGGGCAGCCTGCTCCAGCTGGCCCTGCTTGAGCAGGGGTTTGCACTAGATCATCTCAAGTGTTCCCTTCCAGCCTCAGGTATTCTGTGATTCTGTGAGCTGGGCCCTGCTAGGTTTGTGTCACCTACATCCATACATTCATCCCAGGCAGCAAAGAGAATTCCTACATGGGATGCAAAGCCCTTTGTCTGCAATCAAAGCAGGGTGGGGGGAGGAGGACCCCTATTCATCCTGTAATGAAAGTTCAGCTGGAGAATTGTTCTTTCCCTAACCTTATTCTCCTATTCACATTTTTGATGACTAACACTTGGGAACCCAGACTACAACAGGCTGAATTTATTCATAGTCTGAGCATTATGAAAGCACCCTCTGAGGCAGTTTCCTCTCACGCTGCCACACCATTGAAGGCAGCCCTGACCTTCGGGGACCACCCTCTTCAGGAATGGAGGGTTATTCAGCCTGCATCCTGTTTGAGAACCACACGCCCCTCCTGAGCGGCCGGCTCACCGCTGGCGCATGGGTCTGACCGGTTGTTTCACAGCGTTCCTGCACTTCAGCACTCCTGAAGCCACCGGTTGTGAGTGTGTGACCCGCTCTTCCTGGTGCCGGGTCAGAACTGAGCTCCCTCCGGGCGTACGCAGCTAAAGCAAGACTGATCCCCCAAACCTGCAGGCAGAGGTATTGGCAACTTGGCTGGCATCAGAAGGAAAACACACCCTTGGGGTATAGCCTTGCGTATCATTTAACCTCAGCTGAATACGTGTAGGAAGCAGTGATCTGGCTCCCGCTAATCCTTATTCAAGATAAGCCCTTTGAAGTCCGTGTATGCTGCAGGCAGGGCCAGCTTGGCATTTTTGCCAAGTCGGTGAAACGTTTTGACAGCAACTGCTTTCCTTCTCCCCAAAACAACAACTGGCTCTTGTTCTGCTTATTTTAATCCTGAAAAAAACCTTCATCACATTTCCGTCTTGCTCTGCATTACTATGAGAGAGCACCATTGCCACCACGATTTCTCTCATGCGTGAATACACAGACTCACTGCACACAAATCTCCCCTTTCTCAGTGCCCAGCCCTGTTGGGTTGAGAGTAGTGTCTGTCCTGGGTTTTGTGCTGGTTCCAGCGAGAGGCTGGAGAAAGAGAGAGCACGTTGCAGAGCAGAGAACAGACTGTGCTTGCCATTCTTCGTGCCGGGGAGAGTCAAACCAGTCCTGCCTTACAGGGAATCACAGGAATGTAAGGCTGGGAAGGATCTAGTTTAGGCTGTCCCTCTTCACTATGGCAGATTTTTGTCTAGTCTTAAGAACTCCAGCGCAAAGATTCCACACATTTCTCCTTGGCAGCTTGGTGCAGTGTTTCATGTTGTGTTGGAGGCTCTGACTTGAGGTTAACCTGGGTACAGATTTGCTGGGTTTTCTTTGCTGCCCAGAAAAATTGCCTGCACGGATTTTTGAGGATTGTCTGTATCATAGCTTGGATGGGAAGGCTAAACACGTGGAAAACCTGGACATATCCCCAGGACCTGTGCTGACCTATTGTACAATCTGAGTGCAGGAAACCAGACCAGGAAGCACTGATCTTATTCTATGGATGGGATGAAGTTGCTTGGTGAATACACAGTAAATTCAGTGTGTCCCAAAAGTGTGGGATTTACTACATGTAAGCAACATCTCTGATTACAGAATCAGAGAGGAAGTACTGGATTTACTGCATAGGCACTGCAGAACATGGCAGAAGCAGGTAACACATTGCAACTATGAAGACACACAACAGCAACTGTGTGATGCCCAGGGTATCGGACACTGACATTGCTGCAGTGTCTTGGGTCCTGCTTCGATTGGCACTCATCCTTTGTGGCCTGGCCCAGCCCTTCGCATTCTTCCCCAATTATTATTTTTCCCCCATATTAGGCTCACTAAGTGAACATATATTTTGGGGCGACACCCTAGGCAGAAGCACAGCAGCCCTGTGCTGGCTGCAGGGCGTGACACACTCACACTTATCTTAATTATCCTGAGGTGCTGCTGCCCTGTGCCCTGCTGCAGCCCCAGCGCTGCAGGGCAGATGCGGGGTGGCGGAGCACAGGGGTGAAGAGTGGGGGGAAATCAAACGGTACCAAGTGAGATACACAGAAGAAACACGTAATTCTGGGGAGCTGTACTTTCCTCCTTGTCTTCCACCACTCCTCACAGTCATCCTTTTATATCGAGGCGCAGCTGTTTGCATGACCACAGGCCGACCTAGAACCTGACCTAGAAAAAGGGGAATTCCACACTAAAAAACATTTTGGGTTTTGCTTGCGCTGTTTTTACTTCAGCCGACAAGCAGTTGTGCTGGTCTGACTGAAGCTGCCATCTGACTGTCTCTGAGCAGAAGTGAGCAGCAGGGCCAAGTGTGCCTTAGGCTGGTGCTGTGCTGAAGACCACGGCCCCGATGGCACAGTAGCAGCAGGGATGCCTGGCCAGCTTCATCATTCCCCCTCCGCCATGTCCCCTTCCCCTCGTCATCCTCTCCACGGCGGCTGAGGTATGTCGCGCAGTGCCATGGGTGGCTGTTGGGTGAACCGGTCCGGGGAACCGATCCAGCTGAAAGATAATGCACCAGAATAAAACCAAAAGTGACCATTTTCAGTGCCGTCCCTTCCTCAGCGGGGTCCACTGCATGGGCGGAGAGAAGCAGCCAGGGGACAGCCTGGTTCGCCCTGCGCTGCTGCCAAAGAAGACCCCCACGATCCTCAGCCTTTCTCACGTGAAGCCACAGCCTGAACGCCGGCAGTTTCCTCATGCCTAAACTAACTGTATTCTCATATTTTGTTTCTCAGCACAATCTTCCATTCTGAAGGGAAGGGTGGTAATTTTTCTTGAAATTTCACATTGTTTTGTTAGCAAATAAACTCATGTTTGACACAACATCCGCCATGTCTGCCAGATCGGCAGGGTTTTCTTTCTTTTCTCTGGCTCTTTTCCTCCTTGGTTTTTTTTTTTTTTTTTTCCCCCTTCCAGTATTCTCTTAATTTAGACTGGACCCTCCTGTAACAGCAACTCAGTGACTTGCTTTGGGCAAAACAATTTGTACACTAGATTTATTGTCTTCCTGCTTGGATGTCCATCTTGTAATGTCTTCCGCATCCAAGCACATCCAAGTTTCTTTCTCTCTTTTTTCCTCTTTACTTTGAGTTTAGTGTTTTGAAGGAAGTTGATCAAACTGAGCATTCTTGTGAATTTGAGCTCGGTTGCCAAGAATGTAAGTGATTCATCCCCCCGTAAGGAAAAGAGCTGGCAATAAAACATTCCCCATTCCCCTTTTTTTTACATGCAAAATACTGTTAACTGCTCAAAACAAGCAAATCTTTTTAGTCAGAACAAAGTGTTACACTATTAATTGCACGACAACTAGAATTCTTAAAATACCTTTAAGCTCTATTCTTAGAAGAAGGAAATATTACCAGCAGAGGCCTTGAAAGCGATGAGATGTAAATTACAAGCACTAGTAAAGCACAATGAAATGGTACCTTGCCTCATATCCTTCATATTGTTACCTACCCTCAGCAGGACCAAATTCCAGCAGTTTTTCCTTTGCGCTTTGTGTCGCGGATATTTTAAGAACCCTTCAGGGAAATGTAAAATAATTTGAGGGGGGAAACATGCTATTTACTTGAGTGAGGACAGCACAGGAGCTGAACGGTCTATTCAGCGAGGGGAGTTTAATGTCCCGGTTTGTCCCCGATGGTGGTGCTGGTGCGGCAGGACAGGCGCATGCCTCGGTGCCACTTAGCAAACCCCAGGGACCTGCCACGGCTGCGTTCCCTGTGCGCGGACACCCTGCCTGCGCCGCGCCTGCCTCACCCCTCTTCTGCTCCAGCGCTCCAGCAAGTGAAGGTTTTTGCACGTCCGTCAAGCAGAGAGCCTGGCGATCTGCACACTCCTCCTCAAGAAGTCAGAGGGCTTGTTTGTAGTTTGAAGTAAAAAAAAGTAGTGTGGGATCAAATATGCATTGTTACAGACGGGAAAGCAGGATTCATCTTTTCTGGGAGTCTTTCTTTAAAAGCTACAGTATTAGTAAAAGATTGCATTGCTGTTTGTCATAGCTTTGGCTTCGCTCCTGGCCAGGCCAGGAAACAGCGTGCACAAAGTATCATTTCCCAGATTTCAGCAGTGTCCACGGAGCCTTGCTCGTGCTCCATCAGTGACGCACAGGCAGGACCAATACCACTTTCACCTGACATTTTTCAAACCTACCAAGGACCAGCTGCTTTCAAGTACCTTTTACCATCTATTAATAACCTCTGCCAGCTAGTCTCCGATAAAGCCACTCACAAACCTGATCCTGACGGCCAGGCTCCTGGGACTGCTGTCCCAGCAAGAAACCAGGACTCGTTCAAGCAGCCCAAAGAAACTGTAAAATCTCCCACAGTTCAGCTGTCAGCATCCAGCGTGTGCAGAGCTAAAGGAGCTGTACAACTCACACCCCGCAGCAAGCTGGAGGAGGATAAGCTCCAGTGCCCCCAGAAGCAAGTGCACAGCACATTCTTGGTGGCCTTCTACCATGGATGCCACCAAAAATTACCAACTTAAGAAAAGTGCTCAAAGAATGTGGGATGAAAAAGTGTTGACCCAAATCCAGGCATCCCTGAGTGCAAGATGGAGTGAGAACTTCTCTGTGACTGACCAAAGATTTCCTCTGCCATCTAAAGATAAAATCGTGAAAAATGTGTAATGTCTTCGTATGCCAAATCACGTGCATCCACTGGCTGTAGTTCAAAGAAGAACTACGAGCTATGTTAACACAAATACACAAATCTTCCCCCTTCATTTGCAGCCCAAGATGAAGGACCGCTCAGGAATCTCTCATTCTGACAAGTCTTCATGGTTTCTAATCAGAAACCAATTAGTAGCTTCTGGAGTGTATCATTTCATCTTTGGTCTTGGCTAAAATCCCTTCTGAATCTCCTTCACGTTGGATGGCTGAAGCATGTTTGATTGGTAGCTCCATATTTTTCTGGGTGAAGCCAGACCCAAGTCTGAAACAAGTGATCCGCAGCCAGGCTGCTGTACTTCAACGGCACTTTAAAATTCGGCCCACACATCAGAATTTGTACATAAGAACTTAGCAATAACTGTGCCCCGTGTTCTAAATATTTCACTTTTATATTTTCAAAACATCATGCATAGCTAATCGTTCATCTCTAACAGGCAGGGAATCTACCTGTAGCTCTAGTAATAGAATTTTTGCAATTTTTGTATTTGAGAGTTTCACCTCCTTTCGTATAAGGTGTCTCTTTTTCTAGTATTTATTTCATTGAAAAATCTGAGATCTCTTTTTTAAAGGTAATATTAAGTGATAACCGTCTTTTAAAAATCTGAACACCTGCATTAAATTGGTGTATCAGCTGGTAATTATTATGTCTTTGCATTCCCCAAGCCCAAATAAAACACCAGAGCATATTTTATCTTGCTTCATATTGGACAAATCTAATCTAAGAAGTGTAGAAGAGCTTGCTGTTCTATGCCCTGAAGTTTTATAGAAATTAACCTGAATTACTCTTAGCTTTGTACCAGGGGTAACAAAGCATAAAGCTGACTGTGAAGTAGTGTCAAGCTAAGATGTTTTCTTTTCCCAATCCACTTCTTTTTAAATAGTTTCTTTCTTTTCTTCCCCTTTCTTCATTTGCAGGAATTTCCCCCAGCGATTCTGTGAGGCACTTATTTGTTTTCTGGAGTGCTGCACTTTCTTATACATCTTGTGAACATAAAAAAAGAGCACTGCTCACAGCAATCTGAAATGTCAGTGTCTGTCACGCTGTCACATAAAATATCACATCACACAGCTTGTCATTTGAAAGCACCAGGTTGTGGACAGATGTCATCTCCTGATTCCAGCTGAACCTCTGCAAGAGGATGCCCTTTATCACCGTCCCTGCTGGCCCACTGACGCACCAGAAGAGCCATTTGTGTGAACCCTTCCTCGCCCATTCCAGGCAAGTGCAAGGAAATTATTGTAAACAATTTAGGTGTGAAGTCTTTGCTAACCTGTTTCATTGTAATAAGTCTGTGGAAAGCTCATCATGACCAGCTCTGCCGAGAGAGCTGACAGGGAAGGAACAGCAAGAAATGTAAAAGCAGTGGCTCCTTCCCGCTGGCACCCTGGCGGCAGCGGGCACCTCTGTCCGTGCCTGTGTGATCGCTCAGCTATAACCCCAACGTGCCTCCATTGCTCTGCAGCAAGGCTTCACAGCTTTGCAACAGCATGCCCTTTACATTTCCCCGGCATCTTTTGCCACGTGTAAAATGTAATATAACGCAAGTGATAACAACAGCCAGTGGCACATGCCGAGATTATTCTTTCTTACTGAAAGGAATAGGCATCCACAAATTTTCTATCACTTTTCTTTCAAAGCTATTGCGATCCATGGAGCCGAAGTGATTCTGCCTTACATTATGCCTACAGGACATTCTGTTTTACTGGCACTGTTCCTGCCACTATCGTTAAGATTATGTCAGTGTTTCCACTAAGCACTGTGTCTCTGAGGAGCTTATGGTAACCAAGCTGTCAGAATTCATTCTGGGCTCAAACTTCACATATTGTAAATTTCCAGTGATGGACATTTCCTTTCTTTAAAAAACATCAAGTTAATTGATATTGCAATGTATACGACATAGCAGTCAGAAAAGAATTTGGTTTGATATTGCACTATTCAAAATGTTGCAGGTAATTTATCACAGCCAGAACATTTTCGTCATAACTGGCCACTCGGGGGGGGGGGGGGGGGGAAGAAAAAACAAAAAAAAGAGAAAGTTACAGAATTGTGTTCTCTGACCTGCACGTTGAGCCACAAAAGGTATTTCTGTGATGTAGCTGGGCTGTCTCAGGGTGCTGAGGCTTTGCTTTGTGCTTGGCAAGGCTTCCCACATGGAACCACTTATTTTGGAGGAAAGTTTTGCTCGACTCTTTATGATGATGCTTCTGGAGGCAGGACGCATGTAATGGCTTACATGACATCAACCTTTGTTATGAAGGATACGGCAGTGCTCTCATACACTTTCTGTGGGGCTCTGTGAGACCTAGAACAAAACCAAGTAAAACATGACTCTTGCTGTGGCTGACAAGAGAGGATTTATTTATCAACAGCTCCATTGTCGTTAAAGAATTGGTGTGGAATGCCACAGACATGGGGAGACTCTTTGTGTTAAGACCCATCATCCTGGGGCAGAAAACAAAGAAGCAAATATCTGTTCTGGGTGTGCGGGATGCATCTTTATCCATCTACTATTTTCAATAGGAACTGTGTGTGCCACAGATTGGAAACTTCCGGAGATGTATGGCAAGCTGAAGAGCAGCATAGCCAGGGAGCTGCGTATAAAATATATGTACTTTGGTATACTCAGTCAGATCTCTTGGAATTTTCTACTTTAGGAGAAAAGGCTTGAGTCTTTTAATATTATTCTTCCATGGGAAGGGGAAAGAACAGATATTTGGGGGAAGATACTGGAATAACCATCAACCTGGTCTGTTAACACTTATTCACGGAAATGTTCCCACCAAAGCATGAGCAGGACTGTGTCTATCCGAAGGAGACAGTCACCCCCTCCTCAGACTTTTGTGTCGTGTTCAAGGACGGTATGGCATTAATCCAGGAAGCAGCCAGGGAAGGGATTTGTCTGCGCAGGAAATGTAGAAGACAATATTAAGGACAGCTCTTCCAGAGGATGGTGTCACGAGGGGACGCGCTGGCTTTGCCACGCGGGGCGTTTGGAGGACGGTGCTGTTGCCCTCAGAGCAGGCAGCGCAGGGCTGCAGGTCAGGCAGCCTCCGTGTTTCCGGGGCAAACTGGTGGCAGCAACACCAGCAACTGGGAAAGGCACCAGTGATGAAAGTAACCTCCACACCGGATTTCCCACCGCTGCTGTCAGTAGTGGAGCTGCCCCAGTGAAGGAAAACCAGGGAATGTAGCTACAAGGGAGCGTAGGCAGGGGCCCGTGCTGCCGACATAACTATTTGCAGTGAATTACAGGCTGACAAACTTCTGATGTTGGTGTCCTCTCGATAACGCACGTCTCATACACAATTTTTAAAATTTCCACTTATTGCAATGACAACCCATTTATTCCTTCCTTACAGTGTACGAACGTTTTTGTACTGAGGTAATTTAATACAAACAGTAGGGGGGAAATCAAGAATCTATGGTGGAGTATTACCCAAGTTATAGAAGCAGTTTATTACTCTATTGTGTGTCTAAAATTTCTGGAACATTGTAGCAGATGTATTTTATAGAGAAATGACAACACGTTTTAATGAAATCCAGGTTTAGATTCTGGCAACATTTCTTCCTTAATTTTATATTTTGTAACTGAGTCTACTACCCCACCAGGAAAAACCAATAGAATATTTAGTACATCTCACCATCACACCTTCACGTGTATTTGTATAGAGAAGAAAATAACTCTACGTGACAGACCAGGACTTACTTTTTCTTTACTTGAAACTGAATTCTGTCTTTCTCTGCTGACAATTACAAGTTCCAGTTTGTTCTGGTCTCTTCCAGGCGAAATTGAAGCAGTCACTACAAGTTTTGCTGGACCTCTCTTGCAAAACACATTCCCTGTTGTTGATTTAGACTGCAAACAGTGCTGCACCGGGTTGGCCTGAAGCGCTGTGGAGCTGCTCTCCAGCTCCCTCCTCTCACTGCTCAGGGGACGCGGGCAGGGTCCCATCCTGCATCCCTCACCGGTGCCCGCTGCGGGCAGCAGCGCCCTAAGGAAAAAAAAGAGAGAGCCCCACTGTTCCCAGTCGCCGTGCCCGGGCCTGTCGCAGAGCACAGGCGCACTGCGGACATCCCTCTGAATCCCTTGCACACCCAGACGCATCAGGTGCAGTTTAGCTGCCCAGTATTAGTTTGTCTCTGCTGACTATGGATAAATCACAGTCTTTTAAAAAATCATAGTTCAGTGAAATATATTTGCTTTATGAGAACATTTCTGACACAGGAGTAAGCATCTCTGCCATACTATGTTTCTTTCTCAAAAGTAGGTGGATGCTGCAGGTTTTCAGACAAACTGCTGTGGACATTTAAAATGAACAAAAAATAATAGAAATGTGAGTGATAATGCTCATCTGCCTAAAATATTATTCTTGGAAACATTTTTTCTGAAACTGCAAAAAAAAGCATCCTGAGGATGCTCTTTCAGGAAACACCTGATGTGGCCAAGTTCCATCCGAATGGCAGAGTGATAACATTTGGCAACATCAGAAACAACTATACGCAGGGTCCTACACTGGCACGCGTGAGGCAGCTCGTTTACAAGGCACAGCAGCGGCTCTGCCTTGCGTACGCCGCCCGGGTCCTGCAGCCTGCGCAAGGCTGTGCAGACCGACCGCTGCTACCGTCACGTTAACAGTTAAATAACAATTTTGCAATATTGTATAATAATAAATCCAATTTGAGACTTTGCTCACTAGGCTGGTTGTAAAGATGTTTGAAAGACGATTGTGCTGTTGCCAGAACAGGGCAGTTGAACCTTCCACAAGCAAGATAAAGACCGAGTCCTCTCTCAAACAAGCTTTATGGGATACACATACAGCCATGCAAAATTAAGGAGCGGTATGCAGTCCTGGCTAGGAAGACCTCACAAATGTAGCCAGTAAGCCAGAGGTCCTGGGAGCCTCGGGAACCTGAAAACAGCACGCTGCAATGCGTGAGGCTAATTCAGCTTCTTTGAGCTGAGATTCAATGCACTCACGGGTCTGAAATGTTCAGAGTTCCTTGTTCTGGTCACTTGTTACAGTTTTTCTAGTTACTTAGAGGTTTACCTCAATGGTTGATATCCCAGGCCAAACTGTGCCATTCCTTTCTGTATCTTCCCAAGGACACTTTTTATTTACTGTCATCTCCTCTGTTCTGCCTAGAGAGTTTTAAGTCCCACAATATCAACTGCTCCTTTTGTTTTCCCCTTTCAATCACAATTTACTTATGGCGTTCCGTAGGCCAACAGGCTACTTGACCTACAGTGCTCCTCCCTAAACGGCTGCGGCAGCTTTTCTGCATCCCATATCCTAACGGCACCAACACGCCATCTCATTCATGCCTTTCCTAGATGCCCCAATAAACAACTAAAAGTCCACTATTTAAATAACCACTTACATGTGGTAATTATATGTGGAATGTGTGTTTACAATTCTTAAAGAGGCAATTCACACTTCTGAGACCACTTGTCTCCGTTCTCTACAGGCGTTCCTCTCCGAAAACGTTTCTTTCATATTTTGGGTATCTCTGTTACAATAAAGGCTAGAGACTTGCTTGTATATAGAGTTTTATTCCGCCTTGCTACCTCAGTGAGGAGCTTTCATTTCCTCTATAGCATACACCACATATACATGTTCGCACATATATATACACCGTTTGCACAGAACACAGCGTCCCTGACAAGCAGAGGGACACCTCACCCTCCCAAAACGTGAGAAGATGTGAAGGGAGGGTGAAGCCATCAACCGCCTCCCTGCCGCTGACGGGACAGACCCTGTCCCATTCCTGTGCTCTCCCGCCGTCTCCCAGCTCCTCCCGGGCACACGCTTCCACCGCTCCCCTGGCACCAGGTCACGGCATCAGTTTAGAAAGCGTTAAATGCAACAAACTGACAGGAAACCAGCCCCCAGTGGGATAGCTTTATCTCAAATCAGGGAATTTAACTTATTCTTGGAAGCATCCAGCGAGGGCCGCACCTGGCAGAAGGAAGGGAAAAAACCCTCCCATGGCTGAGAGTGAGGAGAGGCAGCGGGGAGCTGACTCCCCCTCCTTTGGCAGGGGCGAGCCGTTGGACTGACGCAGGTACGCGCGCGCGGGACCCCGGAGGGGTGGGGATCCAGCTTACCGTGCTGTGCCTTGTTTGACCAGACAGCACCGTCTCCAGTAAAACCTGCACCCCGCCGTCCCGGTTACAGCTCACGTAACTCCGTTTTCAGCTCCAAGTAATTGCCAACGCTCTCTTCCAAATACATAAGAATCTAAGATTTTTAGACTGAAAATAAATTGCGATTGTTAATACGGTTCATGAATAATAAATTAAGTCATGCTTGAATTTACTTAAAACTCAAGCACATTAGGTCATTTTTCACATAAATAAAGCACTCCAACAGTTCTAGCAGAAGGAACTACTTAAATTCATAACAGAACGGTGCTTTATTTGTTACAGCTGTTCCTTTAGGATACCTGATCCTAGACATAAATTCCTTTGTTTTGGAAATGGCAGTTCACATATTGAACCCAAAGCATGTATTATCAGGGCAGATATAATTAATTTTAGCAGTGCAATAAACTGTATTGTTGCCTGGGAAATCAAATCTTGCAAATGGTGGCAAGGCTGAGTCATTCCCTTCGGTAATACAACGATGATATGCTATAACTTAACATAGATTAAAAACTGTACAATACTATCCAGGCTACCACAAGAGGAAGTTAATAAAGGCTGAGGGTGAACTCTAATAGGTTGTTGGTTCTCTTGTCTTTTATTAGGTGTGCCATAAATCAACGTTTTAAACCAAATGCTGTTGGTTATATTAGAGGTGAACTGCAAGACCCTTTTTTTTTTTTCATAGTATGGACTCATAACTCTTTTTTTTCCTTGATGTACACACAAACCTCATAGGTGAATGTATTTTTCTAATTTCTTTTTCTCCCCTACATATTTTTAAAATAAATAATACATTGGAAAGGCACATCTACAGTGTTTGGAAATGCAAAATCAAACCACAATATCACCCTTAGAGCACAGATATTCCAACAGTTATAACACCTTAACAAGCATAGGCTTTTTTCATGGTGCAGAATTTATTGTATTTATTTCTCTCTGATACTATACTTATACTTGAGAAAGCGATGCGGCACAGACAAAAATTCCCTCTGGATCTCCTTATTCAGAGCAGTACGTTGCAGAATGGGGACCTGGAGACACAGCTTCGGTGGCACATACTTCTGTGTTGCACTCTGCTGCAAGCATCAACACAAAATTACCCGAGCAGTATAGGAACACTGTAATAATATAGCATCAAATATAGCTTAGTGGGATGGTTAAGGGCTGGGAGCATCTGTCACATGAGGACAGGCTGAGAGAGCTGGGACTGTTCAGCCTTGAGAGAGCTGGCTCCTGTCACTGTGCATCTGACGGGAGGGAGTAAAGACGACAGAGCCAGGCTTCCCAGCAGTGCCTATTGACAGGAGAAGAGGCAATGGGCACATACTGAGGTGCCAGAAATTTAATTTAAATACAAGAAGAAAAATAAACTAACTTTTTGTGTGTGTGTGTGTGAGGGCAACGGAGCAGTGGAACAGGTTGCCCAGAGAGGTCTCCATTCCCGAAGGTACTCAAAACCCACCCAGACCTGGCCCTGAGCACCCGGCCCTTGCTGATCCTGCTTTGAGCAGGGGTTTGGCCTAGGCAGCCTCCTCCAGAGCGCCCTTCCAGCCGCAGCAATTCTACGAGTCTCTTATTTTGCACCTGCAAGCACATACACTTCTGCATCATTTTACAGGAGAATTTAATTTTATTTTACTCTTGAAATGAGAAATAAATTCACAGCAATTGAGGAAATAATGCAGGTGTAAATTCCATAAAAACAAATGAACAGCCAGTGATTCTAATATGAATAACAAACAACTCTCAACACTTAAAAAAAGTTATCACATCAGAAATACAGATCTCGCTCCTACTTGTTCTATAGGACACAACCACAGATTCAAATTTAACCTAATACAAGATTCTATTCTTGGAAAAACAAGACCATAAATGGAGAGCGTCTGCATTTGATACTTCCTGAATTAATATTAAGGGAAGTTAAGTTGTAAATACGATTTACCCCTTTCTAATTTATTTTAATCTACCACTAGTTATAGTGGTTGATTATATTATTTACCTATGTTAGGCATCTGTTTAAATCTGTCTTCCTATAGGAAGAAGTGGCTTTTTCCAAGAGGCGTCAGTATCAGTAGCTTATGGAAAGCTTTTCTAAGCACAAGAAACAAAGGCAATGATTCAGAGAACACGCGAGCACAACACTGAGGAGGAGGAGGAGAGAAGCCTCCGGCAGCGCATCCCAACCCCTGCCAAATCAGAGCCTGCAGAGCGCAGAGCTCTGCTCAGATCAGCGACTCTACCCCAGATGTTTACAGGTTTCAGGAAGA
The DNA here is from genome assembly GCF_965183815.1 of Platalea leucorodia. NCBI lineage: Eukaryota > Metazoa > Chordata > Aves > Pelecaniformes > Threskiornithidae > Platalea > Platalea leucorodia. Next base: position 20,069,429 of record NC_138824.1, read on the forward strand.
ATCACGTACGCTCCTGTCAGGCAACCGCCAGTCACCACAGCCCCGAACAAGGCGGCTGCCAGGCCCAGCACGGCCTGGGCCAGAACAGGGTCCCCAAACCGGAGGCGGGCAGCCCGCCCGCACGGGAGCAACAGCGGGGGCACCGCTCTCCCAGGCTGCCGCTCAGCGGCGACGCCAGGGCAGGCTGCGGGGCCACGCCGCCAGGACCCCGAGAACCACCACCGCTCCGGCGGGCGGGAGGCCGAGGGCCGCTCCCGGGCAGCGCCGATCCCCTTCCCCTCAGGCCCCGAGGCGGGCAGGGGGGCGGGCGGCCCGCACAGCCGCGCCCCGCGGCGGTGGGGCGGCCCGCGGCCGCGCCTCCTCGCCTCCCGCAAACCGCCCCCGCGCCCTGTGGCCGCCTGCCCGGCCCCGCTCCGGGGCTGCAGCCGCCGGTGCCCCGCGGAGCCGCCCCCGCCGCGGCCGACGGCCGCCCTCGCGCCGCTCCCGCCCTGCCCGCGCGCCGCCGCTGCGCACGGCCCACGCCCCGCCCCGCCCCGCCCGTCACCGCCCCCTCCCTCCCTCCTCTCGCGAGATCTGCGGCGCCCGGCGGGACATCCGGGGCCGCCGGTTGCTGGCGCGGCGCAGCAAGATGGCGGTGGAGTCGCGGGTCACGCAGGAGGAGATTAAGAAGGAGCCGGAGAAGCCGATCGACCGGGAAAAGGTGCCGGGGTGGTGCCCTGCGTCCTCGTACGCCGCTCCCGGGCGCGGCGGGGCGGGCACCGCGGGGGGGAGGGTGTGGCGGCGCCTGTGAGGCCTCGGGCCGGGGAAGGCGGGGGGGGGGGGGGGGCGGTTGGAGATGGCGGGGGGTGGCGAGTGGCCCCTCAGCCTCGCCTCGCCCCGCAGACCTGCCCGCTGCTGCTGCGCGTCTTCACCACCAACAACGGGCGGCACCACCGCATGGACGAGTTCTCCCGCGGCAACGTGCCCTCCAGCGAGCTGCAGATCTACACCTGGTGAGTGCGCGGCCCCGGCACGTAGTTGTTGTCCCAGAAGGCTTGAACTGTTGTGTGAATGGTGTGTTGGTTTTAAGTCCGAGCCTTTTGAGGGAGGAGTAGTGTGTTTCGTTTTGTATGGTCAGGTAGCAGTGCTTTAACAGAGGGCTGCTTTTTATTGCTTTCAATTTTCATTTGGAGAACTGCTTTAGTCTGTGTTGCAAGCACGTTAATTTTTGTTTATAGTATTTTGAAGATTGCTTCTGAAAGTGAATTATGCTACTTTTTAAACCTTGCTTTTCCTTCAAGGTGTCTGTTAGGGTTATAACCTGTATGCCGTATGGCCGAATAAATCCATTTCTGTGACTAGTAAAGCGTGCAGTTCTAATTTACTTCTTAATGGGATTTATGGACTCGGTCCAGGCTATTGATGGTGTCTGAGCTGTTTGCCATCTGCAGAAGTCAGAATGGGCATTGTCTGTCAACACACTGCCTCTTGGTTGCTCGAAGCTTGGAGTGAGTGTTCGGTCTGTATAATTAAGAGCCGCTTTAGTTGCGATGATTGAGTCCTTTTGTTCTTGAAATTCTAGAAATGAGCTTTAGCCCTGGTCTGGGTGGAGGCTGGGAAAAGGAGGAGTGCTGCCTGTTAGGGCAGAAGTGGAAATCTTGATGGAAATGGAAAACTATTCATGATTTTTTTTCTTTTATTTCTACATTTCCTCTAGTATTCAAGAAGCTATTTTAACATAGACACCGACTTAGGTGAGGAAACACTTAAAGTGTTCATTTGTATAAATGCATTAATGCATTTTTAAAAGAAAGAAGTTCCCTGCTGTTTAAATAGTAACTTTTTTGAGAGGCATGGAAAAGCAGATGGTGAAACGTACACAGAGGTGAAGAGACTTGTCTAATATTGCAGTAAATTAGAAGCTACTACAACTAGAGCCACGTTTGCAGTAGACCATATTGTCTGCAGTGTACAGTAAGTGGTGAATTCTCCCAGGTGTTATAATCAATAACTAGAGCAGCTTCTTGTCCCTTGATCGTTAGACCAAAATGTATTGTTTGGAATGTCGTGTAGCTGTGAAATCAGTGGCTCACTACGTAGCTGAAATGTAAGATCTTGCTCATCTTCAGGTATTGACAGAAAGTATGCAGAGGCAAGGAAATGTATGGTTAAGTTGTAGCAATATATTGATTCCACCTTAAACGGGTTTTGGGAAGCTTTTTTTATTGTTGTCGCTTTTGAGAGCGCGAACCGCTTTGTTTGTTTGTTTAACCTAGGATGGATGCAACTCTGAAAGAGCTGACCAGCTTGGTGAAAGAAGTCTACCCAGAAGCACGGAAGAAGGGCACGCACTTCAATTTTGCGATTGTTTTTACAGATCTCAAGAGGCCTGGATATAGGTAAATGGCATTTCTTCTCCGGGTTAATAGAAGACTTCAGGCACTGGAGCTGTAAATTCTTTTCCATTAACACTGATTTTAAAGTTTATGATGAAATGTAATTTCTAAAGTTCTTCATAATAGATTATATGATGACCACTGCAAACTCTAAATTTTGCTTGGTGGCCGTCATTGTTAACATGTTCCCAAAACAATGACGCTGCGCGCTTGAAGGCTGTGGTTGCTGTATTGGTAACCACCCGGAACACGGACCTACAGCTGGAGATGAAGCTTTGTTTCTGGTGATACGCAGCGTGGTAGGTCTTGTATCTGAGAACACATTTGCGTTTTAGCAGTGATATTGTTGCAGGTATTCATCTTCCAAAACTGTGTGAGCTAACCTTTGTCAGCAGCCAGCGGATACATCCTGCTCTGTAACCTGTGGGGTCTGTTCTGTGTGTGTATGGAAAGCGGCCAGGGGTTCTCTCTGGTATTTAACTTAATAGGGCAGAAGGTTCCCCCACCCCTCTGCCCCATCAGAAAGAGGATTTGGTGTGGCTTTTCTTGGTGCCCCTGGTACTGGAGGGGAAAAACCCCAGCATCCTGTGCACATAGCTAAATGCTAAACATAGCGCAGAGGATGGCACGGGAGGGTTGTTGTGAGCCGATGCAGTTCCTGTTGTGGACATCCAGAGAGATTTGCCTCTGATAACTGCCTTGCCTTTTCTCTCCTGCGCGCAGGGTGAAGGAGATCGGCAGTACCATGTCGGGCAGGAAGGGCACAGATGATTCCATGACATTGCAGTCTCAGAAATTCCAGATAGGAGACTACCTGGATATAGCAATTACTCCTCCGAATCGTGCACCGCCCCCATCGAGCCGCATGAGACCGTACTAAGCTGCTGCTTCTTTCTATGATTGCATCTTCTGTTTATTCCTACTTGCTGTTCTAAAGCAGGCTTATTATTTTTGCTTTTGTTGCTAAGCAAGAACACCTGAAGACAAAGCTAAGCATCAGAAATGAAAGTTAACTTTTAAACCTTAACTTTTAGTTTATTTGTTTAGAAGAAACACTTATCTTTAGTAGTGCCATCATCCTATCCCTGATTGTTATAGTTTGAACAGTAAGTCAGTGTGTCCAGTGTTTCAAGATTTCCATGAAATACGACCAGAAGGATTACAGGTGTTCTGTAGTTCTATCTTGTTTGGAATAAAGATTGATGTTATTAATCTTTTGATAGTGTGGTGGTCGTTTGTTTTGTTTTTTAAAGTGGGTTTCTGCAGAGAAATTTGGAAGTTGGCTTTTAAGCAGAAGTTGAAAGGAGGGCCGAAGCCCTTACCTGATAACTTTTGGGCTTGTTGAGCAGAGGTAGGTGGCCTCCTGGGGCTTCCTTGTACAGGAGGATTTCTTAAACCGCTGCTGGCTGGATTTTGGAGGGTGAGCATGTGAACAGTGTGGTCGAAGGCAGGCAAGCTCAGTCTTCAGCTCCCTGTGCTGACAGGGAGAGTCAGAGATGCGCTGTGTAAGGCTGCCTGTCCTGATCTCCCAGCGGGTCAGCGCAACACTGGAGGATGGGGCCTGCGGCTTCCCATAGCTCAGCGCTTGCCCGTTTCTTCTGTCGCTGCAGGGGGAGGCGCCTCTGGTCCTGCCGCGTGCTCCCGCCATCCTGCGCCGTGTGCCTCTGCCGGCTGGCCACGAGCACCCAGCTGGTCCGCAGAGAGCCAGGCGCTTCTTCCCTGCACGTTGTGCCCCGGTGTGCTGAGAGAAAGGCAGGAGCAGCAGTAGAAGCAGTAGCTGCTCCTTAGGGCCTTCACCTTCCTCACTGAAGGCCTTGGCAGAGGCTAAGACTGAAGTAAGTGTTCCCGTCTGCTGAGGACAAGGCATGCTGCCTTTCATGAGCTGTAATGTATATATATTTTTTCCCTCTCGGGAGTCCCTTGGTGTAGTATAGCCTGAAGGATTTTAGGTTCAGTTCTGCCCATGGTTCACCCTCTTCTGTCTCCCTTCTCTGGCTTCTCAGTTAGGGAGTTGCAATCTCAGCCTTCATGAATGACCCTGCAGAATCACCTGCATCTGAGTCACTTTTTCCCCTAAACCCGAAGAGGTTGAAAAGTGCTCCCCACCCTTTTTTTTAAAGACAGCTCAAGAAAAGACAATATAAATGCTGCTTTATAAAGGACTGTGAGCCTGGAAGCGGCAATGGAGCTGGTCTAGTGTGGCCAGAGGTGGGATAGGGGGGATGTGTTGCCAGGGCGAAGGCAGTCACCACTGGTGCGAGTGAAGACCACTGCTAAGCGGCCTGCTCGCCACAGGGCATCATCCGCGCTGCAAAGTGAGTGAGGCGAGTCCTGCAGTGAGCAGCATGCAATTACAGCATTGCACAGCCTCCTGCCAAAGGCAGGGACAGACCTGCCATTAGAGGTACAGAGGAATAGGGGCATTTCCTCCTTTTTGTGTCCTGGTTTTTGCTTTAATTGCATTTAAGGATAATTCTCAAAATTAACTGTAGCCAATATGTAAGGCAAAAGCAGCAAGTGAGCCTGTGCCTCAGCTGCTCTGGGAAGTGGCTTGGCTTTGCTGCTGGAAGGGAGACGGGGCCCCATGAGGGCTTGTGCCTGCCCAGCCTGGGGCAGGGCTTCACACACTTCAGAGAAAAAGAGGAATGACCTACTGGCTTTAGATTTGGTGGCCCATGAAGCAAAATCACCAGGATATGAACATGCAGAACTGCCTTCAGCAGCAAATAGTTCAGCTTGACTGCTTAGGTGTGGCGTTCGCCTTCACGTGACTGCCATGGAAGTATAAACCTCAGCGACCTCTTCCCTGGCTGCTTTGGGCTAAACAACTCTTGAGAAAGAGATTTGCCCTCAAACACTTGCACTTCACGCAGAAAGGTAATTCAGAAGGGGAGAGCGTTCAACTTTCTGTACCTATTTTTATGGGAAAAGACACCTGAGAGATCAGTGCAGTTAGGGTTAGGGGTTCCCTACACCAAAAATCCACTACGCAACCAAGGCCAACAGCAGCAGTTTTGAACTCGGACATCAGGATACAGCGAGCAGCTGTGAAAGCAGACAGCACCAGGGTACAACCATCCAGTTGTTGCAAGAGGTGGCATGGTAAGTGAAAGCTGTCACCTGCTGCGCTCCTGCTGCACAGGAGGGAATTTACTCACAGTAATGAGGTTGCGTGTGTCGCTTTCGAAGCTACTGTAAAAGCTGAGGAAGGATGTCAGTCCCTAAAAAGAGCAAAATACGTACAGCACTGTGGTTCGGGGAAATTAAAACATGGTCTCAAAACTCAACAACAGTGGGCAATCCCATATGCTCAGGAAGCAAAGTGGCATAGACAACACTACATCCAGATCTGTGAAGCCACAGGTCTTGCTTTGTATGCAGCAATTTCATGAGGAATTTTTGTCCTGCATCAAGGCAGCTGGATGGGATGGGTTTTTCCCCTTTTTCCTCAGAGGGGCTCGGTTTTTCTCTGCCTTTACCCTGTGACAAACACCTGGGCCACTTGTGCAGGTCTCCAGCCTCTGTGACCCCTGCCCCCAGCAGTGAGCGGGGTGAGCTGGGTCCCCCGGCAGGGCCAGGAGAAGCGCCCTGCGCCCCGCCTGTGGGGTGCAGCACAGTCAAATGGACCCAGCTACAAAACCGAGGCAACTTCCCCTAATTGCTATTTTTTACCCTCAGCAGCAGCTACCACAGGCTGCTCTGCTCCCATAGATGTGGCTTTGTGTTTCTGTGCGCCTTCTGGTGTGCCTTCCCTGCCTGTCCAGGTTTGGTTTGTCCTGAAGGACTCTCTGCTTTGCTTCCCCAAGCAAACTTGGTTCTTAGAACTAAATTTTTTTTACCAACTTTTTTTCAGTTTAATAAATTAAAAAAAGATATATCAAAAATGCTTTTTTTTTCACACTATGAAACCCTCCACCATCACCTTGTTACACCTTACATAAATATTGCTGCTGCTGTTGATCTTTAGCCAGGCTTTCATTTAACATGGGGGGGAAAAAGATTCCTCTTTGACATGCTCAGGCCTTAAACTAAGGGCTCTGTGTTCACAGTCCCCCTCTGATTCCACCACCCTCCACTATAGGTTCATGCATGCGTGTACGCAGATACACATGTATGAACAGAACAGAAGCTGCAGCCTCAGAAGAGCAGCCCGGTGATGGCAGCACGACCCATATAACGTTCTGTAATGACCCTAAAGTGCTTCTGCAGCACTTTTGGAGAGGCTGCCTGCGTCTCTGGTGGAAGCACTGGTATCTGGGTTAATTCCCTCGTTAAGCAGCGAGGACAAGGCTCATGCACACACTTTGTCAATAACCTGGGCTGCATCAGACACACTCCTCGCTCCAGCACCATGTTTGTCATCTGACTGGAGCAGTCACAGAGGCTTAAGTTTTGCTTTATAGCTCTGGTCAAAAGCAGAAACACTTGCGATGCAGCAGAAAAACATTAAGCAGTTCTCACTCTTGCTCTGGAAAGCATGGAAAAGCGAGAAGGTCTCAGAAACCCCATTGTGTCAGAACAAATGAATGACAACAGCCGCAGTCGTGTTCAAAGAACAGCGCTGTAAGTAACGCGACAGCTAAGACACAAATTGCCAAACCCAAAGAGATCCAATTACCTGCTGCTCTTGTGTGTAGGTATTACAGCAGCTCAGCCGGGTTAAAAAAAAAAAAGCATCAGTTCCTCCGACAGAACAGGACCCTGAAGAACGTGAACTGTAAAACGCCCGTGTTGTGTCGTGCACAGCTGGCGCCGTGCCTGGCCACAAAGACCTGGCGACGAGGGGGGATGCCTGGCTGGCACACCGCGCAAGGCACTGGAGATAAGAAATGGCTGAGGGCTGGGTTCAGAGGGGCCGGGGTGTTTGGGACCCTCCCTGGGGTATTTCCAGGCTCACAGAACTGACAGGCTTAGGTACAGACATCCTGCCCCAAAAACTCACTTGACCTCTTCAACAATCAGCAAGAAAATTCAGTGAACGCTGCACGTGATGGCTTCAAGGGCACCTCTGGGGGAGCTGGCTGAGGCGTGAATTCCCTACCCCGTGCTTCAGGCGTGCAGAAAATCATGAGTTAGCGTCTTCAAGCTTGAAGAGACTTGAGGGTCTTTAACAGGGGCCTGAAACTGCACCTGGCCCTGACAACCACGCTGTGTATGCTGTTTGCATCCAAGTATTCCTTTCCTTGAGTCCTCAGGGCACGTTTGGGAGATGTAGAAGACCTCCCAGTGCTCCGTTGCTGAACAAGAGAGAGGAGCCAGCATAGCTGACCCTTTTCCTTCTAGTCTTCTACTGAGGTCTTCTAGCTGAAAGCCATGACGCACATACCCCAGGTTTCAGAGGACAAGAGGGGAGAGCCCCAACAGTGGTTCCAGGTAGGGCATTTGAAGAACAGCACCAGGCACGCAGCAGTCCCGCACCAACACCCCTCGCTACCGGCTGCTCAGCTGGGGCTGTGCACCGTCCCCCAGCCCTTGCTTAGCCCTGCCTTTGGTTTAAGAACTGCTCTGGAGAGCAGGAGGCTTGTAGCTGAAAGGGAGAAAGGAAGCACCTGCATTTAAAAGTAGTAAAGGTTTGAAACATGGTCCCAGCAGCACCACATCACCACAGCCCACGTGGCCAGGAACGACCGCGGCCCTGCACCAGTGGGGCGCTCTTCCAAGGGCGAGGTTTGTCACAGTAGCTGCGTCCCTTCCAGTCTAATTCATGCGCAACCACCCAAGCAGCTGTCCCAGGGAGCGGGAAGGGGTGACGGGTGGTGGGGTGAAGAGGAGGAATTGCTTCAGCTGCATGGAAGCGCTCATAGAGCGACAGCTCCAGGAAACCTCACCAAAGCAGCCGGATGGACAGGATACGATTGCCCGAGCAACTTAAACTGCCAGTGAACGAGGACGTCCTGGCTCCCACCCCCCGCCCTTTCCCTTCTCTTGCCTCAACAGCCCTCAGTGCCCTTGCAGGTGAGCAGTGATTTGGGTCAGCGCACAGAGTCCACCAATAATTTAACCTTGGAAAACAACAATTAGTTCCTGCCGGCTGGGCAAGCAGGAATGGCTTCCCGTGCAGCCACAACTCCACTGACACAACCGAGGGCGTGGGACCTGCAGCTGGGGGAGAGGAAAGGCGGGACCGTGCAGCGAGGCTTTGGATTGGTTTGCAACAATTGCGTAAGCAATCATTAGGGAGCGTAACCGCAGGGCTTTAAGCCAGGAATACATTATGCCAAAAATTCTGAAAGTATTTGAAGACCTTCCTGCTGGGTATTCTGCAAACTATCTTTTGCTTGGTCTCTCCCCAGCAGAAACACCTGTGTAGCAGAGCATCTTCTTCCATGGAGCATTTCTTGTGCGCACACATTTGTGCTATTTTTTTTTTTTTAACTCTTCAACTTGAATTCGACAAGACAAGATCAAAGAAATTCACAGACCTGATCAGCTCCCTGCCGTGATGTCAACTGCCCCTTTGTAAAAGTGGATATTACCCTAAGAATAGCATGAGGTTTCACGTTTAAGTTGCTAGATACCATAGCCAGCACTGACTGATGTCTTCCTGGTAGAAGGCTGTATTCCTGTGGACTAATGCACATGCGATTCCATAGTGCGGCCACTGGATGTTGTCATTGCTCCTTATAAATGCCACGGTCTCTGTATTACTGTCCCTTGGGGAAACAAGGTATTCCCAAAATACAAGGCAGCTCCAACATCCGCTATGGCTGTTGATGGAGCACATGCAACCACCGCAAGTACTGGAGCACCTGAATAATGATATCAGGGAACAAAGCAAATATTACATCTTACAGAAAATTTAAAGCATCCGTGATGCTTTAAATAACCAAGGAAGCCTGGACTCCAGTTATTGCTCCAGTGATTTATAAAAACATCAATAAAAGCACAATGGGAGGCACTAAAACCGATGCTTGTCATTTATCCATCTGGGAGTTTCATTTCACTGTAAGATCTATATTTGTATTTAACCTCAGGCAAAATATTTCCAAGATAAGAAAGCACTGACCACCTGAAGGGGCTTCCTAGGCGGAACAATCGAGACACTCCTCTGACAACAAATGGGATTATGGAGAGAAGCTTCTGTTAGCTGACACATTTGATATACTTAAAAAAAAAAAAAAAAGATTAAGAATGACAGCAAATGAAGGAAAACTAAAGGCTATGCTTTTTTGGCTGCTTCCCAGATGTCCCTAAATACTGAAGTGCAATTTTATGCTGGGCTCAATCTTTTCTGACTGCAGGCTACTGCTAGAAGATGTGATCCCATTCTCACCCTTCCCTTCCATCTGCTCTAGCACTCACGCAGGCAGAAGCTGAGTTTGAGATTACCGTTGGGGAGGACAAACTAGAAGAGAAAACAAAATTAATTAGCCCTTCAGTGGCTCGGCAAAGGGAAGGAATCCATTGTAAAATTGCACAACCCCTAGATTCTGCGCAAGGGAATGGGTGAAAGAGCCTCTAGTGGAAGCAGCCCCCAGTCAAACTAAATGAAGCACAACACAGAACCATACTCTGAGTCAATTGTGCCTGTTTTCAGGTGATGACTGTCCCTTACAGAACTACTGCCTTTGCTACTTATTCTGCTACCGTTTATCCCAACTGCACGTTCTGACAGGCCGATGCTGTTATCAGATTCACCCCACACAAACCAACATGTAACTTCTGTTTTAAGTTCTTTTGCATTATTTGCACTCTGACGTGTTATATTACTTTAGTGCGCAGCGGGATGAGCCTTTCTTCAGCAGCAATACTGGCTTAAGTGGAGTTTTACCCTCCTCCAGCCCCATGGCTACATCCTTACTTGTTCCAGTATTTGAACTGGTGCAGTTTATCAGAGGGCCACACAGCCACCTGAGTGAGAGAACTGATCTGAGTAGGAAAAAAAAGACGACAAAACAAACCACAGAACTTTCCCTCCCCAACTTATTTTGAACACAAATCAGTTTCCAACACTGCTTATGCTTTCACTTTTGCCAACTTTTCCCTCCCCCACCCCCAATACTCAAAACTAGTGCTTAGGCCTTATTGAAACCTAAAAAGTTTTTAAAGGTAAAAGCACGACAAACTAAAACTAGTTTTTGGTTTGCTGCTCTGCTTATAATCAACCTCAGAGCAATGGTCCTGTTATAAAGAAGAACATAAGTACAAACAGCAATATTACTTGTATTAGGGTAATATTATAGGCAAGAAAAACAAAACTAACTAGTACTACTTCATTTTCTAGATTCCAAAAAATCTCATGCCAGCATCAAGTAGACCACAAGATTAAGATTTCAATTGTCATCCTGAAGATCATTTGTATCTCAAAATATGGAATACCTTTTATATTAGTTAATGAAATAGCTATGAAATGTAGCAGAAAACATTGTTTTATAGGCAAGAAAAATGATGCAAGTGGCTTATGGTGATAACCCCAGCACTGCTAGGTACAACTCTAGTTCCGTAATGGAGGAAAGGCCAGTGGAGTGCAGTGCTCAAGTTTAGGGAAAAGACATTTATAAGCCCTTTTGGGAATTTCATTAGTTGAAGGGGGGGGGGGAAACACACACACAGAGCAAGATCCAGGACAGTAGCACTGCTTGTTCCATTTCATGTTAAATGGAGTCTTTCAGGATATCTGGCTTGCTTCAGAGCAAGAAAGTAGCCATGAAGTGCTGTGGAGGGAGAATGCTGGTAAGTCTGTCTGGGTGAAAGATTCTTGCTCTGCAGCAGAATACTTTATACCTTTTTAAGACCATGAAATTCCCTGACTAGCATCCAGCCTATTAAGTGGTTTTAGTCTGTGAAGATGCTGGAATCAGGTCTGGCCTTCACTCTCTGAAGGAGTTGGGCAGAACAAGTAAGTGCTTTTATAGCAGCAGACAATCAGTTTTCCAAGCAGCCACCAAGCATCTGAGACAGTTTATTTAGTATTCAAAAGTGTTGATCAAGCTCAAAGACTGACACATAATAATACATACATATTTTTAAATGGAAACTAGCACAGAAAAATGACAGCGTGCTCAGGCCAGAACTAGTAGAAAATCAGCTTCTCCAGTTAATTTGATGTACACTTAGTCTGGAGAATGACTAGAATAGCAGGAAAGAAGGCACCTTTAGTTGCTAGGCTTTAGCCAGGACAAGTCCGTCTAAGCAACTGGAGAAATACTCTGGGCATCTCTAGGTGTTTGCATATCCTGAGGGCTTAAAAAAATATGGAGCTGTGTTCAGAAAAACATATGCTTCTCCCTATCTCCTGGGACAATCTCTCCCTTCTCATGTGTTGCAGGCTTGCCCTCATATAAATGACAGAATTTTAGCCATCAACAGGAAGACCATGTAACAGCTGGTAACAGCAGTCGTGGAGAAGAATAGAGGAATAGCTGACACTGGAAACAGCAAACTGGCTCCAAACAAGGATATGTAGCTGGGATTTCTTGTGGACAAAAGTAAAATCTCTGGTAGAAAAAAATCCTAATTACTATGACTACCAGATACCAAAACAGTGCCCAACACCTCTGGCAACTTGAGCTTAGTCAGCTAGTACAGGGAGAGATGTGCATGCTTAGAAGCTACACCACCACTTACAAAATGTACATGGCAGCAGCACAAGAGAGTAAGCAAATCACCTACATGCCTGCCAGCAAATCTTTCCAGCAGCTGAAGATATATATAACCAGTACCAATTGCACAATTTATTTTCAAATAATTCATATTCGAGACAGAATCACCTTTTAGGGCTACAGAGGTTAGACTGTCAAAAGGAACACAGATGTATGGCACCTAATACAATGTCAATGTAAGAAAACTATAATAAGAAAGAAGAAGAAATATCTGTCCATCAGATAGGTAACAGACAGCCTGATGCAGGAATATGTGTGTTATGTCTTAGTATTGCAGAAGTGATTAATAGCACAGACATGCTTTCAACAGTAAAGCAGGAGTTACTCATCACATAAAAGTCTTGTTTCTGTTGAAGAAACCTAACACTGTTGAAGTATTACACTTCAAACTCGGCCCTGAAAAAGATGTACAGTGTCACCAGAACAGCCAGAGATATCCACTTTCTGGGGCAATATACTGGACTTTCCCTTTATTGCAACCTCACTACACTTCTCTACAGCCTACTGCAAGCACAAGCGCACACAACAAACATGAGAATCAGGTGAAACTGAAGTACTACTTCGTACATGACCCCAGTCCTATTTGAAGCATATAGATATTTAAAAACCCTCAATATATTTTGCCAAGCACGAGTTGTTAGTTCAAACAAGTTTATCCACATCAAACTTTCTCCATCATAAAAGCTTTTCCTTTGCGTGGTTCTTTCCTCCCACCATTTTTTCTTTTGCTTTTTGAGGTCATTATGATTCAGTGATAAGATCCATGAATGTGAAACAGTCTCAACATGGTCTTGAGCTTGATTTCAGATGTTTGGCTTGAAAAATCCAGAATATCCTCTGCAAATATATCCAGAAGAGTTCATGAACTTATTATTGCCATCATATTTTGAATCAGCAGAAGATACAAACATTGATTTTTTTTTTTTTTAATTATTTTGACAAGAAAAAAAGAAGGGTCAGCTAAAGTAAGAACTTCGCTCTATTTGATTACTCAAATAGATTCCAACTCCAAGTATATTAAGATACCTACTTTTATCAGTCTCATTCTGGGTTGTTCTGATTATTATTTGACTCCATAAATGTTCCTTGTACCTCTTACCTAAATAATCTGTACTGATGCCAAGTTTAACAGATAATCAACAAGTGTAATAGATATTACATGGAATCAGGAATATCTACACTCGATCAAGTTGTCACAAAAACTGATTTCTATTCAAATCAATCAAGTTCTTTTTAAAGCGGTTATTCCATTGTTCAAAGATTACTCATACTTACTGTAGACTAATTTAATTTTGCATACTGTTCATAAGGTGGATTTGCATTTCAAAGAACTTTGTCTTTGTCAAAACGACCGTGAAATCGGTCGTGTCACTTATATAGTTTTCTCCAATTCCTTAGTTTTATTGGCTAAATTTACTCAGAAGAAAGCATTCACTGGTGCTTTGATTGCCACGAAGCAAAGCATACCTACAGATAAAACAGTAACGCTCTACTTCAATTTCTTTTTTTTTTTAAAGTTGGGAGGATTCAAACACACAATCAATTATAACATTTGCTCCTTACAAGAAAGGCAGTCAGATACCATGCCAAAGAACAGTTATTCAGTCACAGCAACAAGAGCTGTTTTGGTAGCTGAACAGCAGGCAGCTGCATGAATTTCTAAAGGTGTTAAAGCATCTTCATAGCTCCTCCAAATTAAAGTACTTAACCAAATTTGTAAAATTTAATCATACCTGTTCTCTTTGTTGCAGTAATCGGTGAAATCACTTTCATATCTTGTAGTATTTCCTGCCTTGGTCTCCATTTCCTTGGCTTTAGAAGAGTCTGCTTTATGATTATACTTGGACAGAATCTACAGGAGACATTAAAAGGTAATAAAAAGAATTATTTAAGAACTCAAAACAGGATTACAGTTTATACATTTTTAATAAGTAGCAGAGAACTCTTTCTTTTTGAAGAACAAAATTTGATAGAACTAAGCCCTTTTAATTTTACTATTTTGATATTAAAACAATTTAGGAAAAAAAATATATTGGCTAACCTGTAGAACATCATCTGGTATCCTTGTTATTTCTGGAGGTGGAGGAGTATTGAGTAACTGGTCATAGTGTTTTATTTTGGGAGGAGAAGGGTCTCCAAAATTTTTAAGATACTCATCAGAGCTCACAGCAAAAGGAATGCTGTCTTCTATGTATTGTTTATCTGTTGCATCATTCATTGTCACCGACTCAATTTTTTCCCCCTGCTTTACCTGCTGCAAAAGAGGTATTAAATGTCTTCAGTTAATTTACTTAGGTAAAGTATTTAATAAATGTTCTTAAAAAATTACCATCAGAAAGATCTTCTACAAGAAAAAGCAGTATTGGAAAATAATCCCAAACTGACATTTGAAAAACTGCTTATGGTAAAATGCATGTGAAAATGTACATAATTGCTATTTACTACCTTAGCTTCTGTTTTTAGCCATCTTGTTTCAAAATTTGGAAACTGTGGTGTTCCTGCATGACTAGGAAGAGGCAGTTCATTTGTCTCTGGTGACCTTGATAACACTGTTGAATTTGTTCTGGAAGGGATTTTCACATCAGGAGTACAGTACACAAATATCATAGGAGAAGCCATCCAGTCAGCTGCTGAAATGAAGCGGGGTGGGGGGATAAAAATTAAGATATATACATACACACACACACACACACACACACACACACAAAACTATTATCAGTTCCAGTGCCCCCGTTTAGTTTTCTATTAGCTTTTCATAGATTTGCATATTCTAAAACACCTGCATAATTTTAGCTGATATTTTTAGCATGAAGAACCATCCAAATTACAGAATTCCACAAAAGTAGCAAATGCAAAAAAGTAATAAATCTACTCCCACTACTGAATATAACAAAAAGCCCAACTTAAATCAACATTGCTTTAGCTTCTCATATATTCAATTGACCCTATATCTGTCCCAAGATCTTCACACATTTTCAAGAAAACATATTACATCTCCTCTCAAAGAAGTTTTAGCACTACTCTTGAAAGATCTGAGTTACCGTCTCATTAGCCTCTTTCAAAGCAGTTTCTTTCCTACCTTTAAACAGATTTAACGGGTATTCTCAGAAAAAAAAAAGTCTGAGTTGGCAAAACAGTATTTTTATTTCAAATAAGGATAAGCTGCAGTTACAGAATTATGGAATCCTCTGCATAATTCTAGATGGATATGAATAGAAGAATGAGCAAAGATTTATACCGAAGTGAGAAACTTTCCCACAGAAACCACCAACATTTCATTTTCTAGACATTAGTACTCATACAATGACTGGGCCTGAATTAACTACATTTAACAAGAAACAGAGTTTAAAAGTTTACCGTGTGTTTACAATGTATGTACACATGCATTATGTAAAAGATGCATATGTATATTTATTTCACATATTTTCAACTTACCATTCTGAGCCGTCACTTTTGGTTTTAGCCCAGGAGTAACCATGATTTCCCTGGATGTCATTTCTGGTACCTTCAATTCATGATCATCTTTTTTTACGAACCTGAAAACCAAAACCTTCAATTAGCTCTCAAGTAACATAAGAAATCACAACTAAAGGAATACTGTTAACCTGATCACTTTTCTAGTGTTTGTTCATCAACATACAAGTCAAAAATTCATTTCCTCAAAGATGATTTTTTCATAGATTTTTTTCATATAGGATTCTACTGCAGCAATTTGTAGCATGCAAATGTTCAGTCCATCCACAAATTATCAAATACACTGAGATTTCAATCCAAGGCATAAAAAAACCCAAAATGAAACAAACAAGAAAACCAAAAACCAAAATGCCCGCCCCCCCCCGCCCCCGAAGTGTCGAGGATAGGACCAATGTTCTTTGTCCCAGATGATCAATTCTGTGTTAGGGGTACAGTCTATTTTATTTTGAATTGCCTGCTGCCTACAAAACTCTAAGCAACAAGAGGAAATTTTTTTGGCTCTTAACTTACTAACATTATTGTGAACACTAAAAGATTTTTAATTAAATTTTTAAGTTTGAATAAGATTACTTATGTTAATCACTAGCTGACTTCAGAATTAAAAGCTGTTTAATATCAACTCCACAAAACTAGAAATGGAAATTTTTGAAATCCTTTTTTCATATCCAAGATATTCTAGCAGAAGAAGGGTGTAGGCAGTTAAGAGACAATACCAGACAAAGTGGAAGCTTACCTAGACTCTACACAAAAGTGTTTATAAGAACATTATTTTAAATGCTTAAAAAGTTATCTTAAATATGAGAACCAGATATAGAGCTTCTCTACAAAAAGCCTAAGCTTAAGGAGAAAAAAAAAAAAAAAAAAAAATCCATTTCAGGCAGTATATTTTACTTAGTTGAATGCATCTCAAATTTTGAGTTTAAAAAAAAAAAGTTATTTTTCAAGTCAGTTTTGCCTTGAAAGTATTATAGATACCTGAAACCATGTGATTTTTAGTTTTTACAACAGAGAAAAACAAGTATAACAATAAACACTTTTGCTCAAACACTTCCCCCCCCCCCCCTTATTTTCTTTCCTAAATACTTTTGGTTTCAGTTTTGTAGTAGGTGCAGGGAAGTATATTGTTCTTTTCACCTGCTTCAAAACTGAAAACCTGAAAAACAACGTTGGAGTTGAGGTCTACTACATATTTTTAAGAACTTTGAGATGAATTTTTGAAGTGGTTTTCACACAGTGCACAGCTGCGAGACGGATTTCAACTAGGTACAAGACCTGGCTGGCACAAGCAAAGGATATGAAAGAGCAGGGCTGTCCTCAAGAAAGTCAGGATTGTTACCTGTCTTTGCACCTGGAAACTACAGGTATAAGGCTAGCTCATTTGTACTAGTTTTTTTGCTTATCTGATCCTCAGGGAAAAGATTCTGCACATTATCCAGTGGGGGAGGGAAGATCTTTCTTTTATTAATTTTTTTTTTCTTTTTAATTAAATTTGCTGGCTCAGTGTTCTGTCCATTTAACATGCTGATCCTTCTCACTAAGAGGCGAGATGAGTGCTTTTTGGAGGTAACAAGCTGTTTAATTGTTTCAAGCTTTCTGATCAAACCACAAGCTAACTCTAACTTAATGTTGCAAAATAAAAAAAACAAATAAGTGAAAAGACAGTTAAACATTTTAACTCTAATGACTTAATGTCATGACCTCTCACATATGCCACGAATTCTGAATCCATACGCAGCTTTAACTTTAGTCACAATTAGTGTATGTCCATCTATTTTGGTCATTAATAATGATGATGTGTTAAAGAGCAATCATGATGTAACTAATTCTCAACAGAATTTTAATATTATCATTAGGGGTATGGAAGATGGCTAGTGTGATTTTTTTTTTTTGGGTATTACATATAAGTATCCCTAGTGGACAGTCTAATCGTTTTATTAGAAGCCACAGAAATAGAATGTGCATTTGTGGATGTACCCATTTATAAATTACAGCCATAATTAAAGCTGAAGATAACATTTAAAACAGTTCTCATTAATTAGGAAAAGTAGTACAAAACCACAAAAAGTTATAGATATCAAAAGAACTTAAATTGTGTGATAGGCTGAAAACTATTTTCAAATTATTATTTGAGAGGGAACAATTTCTGAATTAATATCTTTCAGGATTCAGTAACAGTTTTCCTGTTATTACAATTCCAATACTATAAAGCTTTATAGACATTATCGTATTTGCATAACTATTCAAAAGGAGAGATCCCAAAACTATTTTAAAAGAAAATGTATCTGTTCATTTTTTCCTTCAGTAGTCTTAAGTTAAAAAAAAAAAAAAAACACCACTCAATTTAACCATTGCCATAAACTTGATCTTTGGGGGACAAAGTCACTTAAGTTGGCATGGTTCTGAAGAACTTCACACCTGTGCTTATACTGCAAATATCAGGGACAAAAAAAAGTTGAACAATTATTTCCACAACTTATTTTGAATATGGTTCTTGGTTTTTTGAATAATTTCTCTAAATAACAAATATTTAGTTTCTTTTAAATACTGTCAGCTTTTAAAATTGAATGTGTTGCTAATACTAACTATAAAAACATGACCTAACTACCTTTACATTACCTTAGAAGTATAGAAAATTCCTCTACTGCTAAGGTGTTCTACACTTCACTGCTGCAAATTCTTTTCCTTAATTTTAATTAGAACAGTGAAAATCTGGAGATGTCTTTTCAACAGAAGACTAGAACAAAAAGAGCTAAGTGTTCATAAGGTAGGGCTGGACAACGTACGAGATAATACACTGTTTCTACAACGAGGTATTTTACTGAATGCTTTAGAAGTTTTTCTGGGTCTATATTCCTAAAGCTTTTGAAACCTTTAGATGGGCTATGTAATATATACTGCAGACATGTCCTCAAATCCACGGTTAAGGAAAGCAAAAGATCACAGATATACTGTGCATTTTGCCTTTGTAAACAGATTGTGTATGGAAGATTCTTATCGTGGGGCAGTCAAGGGAAGGAGTATATCAAGAGATGTGTTTCATGGCAGCGTTTGGCACTGCAAAGGGTACGTGAAAAGGCACGAAGAGAGTTGAATAAAGACACAGGACTAACCAGCTAGTAGATAATAACATATCACCCGCTTGAAGAAAGAGAAGGGCAGTAGCAGCAAGAAATTAGTACAGAAAGAAGAAACTACAGAAAATTCAATAGAGAAACAATCTAAATTTAAGTAATTTACTCACTTCTTGCTTGTCTGAGCAGCTTTACGCATAAGTGACATCGTATAATCTTCATTCATACACATGGTATGTTCACTAATGCCAAAGTGTTCAATTCTTGGTGTTATACACTCATAATCGTCCATCTTTAGCTTACATTTTGGTGTTTTGGGCAAAATACAGGGGGTCTGTGTTTTTAGTGGAGTCCTGTTCTTTGAACTTTCTTGATATGCATTTGTTGCCTGTTGTCCTTTCACTGCACTCCAAGGTCTGGAGAAAGCATATTGTGAAAGACCAAAATCAGAAAGCTGGGGGTTACGCAGTGGGTCTTGGGGCACTGGTGGCTTCTCAGTACAGGCAGGAAGATGAGGTACATCATCTGCTTTTTCTTCATCAGATTTATTCTGGACAGACACTGTTGAATCATTGTTAACTTCTTCCTCCTCTTCTGTTTAAGAAAAATAATAATAATAATAAAAAAATTATTTCAGAAGTTTCTGTTTTAAGACTTCATAAAATAACTTGGGATTTCTTCCTCCCCCAATTCAAAATTTTTTATTTATTACTGTAAAAAATAGATTCCTTCTTTCATATTAAAGCACTGAAGCTGAAGCTACAACAGATATCAAAAGCTCATATCAGACTAAGCTATATTTATAATCTAGGTCACAGATTTACTGAATTTCACTCTATTGGTAAATATTATTTCTAGGAAAAATTAAATTGAAGGATTTTTACACAAGTGTATTTTTAATAGAATTCATCTCCCTGCATGGAGCAGGCAGGAAGTGCTAATCTTAAATATATTTATTTGTTTTTAATTCAGTGCAAAAATGGAAATTCACTGAAAATGTACAACGTAAATGACAACGAGAACAAAATTTGTGTAGAACTGAAAATGTTTTGGGGAAAGAGCAAAGGCTGCACACAGTACTAGAATGCTCATTCTTCAGAAAAACAGTATTGAAGAAAGGTTATAAAGCAGCAACTAAAAACTCATGAGAGAGAGTAGCTTTTTAGATAACAAGAAGAGTCTACTGCAGAAATAAGCAAATTTGTACATTTCTGTAGTTAGATAAACTGAAACACCCCAAAATATTAATGAATTTCTGCATGATGTAAGAAGCAGGAGAAAAAAAAAAGCTATTTAAAACAACATGGCAGAAGCATTACCTTTTTATGTGTATTGGTATTCCATATTCAGATAGACTTAGCTTAAAAGTACATCTTAAAAATTAAATTAACCTTGTAGCTGTTTGGAGTCTTCTTTAACAGCAGAGAGGACAGGAAGGACGGTACTGTAAAATCAGAGCCTTCTGCCATATCTTTGTAAAACTGGTGTAGTAGCTTAACTCAGAGGTTAATATGGTCCATGACACTATTTTGTGTAATGACTGGATAACACTTCGGGGAAGGTTAAGGTGTGCCCTGCCAAAGGCTTCTTGAAGATTGTTTGGGCCCTTGATACCCAAAAGGGGTATGTGTAGTACTGACAGTTGCAGTATTTTAAACTCATTTGGCATATCTGGATTTTCCACACAGGTGTGTGTGCACTTTCTGACAGGACTAAGGATCTCCCCTCTCCAATGATCAAGATACTACTGCTTCATAGACTGCCACTGTCACCTGATCCCCGTATGTGCTTCTGTTGTCCCATTTGTGCTATGGAGCACATTATTTTAAGATTTTCTCTATGATGATTTAAGTTAATGAAATCATCACATATGAATACATACTAATTTAGATGCATCTACAACAGTTTCCCATGCATTAGAAGCTGAAGCAGCATAATTTTTTGGGTTATGAAAACATGTTTGCTAACATGTTTTTGGATATAACTATTACCAGAGAAAAAAAAACTATAGAACTATTACTGGAGAAAACCCACACACTAACTTATAAGCATGCCAGGAGATGTAGCTCTAAGTTTTTGTATTTTGGTTTATTCTTATGGCACCAATCACAACAGAATCCTTTACCCTCTGGATATTGTTATAAAGCAAATAACATAGATGTACTTGATCTCTTAATGAATAGAAATATATGCAGAGCTAAAGAGAAACATTTTAGAAAATTACATTTGTCTTCACATACTGTATTGCCAAGAAATATTACCTGTAGAGTCTTTGACATGTGGTTTGTAGCCATATTTCTGGAACAGCTCTCTTATTTTTCCAAGATCTGCTGCATTTCTTTGCATCAATATTTCACTTGCCTTCATAAAGTCATGAATTGCTTGTTTTTCAGAGCAACTCTTACAAAGACTGGCATTAACATCTTCCTTTGGGGGTGGAGTCGGGGAGAGAAACAGAAACATTGGTTTTCAAATCACCACACAGTAGTTGTTTACACATGAAGTGTTTTGGGAATAAGTACTGAACTTCAATTCAGATGAGGATAAGCGGCAAATTTAGGTCTTCTCTATACCTGAAAACTAGGTTACAAAATATCAGGAATATATAGAGCACGAGTGTACAAAAACTTATAAAAGTTAAACTAAGATGACAGTTCACAGTATGATAAACTACTTACTGGTAACCTCTCAAACAAAAATATATGCTTTTACTCCATAAAAATATGAGATAACAGCAATTAGCTTGGACTCTTACTCCCTATGTACAAAGAATTAGTGCAGAGTAGATGGTAAACCTCAAGTTTATATCCTAGCTTATCTCTCAATTATTTCTACACTTCTCATTTCTATAGCCCATTTTTCCTACTTCTGTTGAAGAAATAAAGAACATTCTTCACAAGTTTAACTGAATAGCTGCAGGTACTGAAACTTCTGTGAAGATTTTCTTTATTTGAAGTGCTAGTCATTGAACACAAACAAGCATACCTCTTCTGTAGGGAGCTGCTGGTCCTTCTCCCCCATACCTATGCCTTGGCACAGCTACAACTTCCCTGTTACCTTTGTACCCTGCTGATCCAAGCAACAACAGTGATTGCAAACTAATAAACGCTGCTAAATCTACTTTAAGTCACCCACAAGTTTTTGGGCACTATCCTGACATCCACAGCCATTATGAAGACTTACAAGTAAATGAATAAAAGTAAGAGTCAGAACTGCTGACTAACAAAGCTGTATTGTGGCTTAACGATCAAAACAGAACCACAAGTTTATGGAACCTCCCCAATTTTTCTAGAGGGAAGTGAGTTAAGATGTTACCTTCAGAGTCCTGATTTCACAATGGAGGTCATGTAAGACTCTTATTGGAGGTTCATCTTCATAGTCTTTGATGTGCATGTTCACATAAGAGGGTTTGGAAAGAAAAAAGGATTATTAGCATTTTAGCATGCAAGTACATTCTACATCAGAACATAATCTCCTATATTAGACATGTTGGAGTCATGTGTTAGAGAAAAAGAGTCAAGACAGAGAAAACCAAAGAGAAACCAGTTCACATCCGGTACCTTGCACAGCATGAGACTGCAATTTGCACAGTATGTTTAAACTACACAGAGAAACTGCACAGGCTTCCATTTTACTGTTGCAGCTAATACTGTAAAAATTAATGCATACTGGATGTTGGTACAATAGGTAGGTCCCTGGGCTATCAAGGATTATTTATGCTAAATTTTTTATCCTTAAAGAGCTTGAACTTGAAATAATAATAGAAATTGAAAAAAAGTGATGTGGACGCCACTGAAAAACATACATCAACAAAAAGCTGAATTCTTCCGCCTTATTTGCATGTGGGCAAATGTTAGTGTTGCTCATTTACACATGCAGCAGTCATTACTTCTTCCACTGGAAATCAAGGTTAATGCAAGTAGTGTAAAAGAGGACACCTGCTATGTGAGAAGACATAGCACATCAACAAATCCAATTAGAAGCTTGAGCTATCTGTGCAGAGAGAACGACCCCTGAAAATGCGTTTTCCTGTCTCAAACCATAAAAAGAGTAAAAGCAAGAATGTAATTCCCCATTCATCCCGTTTTTTCCCCCGTAATAAGAGCTCACCTACACACCCACAAGGGAGCTCAGAGACACAATGATAAGAGGGGGAGCCCAAATTATACCTTGCCGAGCTACTCCCAGGGCCCACCCCGAAGCCATCAGCCGACCGAAGGCCCATCTCCGCATGCCCAGGGGAGCACAAGGGCACAACGGCAGGCGGGAACCCGAATCAAGGACTCCAGAGGAACACCCCCGCCCCCCCCCCGGCTATCCCAGCAAGGCCACCGGCCCCAGCGTCCAGGTGTGACACCCATCACCGCGAGTCACCGGCAGCAACTCTCCGGATCACCTTCCGGACTGGGGGTCTTGCTGCCTGGGGCTGGGACGGGCACACCAGCAGGAGCCCCGGAGCAGGTCTGCAGCCCGAGGAGCGGGAATGGCCCCGGCGGGCTCGGCCGCCCCGGGAAAGAGACGAGGCGAGGCCTGCACTTACCCGTGTCCTCTCTGCGTAGGGCCCGCTCGAGCTGCCTCACCTCCCTCTCCAGCGTGAGGGCTAGGGCGCGCAGCTTACCAAAGAAGTCCCTCGCCACGTCCATCGCCCACGGGGAAGGGGAGCGCCAGAGGGACACCGTCAGCGCCACCCGGCGAGGCCCGCCCGAGCCCCGCTCCCCCCGACCACCCCCGGACCACGCGAACGGCCGTTAACGGCTGGCCGGGAGCTGGGGCTGCCGCTGCGAGCGGCCCTGAGGAGCGGAGCCGGGCCGGGCCGCGCGCTGCCCGAGGGGGACGGTTACCGCCCGCCGCCAGCTTCGAATCGCGGGCAACGCGCGCCTCATTGGCTCTGCCAGGCCCCGCCCGCCCGCCGCGAGCTCTCGCGAGATCTCGCGAGACGTGCCGCCCGCCGCCATCTTGCTTCCCGCCGTGGGGCTGGCGCCGTTACCGGAGTCGGTGAGTGAAGGCGGAGAGGAGGTGCCTGTTAACTACAGCATTTCTTCGGGTCTCTTGGCGGGCTGGTCTGGCCCTGAACCGGGAGATAACCCCGCTGGGGAACGGGCAGGGGATCCTTCTCTTCGGGCAGCCGCGCTCCGCCGTGTGGGCCCAACCCCGCCTGGAGCCGTCGTGTGCCCAGCGGCCTGGGTGGTTCCTGGGGCACTGGAAAGCGCCGGTGGGCAGCGCTGGCCGCGGTCCCTGCCGAGGCTGCAGCTGGCACAGACCTGGGGGGGAGCAGCCGGCGCTGCCGTGGAGGCGAGCAGCTCCGCTCTGTCCCCCCCGTCCGGAGGGGAACCAGTGCCCGAAGCAGCAACGGCCCCGGGAAGCCCCACAGCTTCAGTTCTAAACTGGCTCAGGGAGCGGAAGGACATGCAGTTGCACCATGGGGATGGGGTATAGCGGGGTGGCTTTTCTCAGCAGCAGTGCTGGTTTATGCCGTGTTAAAGTGCTTGGCTGACCTATTAATTGAGG
This sequence comes from Platalea leucorodia, assembly GCF_965183815.1. Classification (NCBI taxonomy): domain Eukaryota; kingdom Metazoa; phylum Chordata; class Aves; order Pelecaniformes; family Threskiornithidae; genus Platalea; species Platalea leucorodia. The sequence continues at coordinate 20,093,459 of NC_138824.1, forward strand.
AAAATACTGTGTAATTTGAGACCTAGGAGTTAGGCATGTTTAGGACTAATAAACAGGTTAATAAAGTGCATGCATGTCAAATCTAAATGTAGCTTGGCCTTTCTTGCCTCTTTGTTACACCTGTGTATTGTGTTGGAAACTGTATTCGTGCTTTCTACATGTGCTAGTTGGCCTCATACAGGATATTTGCTTCTACAAACCAGATTTCCCATAGTTAAAATACAAGACTAGGTAATTGTATGCTAATAAGTTTATGGAGAGACTGTGGCTCAAAACTTAATACTGAGGAAAGGCCGGATCTGGGTCTAGAAGATAGACCTGGAAATACTCTGTTTTGACCGTGGAGTTAGCTATTTGAAAAAGGAATGAATGAAGTGAATCCTTTGTTCAGTAGTATCTGGGACTGGATTTTTGGTAAATAATTTATGGAGGACATGCTTTAATCTCAGTGTAAGGATAACTGAGTAAACTGTTTAGCTAAATAAAGATTTCCATTTCCTTTTTCTGGACTTAAGTTTCCAATATGTCTGTCATTGTACTGCCTACTGTATGTATTGGTTGGTTGTGAGTTCGGGTTCTGAACTTCAAACTTCAAAACAGCCAGCTAAATGGCAGTGGAGTAAGTATGTGCAGATTTTTCATTTCTCTTGTTAAATTTTTTAATTTGGCCCCTAATATAATGAGTATATTTTTGTCTATATTTTAAGGCATAATGTTTTTAACAACAGTATTACTCCGAAAGAGAATTCCTGGAAAACAATGGATTGGAAAATACAGGCGACCAAGAGTGGTTACCCTTGCAATGAAGCAAGCAATGATCCGAAGGCTGGAAATTGAAGCAGAAAACGAATATTGGCTGAGTCGACCTTTCCTGACGCGGGAACAGGAGTACAAACATAACACAGAAGAGAGACGTGCAAAATGGGAAGCTTTCAAAAGCCTGATGAAAGCCAAGTTTCCTGAGCATAGATATATAGAAGATCATTTAAACCACTTAAATGTGTCGAAAAAGTGGACATATTGAATAATACGGTGTATTTATATTTGGCATGTATTATGCACTACCATGGGATCTGCTGTTGTAGCTATTATGGTAGTTTTGTAATTCAGTTTAATAAGGGTAGATGACAAATCAGATTTTGCTACAGTATACAAAATCTGTCATTAAAAGTAGTCCTACAGAACAGTGTATGTTTTCTTATTATTGTCTCTCTAGAAAAAGACGGTTCTTTCTGTGGCTCTCTACCATCTGCCTGCCTTCTGTTCTTCAGGGGTTTTGCATAATGCAGTGCGAGTTACCAGGTGCAGTGGTGATGATTTGAACTAGATTTATAGCTTCACTAATTGCCTTTTGAAAGCTAGAACACACCTGCTCTGTTGCAAGGGATTATCTGCTGGTACTGACCAGATGGCTCGTACTGGTCACTCTCCCTTCTGAAGGGGTACTTCTGTATACATCAAAACTTGAGGCACAGCTGACGCTGCTTGCATTGTGCTCACTTCACCAGGCATGCAAGAACCCAGATGAACTCATGGAAGAATTGTAAAATGTTCCAGTTTTTTTAAGCTTTCTGGAAAGAACTGTTGAATTTAAATGCCAGTGTCGTTGTCATGTCAGTGTCGACTTGGGCATTACTGCCCTCTCTTAACAGAGATTATTTCTGATCTAAAAGGAAGACAGCTGATTCCTGTTTGAGTGGCAGTCTGATTCCTAAGGAAGTCACATTTAGTGTCCTGAAGGAATATAGTCAGCCCCAAGTCAGAGTTTTTTTATTTCTCCTCTCAAGACCAAGTGACCTGGAAGATGTGTCAGGAGTGAGTGTAACCTTAGGTTTGTTGCAGCTGGAGTGTAAAAACTCTGGAACAGTTAGAAAATGTTGCCCAGGTAGGCAGTTTTTCTCACTGATCTCATACACACATGCTACAGCTAAGCAATTTTAAGATTCTTTCACATACTTTTTATTAAGTTGATGTTGCATTTGCTGATGAATTAGTGTCAAATCCATTTATATTTTATCACTTTGGAAAAGAGGACTAAAATGGTACAACTGTTTTATTTAAACGAGCTATACTTCAGAGAAGTACGAACAGGTCTGAACACTGATGTACAAAATTTTGAATGCACTTTCAATGGTTACAAATGGCTTAAGATAACATTTATGGTAAAGTATACATATGGGGAAATTGCACAATACAATTAAAACATGAAGGAACTTCCAGGCAAAGTAATGTGATTTTGTATTTAATTCATTTATAAAAGCCCATTTTAAAAAGTTACTTCAAGTATTAAGCTATAAATGGCAACATGTTTTCTCTGTGCATAGGACTAGTCCTATCTGTAACATACAAAAAAATACAATAAATGTGTCGTCATTACATACATCTTTTACGCTTCACCTCAAACTTAAGTACAGCTCATTACAAGTTTAGGCAGCACAATTAAAAATAACTATGTGAAAGTGGAACAGCTGGGACATTGTGATTAGTGCAAATGTTGATGACCCCTGCAGGCAAATACAAAAATAATTGCAGAGATAACCCAGGGATGTTTAATTCATTGAAGTTAAAAAGAAGACGGGGAGAGGGGACAGACTTAACAGCAGGAATGCTGCCTCTGCCTGTAATATTTTTATGATTGTAAGTTGTCGTTCAGAAAGATTTAAGTTTCTCACAATAAAGCTGACCACAACAGGAGAAATTCGAGAGGAACATGCTAAGCATGTAAGTTGGCAGCTAAGCAATGTAAACGGACGGGGATCTGCACATCACGATTAATGCTTTGGTGCCAACAAAGGTGATCCCAGTACTTCGTCCCCAACGCATCTGCTTGACTGCTGAGCATGTGCTCTCTGTCTCTTGGGGCAGGGGGTGGGAAGAAAGATGGGGAAACCCCCAAAAAACAAAGAAAGCAATTCTGTAAACATTATCAGACTTTACTACCTAATGGAAATGAGATTCAAGTAATTGCCGCAGAAAACAAACAGCCAAACACACCACTTTTAATCAGCATTAAAACTAACCACAACTTGCAGCTTCATTACATTTCATGACAGTCATGTAGTTAAGAAAAACGCATATAAAAATCTGTCTATATATACAAAATGAATTGATAGAAATGAGTGTAATAAATGTGATCAGTATAACAAATCACTTATATGCAGCTGCTCTCTTTGGTGCCATTTAGGGATAGAAGAGCCTCTGACGTTGCATACCTAGCTATTTTTTAGGTCCTATGGAAGGTGCCTTCTTGATCTGCACTTGCAATCAAAAAGTAGCCGCTATTTGGAGCCTCTGTAAATGTATACCTGAATCCCCCAATTACGTACGATTTTAGACTATGTCCTCAGAGAACGTATAGTATGAAGCTCAAAGTTGTTTTTTGGTTTTGGTGTTTTTGTTTGTTTGTTTGGTTGGGTTTTTTTTAGTTTTTAATAAATACGGTCAGTCAGTGCTCCAGATCTAGGCAGCTCTGGTTAATTTATATCAGAGTCAATGCATCCCTTGGTAAATCTGCCAGACGCTAACGCTGCTGCAGATGCTGCTTTTTTTCCCCTCCTCTTGGGGCTCTAGTGAGCTACAACCAGACCATACTTCAGACAGATCAAGAAGTTCTTTGAGTGGGTATCGAATGAACAGTATCGAACTTAACCAAACCTTCCAAACCCCAAAAGGTTATTTACAGTACAGAAGAGCCACACAGGATCAAACGAGGGAAGAAACAGTACCTGAAAACTGTGGGCATTTACCACTCTGGAGAACAGGACCAGTTTCTAAGCATAGCATACCAAAAGTAGCTTAGTACCTGCAAATTCCACCCTCAAGAGCCAGCTTTAACAAAAATGTTATCATAATTTCTACTCAAATCACTAAAAATAAAAGTGCCCGAACTCCCTCTAAAATAACCCTCTGAATATTTAAAGTGGAAGTTTTCAGTCAAAGGCTTAGGATGCATCTAACTTGTGACACTACAATCTCAGGATAATACTGTAGGAAATCGGTTGTCACAGAAACCTACACCTCCTCCTGCCCTCTTCCCGTAATATGCCTTTGGTAGGAGCAGCAGCAATGTCTACGTTGTAGTCTGTGAATAAATGGTCGCAAGAAAAAAAAATAGTCTTAGCTGTGTAGTTTTCAGTACTCTTTTCTATTTATGGATCTCCTTGCCTCATCTTCACAGGGACAGGTTTATCATCTCAAGACATTTCAGAAATCTCAAGGGGAAATTGCACTGAAATCTTACCCTACGTGTCAGGCTTCTGTCCTCACACTGGGAGTTTAATGTCATTTTGTGTACATGACTCGTGTGTGTATGTGGATTTTTTTTAAAAAGCAGTAAGAAATACTAAGGCATAGTTTCTAATTCCAGCCAATGTCAACTATCCTACAGTAACTACAATACTATTTATAGCTTGCAACAGTAATTATTTTGATGAATCGAAAAGCTTAAGGGCTGTTATTTTTAGTGACAATCTAGGTATTTTCAAGACTTGCTGATACAGAGTAGGTTAAAGCACAAAACCAGCATGTACAGCACGCCCCAGCACCCTAACCCGTTGTTTTCTCAGGATCCCTCTCCCTTCTGACCACCTCCTGAACAGGTAGGGCTGCTCTTCTCGCTGCATTCACTGAAGTTTTCAGCTCTTCAGTGCATGGGCCAAAAGGAGCAACAGCTCCTGGAGCACCCCTACAGCCCCCCTGCCCCTGCCGGCAGCGATACCCAAGTCTGCTTGCGACTCAACAGCCACACAGCTGTTTGTCCTCACCAACTTCTGAACTCCTAGCTTGCTCCCTCCTTTTGCCTATCCTCCTCTTTGATACAGCACCGAGTGCCCTTGCTTATGGCTAGGGAGCTGTCAGGACAGAACTCTGACAGACGGAACAGAAGACGCTGTCCCGCCACCTTAGACGTGATCCCTTCTCCGCAGCCAGGGCCTGCCAGGAAAACCCGACCCCCCATCCCACTCACTGGTGGGCCCTTAGCGTTCATCAGTACAATTCCCTTAGAGAACTTAATTCCTTTATATCAGTCTGGGGTTTCTCTGTTAGTAATCAGTTCCCCGGGGGGGAAAAATGGTGGGTGGTGAATTTGGAAGGCCCATATTTGAATAATTTTATTATGTTTCATATTTGTCAAAGTGACTTTTCAGTAATGCCTGCTTTTACACCAACAGTAACTCTGGCCTCAAGAGTATCCTAAGCACACAGCTCTCCTCCTTTTCTCATCTGAAACATGGGAAAAATCCCCTAAATGTACCCATAATTTGTATAAAGATGTCAGAAACATCAGCTCTTCATGAAAAGCCACAAAAATGCCCATCAGATATACAAAGAACTGGTTGCAGAAGACCAGCGCTTGCTAGAGAACAGACATGGAGTCAGCCCCGTCTGTTCACTTGCAGTTTTTCCTGACTTAAGAAATCAAACTAGTTACACTGATGTTAGCCTACAGTATATATACATTCACATGGGGGTGTATCAAGCACTTTGGGGGGTGGGGAGGAGCAGAGACCATATTGCTGAATCAGTGATACTTACCATATTAGAGACAGATTTTGCTTATATTTCTGCTAGACAATGACTGCGTGTGTATGTGTTACCTCAGCTGTAATACGCTGATGCAGCAAACGCCAGATGATACCCTGGGCTCTCCGTTACAGTTCCACCAGTGTTTGGGGCTGCAAATTTTGGTATCCAGAACAAGCCATCTGAACTTCAGTCTTCAGTCTCTGTTATTCTCCCCAAGAAATTTTGCTGGTGCAGTACTGCTGAGAGCTTATATTCAGGTGAGCACTTCTCACTTGACATAGGAGAAGAAAAAGCTAAAGCTTTCAGATTAATGTGTAGGAAATGTTTTTGTAAGGTTTGACATTAGCAAATGCAAAATTTCTTGTACAAAGTTGGAAGAAACATTCTGCAACTTCTATAAAATATGCAAGTTTGGACCATTACTTCTGTCTCCAACAGCGTCCAAACAGCGACCAAATCACGTTCATAGGTTCTCAAAGAGTTGTTGTTCTAGAAGACTAATATCTGACAAAAATTTATTATTTCCAAAGACAAAAAAAAAAAATACTTGTTTTAAACCTTACAATATATTTGACACCTCAGTATCTCCATCATAAACGTATTTAACTTAAGTAGCAATCACTCTGGGAGAGAAACCAAACAGGTTCTTTTGGTCCAGATCATCAATGCGGCTCCTACCTTCAGTCCGTATCAGAAGGGCTCACGTCTATTTGTAATCAGCATCAGCTGAACATCAGAAACGTTACAGACAGGAAAATAGTATTTGTCACTTTTTCCGGGTGCAAAATTCTAATACCACCCAAAGATGAGTTAGCAGTCTTCTCTACAGAGGAGTGAGGGGGGAAGGAAACCCATGTTGTTTGCTGTAGGTCTTGAGCTTAGGATGGACTTTATTCCTTGCACAGGAAACACATTTTGCCTTTTGTGAACAGGTACATCACTGCACAAAGCATTCAATCTTCAGCAATTTCAGCATCACGCAAACTGGACTTGAAAGTGGCAGACTAAAGCATACAAATTTTCAATGTGTTAACACGTATGTATGATCCAACACTAATTTTCTCCTAAGTACTTGGTATTTGCTTAAATGGTACTTTAGAACCAATAAAAACTTGTGCCTTTATTAAAAAGATAAAACAAAAGTATAAAATAGTATTTATAAACCATCAGGAGTCCCACAGAACAAGCAGTACTCTTCCAGTTCCATTTTCTAACAACACACAACTGCAATAAGGTTTTTCTCAGGGGTACTTTACCATTTTGTTATTGCCTCATACAGAACACTGTAGACATTAACAGAAAATGTAGCAATTGTTAATTCCTTTTTGGATTGGCTTTTCTTTGTATGCTGACAGACAATTGTTGGAAAGTAATAATCCACGTTTTTTCCACTAAAAAACGAGTTTGCTTCTTTGAGCTCTGTTCTTGATATGGTTAAATAAATCAAGTTAAAATGATGAGGGGGCTCAATCCTATAGCAAAAAAGCAAAACCCAAGTAAAAGGCTTTTACGTTGTTGGCATTGCCTTGCTCCACAGTACAGCTAGTAGAAGGAATCCTCAGTCCTGAAAGACCTGGAGAGCTATGATCATGGGGTAGACAGGTTACTAGGAAGCGGGGAGAAGACATCATCCAGTCCCTTCCCCGTCACCTGGTGTTTGAACTATGTATAGTCACACTTTAGACTCACTGGCCATGCTCTCTGTTGGTTCCCCCCCCCCCCCCCTTTTTTTTTTTTCTTTTCGTTTTTTCTTTCTCTCTGTACCCCAGAGACCTGCTATGGAAGCGACTTCTGCAGTGCCTAAGGTATGACGTTTGCCCGTGGGGAGGCAGGAGTCTCTGCAATCTACCCCCACCACTGCAGCATAACAGAAATGCATAGTTCCAACTCTGGACCTTGTGCATCCAAGCAGGGCACTTCAGGATTTGGCCCTTTGGTAGCAGTATATAATTCAGTGTTGCATAAATGCACATTAAGAATCTTAAGGCATCTGTCTTAACTTCCCTGCTCTGCAATAGTGCTTACAAGAATCCATTGTACTGTGCAGAAACTTGAATTTCTTGTCTCTTCTATAATGTTCATGTTCCATTTTTACTGATCAACTTCTTCCAAAGAAAATTAAGCAATATTCAAGCACAAAATGTGTTGCAGAAACCTAGGGAGACAAAAAAGGTAATTAGTGGAATTATACCATTAGCGTTGAAAAAAAACAGATCATAGTGCATTACAAGAATGCAGCTAGGCAACATGTAATTTACAGACTCCTGATTCAGGACAGCAGTTTAAGGTAACTTCAACTCATAATTAGCCCTCTGGGAGGTGTGGGGTTTTTGTTTTAAATCTCTTATGTTTTAGAAGATTATGTACACTAAGAATATCAATCCATCACCACTGACCTGTGGCTAAAGTCTCTCGGATCCCTGATTGGCAAGAATTGCTCATTCATTTTGGATTACACTGATAGATATGGGGACACAAATGATATTTGCTTAGGTGAGGCTGGGGCACTGCTGGCTGGGAGACTGGTCGTCTTTTGCAAATCATGCTCTTTTCTCTAGAATAATCTGGGAATTTTACTCATTAGACACAACTGCTTCTGCTGTGTGTTATAGACATACAATTGAAAAATACAGCTATCAGTCTGTTCCAAGGTATATGACAGTGCATGGAACAGACGTTAGATCTCACAGCTATTGCATAGTTGCTTACAATTGCAGGGAGTCTGGAATTAACCACCTTGGCATACAGAAACTGTGATCAAATCCAACTGAACTCAGAATAGCTGAAACATTGTGCTACGGAGTTAACTATTTTTTGGGATAACACATACCAAAATGCTTTTGTGTTGGGTGCAATTATGCACTATTAATTTATACAACTTTTAAAAGCACAGCAGTTTGGGCAAGTGCGACACAAAGTACACAGTCTTCCTTTATTAAATTTGGCCTGACTTTAGGAAGAGAGGGAAGATAGAAAGGAAATTCATCCCAAGCTTTTACCAGTTAATTGTCTAGCCTAAGCCAGTCACTTATGCTCCCTCTCTAGGTCAGTGGAAAGAAAGATTAAGACCTTTCTGTAATACCCTAGCAAAGGCTGCTGGGATGAACTGCTCTCAGAAGATATCTATTCCTTTCTATGAAGAATAAAAAAGCCTTAGTAACCTGTTTAGATCAGATTAGTTTTTATACAGCTAGCAGCTGAAAGGAGTCCCTTGCTGGGACATTCATTTGCACATTTACATGAAGTGTTAAGAAAAGTTGCAAAGGGAAAAAGTCATCATTGTTGGGTTCTCGAGTAGGTTTTTCAGAAGTACCACTAACTAGTCTAATTTTGGCTTTGTACAAGTTTACACTGAGCAGTGTGACCAACATCAGTCAAAACATCAAACCATCCCCCACAAAGACTGTTTAGACAGTTTTTTTTTCCTTGAAAACAAACCAAAAAACCCCCCAGAACAATGATTCTAGGTAAGAAGGCTTATTTAAAAAACAAGAAAAAAATTTAAGTGATCCTAAAATTAGGGAGCTCACAAAACTCAAATATTGTGTTTTCTTTCCAAAGAAAATGGGAATTCCTTGCAAGTTCTGCCTCCCATTTTTTTTTGGAAGAAAAAAGAAAAAGAAGCGGGGAAAGGCAGAGGGGGTGAGTAACTCAGCCCTCAGCATCTACGGTTGCTAGTTGTCCAAATAAGCTTTATTTCTCTTCCAGAGAGAACAATTCAATGGGAGATTATAAGCTCACCACAGTATGAAGTCAACATAAAAGAAGTCTAATTTAGTCACTGGAAATACACCACGGGAAATCTTCATATATGCAGCAGCACTCACTGTATTTCCTGAATGCAAAGTGCGCGCCGAGCTCTTACATGAAAGATCACCGTCAATTCCAAGTGTGACGAAGCAGTCCGTATGCAGACACCTATATTTACCTATTGACCTTCCTTGTGCGCGCACAGCTTCTTAAAGTCTAAGAGCAGAGCACCGCACACCAATATATGATTAAGAAAAAGACAGTTAAGGAGCTGTTCCTTAAGAACAGCGCTTCCTCAAGACAGCACTTCATCTTGAAATTGCCTATTTAGCAGGTTAGATTCTTTTCCCCGGTCAGGTAACAAATCCAGCACTACCCGCTTCCATCTAAATGACAGGATTAGTCTGACTCATCTTGGATCTAGCCAGCCCGTGTTTCCTGCACTGCAGGATTACTCCCATTCTTGTCTTCTGGACAGCCATTCTGAGTTTTATTTAGACTTTTCTATTAATCATCCAACGTCAGAGGACTCCTCTGCATTCCGTGACTAGTGACTTTTGACTTCAAGATGCCTGTTTTAGTATACATACATATACAGAAATGGCAATCAATTATGTTGGTCTTACCTGTTTCTCACTGAGATGGTTGGTTAGTAATAAGCTGAGATCAGCTTTCCAATGAAACTATAATATGCTTTTTTGCACCTAAAATGTGAGAGAATCTCAATTATGTTTGTTTGCAGATTTGCACAACAAATAGCAAAGACTTTAAACCAGAAAGCACATTTATCGTACTGCGCCTATTTTAGAAAAATTTTTTCCTCCACCTAATCAAACAAAAAGATCCAAAATCTCAGAACAGGAAGTGCAAAACTGAGAATTATCTATCCATTACCTTAGTGTAATAACTCATTTTGGAGCAGAGCATGAGACACAAATTAGCCTTAACTTCTAAACCTGCTGACTTCATTCTATAGAACAAATATTCTTCTACTTGACTCCAATCAATTCCTAAGGACTTTTTAGGCCTAAAAAACCCAGAAAAACCCACCACAAACAAAACCACAGAATCACCAGGTGTGCTACAGTGCAGGCTACCTGATTTAACATTTTCTTCTTCAGGGCCACTTTCCACCGACTGACTGTCACTGGCTAGCAATCGATTTTGTGATTCACTGAGTGGTCGAGTAGGAAAGGACTGATTGGCTCCAGAGCTGAAAAGTAAACAAAGTCAACAGGAATTCTGTAATAGCAGTAGCTGCTTATTTCAGACATTTGTAGAGTAGTGAAGTTACTTAAGAGCAAAGCAAACAAAAAAAACCCCCTCCACTGCCAACTAAAAATGGCCCCTGGCCCCCCCACCCTAATACTCCTATAGGCTTGTTCCAGTCATCAGTGTAAACCCTTACCTGACACAGGCCACTCACAGAAAAAAAGCACAGACTGACAGACAAGAAATGGCATACTGACAACAATGCTACTGCTACACAGTTAAAAAGAAAACCTAACCAGTACTGTCTGGAAGAACAACCTAATGCCATCTTATCCCATCAGTAAATGCTAGGGCCTTCTGCTGAACATCTTCCTAATGCAAAAGGATACTCTGCTGTTTGCACAAGGGTCCTGCTCTTGTGTAAATTCCACAGGTTATGTTGCACTGGAAGCACCTTCTTCTCAGTATTGCCTTGGAACCCCCCTAATGCCCGATAACTCAGGTGGCTGCTGCTGACAACAACTTTCAGGTACAAATTCACCAAACTACACAGAAGATTTCTAAAATGGCAAATGTAAACACCCCCAGAAGTGTAACATTCTCCCGTGTCTTTGAATCTAAAGTACGCTTCCTGAAAATACACTGAAGATACAAAACATGCAAATTTGGAGGGATAAAGTAATGAGCTACGCCCCCCCCTGCCCCAGTGCTAAAACCCAGCAATAGCCACAGCGATCTACCTTTCTTGCAAACTGTGTCTCAGCATCCCTTGTTTAAGCATGCTGGAAGAAGTGAAATACAAATAATACCTTGCCTTTCTCTCATTCAAAAAAATACCTTAAACTTTTTTTCCATGGACCATTATTCAGCCTTCCATAGGACTTTTTTGGTTGTTGTTAAGAGCCAGTAAGCTCTCCTAATTTCTGTATTACTGTTTCCTTAGAGCCATATTCTCTGTTATAGGTCAAAACCAAGAAACAGACTTTCTGCATCAAGCAGCACCATTTTTTAGTCTCGATCCATTCTGTCCTTCTCTGAAGACTTAGAAACTCACTCGGAAGATGACAAGAAGTATAAAAAATAAAAAAAAGAATTTTGAAACAATTTTTTCTCCAGATGAAGTACAGAACAGCACAAAAATCAGTATCTTAAATGCTATAGTTACCTTTTGGTAGGTTCATTTTGGCTTGAGACAGTAAGTTGCTCTGGATCCATAATCACCAAACGAGTTGGAAAATTACACCCGTCGCCCAAACTAAATCGGAAACAAAAATTCAAATCACTGTTTGTAGTTGACTTAAATGAACTGAACGAGTACCCATGCAAAAGGCAAACGCTATAGACTTGAATCAATTACTTGAGCGCAGCGCTGAACTCCAGACTTGAGCAAGGCAGTTCTACAACTAAGCTAGATGATCAGTTAATTAAATCTTGGAGCTCAACTGATTCCCGCCCTATCACTCAGTGTGGATCGCTGAGCACAGCGCTAGTCTATGTATTTCAGAAACATCACTGTGTTTCTGTAGACTGTAGCCCTAGTCTTCCCCAAACCACCCTGCCCACATAGTCAGACTATCTGGTATTTACAGCCCCAGAAGCTGTAGCATAAATAATACTCTGGTGGCCATGCCTTCCCCTCTGCCCACCATTTTAAGGTTAGCTACACCTTCTTTTAAAGCAAGTTTAATCAGGATAAAATGTGGCGGCAAAACAGACTGATCTATCTACAATATAGCTTCTGTCTTTAATCGCATGAAAAGTCATGGTAGTTGAGGAAACAGCTGAGGCAACTTAAGATCTTATTACCTCTGCTGTTTGCTGCTGGACCTCAACTTCACAAATGGGTTCACCAACATTTTAAACTGATACACAGCCCCCCAAAAGCAGTGTTGAAACACAGCTCTTACTTTGTTCTGCTGACTTTCGGGAGTGGTGGGAGTGGGCAGCAGGTCACTCTTGCTTCATTCAAGCTTCTCTGATGCTTGTCTGCAAGTCCCTAACACTCTCTCAGCTGAAGTTTTAACACCAGTATTTTGCATCATATGAGAATTTTTTTTTGCACTGCTGCTTATTTACATGCACTTTCTCAGGCTGCTTTCAATACTGAAACTGTCATCTACAGCAAAAGGAAAGCTGTCAAGTGTTTTCAGGGGTAAGAGGGGGTGTTTTTAAACTGGTGGTGTTTCGATGCAGCTGAAGTTCAAGCATTTGGATCTCCTCCGAGTTGCTGATTTCTGCTTTATAATCAGACACTAATACTACCACCAAAAGGCGTACAATTTTTGTAATCCACTTCTCAAAGCTTTCCAAACTTCTTTATTTAGAGGACCCTTGTCAATGATGCCCTTGTCTCAAAATGAAAACCCTGTGCAGAGTTTGCTCCGTTTTCTCCTGCACATCTTCCCTACACCAATATTCATCGTGAGGGACTTACAAGTTGGCTTTTCAGTTGTGCTTTATTTCTCAGGAGAAAGGGAAGCAAGGTGAAAGTCATGGAATCAATTTATTCCCCAATTCATTCCCATTCAGACTGAATACCTGGTAAAGATAGGGAGTAGCCAATACTTCTTTTCATCTCCAAAAACTTCCCTCAGATTTTTGCTGCATCCAAGAGAAAAGCCATTTTTATCAGGGCCATTTCGAAACGTGGGTGCACGGAATGTTTCTGTAAAAGAAAAACATGCAGTATCTCTAAAGTGATAAGGAGTCAGGGAAGACGAATAAACAGACTCAAACGTCTCTATTGTGAAAACGGTGTTGGGCAAGCTGAGACAATCTTGATATGCATTGGGGGCAGGGGGGAGAGAAAAAGAGTCACATCAAGTAATCAGCATAAAAAAAAAAAAAAATCACAGGGTTAATGACCAAAATAGAAATGAAAGGTAAGAAAGTCACGTAAGCAGAACACTCATCTTTTTACATTTAACATAAGGTCTGAGACAGAGCTGAGTACCATCAGCATGCCAAAGATACCACATCCCTTATTCACGGATTGCTAGCTCTCTCTTTGGCCTGTGAAGCCACCTTTGAGCAGAAGGCTTCCTCTTCTAGAAGCAATTTACCATAAGCACTACTGGACCTAAACCCATACAGGATAGTTTTTTCCACTTCTGCCAAGGTCTGAAGTTGAATTAAGAGCATCCCATGGTATCAGAGAAAGATGAGATCTATTATATTAGAAATACAGACAGACCACGAACTGTAGCAAACCACCACCATTTTTCTGGTCAGTCCAATTCCACCCTTGGCCAAGAACTGAGAAGACTCACTGCTCTCCCCATACCAACAGCTCATCTTTTTACGATCATGATCCAGAAAGTAAATAAAGTACTGACTGTGTTGCCAATTATGACCACCGACTTTTGGGCAAGGAACATGCTAAAATTTTCTTCAAAGCTAAAAAAGAGACTGTGAATATTCCTTAGCTGTGGATATGTTATAAGAAAAAGGACTTGAACAACCCTCCTGTCAAGCAATCAAAAAAATTCCTTTTCCTCCATCAAAAAATTCCAGCAAGCTGAAAATTATTTCACTTTTAATCAACCCACTTATTTTTGAGGATAGAAATTAAATTTCCATTGAAAGGTATGAGATTTTGACTTATTCAGTTGTGGAAATACCCACCAGTCCCTGTCCCCCCCACCCCGCAAAAAAGACTTTCAAAAATGCTTTAGCAAGAACTTCAGATATTTTAGCTAATGCACGTAACTTGCTTATGCTGGTAAATGCCATTTAAAACACTTAGGCATAGAAATTATGGGAACCTCTTTTATTATTTAGGAAACGTGCATCAGTGTTTCCATTTTTATCGCACTGCTTTTACCAGCCACTTCCTAATAGTGAGGTCCATTTTATTTCACAGGATTTAAGAATACTCTTTTGGATGTAGTTCAAAATGTATTATGTTCATATACAGCAGAGCCTTCACCTTGGTTGGGGCCACCCAGCTACTTAAAGTATTAGAACAACAGGGTTACTGGCAAGTAGCAATTGCGTTACATACTTAACACTATATAAAAACACAACAAAAATGCACAGTGCCCTCAGAGATCTCAAAAATACAAACAAAAGAAATTAACATTCATCATGAATCCAAATGCTTGACTCCAGCAGAGGACCCCTACACATGCTTCTTTTTCCCATATGTTTCACCTTTAATTACTTTCATCAAATTTTTAAATATTGTGCAATAAGAAGCAATTACGTTTATATGTGATGGCATATCCTGTAGGCCTCACATTCTCATCAACATAAGTTGATAAGGTTTTCTGGACAAGGAACAGTTCCATATTCTAATTAACTGACCTATGGTTGATCTGTTTTTGCTAACTAGCCAGCAGTGGTAGCTGAAGAGTGACAGTATGCTGATGAAGAACATGGCTGCCACAAAGAAAAGGAACAGCACGTGGAATTTTGCATGGGTATCTGGCAATTCATTCTGAGGAGAAAGAGAGAAAGAAATTAATACATTAACACTTTTTAGCAACGTCACAACATTTTTCATCACAACGAAAATAAAGCACAAGCCTGGGTTTCCTTTCATGTCATGTTAAAACTGGTATACAACAGCATTTAAAGCTGATGAGTACCTCTTCCACCTGAGTTTAGCAGCATGAGTGTATATGTTCATCTGTTAGTTTTTAAATGCACAGTAGGGGGCAAGGAAAAAAATTTCCTCTGCTAGAAAAATGTTAACTGTGCAGCCACAGACAAAGAGACACAGGGAAAACATGTCCAAAATCACTTTCTTTGAAGGGAAGAAAATACAACAAAAATGTCCAAACCCTTTCCTGGCAAGGTAATAATACTGAACCTACTTTTGAACTGGTGTAAGGACCGTAAAAGGGAAATGGCTGTCATATTGTGTTTCCAAGACTGAACAACTCCTAGAAAAGACCCAAGACAGATCTTCAATTTTTTTGTGATCTCTAAGGTTTAGGCAACAACCAGCATGTACCTAGCGAAACAAATTTGCCATGTGCGATGAGGCAGAAGTGATTCACCAAAAGGTCTACATGAAAAACAACAATTTCAGTACAACCGCCATAAAAAAAATAACCTCCCACCCATATTGGATAGTCGATTCCACCCCCAACCCCAATTATTTTTAGGCTTGCACTTTCAAGAGGCCAATGGGATTTGTAACAATACTATTCCAGTTCTATATCCTCAAAAAATCACTGTATTTTAAGTAGTTGACCTTTAACAGCACTATGAAAGCAGAGAGGCTATTCTTCTTCAGCTGTTTAGGTAGCATTATTGCCGTTACTTTTTCCATTAGCTCATTCAGTATACCCACTTATCTAACGATGTTTTTTTTTTTTTTTTTTTAGACTAAAACACATTTTAATTAAGATCAAGTGCACGTAGGTATATCTATATCCCTATACACTGCCTATACTCATAGGCAACAGATTACAAGTCGTCTTCCTTCTGTGATGGTGTAAATAGCTACCATGAATGACTGAAAAATTATAGTAGGAACAGTATTTCAAGAATTACAGCAATATTGGAGTTTACCTTTGGACAATTCTCTGCAGCTTTCCTGCGGCAAAGCTTTGCGCAAACAAAGACAATTTATTAAACACTAGTATTATGTTAAGACGAAGTGTTTGAAAACAGCACAGGCTTTGTTAAGAACGAAATGGTTGGTGTGCACACGTGCCCTGGGACGTGCCGAGTTCCAACGCCCATCAGCAGCCTCAGCCCCCGTTCTCCAAGAGACTGGAGGAGAGACTACATAAGAGCACACTACTAACTTCCAAGGCATGAAATTTTCTACCAAAGCACAGAAGTATTGCTATTCAGATTGTAGCTGGATCACTTTCAAGTGGTTCCTCAGCTTGAACAGCATGACTACACCAGGTGCATTCTTTGCTAGTTGTTTCCATCACAAGTAAGGTTGATGTGAATATTCTGTATGATGAAACCATTGATAAAGGTCTGAAAAGCTCAGAATACTCCAGAGGTATAAAGCAATGGTTTATAAATCACAAAATCTTTCTGACTTCAGAATATATCTATGACCATTAGATGTAGTTTCAGTCAAAACCATAAAAAAAAAAACAAATTGCTATTCTTTGCACAATTTTCTTTGTTTAAAAAAAAGAACCCATAACACATCAATACAGTTTTTCTTCTTTCCAATATCCTTCAATACTGAGATATGTTTGTGGGATGTATCTTTAGCATAACATCTGAAATTGAACAAGTACTTAAGAAAATAATGCAAGAAACAGAAAAGCTTAGTTTAAATTAGCTTTTAAATTCCAAACTTTATACCTGAAGAGTGGTATTAGCCATCTTAGCTAAGATGCTAGCACTTAACGAATCTGTTGTAGGCAAGACGTATGGCTTTTAAGTTACATTAATCTGTGCAGAAAGCCTAGGGAGAGCCCAAACATTTACCTTGGAGTTGGGCAGATATACACAGCATTTTCAAAAATGCTGCCTACCATGAGATCATGCTACAGTAAGCAAATGATAGCAGAGTCCAGTCCAGAACTGCCATTTAAGTTCAGTTTCCTTATTTACTACTTTTTTTTTTTGATGCAGTTTTGCTTAGACAGTTTGTGCAACAGTCCCTCTTCCCTCTGCTGTAGGGATATGCTGTGTTTTGTGATTCCATGAAACCAAGGCTAGCAAAATACATACTCCAGTTGCTGCTTATTCCTAAGCTTTATATTAAAGCTATGATGAGCTATGATGACTTTTCCTACCTCAGAGCACACTTCACTATTCCCCAGTTTCCTAATTAATTTTTGTAACCTCTATTTCTATGACTCTTTTGGAACTGCATATTTAAACAAAATAGTTGTCTATAAAGAATTCTCAGGCCAGTTGATTTTGAAGCTCAAAGAGCAGTAGCAGCTTAGTCTTTATGTTTTCTGTGGGCCAGAAAATCTAAGTTTATTTCAGTTGCATCTTCCTAAAACAGTAGCTCTATAACCTGGAGAAGAATTTTTTGAATTGTGCACGATTAATCTGCATGATCCCCAGGGAGCATTTACCTCTTCTGACTACCCAGTTTCAGCCACTGGTTTTAAGTTCTTGAATGACAGTTGCAGAACTGAAGCATCTTTCAAAAAAGGCCAATTCCTTCCTGGAGAGAAGCATGCAGGCTTTGAGTGCGTAAAACAGGCTTATTCACAGTTGTGTTCTAGCAGCAGTCCACATGCCACAGCACGTGAAAAGAGAGTGAAACTTCAAACATTAGTTATTTAAAATCATTATGCTCAGCAGCAGCACCGAAGGAGAGACTTGCAGGTGAGAGAGCTGCAGAGCTTACAAAGGGAAGCAATTTACACAGTAAAATTTGGGCTACTTAGCACACGTAATAGACTGAAGCCAGTCACTATTCTAAAGAGTCACCTACAAACTCCTTCACAAGCGTAGAGTCATTTGAGCATATATCAGGTCACAAAAAACCTCAAACAAAACCCACAACAAAAAAAGTGCTGTCAGAGCTTGACTCATTACTCATCTTTTAGCAGCTAGGTCTAGCATAAATCTAGAAAAAACTCAGAAGATCTGATATATGTCCTTATGTGTACATGCAAGAGGAATAACTTCTAACTAAGGATCTGGAATTGCCCTCTTTTTTTTTGTTTTGTTGGGGTTTGTTTGTTTTTGTTAATACAACCAAAGTTTTGGAGACGCATGTGCCATCTACCCGGTACACATACCACATTCTTGAATTAGCTATACTCAGAATTGCCAAAATAATTTGGAGGACAATGAAAGACACTGAAAACAGCTGGAAAATATCCAGGTGTCAAGGGGGAGGGAGCACAGCAAGAATGAGAACAGATACAAATATACACTGGGAAGTACCACCATGCACTATGTAAACAAGGCATCACGGACTGGGCGTTCAGCCAGTGCTGGTGTTTGTGTCAAATACGTTTGGTTAAACTGAGGTTTTATCTGCTCATCTTTAACAACTTCCTAGGTAGGAAAAGAAATTTCATGAGCACAGGAAAAGTAGTTATGAGTATAAAAAAAAAAAAATATCCGCATCAGTGTGTAAGCCTGTGGTAAACATTTACAGCCACTGTGGTTGTCCCACCACTGTATGAACAGTATCAAGATCTTTCTTCAGCACTTCTGCATAGACCATGAAAGATGCTATGTAAAAGACTTGCCTGTGCAAGAGAGAAACACAAAGACTTTCTTCAAGAGGAAGAGTTAGGTAGGTGTGCATGTCTCACAATGTTTGCAAGTATCTGCATACATGTGTTGTGTCTCTATGCAAGTATTATCAACAGTGCAAAACAATGGATTGCTACAATTTGTGCAGTTAGCATGTACACCTTCACAAACTCGTTACTACAAGTTCTGAAGTGACTGAGGCTACACTCCCCAAGAAGCAGTTCATCTTCTGTCCCAACACTGGATATACATAGCAGTTTGTTGCACACTTTCCTGAAAAACATCTATGAGGAAGCAAAAAAGAAACACTGCCTTCTGAAGGCATACTATAACATTTCTGATAGTCAAGCTTTGGGGGGGAAAACCCAACATCTAGAGAGCCTCAACAGAAAATGTCAAAACAGTGATCTGTCTGATGCTGTAGAGGACAAAGCTGAGCATTAGCGATATACTGAAGCAATCTACAGACAGCATGTGTCAGCAGTACTCTGCTCTGATACGGATACAGATGTAGAGAGAAGATTCTAGGCCTCTATTCTGCAGTCAACAGCACTTGCCTAACAGCTTACATACTAGAGACATACTAAATTTTGCAAGCCTACATGATTATGGTGCTGCCACCTCTTTCTGGAAGTCCACTTTAATCAGGCTATTACAAGATCAGAGGAATATTAGCTTTGTGGAATGAGAGATTTAATATAAGTAAAGTGAGTCAGAGACCTACTCTAATGATAAGATCATGGCATCACCAGATTCTGTCTTGGAAGTAACTGGAAATGAAAGCAACAAGTGCAAGCACACAACTACATTGTCTGTTGTCACATTTCAGAAGTAGCCCGTTCTTGCAGGAAGCATTTTTAACAACTAAATCATTAAAAAAAAAAAAATTGCCTCTTAAGTTTACTTCCTCTGCTCAAGGGTCCACTTCAATATCGTGTCCGATAGGCTTTGGAAGAACCTTACTGCAAATGCTGGTATTCAATGTTCACTGTGGTCAGATGTCCTGCGGACTTTTGTTGCACTAACACTTATGAAGTGAGGTGACAAAGCAAACTCATTTTTTTTGCTCAAGCACTGACTGGTAAATATGTAAAAGCGCATCTACAGTTTCATTAAAAATTGCATACAAAGCACTGGAAAGCAGCCAGGCAGATGTTTGGGAGTGGCACACCGGCAAATTAAAAAATTTAACTACTTAACAGTCAAGCAAGACTGAACAGCAGAATCAGACCATTTCATTTGAAATACCTGTCAAGCCACAGCTATGACTGATAAATACATTTATGGCTTTCATCTCACGCAATACTAACAGCTCAATTCCCACATAGTTCCTCGCTCTCCAGTGACAGGCCGCTATACAGAACCGAAACGAAGAGAAACAGTACTTTGGCAGATCAGACCCATAGGCTTAGCTGAACACAAACAAACATACTTTTTGCACCATTTATCTTACCTGTCTAATGCCAACTGTCTCAAAGTACAGCTCTTCTGAATACATGATCAAGCTTCTTTTACCCTGACATGGCAACATCTTTCTGCTCCAATAAAGATTATTTGTACAGCTACAGATAACGACTGCTTTTCCCAGTTACTTTGACAGCAACTAGCATCTAAGAAATATGTGCTGTTATTTACTTATAAAGATGTGATAGAGAGCCTTCCACTTACAGTGATTTTTCCCATGCTAGTTAATGGAAACTGATTACGGGAATTCTGATGCTAGCTCTTCTGCCTAGAGATAGGAAGGCACAGTACAAAGTTTTGGAGATAAAAAGGAACACCACCAGAAGCCACTCTGTTCAGCCTGGAATGTGACTAGAACAAAACTGATAGGAGGAATATAGCACTGATGTACAAGGATGGTTGCCCTTTACATAAATGTTATTAAATCTACTAAGATGCAGGTATGTGTATTGATCATTTGACAACTGATGATAGTTGAAAGGAAGATTTATATCATTAACACTGTACATATCTTAGCATTCTACCCATATCAGCTCGATAAAAGCCACTAGTATGAAGTTCAGACATGCCTATGTAGGGACTCCAAAACAGAGCTTGGTCAGTTCCCAAGAACTTAATCTGCCTTATCCAGTAGCAGATTATCCATGGACAAGTCTAGGAAGATACAAAATTGTTATTTATATTTCACATTTGTCAGTATTTTTATATATACATGTGTGTATACACACACACACACACACATATATGCAACTGTTTGATATAGCCAGTTCTTTCTATATCTACATATCTATATCCAATAGTCTCAAAAAAAACCTGAGCTGTGCCACTTGATTTTCATGGAGCAGAGAAATTGCACAGTGTCCTTATCGGAACTTCTTCCCCCAATTACTCATCCTGGGCAGCGTAATACATTTAATTCATTAATATTTGGAAGGTTCTCCTGCTTCAGTCTCTTCGACTGATGCCGTTAATGGTAATGCACTATGAAACAGAGTAAATGGTGAGTGACAACATGCTGATGCAGCCTCCAATAACACATGCAGGATTAAACAAATGAAGAACAACAAAAAAAAGCCTTAGAACTTACTGTCCAAAACTTTATGAAGTACTGCAAGACTGTAGCAGCAACAAACAGACAGTACAGTAAGGAATACATTAAAAACAGGAGGAAGAATTTGTAGTTAGAAAATCCCACACAATTATTCACCCTAGAAGGAGGGGAAAGAGAAAGAGGTTACTATGATATACAAAAATAAAATAAACCAAACCACAATACATTCAGCTTTTGCAGAGCATAACGTGTATGATGTCAGTGGTATGTCCAAAACAGTCTGGCAGTAGTGTTTCAGAAGCATTTTAAGCCACCATTTTGAATGAAGTCTCTTTCCTCTGGCCAAATGATCTGGGCCCCTCACATAAATTTCACCCCCCACGAAGTTCTACAGGACAGGACATGAGCTGACAAAGCATATGATACATACAGTCTGTATAGGAAGCGTCTCACACACTATGAACTAACTGCAGTCATCACGGAAGATAATATGAGCCTCTACATCAATTTCAGTGGATGTTGCTTTGGTTACAAAAGCACCTTCAAGTCAACTACTGATAGCACTGTTTTTATAGTGACAGCAGATATTATTTTTACTGACTACCAATGAATACAAACTGCAGAAGAGCAACTGTCTGAGTGCATCTTATATGTATCATCTAGAATCAAGAACCGATTTTCACAGTGTAGTGGGTATCTCCTCTCCTGCTAATAATACCAAACTAAACGAAAGAAAGAAATGCCATTTCTCATAGGTCTTGTTAATGCCAGGGTTTCTCTATATAAGGAGAAACCGTGTGATTTGGGCTACTGGGCCTACAACTCTGGTGCAACACACATTAGGAACAAGATTTATTTTCACATATGAAAGCCTCAAGAAATTCTGTGAAAATCAAGTTTTACTTCAAAGTTACATTTTTGAAGCAGCATCTAATTCATCATGTTGGATCTAATTCATCATTATTATACTGATTTTTTTTTTATTTTTAGAAACTTACCATGGACAGTGGTGGTCCATTTTTAATACACATCTGAAAGAGATAATTTCCAGTAAGTTAAAGCAAAAAATACATTTTCTTTCTAAGACACGTACTTTTAGCTTCTACAGGTTCGGGTTTGGGTTTGTTTGTTTGTTTTTTCTTTTTAAAGTATTTTGTCCCACTGTATCTTTTTCAAGTCCTTCTCAATCATGCCAATTCTCGGTATTATAGCAGCCATCCTTTCACCCAAAAGGACCAAGTGAGATTCAGAAGAGTTATGAAGATATTCTCTTAAATTAACATGGGGAGCATTACTGAGCAACACCATGTAATAGTTCATTAAGCCACACTAGTTTTATATGCACATTGAGAGAAAACAAATCCAAAGGACCCTTCAAAGTTGTGTGAATAAGATATGTTACCCTGGCATTCACTTCAACTAAGTCTACCTTAGGGCTATTTTTGCTACGTTTTTTTGTTTGCTGCTTGCTTGTTTGTTTTTTAAAGCTAATTAAGGAAAAGAGCAGCACAGTGAGTAATCTGAATAGTCCACATGCCATTTTCATCCAGTTTTAGTGTAAGGACAGATACTAGACGTTTCAGACACACAGATGTTCACTGTATTTGCTAATAAATTTGATTTTAGCCAAAAGATGTCTATTAGGTTCTTCAGTTAACTAGATTTCCTCAAGCTCAGCCTACTGAAGTCTCACTCATAGCCTCAGTCTTCAGTGCCCTTACAGACTTCTCTGATGATTCAGAATGAGGCTAGGGAATAGCAGTGATGTCTTTGAAATGGTTAAGGCATGTAATTGCACTGTTAATCTCTGAGAGGAAGATTTTTAGCATTATTAGTAGCACACATCTGTTTCAAGGCTGCAGAAGCAAGATACAATAAGAGACTTCTATAATAAGCATTTGCTGTGCTGGTATCTCAGACCTGCCTTTCCTTACTTTCAATCGCCGACTTGTTGGGTTTTGGTTTTTTTTTAATTAAGTGCAGTTTTACAAAGCTACAAGCAGGTTTCCTAAAAAGTTCTGCCACTTTGGACAATGGGGCTGCAATGATAATATTGCACCAACAGGAGGAACTTCGCTTTTTCATGAAATCTGTACTGAGCGTCTGAGAGAGGAACAAATAGTAAAACCTGCTGTTACGCAAGGGCTGACACACCAAAGACATGAAGACACTGAAGTGATGATCGCAGGAGAGAGAAAATCCATCATTTCAGATTCAGTAACTTACATGTCACATGCAGAACAGTGGTGGCAGCGGTCAGGTTTGATTAGCTGGCATCGATCACAGTATCTGATTGCTGCATTCAAGTGGCAAGGGTCAAGGCATTAGAATTCATTTAATGTTACAAATGTTCTCCCCCTTAACATGAACTGAATCTTAAAGAGCTTCCTGCCCTCCCCTGCCACCCCCCTTCTCACAGACCTCCATGTGCCTACTCTCATGTGACACGTACTTTTGAGGTTTTTAAGAAATGTAACATATGAAAGTATTTAAAACACTTTCATCTATTGCTACTGTACTGAGTCCGTTTCCATTTACTCTTTGGCTCCCCAGTCTTCCCATCCTTCATCCTCTGGCACTGATCCCCTATCGCCTGCTTTCTTTCACCTCTGGACAGGGTATGCAGGCATCCCATTGTGAAACTATACTCTTTCAGAAAGCCAACTTTCTGCATTAGCTTTCTCTGTCCTCTTCAGCAAACAGTGATCTAGCAGACTGTTCAGTACATTAGCTCTTCCTCATCTTTCCTGGATATTTTTAAACAAGCCTTCAGGCTCTTCTCAATGGAAGCAAGACACCAGCACAGGCAGTTTGAAAGGAGGAAAGCCAACACCTACAGCTAAGCAGAACTGCTAAGAGCTGGCAAAAGCTTCCCAGACCACTCCAGGAACTTAAGACTGGGATTCCCTAAAAGGGAGGCTTATATTCAAAAAAGCCAGGTGTCCTTAGACTTTGTTTGGAAAGTCACAGTAAACTTTGGTAACAGTTATTCTGAGTAGTTTATGTTTTTGGAAAACTCTACAGTGTTGCTAGTTTCAAGAAAGAGAAACAGAGATATATACATATAAAAGCTAGATTTTTTTAAGAATATACATATGTATAAGACAGCAGTTTCACAGATCATTCATATATAAGTTGGAATAAAAACGCCTATATATATATATTAAAGGCAAATACAGAAATAGCCCATAACTAGCTTTGTACTGAATTACAGATGGGAATGAAAGAACATTTATTCATTCTTAAATTCTAGCCTTAAGTATGATGTTTCTCCTCCTGCTGAACTGATACAGCTCAGAAAAAAAGTTTAAAGGGGGATATAAATGATTATAAAATTGAGTAAAAAGTTGAATTATCTCTATTTCTAGCTGTATTTCTTTGCTGTGCTTATTTTTATAGCCACAGAGATAAATGTTGTCATCTATCCGCTTCCTAGAAGAGGATTGATTTTTTTTTTTTTAATTCCAAATACTGGCTACATGTTGAGATCCCCAGACAAAGGACTCCAGTTTCTCTTGGGGGGAAAAAAAAAACCAGCCCAAACAAATAACAATACAAGGTCATGGCCTTTGCAATATGTGCTTAATAGATTGTTCATTCAGTGACATCAAATGAATTTCACTGAATTAAACTAGCAGCTTCAGGAGCACAGAATTATCTTTACATCTCACCTCTCGATGCTGTTGTCGTATAGATAGGCAAGTCTTTAGCAGCTCTTCTCAAAATCTCCTGTTGGGATTCTGGTCTCTCTTCTTTCTCATATTGTTCTTTATCAGCTTTTGACAAGCAGAACTAGGAGGGAGGGAGAAAATGGAATGAAGGAAAGAGATTAATTATTACTTTGCGTTCTAGTCAAGCTCCAAGGAAAAGACCCCGTGTATCTTCATCGTATGCCTGTGGACAGCCCCCACCCACCAACGCAAAAAAACCCACATAAAGAAAAACAGAATGCTGCAGGAATTACAGGAGAACCTCAAAACTCC
Organism: Platalea leucorodia; assembly: GCF_965183815.1. Taxonomy (NCBI): domain Eukaryota; kingdom Metazoa; phylum Chordata; class Aves; order Pelecaniformes; family Threskiornithidae; genus Platalea; species Platalea leucorodia. The sequence goes on from NC_138824.1 coordinate 20,118,596, forward strand.
ATGACAGTCCTGGGCATAGTTTAAAGAAAATAATCTTTATTTCTCTTCCATTATCTGTGGCATTTTCCCTTCAATACAAAGGAAGCCAGAAGCTCAGGGGAGTTTTAAGAAGGCGTAACCTTTCCTTTATGCTTATCAGGAGTTAAATTTAAGTGATCTGTGAACAAGAGGAATGTGCAACAGTCCTTTGCTGCTACAGGGCACTAAAGTTCTCTTGTCCCACTTCCTCTCTCTGACTTAGAGAGGGGTAACAAGCCAGGGCAGGGGGGGAAGGAGGAGCAGCTTCATGGCTTCAGCACAGAAGTTGAAGGAGTTTAACTGGAATTTTTACTTAGGAGTAGTCAGCACTAGTCTCAAAATTCGTGAGCTGTATTGAAAGCAACTTCAGCAAAGCCTGTATGGTTTCAGAGAGAGTTACAATTCTGAGTAAATCATGAGGAACATTCCTGTTGAAGCCTCACTGAATTGTAAAGCTTTACCAGAAGAACCACGAGAGCTTTTACTCGCTTGTTAAACACTTAGTTTGGTATCCACTGAAATTATGAGCTTTACCATTAAGCCCCACAGCCTCACTGTGCTGAGAAGCCCCCGCAGAGCTGGGGCTGAACTCACTATTTCCTTTAGTATTTTTCTGTTCTGAAGCACTTTTAAACTCCGAGATTCCTGCATGGACTACAAGAGCCCTTTTTATGAGCACACATAGACAAAGTATTCATGGTAGTGAGTGGAAAACGCTGTGTGTGCAACTGGAACAAAAATTGGCTTAGTGTGGTTTAATATGACTCTCTTTTCCTACCAAGAACATGTATAGGATTATTTCACATGGATTTTCCTCTCATCCTGTACTTTTTCCTCTTTTGGATTACAGTCAGTTGGCAAGCAACAATGAAGACTCCACTTACAGAAAGGAGGAAGCAGTAAGACATTGCTGCAATTTCTCTGTGTTATTTCCTAACCCAGAATGCAAATAAGTTGCCTCATATCTCACAGAATCTAGTTAAGTCTCCGGTTACATCATCCCAGCTATTGAGCCTACCCACCATTCAAGGGTGAATCATAATCTCCTTTTAAATAATCAGAAACTTGGATCAATCTATGCAAAGAGCGATATTAAAGTTTAGCATTTCAGTCATCACCAAGAGTTTGACCTCATTTTTTAATATCCATCTCTAAGCTAGATATTTACTCAAATAGGAAAACTGGAGAGGCTCACATAAAAAGTTTAAGACAGATGTGAGGCATCATGCCAGCAAACAGTGGTGCAATATGCCTTCCTCCCTATTGCCCTTGTGAGTCTGCTAGGTGACCAAATGCCTGCCTCCATGACCTGCAATCAAGCCGAGGTGGCATTAAACATGAAATACTACTTCTAGATGACATTTCTATGGCAAACCATTAATGCAAGAAAAGGAACTAAATCACAAGATTTAAAACATTTTTAATTTGTCCAAGTAACATCCTAATATTACTCCAGAAATCCTGGATAGGATTTTGGTTTTCCGAACAGCTATATTTCTGTTCTAATTTCAGAAATTAATAGGGCCATGAGACCACAGTCTCTTTGGACAATGGCAGGATATGTTCAAAGACATCAAAAGTTGTCTGTTACCACATAGCTAACAGAATTTCCAATGAGGTTCCAGCAGTTCTTATTGAAAACAGAAAGAGTCCCTTTGTTTCCTTCCTCTTTCTGGATCTTGTATAGTGTTGATTGTTCTTTCTTATGACAAATGTACAGGGATTACACTAAGACAACAGCAGCTGCAGAATCTTTTTTTAGTCCAATAGTAAGATCACAGGATGCTATTTATTTTGCAAGAATGGCTGATTTGAATGACTAAAAATATATACGTTTACACTCCCATACAATGGGGAGATTCTGAAGTCAGGTTTTGTTTTTAAGTAAAACCAGCATAAATTACTCACTGGTACATGAACAGAAGGGATTTGCCCAGAGAGAGAAAAAGTGGTGGTGTTTTTTTTGTTTGGTTGGTTTTTGTGAGGTTTTTGGTGTATGTTTTTTGTTGTGGGTTGTTTTTTTTTTCTTTTTTTCTTTTTAAAGCTAGCTGTAGAAAAAAATTGTATTAGATCTGATCTACCCCCACACTTGACATAGGAAATATTCATTACATGCCATATGCCCAAACCATCCCTTTCACTCACTGAATATGAAAAGCTTGCTACAACATTACTGCAACTACAGAGAAGTACTGTCAGAAGAAGTTTTCTATTATTGAAGAATCCAAGCAGACAGTAAAAGTTACTAGGCATTAGCTTTATGAGCAGCTCTAGTTCATATAGCTTTACAAAACCTGGAATAACACAGTTCCAACCACATTTTAATTAGCTATCCTGCCTAGCCTTAACATTTTCCTGCAGAACCACCCCAGACAAAGCCGAAACAGACCACCCTGAAGACAAGTCCCTTCTTTGATTTTTTTAGGTTTAACAATTCAGTACTACTCTTTGCTTAGCTAAACAGCAGAATAGTCTTTAGCTTTTTTTCACTTTATATTCTGTAGCTTTCTAAGATAGAGACCTCTAAGCCATAATTTAAGCACTGCAGAGCAGTGTTTGCTTTTCCGTAGAAGCATGGTTTTAACTCTTTTAAAAAATGTTTAAGGTTGACATTAGCACTGAAAGTCAGTCTTGCCAAAAATAGAATAAAAATTCAACCCCCACAGAGCAACCAAAACCTCAAACAGTCTAGCCGATTTAAAAGCTTTATAAAACAGGAAGGGAAGTACTTTAAATTTGGTGCCAGTATTTAATCCTGACATACACACACCTTGGAGAAAATGGAAAACAAGGTAATCCATCTCAGACTTACTGTAATTAATACTGTTCTTTTTCAAAACAAAACTTCTTACAGTAATCATGCATTCTTTTGCCATTATGTAAAGCTCCTTTATGTATTTACTTCTCAATTGTCACTAAACCTTAACCCTTGACTTACTACTAAGTGGTTCAGTCCTCCAAGTTATGAGTATACATTGCATTACTACTTTTTCTTACCCAAACAAATGTCAAAACTGCCTAAAATGGAAATACAAAAATGTTGTCACTGTATTTGATTTATTGGTTTTAAAAATTCCAGGTTTCAAGCAAGCTACTTCATAGCAAAGCACTGTGCATGACTGTCAAACTTGTGATGAATTAAACGTGCATTTTCTATAAGGAAATGTCATTACACAAAGTATACAGTATTTTAAGAGTAATTTGATAATTTTCATTCATGATACACTGTCATGCTGTTCTATTTTAGATAATGAGAAGCGAAAGGTGAATCATGCAGTACTGCAAACAAGTTTCATCACTGAAAACAGTTCAGCTATTTATAAAAAAGGCATTGACATTTTTCTAACGTTTTATTTACCTCATTAGAGGGGGATGCAGGAGATGTGAAAATTGTCTTCCAATAGGACCATACAAACATGACAAATGACAGATGAAAAACCACAAGGTAGACAACTGCAATAAAATACAAATAAGAGTTCAGTGAATAGAGCTGAAAAGAACAAGAAACAAAATCCCTGATCTTTGATGAGGGCTAAACTACTACACTATGAGTCACCTGCTAAAATTAAGTTATATTAAACCCTCTTCCCTGGGTAGACTTAGCACTCTAGAAGTGCTCTCTTAAAAAAAAAAAAAAAATAAAAAAAATAAAAAAAAAATCACCAAATGTGATGGTTGCTATTCCTCAAGGAAATAATATGCTTTTATGTATGATTTCAAAACAGGCTTTGAAGGGAAAAAAAACCAAACCAAACAAAAAAACCCAGAACTGAACACAGCTTCACCTGTGGCATGTGACTAACCTTTTTGGATAAAGAAGATGCTAAAATTCCATTCTAGATTATAGTATTTTATAAATGACCTACAGAATTCAATGTAACTTCTACTTCTAATAGAAACAGCACAGTATTGTGCCATTGTACAAGGCACTGGTCATCAATGACAGTAAAAATGCCAAACCAGGGGTTTGGAGAGGACTGCACTCTGAGATGAGAGCTATCTGCGAGTTAAAAATTGTCTGGGTATCTTCTTTCAAATAATCACAAGAACATAATCTGGAAGAGTTTTGCTGTTATAGTCACAGTGGCAATGAAATGTAGATGGTTTTAGCAGGGAGCTCAATCAATTTATGAATGGGTCTGTGTGATATGGTTGCTTTAAAGACCAGAGACCCAGACCTTATGACTCAGGAAGCTCCTTCCAATCTTGTTTCCTCTAACAGTTTCTTTTACCATTTGTCAGGAGGAAACAGATCAGTTGTGCCAGAAAATCAAGCCTTACAAAAGAAGTCATACTAAATATTTACATTATCTTCACTTATATTATCTTCAGTTGCAGGAAGCAGGAAACTTGACCTACTTCCCTGTGCACACAGAGTCTTTTAAGAAGCCATATGACATACTTTGTGGATGGCAGAACAGGCTCGAAACTCTGGGAGCTTCCAACAGCTGAGAAAATGCATGTGCACAGTCACAGAAGATGTGGTCTTAATTTATCATCTTTCAGGATTTTCATTGTTTGTTACAGTAAAAAACCCAAACAAACCATATTTGAGCTTTCTTCAGAGAATTATGCTTTTTACCTTTGGCTCTGACTCCTCCTACCTTACAGACAGATTTGGCAAATTTTCAGCTGTGGAGCTGACTGAAAATGCAAGAAGCAAAACCTTTTTCTAAAGCTACCCTAAAATTGTCATCCTGATAGGAAAGAACTCGTGTCATTGTACTAAGCACTGCATAATTAGAAATGGTCTTTTATTAAAAACATACTATACACATTCAAACATAATGTGGTTAAGCAATTAAAGCATGAGAAAACGGTTTGGAAAAGAGGAGAAACAGACACAAAATTGGAGTGGAATCAGCTGCAAAGATCAGAGCTTCGGGTGAGAGAAGCTGAATAGAAGGAAAGAGGAAATGAGATACAGGGGAAGGCAAGGCACAGCAAAACTAACTTACACAGTAAACAGTTCTATTCTGTCCATAAAAATCACCCCCAGAATTCAGATTCTTTTGAAGGATTATTTTTAGTGCACACACAATACGTTAGCAGCAGAACCTCAAAGTCTTGTCACAGGCTGTAAATGCCCCAACGACACATAGAATAACAGGCACCAAGGCTGGCTGCAGCAAGGGTACAGATCTGTGCCAGTCCTACCAGTATTTACTAGAAAGAGGCAGCTGTTAAAGTGCTCTTGCACTCTTGCAATAACTGAGAGCTTGCAATCTGCCACCATCATTAAAAGCCAAGGGCCTGTCCTCAGCAGCCAAACTGGGGCAACTCAAGGAAGAGCAAGACTTTCACAGCTGTTCCAGTGATGGACACCACCCAGTCTAGAGGAGAAAGAGCCTGCAGTTGGCAGTCCATACTGGCCCTGCACTGAATAAATTTTTGCTTCTTTCCCCACTCCTGTGCTGCCATTCCTACTGCAATTACAGGTATTTGTGCTGGCAGTGCTCCCCAAGAAATGAGAGGGAGGGAAGATACCATTTTTGATGACTTTTTGACAGTCCATCTACCCACCGTTTTGGGTAGCAGTTATCTCCTCTGCAGACTACTCTTGCATCAGTTTCCAGTACAAATATAAACCAGCTTGATTCCTATTCATCTTATTTTCTTGTAATTACAAGCTAGATGGAAAAATACATCAAAAACCTCAAACCCCAGTATCTACCTGTTTAGGCAGACTCAGAGTCATGAGGAAGCCCTGGCTAAGCTAAAGGAATCCAGGATTCTTGGTGCCATGTTGTGACCAAGTGAAGTCACTTCTCTTTAAAGGCACTGATGCATATTAGACCATAATTTATGCCCTCAGGAGGACAACGTCTTAAGACATGCTCTTAGCATCCTCCTAAAATATGCTAAGCCCTCCTAAGATTTGCCCTTAACATCCTTTTCTGAATCATTCTTCACGCTACTTCCAAGACAGAGTCAGATTACAGAGAGGTAATAATATATAACAGAATTATATTATATTGTTAAGAGAGATTCAGAGTTGACTTTATTCCCCTATCCTAATGGATATAAATCTAGACAAGAATATGAAATTACAAAGAAACAATTAACTTTAATGGGGTGAAGAAATCACCACTAATTTAATCAAAAGTTGTAATTAAGTACTAGAGTAAAAGGATTTGAATACAGTACACTGAACTATGGTGCAAAATATATTTGCTAAGATGCACATTATTGATTTACATAGCAATGTTACTGGTACTTTGGCCTTTAGACTCTTCTGATGTTATTTCCTGGCTATTGTGAATCAGCTTATAAGAACTTTATAAAACTTATGATAGCTTTCATTTTAAATGAAAAAAGACTTCACGTCTCATTTTAAAATCAACCTCCATGGTAAAGAAATTAATGCATGCAGGATGCCTGTGACATGCTTTAGAATTGAAGGTGCAAAAAGCATGCAGGTGACAGCTATTAAAAGCCTAACAGTCAGGTTCCAACTATACTGTCAGTCTCATTAATTAATCAAGCATTTTTCTTCTCTGGTAGATTTAAGAGCACCTGCTTAGTCAGACAGGCACCGCATTTGTATTAAAGCCAGAGATGAGACTATGTAACACCAACGTCATTGCTCTGCCAGGCTTCCTTATCTGAGACATGGATCTTGCCTTTCCAGAAGAAACTAGAAAGTAAAACTTATTCATATAAAGGTCAACAGTAAAGCACAGCAGCAACCTGCAGAATTTTGTGAAGTCTAGGTGAAGCCCAGATGTGCAATGTCATATAAAAATCCAGGGTAAGACACAGCTCCCATCTTGAATGGCTTACAGTTTATTTTGGAGGTTTTACCACTCTTTCACCTCTTCATTAGAAGATGAAAGAAGACAGATCCTATCCAGGTTCCTTCCTTTCACAGTGTTCTCGTGGATGTTTCCCACGAGGAAGAAAACGGCTAGATTAGCTCCAAATTCTATGCTCTTCTGCAAAAATATTTAAGAGATGAGAGCCTCTTACCCATGGTCTCACACTCTGAAGATAGCCCTCCGTGGATAGTCAAAATGCAAATGCATGCTTCATTTACCACTCATGTCCCCCCATAAGTTGAAGTAACTCCCAAACAAATATCCCATCAATCATTTCTATTTCTGCAGAAAAAAAAAAGGGAAGTTTTAAAAAAAAACACTGTATTTTGAACTTCTGGAGTTGAATCATCCTTTAGACTAGTTTTTGGTCACAGTTAAAAGAAGTGGCAGAGCAAAAATGCTGGAATTTTTTTGGTCAGTTTGTATCTCTGTAAGTACTAAGCACTGTGGCATATACTTGCCAAAGCCAATACCAAGACTTAAGTAAAGTTTGTCAAAACAAAGCCTTAACCACTTGACCTGGAAATTTAAAATTATAACGTGCAGCCACCTTTGAAATGGTTGTGTTTTGCACAGTTCTAACCAGTCCTAAAGAATAGAGTTCTGAAGAATTTGGTGAGCTGTTCAGAAAACAGCAAGCAGTAGAACAAGAATTCTTCCTCTTCCAGAAGTCTTTCAGGTCATAGGGTGTGCTCAGGAATAAAGAGAAAATGGACTTGTGGATCTGTTGTAGTTCCTTCTCCTTCTTCTGTTCTTCGAAGGTACCCATTTAGAAATATTTGCAAACCTAAATCATAGTTGCGTTACTCACAGGTCTTGTCATCATCCCAAACTTGTGGTACTAGAAGCTAAACAGACTCAACCTCACAATATTTACCTTGTTTCTTAGCACTAATCTACTCATTACACAGATCTTACACATGAAGGAGTAAGTTTCAATTCTACATCCCTTAAGACTTGCGTGCAACAAAACTATTCACATCTTAAAAAAAAAAAAATTACCTTTTTCTGCAGTTGAAGTAACTGGAAGAGAAAAAAAAAGATACATGGTAAGTAAATTCATATTGTACCAGAGGTTTGGCTACAAGTGAGATACCAGATAGCTGACTTGTTCCAAAATGTCCTTCAGGTGTTAGGAGAGCCACCCTACCCCCCCTCTGGGGTAAAACAGGAGTTAGCATGCCTCCTGCCAGCCCTTGAGGCTTGGTGAGTCAGTGGAAGAGCTGAAGAGATCCAGTTCCCTGCACTAACCAAGTGAGCACACTCCTTTTCACAGACATGAATTAGACCATAATTTATGCATGTTCCCCTTCAGATATACACCTAGCAAAGTTTTCTGAGGCATGTCAACAACTAGGCCAACAGGTGTACCACTGGAAAGCAGAAAATGAAATAAAAAGTTCTTACAGAAGTCCCTGTGAAGCTGTGTTCCACGTAACCTACTTCCTTCTCTTAGTTTTTTCCCACCACTTCTCTCTTCCCATCACATGCTATTTTTGACTTTTTTCCTCTGACCTGAATTCTTCAGGCATAGCTAAAACCTTTCCACTTCCCTCTCTCCTACATCCTCATCTTCTTTTCTCCCAACAGCAAATTCTATTGTTCAAATCTACCTCGTATACTGCCTGACTAGTACATCCTCCTGCCCTCAGGCTTCTCCAAAACCTTCACACTTCATTCATCAGTTCAGGTTACATGCTGAACAGAGAGCTGCTGTACTTGTTGGGTTGCTTTGTTCGTATCACTCCCCTTGCTGGATCTCTTCCTTAGACACTGAATTCCTGAAATTCAACAAGGAAAGGGTATTTTCCCCACTCTTTATCTTACACAGCAAATTTAAGCTTCCGGTCATCGGCATGAGCAAAAGGTTAAACAGAGCACACCCTGCCTACCTCAGTTCACCTCACTGCACCCTGTCTCTCAGCTCTGACATTTCTACAGCTATCAGTCTGTGTGCCAGTTCAAAAAGAGCTTTTTCCTGATGCACGCTAGAGTCTTAAATCTGCAGGGCTTCAGTATGCATGGCAGACTTCCTTCTGAAGTGTTACTTTGGTCACAGAGGTGGCATGTGTCTCACTTAACTGCAGATATCTATAGTAAAAGGGTCTGCAACTATATTATGCAACTATGCTTCTTTTTATAGTCAACAAGAGACATAATGAGGTGATATCTCAATGTATAGATGACCCCTTTTTGTTCAGATATGTGGGTTTTGTTTAGTGTGTGTCCCGTCCCGTCCCCCCCCGCCCCTTCCTTAAAATATGCACTCGGCACCCTCTGTCTATCCATGGAAGCCTCTATGAAGTTAATGGAAAAAGTTCCAGTTCCTTCCACCTGAAGAAGAAAAAAATTACCATTTAGAGTAGTATAAGGTTGGCTTCAAACTAAAGGAGGTCAATCCTAAAGAACAGCTTAATTTCACATTAGTTATGCATACTTGCACATCCTCCCCCCTTGTCTCTGTCTGAAACAGGGACATAATCCACACACAGGAAAACAGACCTGAAGCACACAATTGCCTGCAAAGTATGCATGTAAATATAAGAACAGGTCCAGTTGTGTCATGATACAGTCTCAGTACTACTTCACTGCATGCTACAGAAGTTGCGTTATTTTTAAAGCAAACCCTATGAGTGTTTTTGCTTGAAATTTTACTAATGCGTTATTTCTCCAGTTAAAACTTTTTCAACACAAGGAGAAGATAAAATCATTAAAAAGGTGGAAATTAAAACAAGCTTGCCGAGTAGGGTTGCTTGCTCAACTTCAAAAAAAATACTAAAAGTACTTTAGATTAAGATTTGTCTTTGGCTCCTCATATATCTTAAGTAAACACCTTTGTACACAGCTGGACAAACATAGAATCATGGAATCATTTAGGTTGGAGAAGACCTTTAAGATCATCGAGTCCAACCATTAACCTAGCACTGCCAAGTCCACCACTAATCCATGTCCTCGAGCACCACATCTACCCGTCTTTTAAATACCTCCAGGGATGGAGACTCAACCACTTCCCTGGGCAGCCTGGTCCAATGCCTGACTGCCCTTTCGGTGAAGAAGTTTTTCCTAATATCCAACCTAAACTTCCCCTGGCGCAGCTTGAGGCTGTTTCCTCTCGTCCTATCCCTTGTTACTTGGGAGGAGAGACCGACCCCCACCTGGCTACAACCTCCTTTCAGGTAGTTGCAGAGAGCAAGAAGGTCTCCCCTCAGCCTCCTCTTCTCCAGGCTAAACAACCCCAGCTCCCTCAGCCGCTCCTCACCAGACTTGTGCTCCAGACCCTTCACCAGCTTCGTTGCCCTCCTCTGGACACGCTCCAGCACCTCGATGTCCTTCTTGTAGTGAGGGGCCCAAAACTGAACGCAGGACTCGAGGTGCGGCCTCACCAGTGCTGAGTACAGGGGCACTATCACCTCCCTGGTCCTGCTGGCCACACTATTCTTGATACAAGCCAGGATGCTGTTGGCCCTCTTGGCTACCTGGGCACACTGGTGGCTCATGTTCAGGCGGCTGTCAACTAACACCCCCAGATCCCTTTCTGCCAGGCAGCTCTCCAGCCACTCCTCCCCCAGCCTGTAGCGTTGCATGGGGTTGTTGTGACCCAAGTGCAGGACCCGGCACTGAGCCTTGTTGAATCTCATACCGTTGGCCTTGGCCCATCGATCCAGCCTGTCCAGGTCCCTCTGCAGGGCCTTCCTACCCTCCAGCAGATCGACACTCCCGCCCAACTTGGTGTCATCTGCAAACGTACTGAGGGGGCACTCGATCCCCTCATCCAGACCGTTGATAAAGATATTAAACAGAACTGGCCCCAATACTGAGTCCTGGGGAACACCACTTGACTGGCCACCAACTGGATGTGACTCCATTCACCACCACTCTTTGGGCCTGGCCATCCAGCCAGTTTTTTACCCAGCAAAGAGTACACCCATCCAAGCCACGAGCAGCCAGTTTCTCCAGGAGAATGCTTTGGGAAACTGTGTCAAACAATGTCAAACAGGTATTTCCTCAGACAAGAAATATAAAGAAGTTCTTAATTATCCTCTAACAGGATGGGAGAACATCGTTAGCTATAAAACTACAGGGAAATTTTGTAAGTAATTCTGGTTAAAGCACTCCAGAATCTGTAGCCTCATTTTTGCTCCCAGTATAAAACAAAATTGTGAGCCAAATTTGATGTTTGAAGACTCAAAATAATGAACAGTCTTTACACACAGAAAAAAAGCTTAAGATTATATCAACTGTGAGACTTCATCAAAAAATCCCTAAATAAACTTCATAAAAATTAAAGTTTCACAGCACCAGAAAGATAATTTTCTCTTTCATACCTTGGTCCCTTAGGTCAGAATGCAGTTATTAGACTGCACAGAACAATTTTAGTTTGGCAGACTCCTGCAGTTTGAGGTAAAAGCCAAGACTGAAACACTTGTGATTTTCATCCTGTCTTATCATCCTCAAATGAAATAAAAATAAAAGACGGCCAATTCTCTTCTGCCTCAGAAGTTCACGCAAGTTAAGTGTTTCTGTTTCTATCCCTTTCACTGTTGTTATTCCCATTGTCAGATAGATTAAATGAACAATTGTCCAAATTCACTCAGCAAATGGCAAATCAGCAGTTTTACAGGATCTTCATACTACAAAGCGAAGCCTTCCTTTAAATAAGTTAATATTTAATCTTTACATAAAACAGACCTTTAAGTATTTGCTAGGCTAGCAATGTAACACACTGCTTTATACCATCAAGAAATCAATTCTAGCTTTTGAACTCTGGTTCGGGAGAAAAAAACAAACCCACAGAATAAGACATTACCATTGTGGCCCACCATCCCTGGCCTGTACTTTAAGTTACAAGCTTAGCTCTCTATTGCTTTTCTCCTCTACTGCTTCTAACTACTTAGATACTGCCATCACCTTCTGCTAAATTAATTACCATTTTCGCTTTACAAATTTCTAAAACATGGTTTCCTCTTCGGGGGGTGGGATGGGGGAAAAAGCAGCACTGCCTTTTTGCTTATTGATATTTTTCGAACAAAATAAGCACTGCATATGATTTATATGTTAACCTCAGGATGCAACAGATACACTAGATTAGATGCATCAGCATACGTTAGTGCCTTCAGCACTGCAGTCAACACAAACCTGTCCGTATTTCAGAAACGTAAGCATTGTAAAACAGCTGTTCTTTTGACAATTTTAAAATATATCCCCGTATCAGTCTATTGCTCAGCTACAAAAGGAAAAACAAGAGCAAAAATATTCTTAGGATTGGCTTCTTAATATTAAGTTTCTGGTTTCTCGAGAAGACTTATGAAGTTCTAGGAAGATAATGCTAGGGAAGGATAAAAATACAACTAGACAGTGAAAGCTGAAGTTCATTTCATTGCAAAGAGCTCAGAAGCAGGCACTTGCATGCTCACGCACACGGTGAGTTTCCACTCTGGCCTCATAATTTCAAAGGACTATTCAAAAAATCTCAGTTTTACAGCACCAAGCAAGTCAAATGAAGTGCACGAGTCCTGTCTGTCTGACTGTAGTGCAGAGCTTTACCTTGGCTACCTCAGGTTTTCAAAATCGGCCCGACTAAGGAAGGAGCTCAGCAAAGCCTGCCTGTGAAGAGAGGTGTATGGGCCTACACTGAACTTCATGCTGCTGCAGCTTGTCCAGGGACATACAGGCCCAGTATGCTTCACTAGCCGGTCCTGCACCACTGAGCAGCTTACGCACTGGACCTCCCAATGCTTTGGGGTCACTGCTATATGAAGCACACAAAACTAAGTATGTGGTTTCACTTTCTACAGAATACTACCTCCAAAATACACAATACAGCCTTTTATTAGGCTGGATTCAAATATAGTTTTTAACTTGGTCAGCTTAAGAGGACAAGCAGAAGTTCCAGGTTTGACTTTAAAGGAGGAAAAAGTTGTCTTAGTTTTGATTTAGACACCTAGCATCACCCCTGGCAGCAAAGACACTTTTGCCTTCATGACCCCAGTTGTTCATTACACCTCTTTCTAGATACTCTTTCTTACATTGTTGTCTGTTATCTTTCATCTCACCTATGTCACAAGAATGAAAGAGGCGGAAGCCTATAGATTATCACAGGAAACAATCGTGCAAACATAGGGACATCATTAGTTGTATAACAAATGAGACTGGGGGGAAAATGTCATTTGTTGGAAGCATTCTTCTTGGAGTATGAACTGATAGGGGTGCAAATTTCAGAAAGCTCTGGAGAATTTTTAAAGCTGCTTCAAGGAAACCTCCCAGAACATCTTGGAAGAGCAAGTATGTTTAGGGAGCTGGTTTGCTTTCAGTTTCAGGCTTATTTTCAGGATTGCTACGAAGTGTTCAAGCACCTTCCAAATCACTGCATAATAGGAAAAAACGCCAATCTATTCTGAGGCAAAGAGGTGGAATGATCTGCCAAGACCTTGCAAGAGGCATGCTAAAAGAAGACACATTTGCCTTCAACCTTGGAAGAAAAAACCCCACCACTCTACAAAACCCACACACCGCATCTCCCTACCCCCCTAAAAGACATACTCCAATCAAAGCCAGATATGCTCCTTGAAGAGCAAGGAATTCAACTGCAACTAACGTAGAAGTATAGAAAAGGAAAATAACTGATCTTGTTACTGATGTGCTATGTTTATTTCCCCCCGCCCCCTCCCACGATGGCTCCTAGCAAGAGTCATACCGTGGGTATTACAGCCCTTCCATGAATCTCAAGAGTAACATTCACATTTTGGCTGACATTCCTCATGGGTGGGAAGAAAGAATGATAAATTTGCAATTGCATCCCTTCACCAGATGTACAGCCTTAACTTTTCTCAGTTTTTAAGGAAAAGGGTTAAAATATATATACACACACACACATACATATTTCCAGAAGTTACCAGTACTGAAGCTCAGCAGAAACTCTCCACGGGCGCTACCCTATCTGCAAAGGCAAGCACCACTGACATTATCCCAAGTTTTTCATTTGTTCAGAGAAGGGCATTTAATTGAAAGCGTAACTTAGATTTACAGTAACATAATTCCCATTTGCAAATACAGATCTTGACCACTCACACGAAGATGGTAGAAACGTTACTTACTGACACAAACGGGACAGACAATGAATGAATTTCTTTGAACAAATACTCATTTGACTTCTGTTACAGGGCAGCGCCAGAGCTTGAAGACCTTAGCACCTCTCCACTGTTCTCTAAAAGCCGTAATTCTATGACCTTTCCACACTGAGCTATTTCTTATTTCCTGACTGGCAGGCACCCACTAGGTGCTTTCCTCCCTAAGCAGCAGGGAGTTGTTTTTAGACAAATGACTCAAGACGACTGAGTTGACAGCATCATGTAGCCAAAAGCCAACGCAGGAAGATGCTGCCAGGTCCCTGTCGAAAGGCTATGGGGGCCCAGGAATTGCACACATGACTTGCCACGAGATGGAATGAATGTCCTCTGCAGAAATTTGAGCCATACAAACCTAGAATTGTTTTATCTTCATATGCTGCTACATTGATGTATTTTTTTTACTCCAGATCTCCAAGAACAGGACACAGGTTTCCCCCCAATGCCCTGCTAGGTAATTCAGAAAGTAACATTTTATAGAACAGTGAGGCAGGAGAGGTGGCTCCACAGGCCTTCGTGCTGCGGCAGCATGAAGCAGCACGCATTGCCACACTGCGTGCTCCAGCAGTAGCACTGCCTGGGGCTGGTCTGCAGCATGGGTGCACCATCGCCCAGGTCTAACATAATGCTTGTCTCAGAGGCACGACCTGTGGTGGACAGCTCTTGCTGCAGGGGTGTATGAAGTTACCCCTCTTAACCATCCACCTACTCCCCTATGGCAGACAGACATAGCAAAAGCAAGCACTTGCCTTCCCAGACACTTCAGGTCAGGTTTGAGCTACCAATGAAGGCAAGTTTGAGTGACCACAAACAGCAGGGAATTGCAGTGATGAAGGGTGAATGGTGTCCTGGGTTACGCAGTGTCAGTCATGAGAGGAGAAGAAACCCTGCCAGGGCCACCGACGCCTTAGAGCAGCACAGCTGTTTCCACAAGCACATGAGCTAGAGCCCAAACGCCTCACACACACTGTGCCCGGCAGCATCACTTGAGTGAGCTGCTTTGCTACTTCAAGTGATCACAAGATGATGCCTTCAAAGGCACTGCAGGGAGTGGGGGGGGGGAGAAACCTGAGGTGGGAGGAGACAGGAGGAAGAAAATGCAGCCAGGGAAGAGACACCTTGCTGCCAGGGGGATGCTCTGTTGTTTATGGCCACCAGATTTTCTATGTTCATGATTGCCATGCCCATTGCTACAGGATTCAAAGCAGCATTATCACAGGGACAGGTAAAATGAATTAATATTTCAAATAAGGCAGTTCAAGCTGCACTGCAGACCTATTTTATTATTAAGCCATCATTATGATTTGTTGTATGGTTAAAACAGTATTAACACAATTCTTTCACTATAACAAGTAACTTAGAGCAGCCAGAGGCTTGCTGCTCAGAAAACATTCTCTTATCACAATAATAAAGGAGTTTTTTATTTAGCCAAGGTCTTTTCAGCCTCAATGCAGAGAGTACGTGCATAAATACAAAACAGGGCTACAGCAGAAATTAGCATAATCAATGCAAGATACTCCTTGGGTACTGAGTTACATTTAGCAATGAATTAAGCTATGACAACTGAAAAGATTTCTGCTGTATATTCTGGAAACAGTAAATTCTGTGCTACCACTTCCACAGTTCACAAATGCAGCTACAAAGGCAGCTGACGTCTGCAAGCCACAAAATCCTACAGATGGCTCCTTACCTGTACCTCTACAAAATATTCCCAAAAGTTATACCAAAGGTCTCCTAATGGTCTTACTACTGAGGATGCCTGCACGTTTTAAATTATTTCAAAACCAAGAGCTATACTTGGTTAGCATGCAGGAGGACGTGTTGCCAGCTCTTAACCTCACAGTCCCACACTTGTGTCCGCACTAAAAACCATAATATATTAAGGGATGTATCAGCCCAAATAACTACAGGCTTTTTCTGTATATGAAGTTAGCATTCAGCTGCAGCAACGTACCAGGTTTGTTGTCCCTGAAAAGCCCTATTCCCTGAGAAGCACTATTCACTTTCAATTTACCATAATTGCCCAAAGAAACCTAATATAACTCGATTTTCTTCAGCTATTTAATCACTATTGCCACTGCTCATTCTATTTGCATTTTGATGGATTTTAAACCCTAGCATTACTTCCACACGATTTCCTCAGCTGCTTACTCGAATTATTGGACTTTCTTCATACAGTTCTTCCCCCAAAACTTCTACTTTATCATAACAATAACAGCTTTATCGCTCAGTAGTTTGGAAGTGCTTCACATAAGTTGTTTCCAATATTGCCTTTAAGCTATCAGACACGGTCAAAAGAAAGCCTGGTTTCTTCCTGAAAGACAAAGAGAGCTCTTACTTGCACGAGTCAGCGAGCTGTGCTCCCTCTGGCACATCAGGGAATAAGAAAAAACACAATCGGCAGAAAGGCATGGAAACTGAGAAGCATCTGAGTGGAGGTAGCTTATGTCCACACCACTAATTAATTCCATTTACATTTGAAGGAGGGACATTTACACTCAGAGTGGCCAGATCAAGCTCATAGTAACACTACACTGGATATGTGAAAGGGCTTGTTGTGTTAGGAGTAGCTCCAGTGGTTCTGTAGTTAAGACACTGCTAGGATACTTGCAAGAGATAGGAGAGACAAACAGGGTAATCGGGTGGTGTTGACAAGAGTGCTAGTATCATATGTTGTACGGAGTTGTCCTATACACCTTGCACAAGATGAGGTGTTCTGCAGGTAATGCTAGAAACCATCAATATATTTAAAGTAAAAAACCAAAACAAACAAAAACCCCCACCCAACCAAAAACCAACATACAATTCATGCACGTAACAGAATTTTTCAGGTAATTAAGGTAATTTTCTTTTCAATAAAAGAACACTCTTCACTAATTCGCAGTTGTAACTGCCAGTCAATACCTACCTTGAATATTAAGGTCACGCAAAGCCAAGCGTCATATGGCTCAGGACGCTACTAGTAAATCCATTTACTTCTACTCTAAACAGATGAAAAGAGCACGACAGTCTTTATTTAGCTATTCCACACAGCTGAGAGGCATGACAGCAGGAGGGCAGAAGTGTCAGTTCATGGGGAAGAAAGATTCCAGACACAGCTGCTGTGACCTGCAGACGTTAAGCATCGCCCAGTGGCGAGAACCATCAGCAGACAGCACGGATCCACTTCGTTAATCAGGTACCCTTCTTTGCATTTGGCTTCGGACTCTTCCAAAATCACTTGTCTCCTTACTTACTGACTCTGCTTGCAACAAGTGTTTCCTCAAATATTAGGATAAAATCTCCTTGAAAAACTCTCCGGACAACAATCTCCTTCTAAATCTCATTACAAAGTATTGGGCACTCTGTTTTCTGAGAGAAGGATTTTGCTGCTGCCAAGTTCATCAGGTAATGGGAGAAATCAAACTGCCCAGCAAGCTGACCTCCTCCCATACGTTAAGTCACTGGATTCCTCAAATGAAGTTTTAAGTTCAATTTTTTTGTAGCATTGGTCAGGTTTGATTGGTATTTGCCACCTGAGATTAAGTATGGAACTACCTATGATGAAAAGAGCTAATTCTCTGCCAGCAACACATTAACAACGTAGCAGCCAGTAACGCAATTTACATGAACTCCCATCAAGATATTAGTAGGCCAACCTTTTGAATAAAGCCCTTTAAGCAAGTTTTGTTTTGAAAAACATGTCATTTAAAAGCATGTCTGCTAGTTGTGGGAAAGTTTAATGGTGGGGGATTCATGTCTTCAACATACCGGACTTGTAAATATTAATAAATATTTAATACTTTATTATTTTATTATCAAAATATTTACAGAATAAATAAAGGTTCAAAGACTTCTCATAATTTATGATTTACAGAATCTGTCCATATATGGCTCATCAAATTGGTTGATAACAAATGCTGCCATCTTTTCATGCTGGAAGCTTTGCTGCTTGTTCTTCTTGCAAAACAAAATGTCACTTGTTAAACCTTACTTGGACTGAAAATATCTCGGGACAAACCTTGACTGTAGCTAAAGCTACTTCCTCTAGTTTCCTTCCAAAAAGGAAGAAATACCAGCGACTCCCCAGGAACATAACAAAAGAACCAGGTGCTGCAGAGGGGAAAAAACATCAGGGATAACAGGACAGAAAGTTTCAGCTAGAGGACAGGGTCAGAAGGACAGGTTTTTGTTGCACCAGGTCTAATTTAACTACCAGACCACTTCGGAACATGAAAAAGTGACAGCACAAAGACTGCACAAGCCACTGCAAAGGGATTTTTGGATACTCCAGAAGATCCGTACTAAAACTTAGAAAGTACTGCAGAGTAAACAGAGAGGCAAGCATACAAAGAGCATGGCCTGTCATCCATACAGCTCTCATTCAGTAAATATTGCTTCCAATAAATAAATAAATAAAATCCTCAGAGCTCACCTGCCTGCTGACAGTTCACCACATATTCTTGGAAAGCATTAACTCAGGACTCTGTAAAAGGTCAGCTGAAATACTATAAATCCTAACGCAACGTGTGCCAAGGGAAGAAACAGTACTGTCTGCTACATCTGAGAGATGCATTAGGGCTCCCGTGGCAAAGCACTGGATGTAACACAGCAGGACTAGCGAACTGCCTAGCAAGAAATGAGTAGAGTTTGATGTATGCATCAAGTTAGATCAGGAAAGCTATTACTTGTAAACATCTACAACTAAGTGCAAGGTGACCCAGACCCTTAAACCTGCTGCCTCCTGAGAAGCCACACAGAAACACAAACCAGGATGGGATCAGGAGGTGCAGCCACTTGTCTGAAGACTTTTAGACAAGACTTGTCTAAAAATATACAGACACAAAAGATCCCCACAAAAATCCTATGCACAACTCGCATCCTTTTCCAGATACTATAAAAAAAGACCTGCATGTTAGTTACATAGGATTTTTCATAACATAACAGAAACCAAGTTTTGCTCTGTTTTGGGCTCCTTTGCAATGTTCGGGTAAATCTGCATGTCACAAACCCACAGACGTGAAAGCCTTCAGCCATCAATCCCAGCATTGTGGAAATACACTTCACTTCTGTTTTTTTAATCCAAACTTGACAAACCTAAAAAGCAATGACTATTTGTCAAGGTACAATAGCAGGTTCTCTCCATTCACACCATGACAAGGCAGTAGCTGAGGCACTTAACGTACAGCTTTAAGTCTATCACAGACAACTGTAAACCAGCTTATAAAATAACTGTCTCTTTAGGTTGCTTCAAACAAATCATGTCTGTTCCTCTCAAGGTTACTTAGATTTAATTTAAATTTTGTTTCATCCTCTCTTCAGCAGCAGCTTGCCTAATTCCAGATGAATTATTACTTCCATCTCTAAAATTTTTTTGTCCCAAATAGGCTAAAAAAAAAAAAAAAAAAGAGGAAAAAAGAAAAAAAGAGCTATCTCCCTGCTTAGTGCTTCACAAGAGATGCATAAGAATTCCCCACTCTGGAGACAAACACACATCAGAATGCACAACTGAAATACCACAAACAAAAAAACCCTGCATAAACCCCTGACTCGATCTCTCTGTATATCATATGACTAAAATGGTTCCGTGCTTCACATTTAAGACAATGCTGCACCATATATAGCATCAGAGAGAGCACTGCAGAAACTACAAAGACAAAGCATGCTGTTCTCGTGATCCAGTTCTCTTCGACAATCTTGGAAGACAATTTTAATAGTCAAAAGGGAACATGAATAAGGAACAGATGAGCCATTTGGCCTTTCGAAAAAAAGGAAAAGCAGAGGCTTGAAATACTGCAGAGGAGGAACTCATTTTTTAGCACAGATAAGAGAAGACAGTCAAAGGTTACGTAGGAGGCACTCCACCGAGGATGGGGGGGGGGGGGGGGGGGGGAGGTAAACAGAAAAGGGGGAAAAGTCTAGGGTTTTTTTTCTTGACCCAGGACAGGAGGAGTTAAGCACATCCTACAGGAAACAATTTAGTGACAGCAGAAGGAGGTAATATTGGGGAAGCGGCTAAAAGAGCAAATATATTTGTTGTGGTCTCATTATCCCTTTTGTACCTGATTCACCTTGGTGGAGATTCAGCTTACACAGAAAAGTGGCCTGTGGTTACTTCTCAAGCATTTCTATTAAATTTCATACATACTAATGAGAGAAAAATGGATACTCTTGTCCTGTTACAGAAAGAATATGCACCAGGTGGGGAGGAGCTAATTACCTAGTTGAAAACTCTGTAAAAGCTGTTTCAGGAAACCCAGGAACCTATAGTTTATAACACATGTATGGAAAGTACATGTTAAACCAGCATAAACTCTTATAGTTGTAAGAAATGGTTGAACAAGAAGAGTTGGATAAACACTGATGTATTGAATGGGTGAAAAATTAACCCCATGAACCCTCAGTATTTACAAGCACAATTTTAGACAGACAACTAGGACCTCTCCTACTCCCGTTTTCCATCACAGGCAGTCTCAAGTTCCAAAAGTAAGAGCAGGTACAGTGCCACCCGAGTGTTTCATCTGCCACAGGTGCACGAGAACTCAGCTCAGATGCCCATCTTTGTATCACCGTAAATTCTTTGATTATGGAAAGCATGTCTACATTAACTCATAAAAATATGAGCTGCTAGAGAATAAAGTTTTAATTATTTAAATTTCAACAGACAGCAGAACCTGAAGTTCACAGTATGCAGAGGGTCAATGACCTCAAAATAATGTCTACTGAAAACATACACTTGAAATTCTGGTCCTTTTACCCATAGCATCTTGTAGGAAAACTGGGAGACTAGTAAGTGATGAAGTAATGTAAAACCCCTGGTTAAAAATTAAAGTGACTTTTTAGTTCACTGTTCTAACTCTAAAGGCATACAGAAAGCTCCTATTGTTGTTACCAGAGAAAAATTAGACAGCAAAAAAATTTGTGAGAAGTTATTTTTCATAACCTTAAATACTCATACTATCTAAGCCCTTTCCAACCAAGAACAAAAAGCTTTATAGTCCACATCTAAAAGGCAATCAGGAAGCGCTGCAGCAATGAGTGATCACAGCTACAACAAAAGAGTAACACCACAAGCAGAGCTCCTGCTTCAGCTTGGATACTTCAGCTCCCTGCTTTCCCTAAGCCCCTTCCCTCCCCTGCTCCAAAGCCATCCTGCCGATGGACCAGTTTCAGCCAAGCTTTGAAGCTCAGTGGAGGTCTCACATTAAGTATATGCCAGTAAGTTTCACCAAAGCTGTTGCATGGGTAGAAGAAACAAGCGCACGCTCCCTGTTAGGAAATAGCTGCTCTGAGCTCAGGTGCTCATTTTCTGCCTGCCCCCCGGCAAGCTAAGCAACACCAAACTCGCCACCGCACCACACTTCTTGACCAAATGGTAACTAGGGACCAAGGAAAGATGCCAACTACTGCAGAGCTGTCAGGAGTGGTTTAGCAAATAGAGGGGAAAACTGACGACGGAGGACTGGGGCTGGGGTGGGCACTGCAGATAGACAGCTGGGAGGGAGACGAGGGATGGAGTCCTTCTGCTGGCAGAAGAGTAGGACGAGCAGACACAAGACAACTCGCCAGGAAACTAGGCTGACTAGTTCTGTTGCTCTTGGAACACTTTTCATTAGAGGACTGCCAAGAGAGCAGATTCATGCCATATAAAGGGCACGTGCCCAACCATCCTTATAAACTAATATGACCAATACAGTGCAAAGCACCATATAAGAAGGCAGACAATTTTTCTACTCAAGCTGAGCGTCTAGTTTTCCAATACATTTGTATCCAGTCTGAGGACCTCAACAGGAATTTTATGTATTTATAGTAACAGAAAAAGGTTCTCATTTAAGATAATATGCACACTTGAGCCAAGACACTACACAACTACGTCCATCCAAAGCAGTTCAACTTCTTTATTTTGAAATTCGTGAGAGGCACATAAACAGCTGACTGTTACTAACGATCTAAGCTGTTTAATTTGCTCTTCCTTTTCTTGAAAGGTAACCCTCTTTTCCTACGGGAATGCTTTTTGCATGCTTCACATGCAAATGTTGTACTTCGGTGCTGATACTTTAGCTTTTTCTGTAGCTGCAAATCAGAAGTTACTGACACACTGCTGTTAATATCACTTTGCCATTGCTTGATAGCTACTGCATTAGCATTTTCAGTAGAGATTTCTTCTGGAGGAGGCAGATGGAATTACCTGCTCTCTGTTTATGTAACAGACACTTCAGATGGGAGCATTACAACAGATCACCACGTGCTTCTCATGTGGACCGTGCTTTGGGGAAATCAGAGCTATCTCCCTCCTGACAAGAGCTGTTGCAGTCTCCTGGAACAGTAAGGAGTTCAATTTGCACCATTAACATGAAGTTATGTATTCTAAATTACAAACTGCTTTGTTTGCCAGGATTTTAGACACATTAAGACATTATACAGTATTAAAAAAAGCCAAATCTTTCTGCAAGTAGATGCTATGAAAAGAACACACAACTAGTTACTCCCGTAGCTTTGAAAAATCACATTTTTCCATACTTTGCGGAGTGTGAGGCATGAAAACACTCATACATTTACAAGACTAGTAAATCCATAAAACAAGCCATTCTCCTTACAACTCTCAGCCCAGGAGAAGAGCCAGGACTGTGCTTTTCAGAACATACCGTTCTCCCTATAGAAGTAAACCCCTAACCTGAACAAGATTTAAAATTATTTTTTAGTATTTTTTTAAAATAAAACCAGCCAATACACCTTAGTTACGATCTGCAGACAGCTCAGCCAAAGTTAATGTCTTTCTCTTTTTCTCAGTGCAGACGGCACTACCAAATTCTGCTAGTGTTTTAGCAAAAGGGTTGTCTGTAGGAAATCGGCTGGCTTCACCCACCAACTCCTACTACGTGTGTCAAAACAGTGTCTTCTGACCACCCTCTAGTTAGTCCGTATTACAGCCAATCACTTAAAAAAACATTTGGGATAGTAATAAGATACAAGTCAGCCATAAGTGAAAACGAAACATAAAAGAAGAGCTCCCCTCTTTCTGAGCTTCTGAGGGATGTGGTAAGCAGACACAATCGGTTGAATTCACTAACAGCATAATACAGCCATTGTTTACAAAAGGAATGTTAAAAGCAAAACATGTTTTGATAACAAGAAAGAACACATGAAATGGTTTTAAATGAATGAAAAGCTATTTTACAACATCCGTTATTTATTTCTAGGTGTGCTTTCTTGCAAACAGAGCTCTGGGCAAGTTATGTGTGAAAAGAAGAAATAATCTAGTAAGAAGGTGTTCATTCATGTTTTTCTACTTCAAAACAAAAAAAACATGAATGAGATGTTGCCTCGAGTCTTTTGCAGTTCCTTCAGTTACATGTGTTCACAGATTTTTTTCCACTCTGCTGACATTCCCTCAACTTCTATGCATTTGGTGAGAAACAGCCGTTTTCACCTTTCCAATTAGCTTTAGTAGCTAATTTACCTGATAGATCACAACTACACAGCAATAGTGGTCTAAAGAAGGCAGTGTTCGCCAGCATACAACATCAATGCTTCAGAGATACAATGATGCTGGCAGTTTCCATGGGAGGAAAACAATAGACTAGCTCATGAGTCTCCTTTCATCTTGTCCACACCAGTCCTCCTCAGTGTTCATAGCCAGTATGTAAGTAATATAATTTAGGGTTATAGAAGAGGCATAACCAAGTAAATACATACTAGCAGTGAATTACAGAGTAAGACTGAGTCCATCAGACACCAAAAGTAAGACATTGAGCAATGTGAGCACTCCAGCAGAGGAGAAAAGGGTGATGAAAGAAGCAGCCCCAACTTTACAATACCATGTTCTACTTTGGTTATTAGGAATATTTAATGATACTACATTAAGCTTGGCTTCCCACTTGATCTACTAACTCAATACATATGTTTAACCTTTAATACATGAGCAGGGACTACAAGGAGAAAAAAAAAAAAAGAGGAAGAAGAAATAGTTGGGGGGATGAAGGCTTTCTCTCTTCCTGTTTCCTTGTTAGCTTCACATCTTAACAGTTATCTAATCTTTAAAAATAACCTTTGAGAAAACACCAGTGTCTGTGGGGTTTCAATTTCTCTTTTACACTCAGTATTTACTTGAATTTTTCTATTGTGCCTCCTCTTTTCTAAAGCTTCCCTTCCTCCCATCTGTCTTTTCCTTCACCCAGGCACATATCAGCTGCATATTGTGCCCTTTGCCAAGGCCACAGAGGTGCAACAAGCCATAAGCCCTGCTTCTGCACCTGCCGTATGTGAACATCTGCAGAGGTCAGCGCCATCTCATTCATTAGCTGTGCACTAAACACACATCGTTGCTCTTCTTCATAGTACACAGTGCAGTGGTTCTCAAACCAAAATAAAACATAAGGAGCACTGGGAGAAAGTAAATATACCTGCCAAGAGAAACAGAAAATTCTGTATTTCGCTATAAATCCTCCCTATGCCGGTTTGAACTCAACTGCAGTGTAAAAGAAAAAGCCCACAAAGAAAAAGGAAAACCCACAACCAAAAAACCCAAACGCAAACCCCCTTTCCTCTCCCTTGATGAGATGACCTTTTATCAAGAGCATAAACAAAATTCAACAGGTTAAAAAGAAAGAAACAAACAAAAACCCCCAAACCAAAACCCACAACAGAAAAAACTCACAGAAAAATAAAACCCTTGGTCACCAAGTATGATTTAGATGGGTAACAACTGTAAAATTCAGTGACAGCAATAAAAATCAGTAATTTTCTTATTAAAGGACCACTTTTTCTTTGTAGTCTGTATGTGCAGATGTTAAGAATAAAGCTGATTTGCGAGCAAAAAGTGCCAGATGTCTAGAAACCAGATGTGAAAGTTCTCGCCTAGGAGCCAACCCTTTCACACATTTTTCACACAAATGAAACCCTAATGAACTCAGAAGGGCTCTCTACAGTTTATTCACCAGCACCCAGACCTGACGCACTCTATGATCAAGATATAGAGCTGGGACTTGGGAGGTTGAGGTTCTGTTCCCAACTCAGCCAGAGACCACCTGTGCGACCCTGGACAAGTCTCTTAAGCAAAGAACAAAACCTCAGTGATTAAGAGAAGAAACGCATAGCCCTAATCTGCCTTTCGTCATACCGGTCAGACTGTAGCGGGTACAGAAAACCTTCACATCACATCCGTAAAATGTGAGTCTATAACCTCACACAGCCCCTCTCGGGACCGCTGTAACAACTACCCATGCCCCAAACCTCCAGTCTTAAACATTGTCTAAAATTTGGTTCCAAGTGCTTATAGTTTTAAGCACGATTTTCACAGAAAACCAGCACTATTTACTCACACAGACTACTAAACCATAGCAATCTGGCAAGTTTAGATACACTGACATATTTGCAACTCTCTCATGTCAACATTTCACGTAATACCTCAACAAGCGTTATTTTACAACTATATTTCTACTATTTTAAGTCCAAATAACTTTCTGCCTGTGGTTTATGTTCCAGTCCGCATATGTAAAGCTAAAACAAAAGGCTGTGAAATACCATGGGCATTCAGAAAAGTTATCAAAAAACCTAAGTCCTGCAGAAAAAAAGTAACTGATTATTTCTAATGGAAGGATGTCTTTACAAGTTTGCCCAGATATAAAGTATATGCAAGCCTTTTATGTCTAGCTAGGGATATCAAAGCACATATTTTACACAAATAGCAAGAAGTGCAAGGACCTACAGACACGAGGCAGGACCCATATGTAGCTTAAAATAGTTCTTCGTACTTTTTTTTTTTTCCTTTTAATTTCAGCTTCCTTACTTAAACATGCCAAATGCTCAGTAACGCATTCCTTAGTTTTCCTACGCTGCTTCCAAGTTTTACCAAGTCTGCCAAATACTGTGCATCGCCGTGCCGCTGCGTTTAACCTGCCCGGAGAAAGCCAACATCCTCCTGAACTGAAGTTCCCTCCTGAAGACAGAAAAGGGTAAATATCACCCTGACCGACACCGCCTGCCCGTCAGATTTACATAACGCTGAGCTCTCCTCCAGAAAGCCTTGACGCGGCCTGACAAATCCCCATAAGCCCTAAATCCTTTCCCCGGCCCGCTTAAGCGGGATGTTTTCAGCCTCATTATGCTTCAATGACACTGGACTTCTTAATTGGGGGGGGGGGGGGGGGCGGAATAAATACCTGCATAAGGTGGTCAAGGAGTTATTTGATACATCAGGAAAACGGATTAACAACAGAAAAATAGAAGGGAAACTTCTCCCGGGGAGACACGAGGGACAGAGACCCCACGAAGGCTCCGGCAGCCCCCATGGAGCCCTCGTGGGGTCCCTGCCCCTCACCGCCTCCCCGAGGGGCCTGTCCCCAAACGAAGTGCCCCGGACCTCCCGCTTGGGCCTCCTCGCCCCCGTCTCCGTCCCTCGCTTCTCCACAGGCGACCCCGGGCCAGGACCCCGCCGCCATGAGGCGCCTGAGCGCGGGCTCCCGCCGTCCTCGCCCGCGGCTCCGGGAGGGCGCCTGAGGCGGGGGGACAACAGGTAAACCCGGCGCCGGAGGGAGCGCCTAGGGGAAGGGGGGCTCCTCTCGCCCGCCTGAAGGAAAGCCTGAGGCGGGCGAAAGGAAAGGAAATCCCGCCGGGGCGCAGGGGAGAAGGCGGCCCCGGAGGAGGCGGGTGGCGAGGGGTCCTTCCCGCCCGGCTGGCAGCTCCCGGCGCCCGCGACCCTGCCCGTCCACTCACACGCACACAGCTCCACCACGTAGGCGTAGTAGGACCAGGCCACGACCAGGGCGATGAAGGCCACGGGCACCCAGGCCAGCACCTTCTGGCAACACTTGAGGACGTGGGACGGCGCCATCTTCCCTGCCGGGCGGCCGCAGGAGGCATCGGCGCCGGCGCTGCAACGGGCGGCGGCGGCTGCAGCTACGGCCGCCGCTGCGGAGCCGGTCCCGGGCGGGCGGGCGGGCAGGCCCTGGGCGGGCCGCAGTGGGCGGGAGAGGGACGGCCCCGGCGTCCGCAACCGCCTCCCTCCCGCGGGCGCCGACACGCCTCAGCGTCCCGCCGCTGCCTCCCGCCCCTCGCCCTCCGCCGGGGACGGGTCCGTCATGGGGGTTTCACCCTGCACCGGCGGGGCCGTTTCTGGGCAGGGTCCTCCTGCAGCCCTAAGAAATGGTCCTAAACCTCAGCGCTGCTCTTTTGCGGTCCTGACCGGGCGGGCGGGCGGGTCGGTGCCGGCCATCCTGGGCACAGAGGCGTCGGGACGTGTCCGGGCAGCCATACCCGGGGCCCTGCCGGGCTGTTACCTCCTGCTGCTCACCAAGTCCGTGTACTTACAGGGCTCGAATAGCTTGTTGGGTGCAGCAGTGTTTATTTATAGCTAACTCGGTACATTGCTTTCTGAACTTCAGTTAATGCCTGACAACTGCGGGCAGCGCCGCGACCTTCCGGGAAGGCACCGCCACGGGCGCTGCTTTGCGGGGCCGATCCTCTTTAGCGCGGGCGTTTTGAACGCTTGAAATTTTTCGCCTTGCTACAGCGTGACTGTCGCCTGGGACCCCGGCGTTGGAACGGCCCGCGGCGTGACAAAAATCCCCGTTTCTCTTCAAAATCAGAGGGCGCTGGTGCTGGGGGCGCTTCCCCGGGGTGGGGCGGCCCCGGCGGCGGCGGCGGCGGCTCCCGCGGGGCTGCGGCGCCACCTGGCGGCGGCGGGAGCGGCCGGCGGGGCCGCCCCGGGCCGAGGCGGCCCCGGGAGCAGCTGCAGAGAGAAAATGGATGGGGCGCGGGGTGAGGCGTGGGCAGCGCGGGAGTGCGGCCTGGGGACAGGGGTGCCCCGAAAGGCGTGGGAAAAACAGCGAGGGGGACGGCTGGTGTGGGTGGGCAGAACCTGCAGGCTGAGCGGGTGGTCACGGCGATAGGGCTGCCTTGACGGAAGGCGGCGGCAATTATTACGGCCTTACCTGCTGATGGGATGGTGGAAAAAGTACTAAGACAGATGGGTGATCAGGAATTCAGAAGGCTGTGAGCCTCTAACAGCTCACAGGGAGGGGACGCCCCGGACAAATGCCCAGGTGGCAGCAGCCTGTATGTGTGGGACTGTGCGCGCGTGTGTGTGTGTTCATCGGGGTGTTAAAGCAGAGGAAGGAAGCAGTGACCGCTGGTCTTGACATATACAGAACCACTGTGGAGCCGGGAGATGTGCCCAGGGACCGTAGAAAGATGGAGATCAGTTTGGGATCAACGCTAAGCATATGAGCGTGCTAGAACATGGGAGCAGGATCAGGAGGGTCAGGGGTTGCAAGGGGGTTGCAAAATTGTACATCGTAATGCCAGGGCTGTGAAAGAAAGGGATTACAGGAGAGGGAGAGAGCTGGCGGAATGGCTTGGCCTGGCCCACTCCTAGGGGAGAGCTGGCAGGCGTGGGGGGAGTGACTGGTTACATGGGTGGCATCTTGGCTATGGGGACTAGTCACTCTAGAGAAGAACTAACAAGGATAGAGCGGTTTGGATTTAATGTGAGGTAAGCAAATCCTGGGCTGTTGTGCTCGTTAGCACGTCAGGGATATTGTTAAAGTATTCCAGCTCCTCTAATCTTCATTCTGTTTGTTAAAGGTGTAAAAACATGCAACAGCTGCTGGCAGGTGCTTTCCCTCAAGATCTCAGGGGAGTTTTAACACTTAGCCTCAAGGCAATGGGAACGGATTTAAATGCTTAGTGTCCTAGTAATGAATATTTGTTAACAGCCCTCTGAGAATTAACCAATTTTACCTTTGAAGGGGTCTGGAATGAACAAAAAAAATGGAACAAATAAATTAGTTTTTTGGATTGGAGCACAATATGGGGCAGGCGCAGAAGTTCATGGAGTCTACACGGTACCTTTGCAACCAAAGTGGTACTAGAGGGACGCAGTTATATCAGCCTATATATGCTGCAGGTTAGTTTGGGCCACTGAGCGTAATAATCCTGTAAATTATGGGATGAAATTAGGAATGTCAGAAATATGGAATGACATATGGAATGTCAGAAATTAATTATTCTGGACTACATTCAGAGTCTGTCTCTTCTGTACTGCCTGCCTGACAAAACTTGCCTGGCACCCTGGCTGCCTGGCAAACATCATGGAAACAATATAGAAGGTATGGGCACATCTGACATTTAACAGTCCTAAATTCATTTAATATTGAAATGCTCTCAGCTAAACGCAGGAGGATGGGGGCAGGAGGGTGGAATTTTGAATCCCACACAAAGTAATTCAGTAACAAACTTGGGATGATTATTTGATGCAGCAACAACAGTAACCACTTGGGATAGCCAAATGTGGCATGTGGCTAAAGGGACTGCCAATTTAATGGAAAATGCCTGTGAGGCGTTCAACTGAGCAGTATCTCTGGCTATTTACTGTACCAAGCACAACTGCTGGCAACTGAAACAGTAAACAGTGGTTAGTTGCTTTTTGCAAGGAGTTAATTCCTTTCTCATGGGCAATACAGCAGAGACATCCTGTGTCCAGAGGGTCACCAGATGAGTGGTGCCAATTTTTGTCTCAGGAGTGGGATGGATCTTCAACGGCGGGATGGTGGCTTGGGGACTTATTAAAGGAGGGGCATGAACAGTGGGATATAAAACCTTGCGTTAGCCTACTGAAAGTCATGGGTACGGGGTTGTGGGAACCTGATTTATAAGGGGAATGCGTGCATATAGTAAGACCTTAAGGCTAACCAGGCACTGTTGGAAGTGAGCAACTTCACAGCTCGTATGTTCTGCACCGCCTACCGAACCCTGTGGAGCACTGTGGGTATCACCATGTGCCGGTGGGAAGGAGGCAGAATGGGAACTCCAGTGGTCTTTGGTAACAGCGAGGGTTGTATGTGCATTGCCTCGCTGCTGGTGGTAGCGTGGGAGGATAACACAAGTGTTTTTCTGGGAGGAGTTTGGGTGGAGAAAGGATGGTACAAGGGCAGTGAAAAAGTGGGTCCAGAAATAGAAAAAATGAGGAAAGGTAAGAACAACAGCGGGGGATCTTCTGACGGTAGGAGTGTGGATGCCTCCATGCTGCAGGGATGCTGACCTGCAGACCTGAACTCAGCAGGACACAGGGGAACCTGCGAGATTGCCCGTCAGCCCTCTGCCCAGACGGCTTGGCGTGGGAGGGTGGAGTGAGGAGGGGGAGGCTCGCACCATGATGCTCAGCAGCGGGGAGGCAACCGGGACAGGATTGCAATGCAGTATCGTTGGGTGTAATCTGCAAGTTTTAAGCATGATAATTAGTTTGAGTTGTGTGTGCTTTTAAGCATTTAATTGCTGTGTTAGTTTCTCAGTAGCGTATTCAGTGAATAAACATTGGACTCTCAAGCCTGCAGTCTAAAGGGACGGGAGCTGGAGCTGGGCAGTAAAGCTACAAAGAGCTTTTACCAAGCTTGTACTGTGTGTGGCTGGCTGTTGCTGTGCACTGACCCTCCTCTCGGCCCCGCTCCCGCCAGCTTTCATAACAAAAATCCCATGACCCTTCACAGTAAGCACAATTCCTAACATGAAGACTAAGAAGAGCAGCCATGAATAAAAATAGACTTAACTAGTAAATGATTCACCGTGCTAGGGAAGATGTGAGGTGATCCAACATGACTCTCCCTACCCCAGTCTTCCTTGCTGAAGCCGAGTCCAGCTTCAGCCGCGGGGGTATCGGCAGGGCCACGTGCGTGTTGGCACGACCCCCTTTTGGCACGCGTCAGTACTGAGCTGCAGGAACAGCCACCGCCTGTGGTTTGGAAGGGGTCTGGTGCCGGCAAAGCTGGAAGCCGCGGCATGGCCAGTATTTCTGTTCTGGGTCAGATGCCTTGGGTAGGACAGAAAGCCAGCGACAGCTGCATAAACCTAGGACAGGACGGATGATTTTTGACCAGGTGTTGTCCAGTAACATTTCTGTGCAATGATTCCATGCTGACAGGAACTGACGTGAAACTGGATTAAACAAGGACAACATCAAGGTCGTGAGGTGGCAGAGAGGGACTATTCATCCCCAGACAGTACCCCCACCGAGGAGTTATGCTGCATGAGGAGCCCCTTGGCACAGCTGGCAGGAGCTAACATCTCCCACTTCTCAAAGCCACCTGGGACGTCTCTACAAGGACCTCTTGAGAAGAAACCAGCTCCTTGAATAGAAGCCAAGCAGGATGGAAGGAAGCTCTGCTAGAAATCACCGAGCGCCTGTTTGGCTTCAAATGGCCGTACTGCAGCTCGTGCAAACTCCGCTGCCTCAGATGTGGGGAGGGACAAGTGACGATGCTTGGAGCAAACTCTGGGAAGCTCAACAGCAATTGAGAATGCTGTGTCACGGGAATGGCTGCTCACCTCACTCGCATCTGATCCCGTAACTGTAAAAGAGTGAGAAAAAAAGATGTCCCCTGTCCATTTTCACATTTCACACCTCCCTTTCTGGCTGCCCACCTGCTTTACCCACAGAAAGAAATGCATGAGAGACTTGAAACATTTTCCCTTGCAGCACCAGTTACGGTCTGTTGCATGGTCTTCCAGATGTTTGTTGTCTATTTGCAATACATAGTTTGTGCAGGTTGGCAGGAACAGGTGGCAAAATTTACTGCACTGTAAATTACTGTATCATCCCTTGCAACTTTTATTCATTAAAAATACAGCTACCAACATTTGCTATGCTTTTGGAAAGGTGTCTTAGAGCAAGACACTGCAAACACTCCATTTTTTCAGCATTTCTGTCTATACTACTTAGACCTCATCATTACAACAATTTCATCTCCATTTTGCTTCTGTATTTTTTTCCTCTCAGAGTAGCTCATCTTAAATGCCAGGAACATGCAAGCCCCAGGCAGAAGCATCCCAACAGCCTCTTAGATGGAGACTGATGCAAAATGATAATTTGTCTCATTAGGAATCTTATTATTCGCTCCTGGTAATATCAGACAAATCAATGTTTTGGAGGCTTCATGTTTCTGATATACACATAAAACCAACTGAGATTGTGTTAAGTATTTGCACTTCACATTCCAGTACAGCTCATGTAATCTTGTACGCACCAACTGTGAGTGATTATTTGCCCTTGTTTGCGTTAGGTCAAATTTCTAAATCGTGAAGACGAGCTTTTGCTCAAACAGCATCTTGAAAAACTTCATTTCAGCCACATTGATTTATTCCTTGCTTTCCTAGTGTTCTTTTGTTCAGTCATATTCATGTCTCCTAAATTATTATTTCTTCTAATAGCATTTAAAAGAGCTTTGTTTCTTTTAACTAACTTGAGGACCTATCATTTAATTAGTCTCCTTTTCTTTTGAAATCCCCTTTTCTAAAGATGAGTGGCAAAGCATCGCATTTTGGTATCCTTCCTTTTCAACAGAGAATGTAATCATCTGTCCTGTGACTCAGCTACCGTTGCTCTAAGAGATACCTTCTGTTTATTATTTGAGAGATGCACACAACATTTCTAGTAATGTTCACTCATTCTAATAGCATCAATTTCAAAGTAGATTAAAATGCAGTAAGATGCCACATAATTTAAAA
The DNA here is from genome assembly GCF_965183815.1 of Platalea leucorodia. Taxonomy (NCBI): domain Eukaryota; kingdom Metazoa; phylum Chordata; class Aves; order Pelecaniformes; family Threskiornithidae; genus Platalea; species Platalea leucorodia. The sequence continues at coordinate 20,151,033 of NC_138824.1, forward strand.
AAACCCTGTATCCTGAAAAAAGAAGATAATTTTGAAACACTTTATTGACAAGTCTTAAAAACAGCTGGTTTTCTCAGGGGTGATTTAGAGCTACTAGTTGCTCCATGGGGTACTATTAAAACCGACAAATTTCCCCTGTGCAGCGGACCCGAGGCTACGGTGCTGCGGTACAACTCCCCTGTGGTGCTTCCGTTCTCCGGGAAATCCCTCGCGGGATGGTTCTGATTTCAGACTCGACTTCCTTTAGGTCCAAATTCATAGAAGTTTTAAACCAGCTCCTCTCTGAGAGTTTTCACCCTTCACATAAAATACCACACCGGTTTAACAAAAAACGTCCAAATGCCAGTACTCGTAGTCAGGGGCCATTAAAGACAAGGAAGAAAGGCGACATTCACACAGTACCAGTTTAGCCCCGTGAAGCTCATCTTCTGCGCGCCCTTTGCCGCTCACGGGGAAAGGCCAGGTCCTCCAGAGGACGTTTCAGAGCAGCGAGCTGGTGTTTGAAACCACACGAGAAAAGCCCCACGCATCTCTCCGCATTAACTAGAGTATCCCTCCCCCAGCTTTTCAAATCTGTGTCCCCGAAATGGGGCCAACGTAAACCCTACGTTTTGGAAGGTGCGGCGTCCGTGCTCCCACAGCCTGTTGCCTTCCACGTTACTTCCACCACCCGGTCAGCGTGGAAAGGCAGGCCGCCCTCGGCCAGGGGCCGAAGAGGAAGGGACAAGCTTCACATCGGGCACGTGGGTGTGGAAAAACACGGCTTTTTGCTTTTCAGGGCACAAGGCCTTCTTTCTAAAGCCATGCAGGTGTGCGCACTCTTAAGCAGCTTCCCTGTGGAAGCTGGTGCACGGGAGCAGCAGCGTGGCTCCCGAGGATGGTGAGCAGAGCTCTGCGCTAGGGCGCTCCGGTTAATGAACCAAAAACATTATTAACTAAGCCAATACCAGCCTAATGGGAAATCTGTCTCTGCATATGTTGCGTAATTTTTATATTATTGAACCAACTAGGAATTGTTTAATCAACAAAGCCAGCAGGAAACCTTCAAATAGCAGGAGAGTGAAGAGACATGCACTTGTTTGCCCGTTATCTTTGTGCGCGCTCGAGCCGCTCAGGGTTCCTGCCCTGAACAGGGCTTTCCACTTCGTGTTGGGTGACATCTTCAGTTTCTCTAGGCGGAGTTTCTGTGGTCTGCTGGGGGCTAACAGTTGTGACGGCACCCACCACCTTCATCTTCACGCTCCCCTTGAGACCAGCTGCGTTACAGGAGCTGTTGCTTGATCAACTTGGATCTCACTAATAAAGGCCACAACATCATTTGGACATGTATTTTCTGCTCAGGACTGAAGATTGTTTCTGCGTTGAAGTAGTTTCCTGACCCAGCTGTGACTGTTTTATAGGCAAGATTAAATCTGAAGGCACAAGAGGTGCTTGCGCTCTTCCATGACAACTCTTGCATGAGAGGAAAACTGCGTTTTAAATTCCGATGTACGTTTATTGATCCATTTCTATGCTTAAGTCAAAGTATGGTCAATATGCTTGAATTTTAAAATACTTTCTCTAAATACCTGGTTTGTTCCCATTCGAACCCTTAATTGGGCAGCGATCCTTTTTTGTTAGGTGCATTGGACATGTGAAGTGCCATGAAACCACAATCCATGGCCTGACTTGTTTATCTTATTGTCCCATCTCTGCTTTCTGGATAACTCCAGTATCACCTGTAAACTCTTCAGAGCCAAGACATGGTCTGGTATCTACACCCAGAATTCCATGAGCTCTGAGACACCGTGGAGTCCAAAGACAAGACATTTATAATTCCTAAAATTATAAAAACCTTAAGTATTCTCCACCAAAAGCTTGAAACTAAGAATTAACATATTGTTCACCCTTTTAATAATACCTGGTCCAACAGAAAAGCCAAGACATCCTGAGGATACCCGAGTTCCGATCAGGTGCTGGAGTAAATCAGAGATTTGCTTTTGACGCAGCCATATAACATCGTGATAAAACTTTTCTTTTTCAGTTCCTATACGCAGAATATATACTCCTTGTTGTTGCATATTTTGTGAAAACCCACCAACTTGGTTTGACTCCAGAAGGAGTTTTGCTTTTAGAAAGAGGCTTGCATAAATTGAGACACCAAAATTAATTTCTAGAAACAACCAATGAGTTTCTCTTAGTTCTAGTATATCACACTGCATTTTTGCCTTTGCTTCTTTTAGAAAGGAAGAATAAATGTTCTTAATAAATATCTTAAACTAAACAAACTGAAAGAAATGTAAGAAGTGTTGTTATGGGGATACCACTAAAATTCTCTGAGTGAGTGAGTTATATGCTGTAATGGCTTGTAGTCACCCTTGTGTCTCCTTTTGAAATATGTTAAATCAATATTTGAGACTTCTGCAATGTGCAATGTATTCACCTTTATTCCACATAACATTCAGATGCAATGTTGGAGATTTTTTAGAAAATTAGTTTTATTAAGATTTTCTACATATTTCTGTTCAGAGGAAGAGTTCCTAACATTAAAAAAGTCCTAAGTTTAACTGATAGATGGGCAGCTGGCATAAACTTTTAACTGAATTGTGTTGAGTAATGCTGACAGACAGGTCGCAAATACCATACAACTACTAAATGCAACTAAACCATCTAATGCTAAAACTCTGATGGATTCCTTAAAAGACAAGGTCAATCTAAACAGTTACGTAAACAGCTCTTTCAACCTAAGCTTATGAGAAATGAGAAATTATTTTAAGACTGTTTTGTAAAGCCTTTTAGTTAAGACAAACAAAAATAGACTATAAAATTAAACAGTCTGATTCTTCAGGCCTGATGGACAAGTCTTCTCTGGCCTTCAAAGGAGTTCCTTCCTGGCTGTACTTTCAGGATAACTTCTGAAAATGTTTCATAACTGTATTTTAACTCCTAATCAATAATTTAGTTTCTTTTTTTACTACAAAGTTCATTTAAAAAAAGCATATCTGTTCTCTTTTTCCTCTGAACTTGACACCAAAGCTTTTGCTAAAAAATAAAACTTGAAATCCCATTTTTAGTAGCTTGCTGCTGAAAGCAGATACTGCTGATTGCACAAACCCAGATACAAATAAGCAATGAGGAATTAAACTTCTAGATACACTAAAGCTAAATGAATTGATTTTTCCAAAAGAAAACCAAACAGCTTGTAGGAAGCAAGTCATTGGTAAACAAAAGAAACCACAAAAGCAATAAAGAACATCATAAACCTATTAACAATACACAGAATAAAATGTTAAAGAATAATCTCCATCCCAAAGTAAAAATGATTTGCCAAAATATTAACAGCATCAAGTAAAAGGCAGCCTTGCATTAAAGGCAGAGCTGGAACAAAGCGCCCTTTGGGTGACCACACGCACTTTGGCGATACAGATGTGTCTTGCTCGATTGCGCCCTTTACTATCTGGTGACGTGATGCGGGCTGCGGTACTTCGGTGCCAGTCCCACTGCCCCACCTTTGCTCCCATTAGCTCTCTCTTTCTCGTAGCTCCCATCGCCAGAAGCAGCAAGCAACTTCCAAACACACGAAGTAAAGCAGCTACCTACTTCCCCGCTGCCCCCAGAGCAGTGCATGAATTCAGTCTGAGGGGGGGAGGCTGAGGCGTTTACTGCATTTTATTCCATTCTGATGGTTTCCTGGGGAAGTGAAGGGATCCTTGGTGGTCACCGGTGCCTGATCTTCTAGACAGGTCTCAGGACGCCCACACAGGCATGCTCTTGTTCTGGTGGGTGACTCTGGGTGCTTGTCCACAGATGACAAGAATACAGGCATTTCCTCTTTAATGCAATTTAAATTAAAGCTCCAAGTGAAGGCCGTGGAGGGAGGAGTGGCACACTGCTGCTTTGCTGGCTTCTCACTCTGTTTCCCTACATGAGACCACCGTGCCAAGGCTCAGGTGGGAGGACTCCTCCTCAGCACAAGCTTGCCTGACAGCTACTCACGTACCAAATACATTCCCTGTAATCTCAGTACTCCTTAGGTGGCATCTTTATGGTTTCCTAATGCAGTGTCTCCTGTCCCTCACCTGAGCGAGGCCTGCTCTGGTATCTATCATGGAAGGTTCCCCTCTTCTCAAGGCTCCCCCCGTCAAACCCCAAAGAAATTACAACAAAACACCTCCTGTTGAGCTTATACACAACTTTGAGAATAACATAGCTAGTGTCATGCTTAAAAGGGATGGATACTTCCTCAGAGTGGTGAGATTTCTTGGTTGTTTTTCTTGAGACATTTCCCCAGTCCATCTTTGGAGTCTGTTATCACAAATCGGTCTTGAAAGGTTGCGCTTTCACCCCAGCCAAAACAAGTCAGACAGCTGGGAGGGGGAAAGAGGAAGAACCTTGAGGGCTTTAAAGGTAAGTCTATCTCCTCTATATATTGGCCAACCGGGAAGACTGATCTGGACCTGGGACTATTGGCTCCTAAGGCTTTAAGAAAGAAAAAATGTAACATGCACACCTGCGTATACAGAGATGCACACTATGTTATAGCTAAAAAATGTTCATTTATAATTGCTAAATGTTAATTTTGATGTGTTCCTTGTTTTACTGGTTACGATCTTATGTCTAACTTTGCATTTTGGAATAAGAAACATTTTTATTTACTTTTTCATTGGACGTACTTTTCCCCCGACACTTGCTTATTCTAACCTTGAATTCCTGAGATACTGCAGCATGCCCTGGCACAACCTTTACTAAGATAAAGCAACTATATTTGTTACACAGTCACCTTCTGCAATACAATTAAAGCAACAGAGTTATGACTCAAATTGTAGCTACTTCTGTTTATGATAGAATGAGGATTTTTGCTTCTCATTTACATTATTTGTTGAAGAGGTGTGAGAGACTCAATGCACATTCATAGATCAATGTACAACTTTTAAAGCCTGTATCAACAGTCTTGTATTTCCAGTTTAATATTACCATCATGAAAGCAGACAAACCAGACACCCACACAGGATCTGCTGGAATCATTCACCAGGAACTAGCACACAAGCAGTTCACAACGAAGAGGGCACAAACCATGGGAATTTTCCTTTTTGATTTAGGATAACTTGATTTGCATGGATTGTGCAAGCGCTTTCGCGTTTTGGACCTCCACCCTTGCCAGGGAAAGAGAACTGCTGTGTTAGTGGCTAACTGAGGTGACGTCCACTCTTCCCACAGGAGATGATATTGCTGTGACGTTCCTGCCAACAGCCACTATTAAATCCTCCGTATCCTGTGTGCTACAGTGCAGGGTCAGACTCCACAGAGGAGTAAACAACACTATTCCCTAGAACAAGAGCACTTCCGTATGGAGGTCAAAAGGGATAACAGTTCTGTAAACCAAATTGATTGCACTAGCATGATATAAAATTATTGCATTAGAAACTGGGTTAATTAAAGTTTAACTATAGTAAAAAAAAAAGTATTTTTGATTCAGCTATTATGTAAACAGGACAGACAAACCCCCCTAAATAACAACATTTATAGCAAAAGAACAATGGACTGCTTTAAAAAGGACTTTTCCCAGTTTGCTTCCACACTTCTTTGGCTCCTTTAATGCTTTCTCTTTTCACACACTTCCAGTAACCTTGAATGCCTTGCTGTTGCGGTACCTGTTGATAAAGTTAAAGTATGTTTAGTATTTACACAAAAAAGACTCTTATTCACAGACTGTGTAAATATAATACGTAATGCAACACTGCTGCTCGCATAGTTCACATGCATAATAACAAGCTCTTGGTGGCAGCACTCCTCCCAGATTCGTAAACAGTAAGGAATTTTCAGTTTAAAATATAACTTCTTTCTAGTCACTATCTCTATTTGTGTTTCTACAAGCATTAAGGAGACAGTTGTAGCAATCATCTGTGGTATTTAAAAACAACGATGTCAGCTCGTTACCCTCAAACCTCGATGAATTCGGTTCCTCAGGACTCCAAGAAACTCGCCATGGCTCAGGCAGTCATCTCCATCTAGATCAAAAATCTTGAAGATGGTATCCAAAACATTATCTGAGAGCTCCTGTCCTGTTGCCACCTTCACTGCTCTCTTGAACTCAGCTAGTAAAGACATAATATTACATCATAAGTGACTGTAAACTTGTAAAGAAATTGGAAAGCACACAAATAGCAGGATTCTGTACAATTTACAATGTCTCATGAGTATCCTAACTGAAGAATTTGGGATGTGCGAACTAGTAAACTACTAGGAGGCCTCAGTTCATGTGCTCTTGAGCTTGCTTCATCTTTCATAACACAACCTTTATTAATGGTATGATAAACTTTTGAAATGCACTACTTCTCAAGCAACAGTAAGAGTGATAATTTTTGCTAGAAATAGCTGCATGCTGAAAACTTACATACTTTTGGCTGATACCTGTGCATATGGATGACAAATGTTTGCCTCACTACGGTCTCATAAAAAATACTACCATTTTATCTCAAACCAGTTTCATGCCAATTCATTCTGCAAGAAAACTCTTCTCGTCAGAGAACAGTATTTTACAGTATGCTCCACCTCAACCGACAATCCCCTCAGCAACTCTGTAGAAACACAGGCCATCAAATACTCAAGGGACTGTTTATAGCACATGGCTTTATATACCTGTAGTTCTGTGTTTTAAAGAAGTAAGCTACCTTCTTTTAAATTATCATGGAAGAGTTTATGAGGATTTATGGCAGAAAAATCTGTCATACCTCTCTGGAGATCTACTTTACTCTTCAGCTTTTTGGCCTTCTCTCTTTACAGTACCATATGCATTATGGTAATACCTACTATCCCCACTTTTGGTCTTGTGGTGTAAAGAATTTGGAGTTTTGACTCAAGGAAGATGAGGAAATATGTGGGCTTGCTGTAAAACAGCAGATAGTAAGAGTGAAATCATTATTGTTTATTATAGCAAGCACAATCACAACACATGAAGTGGATGCATTTTTGAAGGCATCACAGAAATATGAATTTCAAGGAGGGACTGGAGGTTATTAAAGTATAGCAGTATTGTAGATTATTACAGCAAGTTGTCCAACTAAGCCATAAATATAGTAATAACGTGGTTCTGCTTTCATAAACAAGTGCTGTTTATAAATAGTGCTGTAAATATGAATAGTTCTGCAGCTTACTGAAGGAAAGAGCACTCCCGGCTTAGCTCTCATCTTTGCCTCTTTGAACAATTCCTGTATAAATGCAGTTGATTAATTTACAGCTGGTTTAAGTATAATTAAGTTGAAAATCCTTCTGTAAAAGGATATACCACAATTTGAAAAGGACAAGAAATATGGGATGCTTATAGTAGAGTCTTAATTTTGTCTTCAAAAAGATGTTAACTGTTTCAGCTCTTGAAGGTAAATATAAAGCCAGAGATGGCACTGCACTTTATTGAACAAAACATGAAGAAAAGGAGAAAGATCTAAAGTGGTGGAGCATAATAATCTTCAAACCAAGAAGGACCACCTTCTCAGAGAGAAAAGATGAGCTGCTAACTTAGAAGAAAGAAAACTCTAGAATAAAAGGAAGGACTAAAGGACTGTCTTATTTTTAGACAAATATTCTTTATGTGTGTGAATACACACATGTACACACATGCAAACAGCAAGACAAAGAACTTACTTAGTGAGATTCAGGAAAGGATTAGACATGTATACGTGTAACATCCGTGAGTTACCTCAGGAGCTGACTGTTTTCGATCACAGTACAGTTCAGTACATAAACAGAGTCCCAACTGCCTGTTGGTTACGAATGAGTTTTTACAAGGAAACATGACCAGAGTCAACACCAACTGTTGGCCTCATCATCCTTTGGCACTTAAAAATGGGATATTTAATAGAAGTGAGCTAAACTCTCGTGTCTCACTTACGACTATTATTTCACCATTAATTCATCCTCTTTCCTCTCCACTCTTTGTACACCTTGTGCAAATAAAATCTGTCTCCTCACACAGAAGAAAGATGTTCTCAAACCAGACAGAGGAGGGCCAGGAACCCAGCTGGGAACTGGAGCCCATGATGGAAGAAGAGAAGCTGAGGGAGCTGGGGAGGACAGAAGTGTAAGGGGGGAATCTCGCTGCAGCCTTCAACCACCTAAAAGGGGTTACAGAGAAAAGTGCCATATTTTTCTCAGAGGTGCATGGAGGTAAGACACAATCATTGTCAGTTGCAGCAGGGGTTTGACACAGAAAAGTCTTCATAATGAGAGTGGTCAAGCACTAGAACAGCCGCCCGGAGAGGCTATGGAAATGAAATTCTTCCTGAAGGCTGAATTAACTAGTCATGAAAGTCACGAGTTGTAAACTCCCCCTTGGCCTTCCTTGGTTCAAACGATCTTCACATTTCTCTCTCAATAATATTGAATTCTCTTCCTCTCTTCTCACATCTCTCTCACCTTTTTCACATGAGCCCATAAAATATTTATTTCAATGAATGTTAATGTCTCATCAAATTTCCTTAGGAGCTTTTTACATTACTATTTTCAAATAACTTATGAGAGCTGTCTTTCAAGTATAACAAGTAAGTAACAACCTCAGGATTATTAGAAAAAGCATTTGTATGTCCATGAAACCTTTGTTGCTTTGCTCCTATTTCTACTATATGGGAAAGAAGCAACTGCCCTCCTCCAAATCTTTATTTTAAAAATCACTTCATTACATTTTTCATAGCCATGATAGCATAACGCTACATAAGCACATGGAGAAGGCAGTATGGAGGCATAAGTAAAACACAGCAAGATGCTACAGTCTGCAAAAGAAGAGATTTCTATTGTTTAGTTTCCTCAGAAAACTAGTTTCACTATGAGGAAAAAACTTTGTTACCATGAACTGCTACTGAAGCATGTATTGTTTCAATGAATCCTTCCTAATATAGAATTTAGACTGGACTGAGAGCAGCCCTACGGAGAAGGACTTGGGGGTACTGGTGGATGAAAAATTGGGTATGAGGTGGCAATGTGCACTTACAGCCCAGAAAGCCAACCGTATCCTGGGCTGCATCAAAAGCAGCGTGGCCAGCAGGTTGAGGGAGGTGATTCTGCCCCTCTACTCTGCTCTGGTGAGACCCCACCTGCAGCACTGCGTCCAGCTCTGGGGTCCCCAGTACAGGAAAGACATGGACCCGTTGGAGCGGGTCCAGCGGAGGGACACAAAAACGATCAGAGGGCTGGAGCACTTCTCCAGTGAAGAAAGGATGAGAGAGTTGGGGTTGTTCAGCCTGGAGAAGAGAAAGCGCCGGGCAGACCTTATCGTGGCCTTTCAATACTTAAAGGGGGCTTATAGGAAAGATGGAGAGAGACTTTTTACCAAGGCCTGTAGTGACAGGACAAGGGGTGATGGTTTCAAACTGAAAGAGTAGATTTAGACTGGACACAAGGAAGAAACTTACTATGATGAGGGTGGTGAGAAACTGGAACAGATTGCCCAGAGAACCTGTGGATGCCCCATCACTGGAAGTGTTCCAAGGTCAGGTTGGACGGGGCTTTGAGCAACCTGATCCAGTGAGAGATGTCCCTGCCCATGGCAGGGGGGTGGACTAGATGATCTTTAAAGGTTCCTTCCAACCCAAACCATTCTATGATTCTATGGTTTAGTCTGCTGTAAGTGGTTCAGCATATGATAGCAATTAGAACTTACAAATCGAAACAATTTGGGAACTTTACATTATTATTTTTTCCACAAAATAGAATTAATTCAGAACAAAGAGTGATATACTATTTTTGGACCTCATAGTGCTACTTTGGGATAACTTATTTACATCAATTCTGTAACAAAAATGCATTTTTTTCTTTTTAAAAAAATACATACAGAAGGTGTGAGGTACTTACCCCGTTTAACAGGACGATTAGCTACAGTAAACATCTGCATGGCAATAGAAAAGTCTTCCAGGTTGTTTGTAAACTTGCAAAAAGTCTTGAATTCTTCCAAACTGATATTCTAGAGTATCACACAATTCAGATGATATATAATGAATAACACATTAAAACCCCAGTAAATCTATTTCAGTAAATCTGGTGGGATCTATTGTTTAGGTGTGGTTGCTTACTCGTTGTCAATATTTGTATTTCTCAGTTGGCAAATTATCATTGTTCTTATTAGCACAAAATTCAAATTCTACAATAATTCACTTGGAAACTAGTTACATTGTTAGATACTCATATTCAAATGAAAACCTGTACATACAAATGACGAAGCAAAAAAGCAAAACAAAGCATGCTTTATGTACCAACCTCTCCTGCCTCAATTCTGTCTTTCACATTCTGCCAGTAAATTTCATTGTTTTCCTCATCGGTGAAGTACAGTAACCATTCTGCAAAGTCTTCTTTTCTCATGACATTCAAACCCTTTGAAAACTTTATGAATTCCATTTCTTGAACTTCTGTTTGCAGATTTTCCATGAATCTAAGTGTAAACAGATATTATCCAACAGTTGATACTTGCATCACTGCATCACTACTGCTACCTTAGCTACTCAGTGCAGTAGACACTAACTCTTAATCACAGATACTATCGACATAATTGTTTAAAATGTCACTGGTTTAATTTTACCTGTGTGTGCAGATTTGTTTCCACGGCTGCATTTCAATAATGATACCAGCAGGGTGCTCTCTAAGTCTGCATTCATAGACTGCTACTGCTGAGGTAATTTACAGATACACTTGGCATACAGTTTTTACTAATGTTTAAAAATGTGCAGATAATGAGATAAAATGATTGGTAAGGCAGTATTATAATGAATGAATGAAAAAGGACATGGTAACTAAAAGCCTGACACATGATTTATGAAATTTCATATTAATAAGAGAGGAATAACAAGGTTGGAAAGTGCCTGGAAAGATGAGGCCTTAATAATCACAAAGGTGAAAGAAAAGAGGAAACTTGAAATCATCACTGCAGGAAAAGATGACTAAAAGCCTCAAAGGTTATAATGGCAAAGAGGGGTTGGGCAAATCAGTTCTGCACTCACTAGAGGATGGATTAGAGAGGGTTACTATTGACATGTACAGAGTTTGGAAGAGCACAGTAAATGATGTTGCAGGTGGTCGGGAAGGTACCGAGAGAGCTGTCTGAAAAAGGAAGGGGTGACTGTCAAGGTTTTTAGGAGACACCTGTTCTTTTAGGAAGAAAAAAAAACAACCTAGCACAAGAAGCAAGTAACAACTCGCAGGTACAGAGCTAGAACTGTAGGCAGAGTTGTAGCTTTGAGTCTCCCCAGTTTGGTCTATGTGGCCATTATCATTTCTTCTGGCCTGACACAAATTTTGAGAAAGTAAAAGACAATACTGTGTGATCCATTTGGTAATTTCCACTTCAGAAATGGGGCAATCCAAAAAGTGATAATTTTAAAATATAAATAAAGGCTAAAACACAGTGATGCTTGTCAGAATCCCCTTAGTGCTTCAAAAGAACCCTGCTTTATTGAGTTGCAAAAATTATTGACAGGAGAGAATGAAATACTCAGTTGGCGAGGCATGCAGGTGCGGCAATGGTAAGTTCTGTAGCCGAGCGCTAGGTCGAGGTGTACAGGGAGGTTTCTGGAGCCAGGGAAACCTGAGGAAGAGCAGAGAGCCCCACCAGGAGCCGGGATCGAGAGGGCACAGCAGTTCGCACAGAGGGGCGCATGAGAAGGGCTGTGCACCCTCCTTGTAGGCCCACAGCCCAGGGAAGTGCTCTAGGTCTCGGCCATGATGGTGGGTACTTGCCTCAGCATTAAGACCAGTGTTTCTTCAGAGAAAGCCCCTGAGATGTCTGATGCTTCCACCCAGATGGAACTGGTAAGGAAGGAGACTTCAGTACAGACGGTAGGTTGCAACGAGTGCCCAGACCCTCCTCCTGGAGAAAAGGTAAGTACCAGCAAAAGATGTGCACAGGTTGATGATCTGTTGTGTCAGGTGGCCGAGTTGCAGGAAACAGTTAAAAGGCTCAGCAGTATTAGAGAGGCCAAGACAGAGACAGATAAGCACAGACTATGACCCATTGCTACTCTTTCATGTGGGCACCAATGACACCGCAAGCCGGAACCTGGGCAGAATCAAGGGAGGCTACAAAGCCCCGGGGGTGCAAGTGAAAAGCACTGGTACCCAAGTTATCTTTTCTTCTATTTTACCAGTTAGAGGAAAGGGTGCAGCCAGAAATAGATGTGTAATGCAAATCAACTTCTGGCTTTGTGGCTGGTGCCATTGTCAGGGTTTTGGCTTTTATGACAACAGGACATTCTTTGATGACTATAGCCTGTGAGGCAGGGATGGGATCCACCTGTCTAGAAGAGGCAAGGGAATCTTTGGCAGCAAGCTGGCCAGCTTGGTGAGGTGGGCTTTAAACTGAAGGACTCGGGGGACAGGGTCCAAAGTGGCAACACTCACGCCATTGCAACCAACTGAGGAATAAGCTAGGCCAACCAGAGCAGTGACAAATGTTCCTTAGCTGCCTCCCAAGATGAGAACCAGAAGACCAATCACCTCAAATGTATGTATACCAATGCACGCAGCCTGGGGAACAAACAGGAGGAACTGGAGCTCCGTACCCAGTCAGAAAGTTATGATATCATAGGAGTAACTGAAACATGGTGGGACAACTCACATGACTGGAAGATCACAATGGATGGCTATAGGCTGTTTCATAAACACAGGAAGGGAAGAAGACGAGGAGGAGTCGTGCTCTACATTAAGGAGAACCTTGAAAGTACAGAAGTCAACTATGGAGATTGTGGAAGCCCTATCGAATGCCTCTGCGTCAAGATCAGAGGGGTCATCTCCAAGGGGGATCTTACAGTAGGCATCTGCTACCAACCTCCAAACCAAGACAATAAGGCCAACGAAGCAATATTTGCGTCACTTAAGCAAGCTTTGGGTCAACAGAACCTGGTTCTTATGGGTGACTTCAACTACCCAGACATTTGTTGGAAGAACAATACAGCAGCTCACATGTCATCCATCAAGTTCCTGGAATGTGTAGAGAACTGCTTCCTCATACAGATATTACATGTGCCAGCCAGGAATGAGGCACTGCTAGACTTGCTACTCTCAAACCAAGAAAACCTGCTTTGTAATATCTCGGTTAGCGATAGCCTTGGCTGCAGTGATCACAATATCGTGGAGTTTGGGATGCTGCTGAGCACAATGAAGGTTAGCACTAAGACAAAGGTTTTAGATTTTAGAAGAGCAAATTTCAGCTCTTTCAGAGCTCAGTTGGGAGGGATTCTGTGGGAAGCTTCCATGGAGGATAAAGGAGCTAGCAAGTGCTGGGAGTTTTTCAAGAAGGCTCTCCTGGAAGCACAAAAACAGTTCATCCCCTTTAAAGGTAAGGGAAGTAGGTGAAGCAAGAGACCCCCTTGGCTTAAATGCAAGCTTCTGAGTCCCCTCAAAACCAAAAGAGAAGCGTACCAGATATGGAAAAGTGAACAAATACCCACTGAGAACTACAAGGGCATTGCCAAGGTGTGCAGATACACCATTAGAAAAGCCAAAGCTCAGCTCGAATTGAAATTGGCCAGAGACATCAAAAACTACAAGAAAGGGTTCTTCAGGTACATAAACAACAAGCAGAAGCAGAAAGAAAATATTGTCCCGCTGTTATACAGGAGAGGTGAATTAGTCACCAACAATGCTGACAAGGCAGAGGTTCCCAACACTCTCTTCACCTCTGTCTTTACCAGCACTGTTGGGCCCCAGGCCTTGGGAACAAAAATCCTGGTTGATGCAAACACAGACCACTGTCAGCGAAGGAAGAGTTGGTATGTGAACTATTACAGGAGCTTGACCCCTACAAATCGACGGGCCCTGACGTTATCTACCGGAGGGCATTAAGAGAGCTGGCTGATGTCGTTGTGAGGCTGCTCTCCATAATCTTTGCGAAGTCATGGAGATTGGGGGACATCCCAGAAGACTGGAAGAAGGCTAATGTCACCACCATCTACAAGAAGGGCTTAAAGGAGGATCCAGGAAATTACAGGCGCATCAATCTTACTTCAGTCCCTGGGGAAGTTATGCAACAAATCCTCCTGGGGGCTATCACAAATCAAATAAAGCACGTGACTGGGAAAAGCCAGCACAGATTCACAAAGGGCAAATAATTTTTGACAAACCTGACCGCCTTCTACGACAAAGTAACCTGCTCGGTTGATGTGGGGCGAGCGGTGGACATTGTCTACCTGGATTTCTCCAAGGCTTTCAATAAGGTTTCCCACAGCCTCCTCCTAGAGAAACTAATGTGTTGCGGTCTAGACAAGTGGCCTGTGGAGCGGGTGGGGAACTGGCTGACAGGCTGCACCCAGAGGGTGGTGGTAAATAGCTCCATTTAAACTGGCAATCTGTCACAAGTGGAGTCCCCCAGGGATCGATACTGGACCCAACATTGTTTAATATCTTCCTAAGTGATCTGGATGACGGGATCAAGTGTACCCTGATGAAGTTTGCTGATGATAACCAAACTGAGTGTGGAAGTGGACACTTTGGAAGGGAGAGCCACCCTGCAGGAAGATCTGGATAGGCTGGAAGAGTGGGCTAACAAGAACCTTATGAATTTCAACAAGCACAAGTGTAAGGTCTTGCACCTGGGAAAACATAATCCAGGAGTGCAGCACAGGCTGGGATCTACCTGGCTGGGAAGCAGCTCTGTGGAAAGGGACCTGGGGGTCCTGGTGGACAGGAAGCTCAACATGAGTGAACAGTGTGCTGCTGTGGCAAAGAAAGCCAATAGGATGCTGGGCTGCATCAACAAAGGCATCACCGGCAGAGATAACGAAGTCATTATCCCATTATGCTTGTCAGGCCATTCCTGGAACACTATGTTCAGTTTTGGTCCCAGCTATGCAAAAAAGATGTGGACAGGCCAGAGAGTGTCCAGAGAAGGGCCACCAAGATGATCAAAGGAATGTGAAGCCAGCCGTATGAGGAAAGGCTGAGAGAACTTGGTTTGTTCAGCCTTGAGAAAGGAAGGCTTCGGGGAGACCTTCTCACCATGTATTTCAAGCGTGGCTACAAAGAAGATGAAGAGTCCCTTTTTACAAGGAGTCACATCAAAAAGACAAGGGGTAATGGGTACAAGTTACTCCTGAGGAGATTCTGATTGGACACAAGGAAAATTTTTCACAATGAGAACAATGAGCCATTGGAATAATCTCCCCAGGGAAGTGGTGGATTCCCCAACATCGGATACTTTTAAGATTCAGCTGGACAGGGTGCTGGGCCATCTTGTCTAGACCATGCTTTTGCCAAGAAAGGCTGGACCAGATGACCCTTGAGGTCCCTTCCAACCTGGTATTCTATGATTCTATGATGACTGGGACAAAGCAATTAGTTGGAGAAGAGGACAGCTAAAGGTCTATGTAGCAAGTATCAGCAGAGGCTCATTTGCTCATCAGTGTTTACACGGTCTCACTGGGTTTGAATTCTTTCCCCTGAAATTATGGCATTTTAGTCTGTACAGCTATCTTTAGTTCTTTAATGAGATCATTTGGACAATTAGTAGCTCGAAGCTCTGCGAAATCTATAAGGGGTTAGCTGAAGACTGCTGTTGCAGCATAAGTCCTCTCTTGTATTTTTTCCTCTAATAGTTAGAGCTGCACACGCAAATAAAGGGCCAACAAATGCTTCATGGCTCAGGAGATGCAGGTAAATGAAAGCCTGACAGTGGAAGTGATTTTAAGTTTCATGCTAGAGTTTTATTAGGGTATGAGGAGGAGTATGATATGCTCTCACATTTTATATGGGCATTTTTCTGGTCCAGTAAAGGGGGTTACAAGGCTTCCACAGCATAGTCAGACACTGAGGTATCTTCCTCCACAGTCCACCTTAAGACCTGGCTCACTTTCAAGTCCCCGAACTCTCCTCACAAGGAGATGAAACACCAAAGGACTTGTTTGTGCCACCAGTGTGAAGGCGAGGCCCCTTGTCTTATGGACCAGTGAGGGCTTACTTGCACAGCTTGGAAACCACTCATCCGTTTTCAGATGCAGCTCCTGTCCTTGTAACTTGTGAGGTGACTGCTGCCTCTGGCCAGCCCAGCAGTCGGCGTGTGCCGGGGAGAGCAGCCAGTGCAGGCTGGCAGAAGCAGTCCCGCCGCACTGCCTGCAAGAGCCTGCCCGGATCCTGGGAAAGGAGGTCAAGCTGTGGGAGCAGAGGACAGCATGGACCAGGCATGTAGACCAGGCGTGGAGTCAGTCCAGCAGAGGCTGACTAGGGGCACTTGGCCACATTTTGGGAGTGCCCATCAATGGCAAGGAGTAGATGGTATCTGGGATGTATGGCTTGTGTGTGGCTGGAAGTCACAGCATACAGAACAGTAACTGCATCTTTGACTGTTGTTTCCAGCCCATGTAACATCTGGTCTGGGGGAGGAGAAGCTGCTGAAAATGAGGTCACTTTCAAAAATATGCCTAAAACGTGGATGTAGGGAAACAAGACACCATGTGTTTTATTTTCTTGGCTTTTAATCTATGAAAGGTGGACACATTTTGCAACAGAATTAAGGTCTGTTATTGAAAGTATGAGTTATTTATCTGGGGGAGCTAATGCTCAGTCATTTGCTGTACTGAGCAGGAGCCGCAGGTGATGACAAACTAAGTATTCTTCCATCTTTTCTAAATATTGCATTTCCTTAAGCAGAAAACCCTCAGTGACCTGCACTCTAGCCATACCTAATAAAGGCAGGACAGCTGAAAGACCAAGCATTTCTACATGCCAAGGAAGGAGCGGGTGGCCCACCCAGCCATGCACGTCAGCCAGCTGAAAGGTGCAGCAAAGCCAAAAAGGAAAGTGAAGGGTTTGGCTGTGGCATTTTTGATGTGGTCTTGCTTCTGCACCCTCTTCTAGTCAGACAGCAAATGAAGTGTTACATTTCCCCAGCCCCACCATGGGTTTTCCACTGCCTTTTCTCAGGCCTAGGTTCTTGCCCCCTCCAGTTGCTTTGGGGCAATGACACCGCACCTTTCCTGTGGCACAAGAGCTGTGCATCTTGCTGCACTGTGCAGATTAGGGAGGGAAGTGGGAATTACTTATTTAGGTAGAAAAAAAATTAATGGATATTTCATTTCAACTCTTAGGTTTGCTCCTGGCAAGCCACAGTGGGAAGATTTCCTGCCATACCAAACGGTACTTGGAGCAGCAGCTGAAATGTGCAATTTAAAATTTATATGTGGTAGTCTCCCATATTACAAAAATTAAAATACTATGAATCATCACATCAGCATTCTAGGTCACTCTTATTCCCAGATGTGAGAGTTAAAAATCCTAATGAGGTTTTTTTTAAGTGAAAGTTATTAAAAGTTATTAAAAATAACTTTCAGGTTAGGAAGTAAAACTTGATACTTAAATGCCAAGACACCACCAGGGATACTTGCATTTGTATCTTCTGGATCACGGTGTGATGAGTTTCAGCTGGAAATTCCTTAAAAATTTCTCCAGATATTAGGAAAAACAATCATAGGAATGAAATTCCTGCTCTCCCAAAGTCAGTGGGAGCTTGGCTGGGGACTTTGAAGGGAGCCATAATTCATCTACGGGAGCAGGATTCTGATTGTGGATGTACTCTACAATTCAAAAATAATTACACTGGCAATACTCTTGTGCTATAGTAGCTTGAGAATAAAAGCAAGCCCTAAGTTTCCAAATAACAAAAAGAAAAGGTAAATCATCAATTTTTAAGATGGGGAAAAGGCTGGGAACACAGTACTTTCTTTAGGATAACCTGTTTTATCCACACTCTCTAAAACACCCATGTTGAAGGCCAATGGCCAAATTCGTTATCATGTTACAACAGCATCCAGAAACCTTATCAGGATTTATCCCTCATTTTGTAATGTGCTTTACAGATCTACAGAAAGAGGGAGTCTCTCAGGACTTTTTGGCAACTTAGCTTTAATAGAAGTGAAAATGTAATAAAAGTGGGGAGACCTCAGGAATGAATGCAGCTATTCCCCCTCCAAACTGAGATGTTGCAATGAAGTGCTAGGAACACAAAGCAGTAGAATGAAACACAAAAGGAAAGGTTAGGGAAAGTTTTCCTTCCTGTACCTCTTGACCTGAACTGAAAGTCTGTGTAGAGCTTTAATATGCTAATACAGAACTGACTAGTTCTTGTTGCACTGATTTATAGGAAGGAGACTTAACACCAAAGATAGTGGTGGATATACCACCCTGGCATTTGTACTCTGCTTCAGCCCCTCTTTGGACACTGAAGTCCTTTTGAAGACTTGATAACCCTCTCTGCACCAAAGGATTGTTGCAAACCAGCTGCAAGGTTGCCTTTTTGCAAATCTGACCTTCAAAACAGAATATAGAAAATCTAATAAGGGCTTGACCATTAACCTTTAGAGAACATTTAGATCTACGCTTGTAAATTCAGTTTTGCAAGTGGTAAGACAGTTAATCAATCTCACCATTTTCAGAATTACAGGCAAAACCCCCTTTGATTTACTGTCCTCAGTGTTTCCAAACCAGACATAACAAAACTACTCACTTTCATTTATAAGCATTCTGTAGAAACTAATCAAGCTATTCCTTTGCTAAGTATATAGGAAAGGAAGAAACAGATTCTTCTCAACATCATTACTAAATATTTGGGAAATATTCAGGTTCAGTTATGATAGGAATACACAATCACAAAGCCAGATTTTGTTCCCATCCCCACTTCCTCACTGTCTGATCCTGGTTGCACAAGATGTAACCTCTACGTGTATTAGGGGTCTATGTACATACACACACACATAGATACAAGTGTAGGTACAGAGACAAATAAGGAGGCGATGGTAGTCTATTTCTGCAAAGCACTTCCAAATCCCTAGATGAAAATCATTGAAAATGTATAAGCTATCATCACAGCAAAAGCACTACTGGTTGATGATGCTACCTGAAAGAGATCCTGCACCCATGCATTGGCACAAACGCAGAACGGCACCAGATAAATGTCAGCACTAGCAGTGTGGTTCAGCCTGAATCATTCTGGTTCCTTAAACGAAAGGTTTCAAATGAAATGTACCAAGGAATTCAAAATACTGAAGGAAAGAAGCAGGACAGCTAGGGGAAAGGCATGTTTTGTGTATGGTTATACAATTTGTGACCTTCAAGCTAAAGCAGAAAATAAAAAAGAAAACACAACTAAAGATTACTTCTGGTGCAAAATTCTATTAACTGATGAGAAATTTGGAAGCAATAAATCAGATAAGAAAATGCCATAAACTGGATTTGAAATGTTAGTTTTCCTTATATGATTAAAAGATGCCCATTGTTTAACCATACTGGGAAGCATTTTTTTGTAAGCCATCCCAGAAAAAAAAATACAACAATCAGAAAGTTTTTTGAATATTCTTTCCATACTCTCTGCAGTTTTTCTTTTTTTTTTTTTTTTTTCCTTCAAGGAGATTGTGAGAGATTTAAGCTTGCTTGGGGACAGATTACAGAAAAAAAATAATAGCAGTCGTAAACTGCTTAGGGAGTGAATTAGTGTCTCCTCTTTTATTTGGGATCAGACATACTCAAACAAGATCAGTAAGGGACTTTTTCAGGGAAAAAAAAACAGTGGCTGCCAAGAAGAAATATTTCCTATACCTAGAAAACTGAATAGTTTTCTACTCAGAATAAAAAATAGTACATGCAATATAGCTGGAAATTAAAGCACAAGTGAAACATTTTTTGGAAGGAAAAGACCAAAAATTATTTATGTCTCAAAAACCAGGAGAAACTGCTATGCCTAAGAAAAAAAAAACCCGGAATCCCAAAGAACTTCTGACTTCATGTTTGAAATCTGATATTCTCTAAGACAGGGCCTGGTATTAGAAGATGACACTGTTGTTGAGGTGTAAAACTGAGTGATGGTCATCTGAAACAGAAATTTGTTCAGGTCTTCTGAGAAGAAAGTCTCACCTGGTTACAGCTTCTTGTATTGAATTTACCCTTCTCTGTTACATGATTTTAGGTTTGCTGCATATTGTTTTATGTTTTCTTAAACTGATACAGGAGAATAATAATTCCAGCTGCATTCGACCAAGAGGCACCACCTTTACCAGTGATGTACATAAACATACTCCAGAATAATTTAGATTTAAATTTCCTAACTTTTGCCAGGGAAAGACATCGCTTTTGAAGTTGTGAATTGTTATTAATAGTTATCATATTGTCTGTATGTTAAGGACAATACAACTGGCAAGAAATCACGTAGCAGTCTGGAGCTGAACATGTGTTCCTTGAGTCCTACCTTAAGATCTCTGAAATCACCTTGTTACTATGGGAAAGACATAGGATGGTGTGCTTCCTGGATTGCTTCCACTACTTCTAAGCAGTCCCTGCAGAACGATGCGGGAGTCCCACCACCACTGCTCAGCAGAGAATGAAAAGCAGCAGCTTTGGTTGCTGTTTTGACTACGTTCTGGAAGACAGTGAGAAAAGAGCTTGACTGGTGTCATAAAACACCTGTGAAAAGGTTACTACTTTACTTTCACGCTCCCAGCAGCCCAAGAAAGGTTGAAAAGTGATCCGATATCCTGTTCATGGTCTCATTCCTTATGTCCAGTAAAAAACAGCCTGAGGATTGTCCTTGTGTGTATTGCCTACCTACAATTTCCAAAGAACCATGCACCAGGTGGAGACAGATGGAGCACAGCATGCTTAACCATTTTCCCTCCCTATAATCAGTGTGCCTCCTGTGTTCGGGGCAGTAGGAAGGGAGGCCCAAGAGCTAGCTTACATCAGCTCCACATTGCCTAAAGAGATGTAGATGCTTTCCATTTTCTGTGTGCCGTCTGAATGCAAAGAAAGGAGAACAAGGCAAATTAATTGCCCTCATACATTGACTGTGGCTGTCCAACATGCTTGAAATGTTTCAACTGTGGGCTAAAAGGGTCGGACATCACCGGTGTACACGTGGATGCAGATGGTTGCACACTTACAAAAGGATTTTTTAATGTCTGCCAAACTGAAAAGGAGGAAGCATGAGGAAAATACATGTAAGTAATGAGGTGAGAACACTAGTCTCAGCTTTCTGAATTCCCATGTAAGTACAGAGAAATTTCACAAAGAAAGCATTTCTGCCTTTTTTTTTTTCCAGTTTCAAGGACTCTACAGCACAGCAATATCTGTGTATTTAACTAATGTGACAAGTTTTAGTGTGTCCTAATCAAATCTAATCACCCCTACTTTCTACTAGGTACTACACTGATCAATGGAAAAGCTTTCTAGGCAAGAACTTGGAAAATGATAAAAGCATTTGCCATCATTATTTTCTGCTTTTGACAATGATCTATGCCTGTACAGCTCATCAATCATCTCTTGTAAAAACAGCATGGCACTTTGATCAAACAGCCAACAATAGCTTCCCGCGTAAGGTAAAATGCTATGAGAGGCCATCAGATAGAAATCACATTTTGTCTGAACAATAGGAACCCAGAAATGATGTGCTTGATTTACTTGCAAATAAAATCATGTGAAAGGTGATATCTTCACACAGGTTAAAAAGACAGTGATCCTTTTATTCACCTTTCTGCGTGTTAAACAAACTTCACTGTCATGTTGCAACTGAGATGGAGTGTCTATGCAGTGATAAAGAGGCACATTCCAGCTCTACGAAACATAACTGCCACTGTTGAAAAATTACCTGCATTAAACCTTACACTTATCCCACAAATTTTAAGAGCAAGATGTGGGAGTTTGATTTTGATTACAGGCCTCTATCTGTGTGGTAGGCAAAGGTCTTTAACCTACATGTTCTGAATGTACTAGGTACGTAGTTTCATCAATGTCATGCCTCATTGGGTCAATGTAGGATTTTATCTAAAACCTGAGGCTTTTCAGTTTACACTGTATATGCAAACACAACCTTTTACTGCTGCTCTCTGCCTTTTGTTTCATTGAGAGGATCTATGGTATTTATAGAAAAGGGAGCTGGAGGCATCTTAAACTTACTTTACTCACTTAGATTCCTATTGAGTCAAGGTCTTCAAAAGAGAAATTTTGTTTATTTGAAGATTGGTGTGTGCCAGAGCCGGTGGAGCCAAACACTTTTTAGTGTTAGAAAAATTGCCACTCTTCTTTTTCTACTCTGGCTTTCTCCAAACATCTACTGATTGCAACAACATTCATTTTTAATAGGGCTGACACAGATTCCCCTGCTTCTGAACATAAATTGAAGTAAAACATATTTTCCCAATTTATTTTTGCAGTCTGTAAATGACTGATTATTTTTTCAGAAAAGGTAATACTGATGTAGATAATCTTCTCTTGATGTGCTACAAGACGCGTCAAGATTCGCACAGGTATTTAGGCACTTAACTTCCATTTATCTCAAAGAAAGACTATGCATTTGGATTCTGCGCCCAAGTTCACATAGCCAGATGTGTCTGGAGTTCATACTAACAGGAGAAATTGATCTCCCAAGTAACAGTGAGTTTTAACCAGTTAAGTTGTGATGCTGTGTAGGTGGTGGTCATCATTACTGATTGAAATAAACATTGGAAGAAAGAATTTCATCCAATTAAAACACGAACAGCTGATACCTGGTTGGGTTTTCAAGTTCAAAGCAACTACTGCAGAACTTCCTACTCTGATGTAGACAAGGATTACACCATCTTTCTGACACGTATATGACGTATAAACTGAACGATTCCCTACACCAGTCTTAGAACTTTCTATTCACTTCCGATTTTGCAAAGCTTACAGTGAAATGTAAGAGTATAAAATGCTTCGTTTCTGGGAGTAACGGCCACTTGGTATCCCACTGCAGTTTCAGTCTGATGTGGTGTTTGCCATGACTTAATTCTCAGTTCTGACATAAGTGACACGAAGTATCTGCGTAGTCCCATTGCAAAAGTAGTTCAAAGAGTAAAGGAAAAGACACAGTTTCAACAGAAGACGGAATTTGAAACAAGCAGAGAAGTTGCCTGTGGCCTACCATGACAGTTGTAATGGCGAGGGGGGTGTCTCAGCTCAGAAAAGCTTTTTTAATTGATTAGCAGTCACTTTTTTGGTGATTTGATCAAGAAAAAGAAAAATACTCAAGAATCATATTGTTTAAAGGTATGTTATTGCACAGCTGCCAAGAATGGCAGTCTCAACCGTTGTGGCCTCCAAACCCCCCATTGCTGCTTTGGAGTTATCATGGTGCTCCACTCCTCCTGCAGACAGCAGACTCAAGGAGCTAAACTAGAAATTTAAACAGGCAAAATCATGAATAATCTCCTGCTTGATTACCTGCTTAACATTCTGAATCAGCTCAGTGTGAGGTCAGAGTAATGCCAGTGTTGGTGCAAAGTAGAGGGGGTGTGAACAGGACTGGTTGCTGTTAGGCTTGCCTAGCTGAAAAAAATACCTGAAAAACTCAGAATAGCGAAGTTTTTCCTTTCCTTCTTTTCCAAAGAAATGTACCAGCAACATGGTATTAACACCAGAGCTTTCCAGTTCTGCTCCCTATAAAACAAAAAACTGTATGATTAATTATTGTGCATTGTATGATTATTAATATATACTCACCACAAATCTGGAAATATTTATTTTAACTAGAATTTCACAAGAGATACTTGCAACTTAATTACTGTTCCCAAAGCTATCACACAGGATCTCAGAGCTGAATAATTCTTTCACATCAACTGGTAACAGTGTATTATATGTTCTGCTTCTAAATATTCTGTATGAAAGATGAGTACAATTTACAGCCACCTTCAGTGTATTTTATTATTAGAACTGAGAAAGTTGCCAGTTAAATCTTTAAAAACCTTTATGTTTAGGTGAATAGAGGCTTTAAATAAAGTTAACGTCTTCGTAAAAAAGTTTTTAGTCAGGTATTTCTAATTTGATACAGCCATTTAATAACATTCATGGTAGACTGAGAAACAAAACTAGAAAAATACAAACATTCAGAGTGCTCTATTATAATATGGCCTTACAAGGCTTCTTGCAAATTTTCAATGTTAGTGACTTTTCTATATATTTTATAAATCTGATTAAGAGATTTCTGCAGAAAAAGGATGCACATTATTTCAACTCAACAGCATCTTTAACAAGCCTAAAACCACACATAATGCTGGATTTCTGTTCTATTCTTCTTTCAGCACTAACATACTGGCATTTCTTTGAACGCAACAAAACACTAAGCAACATGAAGAGAGATTTTTTTTTTGTAAGTCTGGAGGGATTTCAACAAACTATTCTTATGACATCTAAATAGCCTCTGTGTCTTTTATCTGGTTGAAGAGGTAAGATGAAAGACGAGAGTCTATTCATAAGATTTAATACTAATGGTTATTTAGCTTTCAGCATCATCAATAACAAGTCCCATTAGTCCACTGTGCATTTCATGCTTACTGCATATGTGACACAGTTATTCTATAGTTAAAGAGGTAACATTCCTCATTTCTACTGCAAGCTACAATTCAGTAAATGCCAGTGATACGAGTTATGTATGAGTGAACCTAGAAAAAAAAACTTTTCAAGCCATACACAAACTGTATTTATTGAACTTTATCATTTAACTGCAGGCAAAGAATATTTAAATACCCACAAGATCCATCCTTCTAAAGTTTAAACACTTCAGATTACTGTGAAGACTGATGCATAAACATTGGTATATGCTTTTTTGAAAGTCAAAAGTCAAACATTCATGCTTATTTGAAATTCAAACCCAAACTATTTATATCAGCATGCAAAGTTTTCTAAGAAGAAACAGAGAAGAATCCACATATTTCTCACTGCTCTAATCTGCTTTTTGTGTTTTATGCTTACGTGTTTAAAAAAGACTTGGAAAACGCAAGAAACAAATTTGCTAATGCAATTTTTAAAACTGAACTCATGATTACGCAATTTAAGGCTTCCAATTTAATTACTCTGTATTAAAGTCAGTGTTGTATTAAGAACAAACTGAAGAACAAGGTTTAAAACAACCTTTTAAAAACTAAGTCTGAGACAGAAAAAGGTTTTTTTCTTCTATTCATGTTTCTCTAGTTATAAGCTAGAAGACGACATACAAACAATACCTATCTCATCTTATCTAAGATGACAAAGCCTATCCCTGGATTTATAACAAATATGCACCTATTTGTTGGCTACCCTCTTTATCAGTTGAAATTCCAAAGTGGAATTGGCAGATGTCCAAACACTGTGTTAGTTAGAGTTAAATGTATTTTAAAACTACAAAACAGTACATTTCTTTAAAACAGAATATGCAATAGCAGACCACAGACTACAGCTTAAGGGTAAAATTTCAAAAAATTGCTTTTCCTAGAGTTAATGCTATTAAATTAAAGTACATGTTAGTACATAATTCCTTTTTGTCCACAGAATCATTAGGAGCTTTTGCTGCTGAACTGTATAAATTAGTACTGACATGACAAATCTTTGTTAGAAGATAATGACAGCTCTATTAATATTTCCAACACCTCACCCTCCTGAGCTTAGGTAAAAGAATAACTTATGTTTGGAATGTCTCTCTTGGCAATGAGAATGAAATGGTAACCTAATCCTGGAGCTGCAAAAAGGACCAAACTGGTAGCTTTCAGTCACAGAGCTACTATCTAAATTGAGTGAAAGTTTGTATTCCGGCGTATCTGGTGGCTTCAGCCCGGGGAGGGTGCAGCACAGCACCCTTTTGGGCTGTGTGCATTACAGAAAGCTGAGGCACAAGAGTGGAGGAGGGATGGTAATGTTCTGAGTCTCATCTTGATACACGCATGGGATGGGGCAGGGACACGTATCTCAACTGGGGAGCTCAGACATGTTCCTGGGACTGTTGGTTCACACAAAGAATCCCAAAGACCAAGCTCTGATGCCACACAAATCTATATGAACTAACAAACGTGTGTACGTATTACAAACATAAGCTTATGTTCCTAGAGTAATGTTAACACCTTGTACACTTTTCAAAAGCACCATGAACTGCTGAATTATGCAACTATTCCTTTTTAAGCAAGATCAGATAACACAACATTTATTTCCTTATTACATTACACAGACTGTGAACACAGAAGCCTGATGCTGCAAACACTGAGTCATGGGCACAGACCTACCTAATCCTGTAGCTCCCCACTGAGCTTCTGACATTTAGGACCTGATACTGCAGCAAGTAGCAACAAGTGCCACTGAGAAGAAACTTATCACACAGTGAGACAGGATTTTCGGAATAATGTACCTAACTGATTTTCAAAACTCATCTGCAATGTTAATAGACTTACTGTCTCTAGATTCTTACCACCTTTCATTGCAGAATTTGCCTGAGGCATGACTGGAAAGCATTCATCATGATTAAAATCTGTAACACGTTCCTTGTTCTCTTACTTGCTTCCTGGGAGATGGTATTTGCTGTGCAATGTCTTGTTTCGATAGAAATTGTAAATACAATACATATTTTGGACTGACATTTTTTTTGGTTAAGGTAGAAGGAGAGTGAATAGATGAAGAACAGGGGTAGAAAAGAGAAAAGGGTCAAGGAGAACAATATCTTACTTTCTGACTGCTAGTGATGTCCCAAATCTTTCCAAAGGTAAGACTAAATCTTTGAAAATTTTTCTGAGTCTACTTCTCCGAAATGCTCTTTGTTTTTCAGCTGCTAGGTCAGTCAATTCGTCATGCCAGGCTCCTATCCCTGGAGGCAATGTAGACTTCAATCTAAGCGACCAACCTCAAACACTGCTTAAGAGCATCAACCTTTCTGTCATTTTGAGTCTCCAAGATGTTGGGATATATTCTACAACTCAGTTCTGGGAAGAAGGTTTAAAAGATGTATCCATTATGAAATTAACTCTTCCAGGCACAGCTAGTCAAAAGAACTGTGAACAGGCAACCTAGTGAGACCAGGAGATCCGGATCTCCAAAAGCAGTCTTTTTTGGCAAAGCCCAGACAGCCTCAAGCAGACACCAGAATGACCAATATATCATTTTATGATGAATCAGCTTTAATCATGTAAGTCCATACTGAAGTTTTTAATGTTTTGCAAGGCACTTTTTTACAAGATAGGATTCAAAATACATTGGGTCTGATACAGACAGGGTAAACTGTGCACATTTTTTTTCTACAGAGGGTATAACAGACAATATCTGAGAAGAAATCCGATGGAGCATTTTCTAAGCAATAAACAGCTTATATCCAGCATTCAACAACATCCAGCATTCCCACTACCTGGGGATTAGTTGTTTTTTAATGAAAACTAATGCCATGGAATTGCTATGCTGTACCGTTAGTGACTTTAGTAAGGAAGAAGATGTAACTTCATGGATATCCTCAGCTTTCAGTGCATCACCTGCAGTTCTGCATCAGTTCATGAGGAGGTACAGAATAAAAATGGTTTCCAGCCAAGTGGGCTAAAGCTAATCTGGGAGCAGACATTGTAGGAGATATTTTATGAAAAAAAATAGGAACAGGTTGAATCTAGTCTTGTTGCCAGCAGGTTGAGAGGGACCAAATCCTGCTGCGTCAAGCAGTCAGGGAATGGCACCGTTGCACTGCGAAGCCTGAGGCTGCCTGACCGGTGCACTGCTGGCAGCTGGGAAAAGCAGCTTCTATACACATTTGGGGACAGCCCCGCACAAGAATACAGGCCCTGCCTTCCTCTCACGCCATATTTTAAAAATATTAATTTCCGTAAAAAGTAGAGAATCCCTAACGAGGACCCCCCTCAGGAGGTATGATGTTCAGTGAAGCACGCTCTTTTGATTAATGTGGATGTGGCCTCCATGAGAACACACCCATTCTCAACGTGTGCAAACCTCCTTGCTCTCAGTGCTAAAACTGACTCCTGATGGACTGTGCCCAATTCCCCCACCCTGCTGTCCAAACGCATCCCCAGGCAGTCCACATTCCAGCTGCCCTCCCAAGTTTCAGTTATCACAAGATGCCAAGTGAGCATGCTTACGTGCACCATTTCCAGTTTATTCTGATTAATTTTAGAAGCAAATGCACTAGATAGATAGCCTTCAGAGATTATGACCAGATTCTTACTGTTTTGAACCAATGACTAGAGCTGTTAGTGCAAAGCCAAATAATGTTTTTTTTCCCTGGCCTGTCAGGAGCCCACACTGCTATCCGGCTTCTCTAGCTACATAATTTAAAGTGCTTCAGACTAGGTTAAGCAGCAGAGACTAAAGCGGTAGCCTTGCCTCACACATCTGCGCAATGGAAAGCAACGCTACTGTGACCACAACAGGCTTCCAGATGAATTCCTTGGGGGAGAGACTTTTGCTATCCAAGCCAAATTCAATGTACTAGCAAAACAGGCACCTAGAAAGATGTCAGAAAGCATGTTTCTCTGTCTCTCTTGAGGTTATAATGTCATCAGATCATGTGGAAAAACAAAATAATTTCTTTGTCTGTGAGGCAAACAATGACCCAGCAGTTTTTTAATAGCTTAATATTTTGATGCCACACGGCTTGGTTCTTTATGGGGTTTACCTGCCTGGAGAGCTTCCTTCAAAGCATGCAGGAATGCTGCAGTACTCCTTGGTTTTAAGTATCTAAGCTTTTCAATAGAATTCAATGTTAATCTGCTGATACAAAACATACACATTAATGTGCATTCCATATGAACTGAGAGGCGACAAGATTGATGACACGCTCTTTTGGGGAGAGATATTAATTTTAGTCTTGGACCAGATTCTGGCAAAATTCAATGTGCTGCACAGATGTGCTGCACCTCTGTTACACAGTATTACTGCACTAGAAGAGCATAGCTGTCAAGCACCATCCTCCTCCCTTTAGTTTAGGCAGTCTTTAGTTATTCTGGGCCCAGGGTTTTACAGACTTTGAAGCTATGGGTAGAAAACTTTAAATTAATCAGAAATTCTAGGGAGCAGATGGGCAGGTTATGATGGCCTGCATAGTCTCTGTGGTTAAGGAGATGAATCACAATGCTACGATGTCTGAAGGTCCAAGTGTAAAACCTTGTGCTGACCAGCTAAGTGGTGATAAATGTGTGAATGAATAATGAAGAAAGAAAAGTAGACAGGTTAAAACAATTGATGATACACAATCAATAGGAAAATATCCATGTGTGGGTCTAAAAGTATACTGCTTATAGTCAGATGGAATTTTAGTTCAAAAGTTTTCTGTTTAAAAGAGATTAACAGCTATGACCCCAAGTACTAGTTAAATGTTTTAAAAAAAAACATGTAAATGAGATACTTTGTATGAAAATGTGTTCATTATGGAATCCAGAAGCATATGTTTAATCATCTAGAAATGAGACAACGCACATATTCTTTCCCAACATGAATTCCATTTTAAGAACAAATATAGAACGTTCTGTATTGCCATTCCTTTCCTAACAATAGCTAAAATTAACTTCTAAGTTTAGCCATTACACAAAGCATATTAAATTAGAGGTATTGAAACTACTTAATAACTCATTAATCTAAATTGAAGGGCACAAGAGCAAAGTCCCTGATCTAGACGTCTGGGCTGTACAGTAGATACCTGTGACCATTATCAATATTTTCACTACCAGAACGCTAATGCACGTATCACTATTAGAGTATCCTTTTAAGGAACTCAGGGCATTAATACAAAAGCAACTAGTGCTGTTCACTGGGCAACGCCTTTTTCAAAATACACCCAACTCTTCTAGCTCGTGCACTTCCTATAACACTCTACACCACTTCGAGGCAAGGAGTCTGCCTCTCCTCTTCCGTGAAGCATGGTTAAATACTCAGCTGGATGTCTCACCTGCAGCAGAACAGCTGTGCTAGGCAGCCAGGTGCAGCACTTCCCTTGCCCTATGGGAAGATGGGTGAGGTGAGACAGTCACCGCCTCTGTTGACTTCTGCACCATTTTCTCCAGTCTAGTTAGAAATAACCAGGTTGCCAGTCTTGTAAGTCTGCCTGCATCTCTTCACTGTGGGCATGCATGCCTGTGCTATGAGTAAATCAGATTGCCTGCTCTGCAAAACTCAGCAAGGAACTTCCCAGAAGACTGGGTCAGTTAAGGCTGGGCAAATTTTTTTGCTTTTCTTCCAGCATCATTTATAATATTGGAAACAGAAAATCCCTCAATTGAATATATTTATCTGGATAACAAAGTCCACTGCAATCCCATTCAAGGGCCATTACTAAGTGGTGAAATTTTGAATTTTACATGTGTAAGTCAAAGTCTCAGTAAAAGAGGCAGAGATACAAGCACCCTGGGAGCACGGCAAATGAACTGCTTTTTCTTTTCCTAATACAGTATCTCAATGAGTATT
Organism: Platalea leucorodia; assembly: GCF_965183815.1. NCBI lineage: Eukaryota > Metazoa > Chordata > Aves > Pelecaniformes > Threskiornithidae > Platalea > Platalea leucorodia. The sequence goes on from NC_138824.1 coordinate 20,181,174, forward strand.
AAGTGGTATCTCCACACAGTAAATGAATGACTGGGACCTCTGTCTATACACTGGACAAGGAACATACCAGGATATACCTGGTAGTTAAATGAAGTTGCACACTACCATTTATAACTTATTTTCATAAGTCAGTTATTTTCCATCTGGTATCAGAGACTGGGATTACTTTGAAAAAACAGCAAACTCATATGCAAATTGTGAAATTGTTGTGGAAATAAAGAACTGTCCCAAACACCAAACTTCTGTTGCAGTATCTCAGCTTTCAAAGCACATCGTCAGTTTAAAATCTGTATTTTTATGCTTTATCGGCTTTGCTCGAAAGTAATACTATGACTGCCATAATTATTAAAAATGAGGGGTAAAAACATACACACTGACTACATTGTATAGTCAGATACACTGCTTATAATCAACTTCTTTTGTGAGACAGAGACAGGAAAGAAAATAAAAAATAGAAGAAAAGTGATAACTTGGACTTTGCCAAGCAGAAATATAGAGACCAGAAGAATTTAAAGATAGCTGTACTCCCCAAAGCTATTTAATTCTTCTTTTGAACAAACTACAATTCCATTTATAATCTGCTAAGAAACCATATTAAATTATTATTTTCTGGTTAAAGTAACTTCAGATTTTTCTCAATGGAGAATTCTGAAGACAAAATTTGAAGCAAGATGAAAAACAAAATAGAGACATTCAGACTCAGGTATTTAATTAGCTCCCAATAAGCTCACGTGTTTATAACTAAATCTGTTCAACTGTATCAAAGTTTCTCTGGAAATTTTATACTATAGCTGTGCATTCATGCAGAATAAAGATCCTTTTTATTTCACTGTCATGGCAGTTAAGTCTCAACTGAAATTGGTTTTGAGGAGCAGACAACCCTATTAATCCTAGCTATTTTAATCTGGTGACTGATGAAAAGATTCAAGAAAGGAGATGGTTGTTAGTCAGTCAAACAATTTTTAACTGAACTCTGGATGCATATTGAGGGAGCAAAACCTTTATGCATCAGATGACAGGTTTTGTTTATGCCTGGTAAATATGAAAGGTGTTAGCAATACTGCCACTTCCATTTTTTCCCCAAACAGGTGAAAAAGTAAAGAACATGAGCTGGACAAACTCTTTGTAGAAACTGCTGATGCATGATAAGTTTATAAAGGACAGCCCTGTACAAATTTCTTATTGAATGCTTCCAACACGAGCAGTCGCTGCCCCATGCCTAATTACCCATTTTCAGTTTACAACTGAAAGCAAGTATGTGGTGAGAAAAATATCCTTCAGCTACACTATCCAATTTCAGCAGGCAAGAAAAGGTGCTGATGCAAGCAGCACCTTATAGTAATAGCTGGAGATAATCCATCTGTACTCTCCCCCTCCTTTGTCCTCGTTCATCAGCTTCTTCTGAGGTGTTTTCAGTATGCTCAGGACTTCCCCCTCTCTGTTTTCAGTCTCATTCAAGCTCATGCAGGCTACAGAATATCTTGTCTCTGTGCTAACTAGAGACTGAAGAAGAGATGGCAGCTAGGAAAGACTCCACTTGGGGAAGAATATAGGTTACACTGGCAGGATTCAGGGGAAAACAGTCAGAAGACAGCAGGAATTTATCTGCTTCTTTCATTGACGAGCTGTATTTGCCATTTGCTAATGGTCTGCAATCCAGTGAAACTTCTAATCCAGTTGGAAGATCATACTCTAAGATTGTTTCTTCTTCTGGTCTGCATCTAAGCCATTTCTTTTTGGAAGTGGACCTAAGTAAGTAATCCTTGCCTTTGTCACCTCAACGACAGCAATTACATTTCAAACCAACTCAGAATAAGCTGATATTACTGCAACAGCAGCACTTAGGTAAGTTTAAGGTATCAGTTTCTATTTGGAAAGCCATCTTTTCTCATATGGCGATACAGAGTTTTTTCTGAGTTCTTCATAAATAGAAGGGAGTTACTTTGAAACAGAGGCTTACAGAAACTAAATAATGGAGTGACCACAGAGTAATAAAATACATTAATTGCATACATTCCATCAGGAGATTCAGAAACTACAAACATTTTTCTTTCCCAGTTAGAAAGTAGCTGACAAATCATGCACTTTCATTTATTTAATGCACTAATACTGATGCTTATATACTTATCTAAAATGTCTGAAAAAATATCAAAGTTAATGGGAAATATGATAATGCTTTTGTAAAGAAAAATGTATCTCTATTTCATACCCGAAATACTCGTTCATCTCCAGCTGTTTTCAAATCATCTTCCTTCCCAATGATTCTCTGTAGCTGTATTTGTTAAAACATGAAAAAAACACAGGAAAATTACAAATTTGGTCTTACAAGAGTCTCCTTTTTCAGAAACTTGCATTAATTTCACCTTTTCTTAATTATAAAGTCATTACATTTCTGCAAGGTTCTCTAGTCACGACAAAATATTTGCATACTTAAGGATATTTTGCTATTCAGACATACTTCTTCCCAGGAATGTCTTATCTACTGTGGTTAACACAGCCAAGCAGAGCATACGAATCTATCTCTTGCAACCCAGCGCTTACTTTATTTTTAGAGATTTTCTCGCACTAGAAGCTTAGCATTCACTCCATAAGATTTTGAAACTCAGGGGTATAACATCAAGGGTCATTCGGGAAATAAAAATTATCCTGTGATTTTCATGCTGTCCTCCTAGACAGCTTTACATAGTTCTGCTACAGACATGATCTTCTAGACATGAAAAACATACCTGTTCAAATGAGGTACTATACAACTAACAACAAAGAATAATTTAATTAAATAAGCAAACTTTTTTTGCAAAACATTTTCAGAACTTCAATTAAGCAGATTGTAGTTTGAGTTTCCCCTCCACTCCACAAATAAATGAATCTTGAATGTGTTAGCTAAGAAGATTTTTAGAAGTACTGAAATGACTCACATTTAAAAACATAACTTCCACTGTCCCAAGTAGAGCTTTAAGGTAATATAGAAAGTGCATTCATTTGCAGCACCTCAAGTATATCTCAGCTGCAAGGTTTCTTTGACTGTATTTTAGCTTGCAAGGTCAACACTGCCACAATAATGAGTGATTTAACATAGCACAAGGTATACCTACCTTTCACAGACATTTGCATAAATCCTCAAAAGGACAGCAAAAATGAAAGAACAAGGGGTTATTACATTTCAGCTACAGATATGGACTTACACCCAGCACTCTGGATTTGGAGACTTTAGGAAAGATGCTTTTAAAGCTCAGGGTTTTTAAAGCTGCTGGTTTGCTTCTCAAACATTTCTGGGCGATTTCTCACCCTGCCCCTTAAAACTGGGAAAAAAAATCCATGACCAAATTTGCATAGCCATTATTTTGTGGGGTTTTCAAATCTCTTCTTAGGGCTTTTTTTTTTTTTTCCTTTTTTTTGGTATGTTGTTCAGAGAAGCAATATGGACTTGTGAGTAGGAAAAAAAATTGTACTAATTCACCTGTTCTGTTTTTTTAAAAGCTTCAGTTTTTGAGTTCGTCAGGATACTTATTTTCTATTATTATTTTTAAATGGCATGGCTTGATAGTATTTATCAAAATAAATACTGTAACAAGACAATTAAACAGTACCAGTTCTTCCAAGTTTCTCCAAATTCTTTTTACTTTTGGTCACTTACAGAACAATTGACTAGTACAGTAAAAGCACTACGAATTTCTTCAGGGCAAAATAGCAATATAGAGCTCTGGATAAAAACACAACTACTCATCCATATTCTCACTGAAAAATTACATTTTTTCTTACCTGAAAAATCCATCTTTTGCTCACACACAAGAAACACAACTGCAAATACTTTCCAAACAAGAGAAAATACGATTTTTTCTTTTGGATTTTATTTTTAAATGACTCTTAAAAAATCTACAGAGACTACTAAAGAACATAGACACACAGCATAATTTTTTTTCACAAGTGTTCTGGAAGATTTAGCTTATTACTTTCTTACACTGTATGTAAATCCTTATAGTGCTTGAAACTATTTCCAGTAGGTTTGCAGATTTTTTCCAGCATAGTGCAGCAACGACTCACAGAGGAAGAAGAATTCTTCCCTCAAGAAATGGACTCTAGTACTCAACTGCTCCATAAAACATTTATCTGTATTTAATATTTATATCTGTTCATCGCGGGAAGATACTAACGGCTAATTCAAAGATAATGAGACTTATTATGCACAACTGATGCCCCTTTACTAAAGACATACTAAGAAGTAATTTTTTCTGACGAAGACAAGAGCTGGCAGAAAGGCTATATCAGTCCTCAAAAAAAAAAAAAAAAAAAAAAAGATGATTTTGCATCTTCCAGTTGTTTAAAAGAAGTTGGTGCTTGTGGATGTTCTAGGACTGCAGAGGTGTTCTGTACCAAACCACCACTACTGCTGACAGTGTCGGGTGCTGGTTCATTCAGCCCCAGATGAACCTCTAGAAGTTTCTGTGGTACCTGCTGTCCAGGACAAGTGTATAAAGACAGTCTATTTAGAAAGTCTAAATCACATAGCTCTTACATGTGCCATCAGAGTTACTCTACCTCCATTCCCAATAGTTTTGAACTGTCATTAATTTTACTTAGAAATCTTTCATCAGGACAGAGTCAGGGAAATTCCTCACTTGCTGGGGATTTTAGGATCTTTGGTAGCCTTATTCTCAACAGGAGGTCTCAGATTAATGTGCATGGGTTATTATGTGCACATCTGGAAATCCCTCTCACCAAGTCTCACATGAATGTCTTGGAAGTGCAGAGTTCATAGAAGTATCTTATTGTCCTCCCAAAGATGCAGATAATCATAGAATCACAGAATTGTTAAGGTTGGAAAAAGCCCTTAAGATCATCCGAGTCCAACCGTTAACCTAGCACTGCCAAGTCCACCACTAAACCATGTCCTTGAGCACCACATCTACACCTCTTTTAAATACCTCCAGGGATGGAGACTCAACCACTTCCCTGGGCAGCCTGGTCCAATGCCTGACTGCCCTTTCGGTGAAGAAGTTTTTCCTAATATCCAACCTAAACCTCCCCTGGCGCAGCTTGAGGCTGTTTCCTCTCGTCCTATCCCTTGTTACTTGGGAGGAGAGACCGACCCCCACCTGGCTACAACCTCCTTTCAGGTAGTTGTAGAGAGCAAGAAGGTCTCCCCTCAGCCTCCTCTTCTCCAGGCTAAACAATCCCAGTTCCCTCAGCCGCTCCTCATAAGACTTGTGCTCCAGACCCTTCACCAGCTTCATTGCCCTCCTCTGGACACGCTCCAGCACCTCGATGTGCTTCTTGTAGTGAGGGGCCCACAACTGAACACAGTATTCGAGGTGCGGCCTCACCAGTGCCGAGTACAGGGGCACTATCACCTCCCTGGTCCTGCTGGCCACACTATTCTTGATACAGGCCAGGATGCCGTTGGCCCTCTTGGCCACCTGAGCACACTGCTGGCTCATGTTCAGCTGGCTGTCAAACAATACGCCCAGGTCCCTTTCTGCCAGGCAGCTCTCCAGCCACTCCTCCTCCAGCCTAATATGGCTCTGAGAAACAATTCTTTGCACTCTGGCAGGGACTGATTAAAGGATGGCAACTGACGTTTGTGAACATGCCATTTCTACCATGTCTTCTTCACCCTGGAGTTGCAGGGCAAAGCAACAAATCCTTGCAGATGCTCACCTCAAAATACAGATTGCTGTGATTCTGGGCCCTAATACCGAAATGTCTCTTGTATTATAAAAGTTTACCACTGAAACACGGATGAAGCAGAAATTAAAAATAGACTGGCTTGAATACAAAAAAGTAGGGAGAAGAGAAAACAAGAGTCTGGCCCTGGGAAGGGACAGACTTTTAACTCCTACTGGAAAGGAGGAAAATGCGCACAGAAATGGAAAGGCTATGGAGGGCAAGATAAACTCTCTCCTTCAAAACATTGAATTGCATTCAAGATCTCCTTTCCTGAACGTTCATTTATGTTAGTGAAGAGCACTGAAGCTACTGGGAAATCCTGCATCTCGCACTCCTTCAGCATCTGATCCATACAGGTCTGAACTGCCTATCTCCGTCACGTGCTGCAGCCGCTAAGGACTTGGGTTGCAGAGTCTGCTTGTCACCCTTCTCCCTTTCCTGAATGATTCATGTGACACATCTTGCGCCTGTTTATCCAGTAACACATGAGAGTTGAGATACACAGAATTCACAGAATGATGGACATCTGGCAAACAAAAAGGCAAAGTTCTTACCTCAAAGAATTTACAGTCTAGATCAACAGATAATGTAGACGTACATAGATGTCTAATCAGTAGATAACAGATGGGAAGTAGGGAGAAGAAGAGGTGGCAAAGCAAGAGAATGAAGTAGCACTGAAATTTCTCTTCCTATCACATCCTGCTTACAGTAACTGCCTCCTAATTACTGCTTCTTTGCTACTCTTTTCCACTGCCCTTTCCTTACATATGTTTCCTGATTTTATTGTCAAATTTAGTGTGGAAATAACTAATAGAATAGTTCAGATGTATTTTCCTGAGACGACAAATGGAACAAGACAAGTGACAGATTAGCCACACAATTTACTGATTTATTAGATATACAGAAGCTTTCTATGATGCATACAGAACTAGAGTATACAGAGATTAATGCGCACACATTTTCCACATTCTTACATTCCAAAAGTTTTATTTTTAAACCTAACCTATAAAAATCAAGTTTTGCTTTAAAATAGTTACCACCTATAAATGTTAAGTAAACAGTCATGTGAGAAAACTCATCTTTTTTGACTAGCTTCCATCCTGTGGGACTCGGAATTCAATGATTCTTGTGAGTTGACATTGCAATTTATATGGGTTTATTTTACCACTCTATATTAATTTATCAATACAGCCCATACAGGAGATACAAAATAACAATCTAACTAGAATAATTTTCATTTAATTTGATTGCCTCTACAGGAATCAAATTATTTTTAATGATTTGTATAATGTTTTCACCTCTACTTTTGATGACTTTCTGTTGTTCATGCTGGTTCATTCAATTAGAATTACCTGAAATGGGTAATGGATATTAAATATAAGAGATACTGTACATCTCCCAAAGACAGTTGTGCTGTATTTCTGCAAGAATCTCCTTATTTGCTTAACTGACATAGTACCTGTTTAAAGGAAGTATTGCTAACATGGCATTTTGGTGCAGAGGCACTACAGGCTGAACACGTTCACTTGTGTTCATGGACTTACTTTCCCCTGTAACATACTGTTTTGTAGATGAACAATACAGCCATAACAGACATATTTCGGTGATCAGGGCACTGGTACTCTGATAACAATTCACTAGGATTGTACCAGGTTTAGTAGGTTAAAAATAAAGGCTTTAGTTAGAATTTGATTTCTTTTGAATCAGCAGAATAATTAACATTTTAACAGAGAAAATTCTTTAAGCTTAAAAGATTTTGTGTAGCAACAAACGAGTGCAGGGTATCTGGAGGCTCAGTTAGGGGCTTCTGGGAACATTGTCTTGGGAAATGGTCTCATGTCAAGTATTATTTTCAAATAGCACTACTGAGTCAAAAAGTATTTTAAAAATATTTTAAAATATATTTAAGTACGACTCATCAATTGTAATCTTGCTAAGAGACAATTCACTGAAAAAACAGATATCTGCAAAACACATGCTAACAGCTATTGTATCATTAATTCAGAGTTTAAGGCTATGAAAGTACACGTAAATAAATTTTTGGTAATTTCTCTATCAACAGATGCATCTTTATAAGTTTTAGATTCTATGGTTCTCTAGAGTTGTTGCATTAATGATCATCTTTAACTTTATCCTAGTGACAGAAAACAATTTGCATTGTAGTAGCCATTCCAGCTTCTTATAAAATTGTCTCTGTAGTCACCTCCAATATGAATGAAGGATCTGAATTAAGCTGAGGGAGTCTATTAAAAACTATGTTTGTTAATTTTACATTCGACTTTTGACAAGAAGTATTTAGTTAACAGTCCCCTGTTAAATCTTAAAAGTTGAATAAGGTATATAATTAAGCCTATTCTTTAAAACATCAGAGCAAGATTTTCTTCATTTTTTAAGCATCTGCCTTTCTGCCCCAGATTTTATACAAAATACAGGAAAAACTGCTGTTACTCTCCAAAGTGTGAATTGGTAAAAGGCTTGTGCAACAGCAAACACAATTAATAAAAACCAAGAGAGGATGGTGAATCTAAAAAATTATTCAAAATATTTAGAAAATAAAAGACTTTTCCAGATGATTATTTAAGTTAGCTCATGGGATTAAGGGATGTACATCAACTCCTACCTTCCCAGTAGCAGATTTTGAGATACAAGTCAAAGATAACATTTATAAAAGTGGATTCAAATATAAGAAGCACTTCTATAGCAATGCTTTGGTATGTGCTCCTTTCATATAAAGTATTTTAGTAAGTATGCGATCACAGGTTGGACTGAAAAATAGTCTTGAAGATTTTAATGAATCTTCATTTAGCAAATATAACCCATGGAACTATTTCAATGCTTTAAAATTAATATGCATATAAATACACATACCTTAAAGAATTCTTTCTTTTCAACTTGTTCATTGCCATCTGTATCCAACATTTTAAAGGCAATCTGAAATCCAGTCTGGGGTTCTGCAACAAATTGTGAAAGAACTTTATTGTAAACACACATGCACACACACACACGTACTTAAATATTTAATGCAAAAGGAATATTGCCTGTGGTTCAGTTCTCCATTGTTATGCAAGTACATGATATTTCCAGTAAACCACATGTACCTCCTCCAGTATAAGCAAACTTTTTAAACACCTTTTTACTACTGTTTCAAGGGATAATTAATGCAATAGCAAAGCAAGAAATGGCAGCACTGCCTAAGCACAGCCACGAATGTCCATTTGATCCCAACAACTGTGAAACGTTGTATGTCTTACTGCCTTGGTCTTAGATGTTCTCTATAGATGTCTCCATAATGCCATGTCGCTTCTGAAGTCTAGCTCTGCCTTGTTTATTAGAGCTCATTTTCAGGTGAGAAGACTGGAAAGTGCCTTGAGAAACCCATAATTACTCCCAAACTGCGTGAAAGAGCTAGTGTACTCCTCAGGTACTTCTTGCATGCATTACTGTATGCCAGTATTTGCAGTCTTCCCTAGCAAACAGACTGATCTTGTAATCGCAGCCAGCTCTCTCGGCTCCCGCTCCCGCTCCTAGCCCCAGGCCTTTTTTTTCTTCCCTTCTCCTCCCTCCCTAAACAATGTACTCAAATGTTACTGAGAAGTAATAAACCACTCTTTCTGGCCTCTTTGGACAAAAGCATGTCTTGTATGACTCCCATCAAGCTGATTTTTTCAGAAATTTTATACAATTTTACCCTGCATTTCCTTCACCGAGTAGATGTTTCTTTTCAACACAAAAAAATGTAATGAGTTCTGAGTCTTGCAGGCGCTATAAAAACACAGTGTGTTTTGAGCTCCTTCCCATAATTTCCTGATCTTACTTTGCTTACAGGAGGTGGCCTTGCTCATTAGCAAGCCCACACAGGAGCAGCATGCCGCTGAAATGTAGTTACAGTTCACTGCAGTAGCAAGCACTTATCCCAGTAATTTCTGGAGCAGGTGAATTAATTCCACAACCCAGTCAAGTCAGGCATTAATACGAAAGCCATGGACTTATCGTCTCTAGAATATATTCATGTTTCCAAGAACAATGCTGGACTCATGAGGGCAGTGAAGCAGTACCTCTGAAAAACTCTAATGTCTTCAGAGTTTTTCTTTTGGAAATACATTCTTCCAGCTCCATCCTGGAAAGTTTTAAGTCTTGCTTTTTTTTTTAAGAAAATCTTTCTGCAAAGGGAACAAGTTAAAGAAATATCCCATTCCTTTTAAAGTGATAACAAGATGGTTAAAGAAAGTACTATTTTTACATTTTAGAAGTAACTACATCTTCAGCACCCAACTAATGTTCTCTGTGGAGCAACTTTGTGATGCAGGGATATTTTATAAATACCGTTGCAATCTGCACAGCAGAGCCTTTCCCCAGCAACTGGGTTGTAATAATCAAAACTCGCTTCCTTTCCATGGAAATGCCACACGCTAAATTTGTGCTACTAGTACAAAAGCAAGAAGAGCCCATCCTATAACATATTTAGAGAATAAAAGTAATTGATGTATTTAATAGTAATTCATACCATCTGCGTTGCAATTTTCAGATAAGAGAGCTGTTACTGAAAATATAGGATCTAAAGCTGCTTATACTGTTCAGAGATGACATACTTATCTGATGTGATGTAACCCCAAAGGCACGTGTTCGTAAAATACGCATAGTTCAAAGACTACCTCAGATATATTTGTATTTAATTAGAATCAGGCAAAATTCCAAAATCTGAACAGAAGAGCTTCATCCTAGCTGTGAGTGCAGGTTAGACTTAGGTGCTTCCCCTGCAACCATTCCTACGTTGACCAAGCTGTCAACTTGTGTGACTGGCTAATTGAAACGAAGCTTTGAGTCAAGGTGACAATTTCAGTTCCTGAGCTCCTTCACCAGAAGCTCCATTAACCAATTGCTGGAAATGAAATTCAGTACAGCACTGGAAGAAAAAAGATAATGATGACACAAGGCACACAGAAAAGAGAAAAGGGGATCACAGGGGGCAAAATAAAGCCTTTGTCTGCTGCAAAACTACATTTTCAAGTTCAGTGTTGTTACAGACGTACTTTTGTATGACAGGCAGCATGGTCTGGTCAGCAGCATCCTGGAACCAGGACTCTGGAAACCTGGTGACTCTTGGCCTGTTCCCTATTGCTCTGTTGGTGACTTAGAAGAAGTCATTTAAATATTAATGGCTGCTTTAAGAAATTTCACATTAATTCTCACTAGCGAGACAGACAGGTTGTGTAACTGGGGGCTGAATGACATGGGATACTTGTTAGGCAAAACCAGAGGCACTAACACTTGTTGACATTTGCTTTCAAACTGATCAGTATGATAACCCTCTGTGTAACCAAAGCAGTGACATTAGCATTGCATTTTTGTCCTGCATCAAAAGGTGCCTTTGTTTTTGCAGTTCAATACATTCCAATATAAATTCTGTAAAAAATAATGTTACTTGATTGTCTGGAGAAGTGGAACAACTTGCTCTGATACTGCTTCAATTTTCTAATTGTTTCAACTAATAAATCAGCATGAATTTACTTTCAGCTGCCACAGATTTTTAAAGAAATAGAATCTTTGGCACCTATTTCTGCAACTTTAATTAAGGTATCCTTCTGAAGTTATAATGTGCTTGTGCTTTTTTTAAAAAAAAAGATCCCTCTTCTTTGAGTTGCAACAAATATTTTTAGATCGGCTTTCTAACTGGGCTAGACTCTTATATTATTTCTGACTTTAAAAAGCACTTTGAACACACGGTATAACTCATGTTAAAGCTGTGTGTAGCACTGGACAGTCACTACCGGTGAAACAGTACATTTGTATGGTAAATAGGTTATATTGATTTATATATGCTAAGTAATATTGTGTACTAGTTGATATTTCTAGGGGGAACTGATGCAGTTCTGCTGAGAAACGTCGTAAGCTGCAAAAGGCCTACCTAAACCGTGCGAGAGGTGCGTACCGACAGTTATTGTCTGTGAAGACTAGACTCTTAAGACCAACTCTACTTGTTCTTACTACACCGTGACAGAGTGGATTGCTAGAGCAGGGAAAATTGTCAATTTGTTTAAGCCCTTGCCATGGACCTCGCAGACATGGAAGTGGTGAGGCTCAAGCATCTACAGTCCATCGGGATAAGAATGACTGCTTCCTTCTCACCTTTCGCCACCCACTGATACCATGAGATCTCGTACGCCTGGTTTTGTCCCTTGCTTAAAATGTTAGACCTGTGTAAGTCAGTCAAACACGACTGTGCGTGGACTGTTACATGGACATGCATGTGGACTACTTCACTACTAGCCTATGGGTCTCACTGCATAATGCTAATTGCATGCATCTTATCTCAAATTGGTATTTTCCAGCATCACCTACACTTCATCAGAACAGCACAGAGAGGTGGCAAGCACGGCACAGAGTAGGTGTGGGTGCGGAAACCCAGAAAATCCAAGATGAACATACAATCAAAAAATGCCTGCTGTTTGCAGATACAGCAAGTGCCAAACAAAAAAGTTTTTTTAAAAAGTGTCTGGTAGAGAAAAAGGAAGGAGGCAAAGGAGGGGCAGAAATAAATGCAAAATACTTGGAGGAAATAAAGTCAAAAGGAACAGAAGGGAAAAAAAAGGATTTAAAAGTCAAACAAAAAGACACTGCAGAAGTCTGCTGTTTACGTATATCATCCATTCCATATCTGAACACATGAGTAATAGGCAACAACCTTTCAGACACAACAGCTTTTTACACCACTCCATGAGCTATAATGTTAATGTCTCATTGTCCAAAATGACTAAAACTACTATCCAGAAGACAAATTATTTATCTTCCCCCACTGTTGTTCTTCCCCTTATTATGTGGTCCTGTGACCAATGTCTTCTCTCTCTCCTAAAGAGAGACAATGATGACACTATGGAAGTAAGTTGCAATCAGTTAAAGCTATATCCATTTATATTAATGCTTTATCACTCTATATTCAATAGTTCTTTACATTTTACTATACTATAGAAATTTAGAAGTTAAAAAATATCAGAAAAAGTTCCTGGAAAGCTGTTAGTAGTATTTATACGTATGTTTTTTAAATATATAATACTTACTCGTAAGAATTGTCAGCAAAAATAGGTACTCTGCATAAGATATCAACCCTGAAATAGGAGAGTTAAAAAATTACTTGCAAAAAGAAAATATACTTATAGCAAGACTTGAAAGATTGACTCTTATAAATACAAAAAATGTAGTTTGACATCATACTAAATAGGTTATTAAAGTAAGCCACATTATTATTTAATAAAGTTTTTACTTCTGTTTTTAGTGCTCTGAAACTAAAATTCCCTATCCAGAGACTCATCAATGTTCATGTCTTATCAAGAAAGTAAGGTTTATTTGGTATTAATAAAGGGCCTACACTAAATCTTTAGATTCTCACTGAAAACATTCAATGTTTATATAAAAGGCAAATAAATTAAATGCGTTTTGTCACATTTAGTACCTGGGAGGAGAACCACTCTAACGTTACCCTGAAGGATCAAAGTCCTCCATCCTTTGGCAGGCTCGCGAAGGCGGAGAACAGCTTCCCTCTAATTCTCAAGGGGAACATGGCAACATGCAAAGCTGCCAAGCTGCTAGATTGTGCTGATAGTACTGCTGGGCCGCATGCCAAGAGGAGGCTTCTATTTTTTTTTAAAATAGGAACATGTCCTTTCTACAAGGTGAAAGTATTTTCTCCCCTTTTGAAGGAAAATTCCAGTGTTTTCCTTTGAAATACCGCCTTAAGTGAAAAGCCTGAACAAACAAAAAGATGTGATAGCGTCAAAATAGAGCGTATGAGCTAAAGCTAGAGAGCGCATAACGAGGGTGGTTAAACAACAGAATCTGAACCATCTGCCCTGCAATAATGTTTGGAGAAAAAATGTAAAGGGCTTTTTTTATAAATCACTTTTCAAAATAACTGTGCTACTTTCAACTTGTGAGCTAAACATTGTATAATGCTGAAGCTGCTTAAAGTAATGAAGTTCAAACATGCCTATCTGTGCAAAGATAAACTATTTTTTATAATTTATATTTAGTTAATTGATAGATAAGGAATCCACTTAAGCTTCAGTGATAAACAATTAACTTCTGATAAATTACTATGCAGAGCCAACAGCATTTGTATTTGACCTCAGACAGTGACTTAACACTTTTAAGTTTGAAATACCAGAGTTTAGAAATACTAAATTGCTGAATGTAAGAGTCTGAAAATCTGAGAACAAGTCTTAGCTAAAGACGGGTCTAATGCTGATCCTGTTGCCAACTCACTCTCCATATCTCAGTTTTCCTCTCCATCAAAATAGGGCTATTCACCCTATCATCCAGCATGCATCATGTGTAAATCAGCACAGTACTAGAGTCATACAATACACTGTGGAAATAAAAAATACTTTAATCTCAAAGCTTTAGTTTTGCTTACAAGTTTTAGGGTTACTGCCATTGCAAGAATGTATATTTTTATTTGCATTGCTGTAAAACTTGGAATCATGTTCCTAGACAGAGTCCACGATTTCTACAAATTCGAAACCAAAGAACTCCTACCCCATTTTTTTACCTTATACACCTAAGTATAAGATAAAATAAAAAAACTGATAGAAACAAATAGGGGAGGAAAAGAAATCAAGCAAATAGTGTGATGGGCAGTGATCAAGATTGCTGCTCCCTAATTTTGTTTTGTGTGTGTCACTGCAAAAGAATGTTTAAAGAAAGAATATAAAGACAGACAAGGAGGTAACTTTTCAACTCCATATAGAAAACACCTCCCAGTTGTGGACTGCAGTGGTATCAGCACAAAGATCCTTGCCTGAAAATCTAACCAGCAAATGATGAAGGCCAGCATCCCTGGCCAAGGAGAAGTGGGAGTCTGCCTCTCAGCTGTCTGGAGATGTGCTGCACAGGGATAGTCTAGGGGAGACCTGGAAGGTGAAGACAAGCAGCTTATGCTAGATAAAACAGAACAAGGAGAACCCAGTGTTGGGATACAAAAGAAGACAGGATACACTCAAAGGATTATGTAATAAAAACATCTTTATCAAAGCATTTGAAAGGATATTAACATGGCAGATTATGTTTGTTAAAGTCAGAGAAAAAAAAAAAGGTCATAATAATTGCGATACAAAATCCCAAGTGCCTGGAGAGTTTTAGCTATACGGGTAGACAGGGAACGTTGTACCTTATAAAATGTCGCAGAAAAAAATCTGCAAAATTTATAGAGAGATGGTAGGATGTAAAGAAAAGACCGATTTAAAGACAACACCCTGCTTACTGGCTCAAGGGAGAGCATGATGGCTCTATTGCCTCGAATTGCAGAGGGCTGGAAAGAGCAGCCTTGCAAGAAGAGGCAGGGGCGAGACACAGACTGTTTTCATTGTCATCTGATTGTAAGCTGATTGAAAAATCACTACAGTGAAATAGGCAAAAAGGTAAATATAATAAAAATATGTAAAAAAATTTCTTGATTGTACTTTAAAATCTGTCTCAGTGCCTTAAAGCAAATCCACAGCCTGTCTGACATTTTCTGGCAGACTGATTATACTAAAATAAATTGAGATAAGATTTTTTTAACTTGTGGCCTCATTTCCATAAAAATTCTTCTTTTAATTTTATTGTCCTTTTACTACCTGTAGTGAATGGCCAATTTACCTTATCTATAAAGTAAATTAAATATTTTGGTAATTTTATTTTTATTCTACAGTACTCATTACAAAGTTACTCAAATTAAAAGATGCAATGCAACAAATTAAAAAAAAAAAAAAAAACAAACCATAGAAAATTTCATTCACGTCCAAGCAAATTTTAAAAGATAAAAGCTTCATATACTGTTGAATGACTCAGCATACTTGCAGCCAAGTATTTGCAGTTAGTGTTGGCAAAATACTGTCATTTTCTAACACTAAATAAGCCTTCCCTATCCCTCCCTGGAAATCTCTACCCTCAAACTTCATAGCAAATGCTGACAGTACAATATTCTTATTGCTGAATAAGTCATAAGTATACCCACAAAATATGACATGAATTTTAAAACTGCCCACTAGAAGGCAGAATTCCCTAGCGTTACGTTTTACAAACTGGACTGATGACAGTTTTCCCCTCTACTCAATATTTAAATAACAATTTGAAGGTAGTTAAAATAATATCGACTAAACAGTGGAACAGGTGTAGATTTATTATTCTGGTACTTGTAAAAGCGGTATTTAATACATAAATATTGACATTTTAGAAATATAATAATCATGTATCTTAAAGCAAAAGCATGAAAGTCACTAAAGAGGCATCATGACCAAAAACTGTAAAAACTCTGTGTGTTGTGGAGACACATGGGTGACTGCACTCAATGTTCCTGCACCATCTCAAACTCCTACCTGACCTTTGAAGGACAGAGTATATGGACCCACAGTCCTAAGCAAGGGGAGTTCAATGCCTTGTCTAGAATGCAAAAGATGCCAGGCTGAGCATATCACGGAGCCACTTTCTGCCAAGCAGTCAGCTGGGAGAGGTGCAGGAAAAGGAGGCTGCGCTGATTTGCTATGTTTTCACTTTCTGTTGGTGGATTCCCGGTTTTCCCAGGCAGAGTGATTTGGGGATTTGCAGTGTCAACCACTAGATAACGAAAGGCTCTAAAAAAGCAGGGACAGAGAAAGAATATCCAAGAATTAAAGACTGGGAATCCTTTAAACCCTATCCTGGGAAAGCACATTATGATTAGTAATTTGAAAAGGCAGGGAATGACTATTCAATACAAAATCCAGACTTCCCTCGAATAGGAAAAAATTGTTCAGCTTGTTCAGAGATGTTTCAGGGCTGCTGGGGTATGCTGAGCCTTGCAGGAGTGGACTGACAAGCAAGGCACCCAGCTGAAGACCCCTCCACATCTGCACAAGGATGCAAGAAATGAACCGCACACAGAAGAGGCCATGAGGCCAACGGGCAGGCGAAACGCTGCAGGCTGAGATCGAGGGCTGCTCTCCTGCACAAGCTGCCAGCCACGGCTGGGGATCTGCTGCGCAGGGAGAAAGCGTGGCTCACGCCTGCCAAGGAACTGCAGCAGTGCAAAGGCAGCTTTATTTTCCAGAAACATCCACAGGATAAGGGATTTGGTCTGAAGTCTATGATACAGAATGTTTGTGAATAGATGCTGTTGGTCTTTCTCATTAGTTTGGGGATTTCAGTCTTTGTTACTGGTGAAATGCTTAATTACTCATCTATTTGATTTCCTCGATGCTCTTGTTTGTTTTCTCCTTTCAATTAGTTTATGCTAACAAGGTGTTTATTTGGTGTTCTTTAATTCCCTGTTGTTATACAAACAATATCCCAGAGTCTTCTCTTTATGTAGCCCAATATAAGGTGAAAATGCTGGGTGAAAAGAAACCGAAGCACATCGGTGCTGTGAAGGGGCACCAACCTCCTGGAGAGAGAAATAAGTTCAAATGCTCTTGGAATCGGGGATGTCACTTTACATAAGCAGATACAAATTTTATTTTTATTCTTAGTTTCCGTGCATTTAAGTTATATAGTGAAATAGCACCTTATTAACAAGTCTTAAAAGTCCATTTTGTGTGGAAGTCATCCCTCTAGCCCCTTTCTCTTCTCCAAGTAGGCTTTCTGATTTCTTTCACGTCTCCTCCCGCACCTCAGAAGGCTTTCAATTCCCAGCCCTGCTTCTTTACTCTCTCTTGCATAACTGAGAGATTTGCCAAGGAGGCAGCTACTGGCTAGATGGGGATGAAGTCAAATCCATGAAACCTTCTTTAAAAATACATTCAATTCATACCATATAATGAAATAAAAAGCAAGATGTATTTTTCAGTATCAAAAGTGCTCATTACCTTTATCACCAAGCTCTCTAAAAAAGGTCGGTCCTGGTTTAGCTTTGGCAACACATAGGAGTGCAGCATCTACCTCCTTTAAAGACATAAACAAGAAAACAGAAAGCCAGTTTTGAAAGAGAAGTCTATTTGGTTGAGCAACAGAAAGAACGCAAGTTCTTTTGAAGAAGGAAAGGAACATTTTGCTTACCTTTTTTGTCAGTTTCTTGGCTGAGGCTTTACCTGTAACAAAAAAATCATCATCATTCAATAACAAACTGACTTTAAACTTTGATCAGGTTCTGAGTCATTTCTTCAAATTTTTATGGGAAAATGCTAAGTAATATGAAACAGAGTATTTTGCAACAGACAGTTTGTTTCTAATTCCCACAATGATCAAGAAAGGACAACATTTAAAAATAATATGAGCAGTCTGTTCAAATGTTCTTGCAACCACAGACCACTTTGGTATCTATGACTGACTTACTAGTGTGATTTTGCATAGTGTGAGCTACAAATGTAGTACAGATTCCAAAGCAAGATTACACAGTAAGAAACAACTGTAGTATTTACAAAGGGATTTGCATGCACACATAATAATCCTTCAAGTGCTGGTTGAGTATGCAAAAGCTAAGAAATACTAAAAAAGAGAAAAAAGAATGAAAACATTGATGTTTCTATTAAGCAGAAATAAACTGAACAACTCCTGAAACAGCATCAGATGAAACCGTGCAAAGTCTCAAGTGTTTATTAGTATGTTCAAGTGTGTACACTCAAATAGCGGAGCCGCTGGCAGCAGTATAGGTTGTATTCCTGTGTAAATCACCCATCTGAGGAGCTGCGATGGATTATCAGTGGAACGTTTCAGCTGGGTAGGCACGGACCACAGAAATCCTGAGGTCATGGACAGGTAGGACCTCTACTCCGTCCTTTCTCAGTCTATCTGCCCTATCACACCAGTCTGTCTCCTCAGCATTTCTCCTCCTACAGTTCTTAAAACCCTGTGTCCTTCACTTTTGCTGCCACTCTCAGCCCATCACTCCCTTCCTTCACCACCAGTTCCTCTGGATTCCAGCCAGCCATTCCCTCCTATTTATTCACGCTGTGTAAGGACAAGCCAAGATGCTTGCATTTGCTCTGAGGACCGGTGTCCCTGTGCGCAGCAGCCTGCTTTGCTCCATGCTCAGACTCTAAGGCTTACTCTACTGCTTCACGGGCATCTTGCATCCGAAGGGTCACCAGCGCAGCATGGCTGTTTGGAAACGGACAGGACGGAGGCAGCCTGGTGGGCAGCTGTCAACAAACTTCTACCAAGCATTTTCAGAGGCCCATGGTTTAGCCAGACAGAGGCATTCTCAGTAAACCAGCGAATACCTGTAATGCTGGCAAAAGACATGCCCAGCTGCAGGGGGTCTCCACTGGCAACTTTTGGCTTTGGATGAGGGAAGCTGCTGGAACACCTCAACCAGCAACAGTTCATTTTTCAGCACAGGCAAACCAGTGCCCTGGCCTCTGCTCCCTGAACTGGCAGTAACGGTTTTGCTGATAAATTCCTCTCCCCACCCCGCTCCCCCAAATCAGCCTAAGGCAGACACCTGGCACATAACATTGCAACCCAAATGTTTGACAAAAGTTATAAGCAACTAAAATTAGGGTTTTAATACTGGAGTGTTGAGTGACCCCAGCAACAGGTGTTGCCAGCACCACCTGTTGCTGTGGATGAATACATTTTTGTGCAGCGCGTGTACATACATTCACACACACACACACACACACACACACACATATAAAGCTACACAGATAGATACCTTCTAGCTCAAAGGAAGTACAAAATCCTCTGCTTTGCCTCATTTGAGATAAAAGAAGTCAGACTAATAACAGTCTGGGAGAGCAAGTAAAAATCCCTATATCCAGCAAGGCTGAGTCCTGAGCAGGCGATGCAACACCACGGTTCAACACTGTTCACTGCTGCAGAGCATTTTAATGAATGGCTATTTAGGAAATTAAGTGATTCAGATCTCAGCTTTGAAATGTCATCTCTGTACAGTGCATTTCAATGTGGAATTAAACTACAGCAGCTCTTTCGGCTCTGGGAGACCCACATGGCGAGAAGCCTTACAAGAGGGAATAAGTCAGGCTGTAGGTCTGCGAAAAAGTCTCTGAAAGAAAAAAGGGAAAACCACCCTGCAGTGATTTTCACTGTAAATGCTCTCCTTACTTGTCTGTTTTGAAGTCAGCCATGCACTCTTATTTGGTTAACAGCAGCTCCACTCATTCCTTTCTCCTGGTGGCCCCAAGAGCATCACCTCTGGCACAGCAACTGCTACCGCAGCAGTGTACTGGGCAGTAGCCTTTTGCCAGCATGCAGGAGGATGATGAAGGGAGACCAGCTGACCTCTGTGAGCTGGAACAGCAAAGGCATGAATAATTGATGCAAGGTAAGGAGAAAGCACTGGGAGCTACAGCTAAGACACTAGCTGGCCAAGTTTGTGAGGCTCTACACTTGGTTAGGTCTGTGTTTCTCTTCTTCATATTGTATTCAGCACAATAACTCTGAAACACTTCAGCTACCTGGTTTTTGGGAACATATCCTCAATGAAAATTACCTTAGTGTGATAAAAATTAAGAAAGGGAAGGAAAATCTGTTGCAGACATGTGGACCCTGTTTTCACCAGCCTGCAGTCACAACTGCAACTGCCTAGAGCTCATGCAAACGGCTGCGGCAGCCATCAACGTCTGCCCTCTCGCATTCAGCTATGGCCACCCTCCAGAGGACGCTTAAGATGCTGACATGCCAACTGACCTGTGTCAGAGATGAAGAGGCAGTAACAACAACGACACAGAGGTGCTCATGCTACCCTTGAGTGGGGAATCTTGGCATGGGTGAAAGGACTAGCGGAGGAGAGGAAGCCTTTGCTGCGGGGCAGAAGAGGAGGAGGACAGTCGCATCACCCCAGGATGTGGCAAGGGGCAGAACGAGGTGGGTGAGAGTCGGTGCCTACCACAGCTGACCGCACAAGGGGCTGCTGCTACAATAAAAGAGGAAAAAAGGCAGCAGGGAAAGGGACAGACATTTCTAAGTCATTCAAAGATGTTTCTACTTTTCTAAGTAGTAAATAAGAGTAATAAATGTGGAGCCTTTTAATGGTGCTCTTCTCAAATGGGCTTCAAAATCAAAAGATTTAATAACCTAGTCAAATGAAAATGGCATACAGATGTCAGCAAGCGCGCGTACTGCTAGGCCAGGAACTTTTTTGAAAAAAAATGACACTTAGGAGACTAGTGTTATTTTTCACATTGCTATTTGTGTAAAATATTAGAATACAATCTTATAATAATGTAATAATTTAAACTGCAGAAGGAGTTTCCTCTGATAATTATTTGAATATTTTCTAAGAATTAAATCCAGTTATGTTCTATTGGTACTGTCACCGTATAAAATCATCTGTGAAGACTCAAATCTCAGTTTTCATTTGGAAACATTAGCTACTTTTATTGTAGCACTCATAACATTCCTTGTATACTAATTTAGCTCTTGGTGCTTATTCTCTCCATTTATTCACCTCCTAACAATGAGATCCCTTTAAACACCAAGAAGGAAAGCTCTGTTAATAGCGCACACTACCATATCAAATGTGCAGCCCTCTGAGGAACCACATCTTTTAAGGCCTTGTCTACAATAATTAGGAAAAGAAGGTTAACTCCTCTTTGCAGAAGATGCACTCCAAAGGTATGAACAGTTTTCTTAGCCAATTCAGACACTGAAAAAAAAAAAAAAGCCTCTTCCTTTCTATCAATTAAATCTTGGTGCTGTCATTCCTGACACATGACTACAAATATATCAGGATCTAATTCTCTCTCTGAGGAATACAGGCAATGGTTATAATTATTAGGAACTATTTCATCTAATAAGTAAAAGATCAGCATGATGCACTTTTCTATAGTTTTATTCTTTTACCTTCATAGATTCTTACTAATAGGTAAACTAATGACATATTAGAAAACTTGTTTGTAGTAGTAACACTCTTACTTTGGTATCAGAAAAAGAAACTTGGAATATTTATTGTTTTGAATGTGAATGAATGAGAAGAAAAACAACTTTTTTTTTCCTACAGACCTGCCAAGACTGTGATGGAATTCTGGCTTAAAGGACAATGAGTATTTTCAAGGGTCTCTACATATTTTACAGATGCTATCATCTAATTTTCACCATCTATAGTGGATCCATGAAACAACAGCGATGTACAGACACACCTTTCACGGACAAAAAGCCATTTTAGCTTTTAAAGTTGAATGAATAGAGAGTCTACTTAGAATCACACGAATTCTGTGCCGTTAGCCAAGAAAGTTAGCTGACAACTGTAATTAAGAAAACACTGCCAAGAGCAGCTACGTCAGCTTTAATTTGCCCTCGGCAAACCTGGGTATTTTGTCACATACATTTCTTACAATAGAAGTGTTTCCATCATCTATCAGTTTTTTACACTAAGATGTAGAATGGACTCGACATCAATGTTAGGATTAACATTAGGAAAGGGCTGAATTAAAACAAGTACCCACTTGCGCTCAGGAACACCCATTTACACCTGTATAGCTAAGGAAAGGCTTAGATCTGACAAAAGACGTTTAGAGCCAAAGAATGAACAAGATCACTAACTAATGTCACTCTTATAACAACAATAATCAAATGCCAAAGCAAAAGTAGAGAAGTTACTACTATCTGCAAGAAAGCATAATTTTACATGTCTGCAAGATTGCTCTATTTTTTTAACGTGGAAATGAAAATTAATTTTTGAAACAATCTTTCTCCACAGCCTTAACTTCAAATGAGAACAGTATAAAATAGCTATCTCTTCGTAGGAGGACAACAAACTCCTGTCCCTTTTATCAGCAAAGTCACTGAGATGGTTTGACCAGGATCTCCTTTTAGCTCCATTTCAGATAGACACAGCGATAAACAATTAAAAAAAAAAATGTTCTCCCAGTTTTTTAATTTTAGATGGCAATCATTGTTATCTTTGCTGAAGCTTGGCAGGTTCAAAGTCATACTGGGGTACTACAATTTTTTTTCCCTGAAAAATCAAGAAGAGAACAGCGTTAGGTATATTACAATTCAATGAAACCCTGATTCCGCAAAATGATGAGTGAAAAGAACCTTTTAAGCTGGACAGGATTTCAGCACAGTCGTAATCTGAGGATCAGGGCATTTTAAAACCTAAACCCACTGTGCGCAGCTGATGCTGTGGCCTATACAGCAGAGCCCACCCTGCAAGCCTTGCCTGCCGTGGGAACAAAAATTTTTATTTCTCCCTTTTAGCCGGCTGCCAGCTTTCACACAAGCTGAACTCTGAGAATCCTGCCCCTGCGCCCTGGCGAGCCGGGTTAGATAAGAATCGTGTATGCCGATTTCCTTGGGGAGACCCTGTTAAAATTTTTGTTTATATTACCCTAAAGTAGATGATCATTGAAATCCAATAGCTTGTATTTCACTCCCAGCTCTCTCTCAGATATTTTCTATGATACTGGACAAGTACCTTATCTCAACAAGGTGTCCTTTGTTTACCCACCTTATTTACTTTCTCAGCTCTTTAAAGCTCTTCTATGCATTTATAAAGTACTTACTGCTAATGAAACCAATAACATAACGGGCAAAAATTCCAGCCAGTAATTAGTTCTTTAAGGCCTCCTTTTGAAATATTGGTGATATTGGAGATAAAACAAGGGCAGCAAAAAAATTAAAGCTTTTTGAAAGCATGACAAACCAAGCGGTCAGATTCCTATGATAGCTCCTGGCAAACCAATATCTGAATAATAAATGACCGTGCCATTTAAATGAATTAAGAATCCACTTCAGCTAGAAAGCTTTTACTGAACTAGTGCATTGCTCCATTGAAAGATAATTGATAAAAGTAATTTCAATCACATGAATTAGTGAATTGAACCACCTGAATTAAAATCCAAGTATGCCCAGTGGAAAAGGCAATTTGCAATAATAGGAGCTTCTGATAAGCTTTACAAAACAAGCTTTGCATCTGTCCTTCTTTATTTAGAGCAATCGTTCCTCTGAGGAAACAAGAAATATACAGTCCTGGGCTGATGCCAGCACTGGCAAATCTCCATTTCAGAAGAGCAGTTGCATCAGAGCCAGTCAATACCGGAAGGTTTCTCTGTGAGTAAGGCAGCCTGGGGTAAAAAGGGTGGGATGCTGATGTAAGGAGAGAACATCAAAGGACGACACAGTCTTTTAGGAAGCTGAAACAGACTGAAAAATTAAGATAAGCCACTTTTCAAAAGCTGTTAAAGAGACAGTGGCACCGAGTTACCAGCGGTGCCAGGAGTTCCGAAATAACCAAAGGCATCAGGGTAAAAGCAGATTTTGTGGTGCTTGCTACAGAGCACGCACGCAGCTCAGTCCTCACTGGGACTGTAGCAGGAGTCTGTGGGGATGGGAGGGAGAGCAGGGGAACAACTTTGCTTTAGGTATTATCCAGGGAAAGTGACATGCTCCCAGATCTGGTCTCTTTCTAATAACATATACAAACTGCAGATAGGAAAAGCTGAGAATAGGTTCAAACTTCCAAGCTTACCACAAGACTTGCACTGCAATGATATACAGCATACAGAAAGTTATTTCTTCCAAACCACCACAAAAGTCTAACAGGTGTGTAATGGCAGCCCTTGGCTGCAAAAGGAGCATGTGATGTGAGTTCAGACTTCACGTCTAACACACAAGCAGCAAGAAGCCCAGCAGAGAGTGCAATCGCAGATGAGCATCTCCCCAGCAGGAGAGGCTGCCAACCCTCTGGGCTGGTTCAGAGCTCAGGACTGGAGGGAGCATCCAGAGGAAAAATGTGTCATGTGAAATGCAAGTCCTCAAACTCCCAAATAAGCACCTCATGCTTGGTTCCTCTGGCTTCATTTAGATATCTAAAAATTAGATGCCTAAATCTGAGTTAGTGATCTCTATGGTGCTTTGCTGTAACTATGATGGTGTAAGGACATACGTAAAAAAGGGTTTATAATTAACTCTGAAATCTGCTGCTCCTATTTCAGATCTGAAGAAGAGCTCATATGCCCAAAAGCTTGTCTAATTTTTCCAACTTATAGCAACTGATCTAATAAAAGATACTATCTCTGTCTACAAACATCATCCTGACTAATGACCCCAGGCTCCCTTTATAGTCAAGGGAGAGAAACAGACACCAGAAAAGAGCAATTTATTCCAGGTTGAGATAGGTGTCTAATACAGGCCCTGGACTTACCTGTTTCCTTCCATTATCTTTAAAGAGATGCTATAATCACTCAGTCTGACCTGACATTCAGCTTTTATGTATCTAAATTGAGTAGGTAAATCCTTCTGCATGCAACCAGGTAATTCACACCATGACTGCTTTTTGTCTTTATTATATTTGTAATCTGTTTTTTCCAACCTCCTATCTATCAGCCCATTGTTAGTAGTGCTAAGGGCATGTGTTCTTTGTTTTATTAAGAACTTGATCAGATACAAGGGCAAAGTGTACTACAGTTCAAGAGGCAGAGTGGCTGCATAATTGGAGCAATACAGTATTATAAAGGACAATTAAGATTACCTGGAAAGAGCTGTATCCATAATATGTGTTTCTGAAACCAGAAGGGTGGAGAATGACTCCTGCCAACCTACAGAGAACATGATGCAGTTCAGACTTCTGGGATGGATGGCATCTCCTGAATCTGCACAAAACCATGGACCTTCCACAAAGAGCAGGCAGGCAGAGCCTCAACTCAAGAAAAATTCCTAGTATTAGGCTTGAGATGGTAGTCAGTCTCATCTAGCAAAGAGAACATCATAAGCTAGACTAAGCCTTCAAGAAGACTAAATTAATGAACTTTGATCCTACCCAGTAATAAAGAAGAGATGACTTCTGTAGCATCGTTATGCTTTATGTTGTCATCTCCCATTGCTAAGAAAGACTAGTTTTTTAAATACTATAGTGCTGGAGGACATGCTAGGTTAAGGTACTAACAACAGATGAAGATAAACTATTATGATAGCCTCGTAGCACTAGAGGTTTAATTCTGTTCCTCTGCTCGACGGTGTTAGAAGTCATGATCCCTGGCTTAAGGGCTCTGTAATCTACTTTACGGCTAGAGAAGATAAGTATAACAAAAATTAGAAGAACAAATAAAGTAGGATAAGAACAACAACAATGAAACGACACAGTTAAAAATAACTGCATGCACAACCGGAGCAAATTGCATCTTAATTGTAAGCAGAGATTAATTTAAATTCAGAACAAAAATGTGTGCAAATTAATTGTCCTACAATCAAAATGAAGGAAAAGGTCAACACCTTAACAGCACCAGAAATTGATTCTTACCTCACTGTGTAAGACTTGATTTAAGCTTATGTGCTCAATATAAAGCCACCATCACCACTGTAGCAACTATCCCTATTGTATCTCATTCAGCCACTTCCTTTACAATTTGTGTTCTTCCATATATCTGAAGATCTTCCCTACAATGACAAACTGTTACTTTTCACATGCATCTTAAAAATGTAAAAAAATGTAATACAGTTAAAGACTTAAGCACAAGAATAGTAAAGGCTTTTAATGATTACAAATTGGATTCACTTGCTGACAAACATAACTGAGGTGCCAGGTGAAGAATTCATCCTTTGTATGGGAATTTATCACTAGCACAAAGCTACCTTACGAACCCTAGAATAAGGAAAAAGCAGGCATGTTTCAGAGAGGACTATCTTTTTCACCTTCTTGCTTTGATGCAATTTACCCCCTAAGCAGGAACTGCACATCATATCAAACTGTGTCAAATTATATGAAGTAACTGTATGGTTCATTTATTGCACTTTGATATGTAACAAACACTCCAACATGCAAGAATTACAGATAACGAGGCCAGAAACGACCACGTGGGTCACCTACTTTGTCCTATTGCTCCCAACAGACTTTTGCTCATGCGTTATCTCATCAGTTTATGTGCACACAAATACATGTTTGCACATTTGAAAGATAGTATTAATGCTAAACTGTAGTTTGGGGTTCAAAAGACAACAGTGACATTAATTCAACTGCTTTTTTTATAAAATAGTTTGCTTTTTCTTAAACTTACTCATCCAAGTACAAACTCCAGCGTACTGTTGATACTGCTTATTCCTAGTGGAACAGAAAAAAATAAAATTTAATAACTTGATATAATTTAAAAAGCAAAACTGGAAATATTTTGAAAAATTGAAGTTATTCATGGTATCAGCATGAAAAATGCAGTGCTGTTACCATAATTCTGTTCAGATGTAGGGCATTTATAGCACTTGTGTCCAAGCAGTAAATAGCTGACATATTAGTGCATCAAGCCAATTTAAATTACTGCAGTGGGTAAGTATCTGGGAGCACTGACATTTCACATAAATTGAGTGGATTCTCAAGAGTCCTGTAAATATAAAAAGCTATTTAGATCCAATTTATATAGTAGCTCACTTTTTTTCCTGTTTCACCCTATCGCATATCAAAATTATTTACACCATCATTAATGCTTTCTTTTTTGTTAAAACAGTATTTTTCTTTTAAAGATTAATTTACTTCCACTACAGCAACATGCAGTAAAAGTTCTTAGAAATATTGCAAAAAATCTTCCAGAGGTGACAGCTGGTTGAAAAAGTACAATGGAATTTTGCTAGAAGTATCAGCTTGGTAAACTTCGTTCATGATATCCCAGCAACCCATAGTCAGGCCTCTGGAAGGGAAAAAAAAAAATAAAAAGGAAGAGAGATGGCTGATGTCCTTCTGCACTGCTATTGTGAAATCTGGAAATCTCATCAGCGGGATGCCCGATTTCTATTGCTGCACTATCCTAATGATGGTGGCAATCGTTGCTCCTGTTTCATTCTCCTACTGCCTTGTCCTTCCATCAAATGTCTAGAATTTGACTCCTTTAGGGCTGCTCTACATCCTCCACAGACTACACACATCCTTTCCAACATCTTATTGTTCTTATTCCCTTCCCAGTAGTAACAATTCTAGGGAATATAGCACGAAGAGCACCTTCTGGGTGATTGTGAAAGATGGTCTCAGGAGTTTCAGAGAAGCTTGTGGGAAGACCCATGAAGTGAGGCTCCCCCATGGTTAAGGGAAATTGCCTCATTCACAGAACAGCAGAAGTTGGAAGGGAGCTCTGGAGATCATCGTGGTAATTACAATGTCCTTATCATCTATGGATAAGGGATGAGCCTAGGGGTGGCATGCCTGTGTTGGAGAAGAGATCAATAGCCCAACTGAAGTGCATTTACACCAATGCGCACAGCATGGGCAATAAGCAGGAGGAGCTGGAAGCCATTGCGCGGCAGGAAAACTATGATGTGCTCGCCATCACAGAAACATGGTGGGATGACTCACACAGCTGGAGTGCTGCAATGGACACCTACAAGTTCTTTAGAAGGGACAGGCAAGGAAGGAGAGGTGGTGGGATAGCCTTGTACATTAGAGAGTGTTTTGACTGTCTAGAGCTCAATGAAGGTAATGACAAGGTTGAGTGCTTATGGGTAAAGATCAGGGGGAAGGCTAATAAGGCAGATATCCTGGTGGGAGTCTGTTACAGACAACCCAACCAGGATGAGGAAACAGACGAAGTATTCTACAAGCGGTTGGCTGAAGTCTCACAATCTCTAGCCCTTGTTCTCGTGGGAGACTTCAACTTACCAGATACCTGCTGGAAATACAACACAGCAGAGAGAAAGCAGTCTTGGAGGTTCCTGGAGTGTGTGGGAGGTAACTGCCTGATGCAGCTGGTAAGTAAGCCAACCAGGGGAGGTGCCCTACTGGACCTGCTGTTTATGAACAGAGAAGGCCTGGTGGGTGATGTGGTGGTCGGAGGCTATCTTGGTCTCAGCGACCATGAAATGATAGAGTTTTCAATTCTTGGAGAAGTAAGGAGGGGGGTCAGCTTGGATAAGCGCACTCTGTACTGGGTTAAAAACTGGCTGGACGGCCGAGCCCAGAGAGTGGTGGTGAATGGAGTCAAATCCAGCTGGCAGCCGGTCACAAGTGGTGTTCCCCAGGGCTCAGTATTGGGGCTGGTCCTGTTTAATATCTTCTTTCATGACCTGGATGAGGAGATTGAGTGCACCCTCAGTAAGTTTGCAGATGACACCAAGTTGGGTGGAAGTGTCGATCTGCTGGAGGGTAGGACGGCTGTGCAGAGGGATCTGGACACGCTGGATCGATGGGCCGGGGCCAACTGCATGAGGTTTAACAAGGCTCAGTGCCAGGACCTGCACTTCAGTCACAACAACCCCATTCAACGCTACAGGCTTGGAGAGGAGTGGCTGGAGAGTTGCCTGGCAGAAAGGGATCTGGAGGTGTTGGTTGACAGCCGCCTGAACATGAGCCAGCAGTGTGCTCAGGTGGCCAAGAAGGCCAATGGCATCCTGGCTTGTATCAGGAATAGGGTGGCCAGCAGGACCAGGGAGGTGATAGTGCCCCTGTACTCGGCACTGGTGAGGCCGCACCTCGAGTCCTGTGTTCAGTTTTGGGCCCCTCACTACAAGAAGCACATCGAGGTGCTGGAGCGTGTCCAGAGGAGGGCAACGAAGCTGGTGAAGGGTCTGGAGCACAAGTCTGGTGAGGAGAGGCTGAGGGAACTGGGGTTGTTTAGCCTGGGGAAAAGGAGGCTGAGGGGAGACCTTCTTGCTCTCTACAACTACCTGAAAGGAGGTTGTAGCCAGGTGGGGGTCGGTCTCTTCTCCCTAGTAACAAGCGATAGGATGAGAGGAAACGGCCTCAAGTTGCACCAGGGGAGGTTTAGATTGGATATTAGGAAAAACTTCTTCACCGAAAGGGTAGTCAGGCATTGGACCAGGCTGCTCAGGGAAGTGGTTGAGTCTCCATCCCTGGAGGTATTTGAAAGACGGGTAGACGTGGTGCTTGAGGACATGGTTTAGTGGTGGACTTGGCAGTGCTAGGTTAACGGTTGGACTCTATGATCTTAAGGATCTTTTCCAACCTTAACAATTATATGATTCTATGATTTTATGATCTCACAGTGACAACTGGAAAAAGCTCAAAGCAGGGTCAGTCAGGGCAGGTTGCCCAAGACCATGTCCTGTTGGGTTTTGAATATGCTTGCAAACATTTGTTTCTAGAAGGGCTATGAACATAAGACATCTCTCTAATTTAATAGTCACCTGACCAACTTTGAAATAGGAAAGTATCAGTTTAGGTGTTTTTGTAATCTACACGAACATGAAATACAAGCAGCAGTTGGTAGGTTCCACACGGAGTTTTAGGATTTTTTTCCCCTTGCTTATATCAAAGGCAACAACATTCTCATGCAGTTGAAGAGACTATGCTGGCTTGATTTCTCACCGATGACCTATGAAGGAAGAGACAGCATTTTTGCCTTATTTGTCAAGACATGAGAGCACTAAGTACTGGATTTAACAGCAAATTTGGGCATTTTATGGAAAGGAAATAATTCTATGCTGGTAATTTCATTAATGAGAGCTCTGTGTTTAAGCTCAAGGACTGGGACATGTTGTCTTCTGTCCAGAGCACAGTAAACACCAAAAAAATTCAGAACCTTATTATGCTTATCTTCCAGAACCTAAGCCCCATTCATGAACATGCAATTTACAGTGACTAGATGTCTGAAGGCATTGCTATTGAGTTTACAGAACAGTTAATTTGTAAATTATAACCAATATAAATTCCTCTTAGGAATGACAGGATTAAGTGAACACCCACTAGATGGTGTTCAGTTACTGTATGGCATGACCTGAGCTAGTTACAGCTCTAGCTCCTATTCACCTCTGCTTTGCAGCAGACTTTTCTTGAAGAAACAACAAATACATTTGTATAAGAGGACAAAAAGGGATGAAATCACCCTCTGTATTAGAAATTTGGAAATGCTTTAGTAAATTAATTACCACCTGTGTTGAATGTGGGTAAGTAGAACTTCTAAAACATATGACAAATCTAAACAAAAGAAAGTACACAGGATTGTTTTAGATCCACTTGCTAATATTCTATGGTTTTACTCAAGATACTTGTATTTTTGCAATTGGTGATATTATCCATCTGTTCTTCATCCTCCCAAGCTCTCCGGCCATCATCCATTGAAAGAAAAGGGTGAATAAATGCTCACCAAAGAAACACATCCATTTTGCAATTAGTTTTATTAAAAGGATGAACTGAATTACCGGATGTCTATTCTAACAGAACTTAATGCATCACTTTCTTTTTCAGCAGAATTGTAATAATTGCAACTAATTCCCATTAGTGATTAGTGAATCAGCATAAGGGAAAAAAAAAAAAAAGAATAAAAGTGCTATTTTAGGGGAAGAGACTTTTGGCATAGGTGCAGTACTGCAGCACTTAACTTCAGATATTTTAGATTCCTGGAGATTACAAGGATGACTAGTGATAAAGGGAATTGCTATTCAGAGCTGAATTAAGCTGATCCTGTCATGTCAGAATTTCCAGAAGGAACCTTTTCTCTTTACAGGGCTCTGAAGTGCAACCTTACATGAAAATTTTAGGAAGGCCATTTTAATGCAGATGACCCCAGTGATGACATTACTTTTTCCAACTGCCACCGTGAGAAGATAACGACATTCTAATGACCATGTTTGGGAATTTTCCTACAGAAGACTGCCTACTGCTTTGGGCATTTTACTGATCCTGCACAGCCCTACTTCATTATTTCCATAACTCTCCAGGTTCAGGCATTATTGCAATCTCTAGCTTTTCTTTCTTCCTTCCTTCCTTCCTTCCTTCTCATGCTTAATCAGAGTTCCTTTCAGTGGCTGACTTGCTTTCCTTCAGTTGATGGTCTACGTCATTCTTGCTTTTACCTTTAAATTAGCCAGGAATTTCTTTCTACTTCTAAGATTAGCTCATTCTGTTATTAGCACGTACAGAAGCTCTGAGCAAACCAGTATCAGCCCCTGCTGAGTCTGACTTGTTTATACATCATTAACATCTGTCACATAGCAATTAACAGATGTTTGGGAAGTTTTCCTACAGCAGGGGCTCCAAGGGTATGTAAGTGATAACAGAATGTTCCTGTATTTTAAGCTAAGAAAGGTTTATCCTATCTTTGCCACACAAAAAGACTACTGGAGCAATCTAGTTTTGGCTAGTTTCTGAGAGTATCAGAATGAACAAAGTTACATAAACCTAATTTGAAATGTTGCCTTTATTCAGGAGATAAGGTGGTAACGGAAAGAGAAGCAGAATCATTAAAAGTCTGAGAACTCCCCTAAAAGATCATAGAGAACTAAAGTAATAAGAAATCATAGAAGAGCTTAAAAACAG
This sequence comes from Platalea leucorodia, assembly GCF_965183815.1. Taxonomy (NCBI): domain Eukaryota; kingdom Metazoa; phylum Chordata; class Aves; order Pelecaniformes; family Threskiornithidae; genus Platalea; species Platalea leucorodia. The sequence goes on from NC_138824.1 coordinate 20,212,939, forward strand.
ATGTTAATCGTGCCATATTACAGTGGCCAAAACAGTCTGGTTAATTTGCAAGTTAGAAAAAAATAAATGCTGCCAATAGTACATTTAATAATAAATTACTGACATGATGTCTGCCAGCCTTCCCTACTAGTAGAAAAGAAAGTCTTGTGCACCAACTGGAACACCTCTTCTGCTCTAAGGGGTGAACTTCGGAGACTGAACAAGAGAAGCAAATATAAGCCATCTCTTGACCCTGTAACTTCAAACTCCACACATTGTAAAGAAAAAAGTTTGGCAGAAAGAAAAAAAAAATCTAGACAAAGATCAATAGTCTCTTTCAAAAAAAATGAAGTTATTGTTTTCTAGAATTGTCTTATTTCCCCAGTGAAAAAAGCTTCCTCCCCTGAATTCAAATCATCTGATGAAGCAAACCTCAAAAAGACATTTGGCTTTACATTGAAACCATTAAAGAGCTTTAATTTTATATTCAGATTTTCTAAAGAATTCTGATCTTATTAAGCACCAGAGAAAACACCTTATTAGGTCCGTCACAACAGAAATAGAAATATTTGTTCAGTAAAGATAACGGAGGACACAAATCTAAAAGCATAAATACACTTTATATCAAAATTCCCACTAACATCTTCTCATTTAACTTGTATCAGCCTTCAGTATACTGGGCTTCTGTGACCGCTGCCTCTAATTATCCTTGCATGGTCTCCTTCCTGCCATACTCAGCTTCTCTGACAAAACTAATTGCTCCTCCAAGAGCAATCTTGGACTGAAAAAATGAGAAATTTTTCCTGTTCCTGTGCAAAGGTGTACATTACCTGGGGGCATCAAGCCCTTAACCTCCCAAAAGGATGTTCTTTGCCAGATCTCTCCTTTTTTGTCTTAATCACAATTCCGTGAGTACATTAAAACTTTCTTCACCTAAGAACACAGAAGATAATTTGCTCTACTGTACTACCCTCAGCCTAGCAGACACATGGAGCTACAAATGAGGACCAAAGCACCGACAGTGCTGGAAGCTGTTCTGCAGGTAGCAACTCTGAGTAAAGCACAGGCTAAACAAGTTTAAGTGTTTTGCTCTAGTGAGCATTGCTTTGTACCACTTTTCTCCTTGACTGAAGCTGCAGTTTGACAATTCAGATGTTTCAGCAACAGTATTAATTTTAAAACTTCCTGACTTCAATCCTTGTTCCATCCCTTAGGCCATAATGATTGCTAGCAGATTGTGCTGTGAGCCAGGGAATGAAGCTGGCTTTATAAAAAGAAATCAAATTCAGAAAAGCATGGAATAAAGCTACCTACATGAAGCTGTGGAACGGGTGGCCTCACCCAGCCAGAGGAGATAAAAATAAGCTTGGGTTTGCTTAACCCAACAAGACCAGCGCTGAGTGGTAATATAATTATCTATAATGCATCATGGGATTAAGATTGAAAAGAAAAAAAAAAACCCTATTTTAGGTAATGGGAAATGTTGGACAAGAGCAAGCAGGTTTAAACAGACTAGTGATTAATTTTAGGTTGGATATCAGAAGAGTTTTCAAGCAACACAGGAGATGCTGTTTCATCATCTTCCAATATAAGCAGTGGTTACAAATGATTTTAAATTGAGCATGAAAAATTTATAAAAGGTCTATATTTTAAGTTTTTAAACTGCTAAAATAGGAGCTGACTTTTAGTATATATGAGATAAATTTTGACATACTTGGCCATGAAATGCTAAAACCAAGTGCCATTATGTATCACCCTAACAGAAGATACAAATCCTTAAAAACACATTACAAGGTATTACGCGTTAACTTAGGTGAGATGTGGCAATAAATACAATTGTTCTTACAATGGTACAGCTAAGCAGATATCCTTTGTCCTCCTTACAGCAGTACTGGACATAAAGAATAGGGACTGTCCTCCTGAAATGAGTATTTATTTTAGCTGCAGAGGAAAGAGAATGAATTAAAATTTGAAGCAAATTTTAAGCAGGCTTTTTACAATTCTCAAAGTGAGTGCAAATTAAAACCAAACAATAGATGGCTTTCTTTTAGTGAAACAGTGAAGTCATTTTATGTTGCCCACTGTACTTCTAAATTGACCATACTGGTTTAAAAGCCCCTCTTACTTTTTCAACAGCAGAGACTGCCTTTACCACCATACACATCACAAAAATCGTTGCTCTTTTCTGCTAAATAGTTGCTCTCTTTTGCCAATTCGAACAAAGCCAGAGAAGCAGATGAAATTTTTGAACATTAGGTTTTATATTTTCTCCCAAGAAAAGGACAGCAAAAGAGAAGTGAGCTCTCACACTCCCTATCACTAAAAAATCCCCAGGGAAGAAATAATTGCTATGTCAGGGTGTGGGTGACTGTTCAGAAGTTGTCAGACACAGTAAATAAATACAGTCCCAATGGAAAAGCAGATGTCCATCCACATGAGACAAAATGACTAATTTTAGTATTCTCTATTATAAGAATCTGCTCTGTCAGGCTCACCACTGTTTGGATCCGGTCCACAGTTAAGAACAAACACATTTCGCTCTTCCCCAGGCAAAACAAAAAACAAAACCAAAAAACTTTTGGAGAGGAACAAAAAAAGACAAAAGTCGTCTGTTTTCTAGAACTGGCAGTTTCTCCGGTGGGATGCGTGACTGACCTGGAGCTTGCCAATACCAGTGCAGCAGCAAGACTCCACTGTCCCAGTGACTCCAGCAGTACCAGAGGTATTGGCGCAAAGGACATGAATTCAAGGCTTGAAAAGAGCGCTAGCACTTGGGAAAATGACCTGTGTCACACTGAAGGCTTCAAATGTCAGCTTTTCTGACAGAAAATGGAAGGAGTCTGGATGAAGTCAAACGGCAGCTGGCTTGGCCATGTTTTATATTCCAATTCCATACAAGGAGCCCATTTTAAAATTTTTATTAAGCCAGGTAGGATTGCAGCTCTCGGTGAACAAAGTCGCAGGATATTGGCATTTTCTGTATAGTGATAAGCTAACTAGAAAAACCAAGAATGGCCAATTAGGATGCATTTGGACCTAGTAATGATGCTGAACTACCTTCCATCTGGTAGGAACCAAGGCAGGATTTGTTGGAAAACAGAGTATCTTTTGTTAGCTATGGCTGAAAAATCCTTATGCTTTTTGGTGCACAAGCCTTTTCCATGCCTGAGAAGAAAGATACTTAACTGAAGATGTAGCCAGCAGAACAACCAGGTGCTCACCAGCATTATGGATGGTGGTGTGAGGATCAGAGCTCTCTGATGGACTGGACAATGTTGGATGATTGATTCGATTACTACAAGTTGGCTCTCGGCTGTATTCTCCTCTGCAGTAACGAAGCTGGTAAGCCCACGAGAGAGCACTGCCATGTAAGCAGGTGGCTCTAACAAGAGAAACCTGTATGTTTTACACATGGAAAAAAGTCTTTGAGCTCAGTATTTGCTTTTGTTTCACAGTAGATGAGAAAGGCTACTGAACACAATCTGTGCTATAACCCACTGCAGGTGCAGGGCTGGGGAGTAAAAAAAGAGAGCATAACCTGGGTAGTTTCTCCCTTAGGAAATCGATGCCAGTGTTTTCCAAACAGGGAGCAGTGGAACTTCTCAAAGGTCTCCCTGGAGACCCCAGCCGTTTGGCAAGTAAGGACAGCTGCTCTCATCTACCAAAGCAGGCTGCACACCTATGCTGCTATTATTGCCTAGAAGGAAAGTGATTGATACTCGCTGGTTCTACCTTAGATATTTAAAGAAACCCTATAATGTAACCTTTCTTATGAGAACATGCAGGGGGAAAAAAAATCAGTCTATATCAAGATTACGCAAAAAAGGACAAATCATATGACTAATATAATAAAAATTCAGCGTTGACCTAAGGAAAAGCACAGAACCATCAACACTGAAAGAGCTACAAGCAACAGAAAATGTGAGGCTAGAATGCATGCTATATTTTGGCAGGAGCCTGACCTGCACTCCTGGCACCTGCTATCCTCCACTGAGGGTCCGCCAGATCCCCATCAGTTCTAACTATCTGAATGCAACCCAAGGAATTTTAAAAACAGATTGTACTTCTTACGTACAAACCAATACCTGTCTGTGTTAAGGACATATGTTGCAAGAAATTAAAATACATTTAAGAGTGATAAAAATTCATTGAGTCTGATTTTCACGCTACATCTGTTAAGACTTAATTGTCAGTTAAGCAGGATGTTTCAGAACTGATTAAGTTCCACTGAATTTATTAAAAAAATAATACTGAAGTAGTCTGTCAAAAAGTATTCAGAACCCGTGGAAGAAAAAATTCCAGAGATATTTTCTGTGGTATGCCGACAGTATGTTACAAATGTAGTTGAAATAGTGTGTGGTGTTCTACAAAAATAAAAAACCTTTACAAATAGGAAAAATATTCAGAGACCAAGAATGATTGTACGAGTTCCTGAAATTTGCTCATATGCATAAAAAAAAGAAAAGTTACTTCTCTGTTAAGTATTTTAAATATCACAGTAGCATGTCACAAAACTGAAATACTTGACTAAAGCAGAAACTGTTTCAAGACTTCTGAAATTCTAAGGCAGCCGATGTTTATACAACAAGCAGACTCCTGTTATTAATAACCAGATCTTTCCATTACTTGTACTACAAGTATTCTGTATGCACACAATATATTTTCATTCATTTCAAGGAATCTGTTTTCCATTCAGATGCCATTAAATAACCAATAACTTTCACACTTTAAATAACAAAATCCTTCAAGATGCGTGTTGAGACCACTTGCCTCTTGCTCACCACTCTGCTGAAGCCTGACCAGTTTTATTATTGGTACTATTTTTGTGCCGAGTTTCAAAAAATTGCTTTCATTCATTAAGAGGTTGCAATATATCATCAACAGTTGATTTTCAGAAAGCTAAATAGCTAGTAATGTATTTTCAAAACATAACATCTTGCCAAAGTTTTTACCTAATCAGTAAGCACTGCAGTCAATTGAGATAAGAACTCTGATTCTGTGTCATTCTCCAGCTAGTCAGCAATGCCACAAAGGGAAAAATAAGAATTATTCACAACAAAGCCACGAGCTTATTATAGCCTTACTGTCATCTCATGCAGACATAATGACAAAAATACAAATGTATTTAATACAATGTCAGTATAATTTTAAGGATCAAAAATATATTTTCCTATTTGACCTTAGAAGGAATGTATCTCAAGTACCTTCAGCACTGTCTTGTAACATGGTTCAAGGCATGGAAATGGAACAGGGGAAAATAAAGGACACCTTCTCCCTGTGCAATGATATGCTAAAACCTGCTGCTTCTTAAGTGATTTTGCTCCATGGTTCCCCTTCCTCCGAACACCACTGCTCAGCCTTTCCTCCTGCTGCCCCATCCGACCATGCACACTTCCTCGCTGCTGCAGCTGCAGGGGCTACAGCGCGGGAAGCCAGCTCTCACCTGACACCTCTGCTCTAATCGCAGCACCTCTGGCATCTATTTTTCAGACTCTCAACCTAACAAGTTTTTCTGAAAAATGAGAGCAAACAAATAAGTCAGTGCAGTGGCCAGTGGTTAATACACCAAAAAAGCAGCCTGGCCAACAGACCAGATTTGACTGCTGTGAGGTGGAAGACCCTATTTCCCCTCAAGAATCCCATCTCCGATTCTGTTACGTAGTACCTCATGATGCAACTTCTACGAAATTGCATTAGTCTTTATTTTGATTTCACCATGAAGCTTATGTCCAGACATAAATACACATTATCAAGATGACAGGAATTTCTGCAGTATTTCTACTGTTTCCAAATAAATAACTGTTTCCCTTCAAATTAATTTTTAGATAAACCAATCCCATGAAAATCATCGGTGTTGCATCAAACAGCCTGTGTAACTAAGTTATCAGTGTTAACACACTATTGCTGAGGAGAAAAGAAGAAAAAAAACCACCTTATTTAGCTCATCTATTTATGAACAGTTGGCTGAGGTACAACATTTTATCCAAAACTATCTAGTATTTTATCCAGAACATCAATTTTAATGTTGTATTTGGACACTTAAGGAAAAGTAAAAGGCCGAATGTGTACAATATGTTACTTTAAGGACTTTCTTAGGGCTGTGGTAGGATTTCCTAATGCTGATTTGGTGATCAAAGATAGCTGAAGATGAAAAATTCACAGCATGGGCTGGTTACAGAAGCAGAAATTTTCAGCAATCTGCTTATCTTGGCTTATGTGTGCAAATTCCTCAATAGGAACATTACTTTCCTTCACTCATAACCCCACTTTAAGAAATGAATAAACGATGACTAAGAAGCTTTGGCTAGAAATGGCTGATTTTGTTTCATTTTTCTAAAACTCAGAAGAGATTCATATAATGACCTTAAACCATCATGCTGCTTCTTTGCCTTTGCTTTGCTTTACCTTCTTTCCATCTAGCGCTGGGCAAGGGGTCGTCTCTGTCCTTGCATATCCCAGCTTGCAGAGTTCTCTACTGTGTTTGGAGGATTTGAGCAACAACAGTCTACCAGTGCTAAAAAATACTAAATGCAGAGACAGAGAGAAAACGATCCCTTTGTTAACACATTAGAAATTCAGAAGAACTGAATTCATTTCCCAGCTGTACCAATGGCTCCCCATGTAACATTTCAATCCTCACTTCCCATATGGAGCTTCACCACTTACACAAGCTTAAATCTTAGTCTTTGACTCCGAATCCTAGGGTTTAGATCTGCATGACTCATATTGGTCTGATTAGTTACTGTATATGAAATTCAGGTCAACAGGAAGACACTGAAGTATAGGCATCTGAACTCCCACTAGAGGCAAAAACTCAAGGTCCAGAAAAAAAAAGACTGACTCAGCTTGTTCTGAAGTGCCCATCTACTGGCTGGTCCCTGTGGGCTCTCCAAACCCCACCCACTGCGCCACCACTGATCTCCACTAAGGACAACGGAGAACTCAATTTTCTAGCCATCGCAGCCTTGCACTGTGCCGTTTCCTCAGATTCATTCACAGTCATGACCACGCTGATGCTGTGACAACATGACGCCACCCATCATATCAAACCTGCAAACATACCACAACCTTGCGCCAAACATGTTTTCACAGAAAGCTTAACTAACTCAAACAACTTCTCCCAGCAAACTTACAACACACTAATACTCACTGACAGACAGGACTCTACTGTGGAAATAATGCCTCTGGCATGCTGGTGTTACAGAACACAGGAAAATCTTTTTTACTGCTGATAAAGGAGTGGTTTGGGATGTGAAGGTGCTATGATACATTAAATCTGGACTGCGTATATACAGAAGGATCAAGATCTTTATTTACCAAGTGTCAATCGTTATCAGACAAGCTAACCTGAACGTTTGTCTTCTACTTGAAAGAGGAAGATATTTCTGGAATAGAAGAATCTTTTCCAGAAAAATGAATATAAACACAGTCCAGATTTAATGTACTGCAAAATCTTCATTTTCTGAAGGATTCTTGTATCCGTAGTCCTTTTCAAAATTTAATACAGATTTTCTTATATGTTCTACAACAACAGCACACCAGAGATGATATTTCCATGCGAAGCTCTAACACAATATTGGCTGTATGATCTGGAATATGAACCTAAGTATGCACAACTATTTAAAACACAAGTTCTACAGGAAGCCGGAAGGGTCTTTTAAAAATACTCCTGCATTGCAATGAAAATTCAGTGTAAGTCAGCTGAGCTTTATCCTTCTTATACCTGTTATATTAAAAATGCTAGAATTTCTAATGCAACACAGCAAGTTCATATTATTCTTATTAGATATTACTAGGCATTGAGAAGTTTCTACATCACAATAAGTAGAGTAACAGAAAACACTTTTCCACTAAACTATCATTGCATCAGATATGACAGTTTACATGAACATCCCACAGATTACCCAGAAGAACTGGGCTGTTTTTGCAATGGTTTGCCACACATCCCTGTGGAAACATTGTTTTAACACGAGATTACATGGCATACAGCCATGAATCAAAAAACCCCAATGGTGCATTCAGTATGCGCTGCGTTAACTGGTGCAAAACACTGTTGCAGGTGTTTTGCACTGGCACAAATGCTGCACCACACTACTACGTCTCATTTACTGTTTGCCACTGCTTATGAAGAGGTGGCTGCTTCCCTCCATAAAATAACTAACGGTAATAGAATGAGGCAAATATTTACACAGGTAATCCAGTATGAAACACTGCATCTAAAAGCAAGCAAATTTTTTTGGACGGTGCCTTTCTTCCTTTATAGAGCTCTTTGCTTTGTCAATATGCAGAACAAAATAAGTCTGTCAGGAAACTCTGCATTTGTTATCAGCTCATTCTCCTTAGATGGCAGGACTGTAAATATTTTTCTTCATTATCACCCTGACAGTAAATAACTTTGCAGGTGTGATTTAATCAACGGGAATGCCATGATTTCACAATTTTTGGCCTACCTTAAAGAAAATGAGTAATAGAGAAACCCATGCACCAGGAAACGAATGAGCAGAACTAGTGAACTAAGGTCTATCAACCAGGGTTCAAGATCACTTGGGTTGGATGACAGTTGATATATTTGCACTACAGTTCATCTGTTTTCTTATCTGGGAAAGTGTTCTATAATAAATCATAATTTATTGCATGTTTTGCAACCTTGTCAAAGGGCACACCTAGGATTTTTCCTTCAGTAATAAATTCCACCCAACTGTGTACAGGAATTCACTTGACAATCTGGACATAGCTAAAATATTTTGGTATTTTCTAACGTCAGCACTTTTGATCTAGCACCAACAACTGATCTGGTTTACACAACACCACAGTTACTTTCTTCTAAATTTCATTATGCTTAAAAACTAACACGAGATTTCAAAGTAATTCTCCAATGACAATCACCAGTGAGCAAAAAAACCCCAAGGCTGTTGGACAAGGACCCCTATTCCCAACCCATAACTGCTTCTCGTCCTCTCTTTTCGCTTGCCTTTTCCCCTTTGGGAGTGTTTATCTCTGAATAGGAACAAAGCAACAGAATGTTGTGATCAACCTCAGCAATACTTCTTGGTGTACGCAGCTAAATTGCTCGTGAGGCTGGTTATATGTTCCTGCCTATTATCTGTTAAAAAGACAGCAGAAACAAAACTTTAGAACAGCCCTAAGCCTTCCATATTATTATACACAGCAACCAATTGGCAAACTCCAAGCATATATTTATGAAGATGAATGGTTACTGCCAGGGTCCTTCACATTTTTCAGAGAGGTTGTTTTTTTTTTTTTTTCATTAGTGATTAATCAAAAATAGGTAGAGAATAACCAAATCATTACAGCTTTAAGTTCAGCATTATAAGACTCATCATTTGTATGCAGTATCACATGTTAAAATTGCATCTCAGTATGCCAGTAAGTGAAGGGCTTTCTAGGATTAGTGGTGGCATGCCTGTTTTCCTTTCTAAAATCCCTGTTCAAGGTGAAAGAGAATTAATTTTATGATATAAGCAGAAAGTTTCCAAAAATAATTGCTGCTTTGCTATGAAGTTCACCATCTTGACCTACTCTGAATATACCTGGACAGACACTTGAGATAGCTCTGTTTGTTTTCCTCATATGAAACTCTTCTAAACACAATGAACAAACCGCTGCCTTTAAAATACTTAAAACACCATATTTCTCTGCTAACAAATACTATGTCTGTTTGCAGTTACAAGAAAACCTAAAATCCCAAGCAATATGACTTGAAGAGAATTGCTCACCATTGTGTTTATGCTACTGGCCAAAGAACCCACATCAATGATGGTTAAAAAACGTTTAGGAGCATTAGATTCAAGCATTAACATTTTCCTATGAATTGTCTATGATGCTATTGTTGTAAGCCTGACCTCATTTTGAAATGCTAAATATGCATTAGTGCAAAGATTTTTTTTGTTCACGTGTTTCTTCTTGTCATTATTTTTCCTTTTCTGTTTAACACTGTTTCCTACTCATATTAGCAAAGTAACTGATATTAACTTGGCTGCATTACAAATAAATCTTATCCACATACCACTTCATTAAAAATCTGCACGTGTACTATTATAGTTGGAGCAACCAATTAATATGTATGAACTGCTAAGACTGAAAAACACTTATTTCTCTAACGTTGCTTTCACAGACAACTGTCTGAAACCCACACCTTCAAAACTGAAAATTTCAGTATTCATTGTCTTTCAGTGTTTCAGGCCGGAAAACTTGAAAGAAAATCCCTTCTAGGTTTTTAACTTAATGACCTAAGTTTTGAAGGGGAAAGAACTGTTTCTGTTAGCCATATATTAAAAAAAAAAAAAAAAAGTTATTTTGAGAGTCTCCATGACCATCAAGGTCATAAAGTCCTTCTAAGGATTTATATTCAGCTTTGTATAATATTAGAAGTTTTGTGTCAGCAGTGAAGCCATGTATCCTTATCACCTATAGATTTTTGGCAGACACAAGAAAACTTCTTTTATTACAGATTCTTGTGTCCTGTTCTTTGACCACTTGCAGCTCAGTAAACTCTGCTCTGCCCCAGGTTTCCCACAGGCTTGAATCAAAGTGCGTTCAGGTCTCCTTCTTCCTCCCTGTGTCTCAAGCGTTTCCACAATACCTTGAATTCCCTTCCGTATTTCCTGTTCAATACCCCCAAGTCACTTGGACACTCGCTGCTAGCTGGGCAGAGCGTCCCAGGCTATGAATGGCTTTTGCAAGACAACATGTTCCCCTGGTTAATATGTGCAGACTGCAGCAAACAGTGATTAAAGTTGGGATTTCCCCCTCTTTCCCTCAGCAGATGTACTAACAGTATTTGTCCTCTGAGTGATGATCCTCTCTGAAACTCGGAGAACTTTCTAAAGCAAAAAATTCTTGGGAAAGTTGCAAAAGCCAAATTTTTGGAGAAAAAACATATATAATTTAAAAAGATTACTGTAACGTGGAAATTACAGAAGATGATAGAAAGACAGATAAAAGAAGCTTAAGGAATGGGGCAGAGCTAATGAGGCCAGAAAACCAGAAGGAAAGCAGGACAACAACCTACGCACTTTTTATTTGTGTGTGGGTCCTATCTTCTCCTCAGAAAGCATGCTTTTAGAAGTACTTTTTTAAAAACATGCATACAATTTTGATTTGTTCTTAATTAGGTTTTGTATAAACCAGAGGAGATTTGAAACCAGAAACCTAGAGCTGAGCTCAATGCTTCATTACACTCATTCACGTCACTCTCATCACTGCCTCTTCCAAGAAAAAAGGTCACAGAGTACTTACTGGTGAAGTGGATAAATAGGTAACAGGGCCAGGAATGGTATGAACACTATTATATTACAGTCCTACTGTTTTCTGTGGAATGTAAGTAATTGAGGAACTACATACTGATCAGACATGCAAATTATGCAGAGATGTCATCATCAAGTCACCAGATTTCTAAATCATCAGCCTCACTTCGCTGGTGTAAAGGGTGGTGGTGCCTGTGAGACTCCATACGCACAACATTTATAAATTGGCTTCTGCTGATTTATGTCAGATAAAGGATCTTATCCAAGTGATTTGCAAATTACATCTTTAAGGGGACCTGCAAGTTTCTTTTCCTTCACAAATACAATGATGAGAGAACAACTTACGTTCAACTTGATCAAACACTACTGAGAACAAGAAATCTCTTGGTGTCATGTAATATTCTCCTTCATATTCCAATGATGCAAAATGCATGAAGCGATGCTTCCGAAGAGACAGTCTTTCGTCCCTTTCCTCATTAATGATGTCTTCCTTCTGAAACAGAAAAAAAAAAATCCATGCAAAAAGATGGTTGCATTTGTAGACCAACTCTGTAATTAGAAAGAATCCTCAATATTAACCTCAATATTTTGTGGGTAGCCACAAGAAGAGACTACCAGGAATTAAAGCTTTTATGGCACAGTCTTAATGAATGTCTTGCTTATATGACATTCAAAGTATTTTTTGGCTTCACTGAGAGCATGCCTTAACAACACAGCTGAGTCAAATTAATGGCTTGCTGTCACCAAAGGCTGCCCTTGCTTCCCACTCTCCTGCTCTTGGCCATATGGTCCTGCACCTCCTCATTTGCCAGCTCTGCTACTTGTTGGACCCTTGCTGAGCTACATTCAGCTCGCTCACTCAACAAAATCTAAACTGACCAAACAGCAAATAGTATTTTGCCAGGTTAGTGACTGGCTCATCAAAGGTTGAAATGTGCTCTGCATCCATGCAAATGATCCACTCCTGAAGTTAAGTATCAAGTTGTGGACCAACTCCTAAGATGGGAGAATAATGATGCTCTGGTTTTAAGTATGGGCCTATCTTTCAGAGAAGTTAGAAAAGCAATGAGAACACCAACAAAAGAGTCAGAGATCGTATCACCAAATCCAAAGATTCAGCTAGTCAAGCAAACAAAAAACTTCTGACTCCCCCCCGCCCTTAAATATTGACAGACTCATGATTGAAATCATACGAGTTGACAACACTCTGATGAGTAGTAACAGCACTTATTGGCAGCAAGAGAGGACACAGACACAGTGAAACCGAGACGTTTACATTTTAGGATTTCAGAGATAGTAAGTGACAACAGGAAAATGAGACACTCTAAAATTCAGAACACACTGTGTGTGTTTGAACATTAACCACGGAACAATTTTTCCACCAGCAGCATCACTCAATTTTAGGACTGTTCAAAGATGTGAGAAAGTGAAGGAAAAGCAAGAAAATCCAAGGCTAAGTACCAAGATCCCAGCTTGAACATACTTGAAACAAGTCAGTAAACAGCAAGACAGATCTGCAGCTGGGTCAGTGCCCATGGCATTACTCGGCAGGTGATGCAGATGAGTGGGTACCGCTTAGGGCATGGTCTACCAAGGTGCTGCATCACATCTTCCAGCAAACAATCACTATTCATTTATGCAGTTTTCAGTTTCTGGATCACTCCCATGGACTGCTTGGCATTTGAGCAGTCCAGTATAGCGCTGGTGTATGCTGCATTTTGCAAATTGGGTTACTCCTGAGACAGGGCAGTGTAAGCGGCTCCTGGTTACACTCAGACCAGCTGCAGGTGCAGCAAAGGTCTCACCAGTTGGTGTTAAAACACAAGGTCTGCTGTGCTGAGTGTGTTCATGGGGCCAACTGTGGGACACAGACAGGCAGACAGTACGAGAATGGAGGAGGGGGGAGACCAGCGGGAACACCTCGCTTGGTTTTGCTGAAGTCAGCACTGGTTATAGCGACAGGCAAGGTAACAGGCACCCAGTTGCACGGGAGGTTGTTACGAAAACCTGGAACGTTCACGGATAATTGCAAATTGCATAGCAGTCAATGGGGTGCCTGTGTGTTTGTGTGCACACAGCCAGGGACTGGGCAAGCGAGAAGGGAATGGGACTCTGAACCACTTAAAAGCTGTGATCAGATTTCTGACACTTTAGTTTTAACTTGCTGTTCCTCCAGGATGGGGACTGCTAATTCAGTCTCCTCTGCTGAGTTCAAACAATTGCAGAAACAAGCGCTAGCAGTTGCATTTCCTCCACCCAGCTGACAACATGCCAGGACTTTGGTATGAAGTGGCAAAGACAGCAGGGGAGCTAGCTGATACGTGAACATACAAGCTGTTTTGAGACGATAGCTTCTAGCTCTCAGACAGGGCTATGAAGTTAAAATAAAAAACATTAGGTTTAGTGTCAGGCATATGAGGTAGAAGAAAGAGATGGAGGACTGATATTGATACAGCCAGCTCCACATAATGTGACTCAGTGTGGTCTGACAGTAATGACCAACTCCTTCGAAGTGAAGCACACTGGGAACAGGAGGATGGGCCTCAAGCCAATAACCAGTCCATCGAAGAAAGCGTGAAAAAACAGTTCAGTGGACGATGAGACATCAGAAAGAGGATGAAACGCTTCAACTTTGTGTCATTGGGTTTCCTTTTCCTCTACCCACCATGGTCCCTAATTGGATATAGGGACCATATGTTTGTACAATTTGGGGATCTCAAGACAAGGGGTACAACTGGCAAATGTACAGCCATAGCTTGGATACAATTATTACCATCATATATATTATATTATACTTATAGTTGTAAATAGAAGGCTGCAACTTGCCATTTAATCCCACACCTTGCACCTTTGTATTAGCATTAAGCACTTGTTAAAATACTTCACTGAATGATACAAGCACCTTGTTATAGTCAATTTTAGTTTCCCCTTGTAGCATGTTTGCTTCCCTCAAACCTTGGGTTTTGATGAAGGCAGTGGGGAGGGGACCAACAAGAAAAACCCAAAATACTCAGAATTAAAACAGTCATATTCTGATATGCAAGGAGAATGAGGGCTACTTCTAAGTATCTGAAGCCAAGGTTTGCTTTGTTTTAGATACGACCATTTCATATCAACATCACTGCTTTAAGCTTCTTAGATGCCATGGAGCTTCATCATGGTCTACAAGACAAGCTGCACTGCTGCTGTTCTATCATTCAGATCTGTATGTTCTCGAAAACACTGTTTAAAAATAAATCTAATGTAATGAGAACTTTAGCTTTATTCTTTTTAAAACTTTGGGGGACAAATGACTCTATAATTCCATAGTTAACAAGATTCAACAAACATTGCAGATATCAAATGTATAGTTCATAGTTGCTGGGTATTAACATGCAGCATTCTTACTAAAATCATCTCTTTCACATAGTAACATGAGCAATTTTTGCCTGATGGCAAATTAAAAAAAAAAAATGGAAAATTGCTTCACAGTTGTTCTATAACTAAACTTATGGAATGAAAAGCAATCTTTCTGCACAAATACAAACCAAAAAAGTTTAGACAAGAAGAGCTAATCCTACTTCTTCAAACCAACTGGATTTTCAAGTTTCTTAAGTCTTGCAGTATTTGTCTGAATTCTACCTAAAGCTAAACTTGTTAGTGATATCACAGCACTGAATTTCAGCAATCCACAATTTTAACTAAAATAGATAGGTACAAGTTCACATATTAACTCTGAAGAGTGCCTTGTGTTTGGAAGAAAACGTATTCCCATCAGAATTACAATAATGCGTAGACTAGAGATTCATTGACCCCCTTTCTTTTCATGAAACAAGCATCCCTCATTTGCAAAACAGCCTTGGGAACATTGGTCATTTCTTATGAAAGTCAACTTCAAATACTAGCACAAATGAGATAAGCAAACCTTATGGGATGAAATGCATCAACTGCGCCATCTCCTACTTTGTTTTCAAAGCTTTTGCAAAACTCCTGACATCCTGTCACTATATGAGAAGCTCAGCATCTGCTAAAAGCACTCTGACCCCTCTGGACACCAGCACGAGCTCAGCACGAGCTACGCTAGAGCTCAACTGCTCATGTGTAACTGCTTACTAATTCTGAACAGCATGTGGCCCTCAGACTGAGACTTCATGGCACTCCAATGGCAGTAAAACAATTTATACCAGCTACAAAGCTGACCCGCCACCTTTATGATGACAAGGTATCTTTATTTCTGCCTTCCCCCCACGTTTTAGTACAGTTACTGTGACAGCATACTCCAAGGATGTTAAGGGAAAAAAAAAAAAAAAAGACTGTGCAACAATCAGGAGTGCAGAAGCATAATTGCAAACATTTTGCTTTCGTATTATGTCATATCCCATTATTTTGCACTTTAATTTATGAAGGAGCACAAGGCAGACCTCAGTGAAGGTCTGGGAGAGAAACACATACAGAAAAAATAAAAAAAATATTTCAAAAACGCTGAATAAGTTTTACCCCCCTCTACAGCTATGAGAATAAAGACTGACATTTTCACAAGTGACTCTGCAATCTGCATAAAACCTAAGAAGAAAATAACCTGCAAGTTTTTATTAAGATCCTTTTTACTACAGAACATCTGGAAGCTGATGGAACCGGGCGTTTTCAACCGGGAGAAGAGAAAGCTTCAGGGGGACCTAATAGCAACCCCCCAGTGCCTATGCAGAAGTTCTCAAGATGACTGAGCTGGGCTTTCCAGTGGAGCTTCATACAGCTGTACCATCAGCACCTCCATTAAACGTGGTTAATCCAGGCCCCCTTTATAACAAGTGGCGAGAAAGGCAGTTCTGGAGTGCAATTACAGGGACTTTTTTTAGCTGTCTGGACAGACCAGAAGATGTAGGGAGGGATCAAGCACCACAAAAAAAGTTGATCTTCCTTCCCACCAAACACATTTGCACAATTTTATTGCATGAGAGACTGAAAATCTGGGCAAATGTATCGGAAGGTGGAAGCTCAGAGGAGAAGAGGTGGCAGCAGGGGTGTTACACACTTCAGCTAGAATAGAAAGTGTGTGAGGAATATGGAGATTTTTATTGTCCAGTGTGAAGGAACAGCGGTCACATAACCAAACAGCACATCATGATGATGCAAGGCCTTTTAATTGCCATCTTCCTCACAGTGTTTTCCAAAACCAACAATAATGTTCAAATTGGTTTAATACCAATTAAGGACTTGAACCTGCTACAGTTCGCAGGAGACGCTAGAAATGCACAATCAAGTTGTAATGACATCGAAAAAATGATGACTCTTTAGGTGTAAGCTATATAATTTACAATTTGTCAAAAATATTCAATACGATTATTACCACAATTTTAATTAAATTGAATGTAGCTGGATGTTTGCCCTTTAAAGATCAGTACTGATGATTTTATTCTTACTGTTCTTAATTTCTTCCTTAAACATACTGCCAGCATTTAATTAAAGCTTTGAGGGACGTCTTTCTCATATTTTGGTCATCACACTTTCATTAGCCACACTGCCAACTTCGACCCTCATACTGCGTCAGTTCTTCTCCGTTTCACCACACAAAACCACTCTCATAACTTAAATAAACAATATGAGCATAACACTTTACTATGATTATTCTCCAAATCAAAATAATGATTTCAGAAGGTGTTCTGGAGCACAATTACCAAGCTCTTTTCTTTAACTGTATCACTTCTTTCCACCAAATTATTTGCTGTTTCTGGACTCCTATTGCCAGTGATCAAGTTATTCCTGAAACTGTGGTTTAGGACAGTCCCTAATCCTGAGCAAAAGCAGATCTACTGTCTCCGAAAAGGGGCCACGGGCATCCTGAAGTAGGTACAGGCCATGTCATGTGGCTAAGCATAAAATGCAGACAAGTTTACAATAGCAGCTTACATGTACTTTTAAAAGCTGTATCCCCCTCCTTCACCGTTGTTCTCTTCACCAATACGTATCTCTCCATGTCTTCAGCAAGCAGGGATGCCGGACCCGCTGAAGACAGCTGGTAAAGGATGGAAATACATGGGAAGAAGTAGAGCGCTATGGATTTTTGAAAAAAAGATTAGAAGCATAACTCTCATTTGCTCTGAGAAGGGATAAATGACCAAATAACTATTCTAATCACTATTCCAAACACCTAACCAAAGATTGAATAAAAATTATGTTTTGAAGAAAAGGCTGATTCAATCACTTAATTTTAAGATTGATCTTCCTTTAAAGTACCATTCTAAAGCATGCATAGGGGAGCAAGTGCTCTCTCAACAATTCAGTATCCTTCCCACTTCAATTAAGTCCTGAGTAATTTCCAAGTACTTTTTCCTGAGTCATCCAAGAAGTGCTTCAGATAAAAAAGATTTGACATTCCTGACGTTTCTACAAACACTGTCAAAGCTCATTTTGCTCATAAAAATGCATGTACAGGGCAAAAAGCAGAGTTTTCCTCTTTAATTCTATTCCACAAAATGAGTTTCAAGTAAAGACAGGTATACTGTAGGGAACAATTACATATTTAAGGCTGGACTTCAGATATTAAGGTATCTGTAATCTAACACCTCAGCAGTTTCCAACAGTGCACACTCAAAGCAAGCAGGACACAAAAATTCAAATTTACTGTGAGGCAATGGGTGAGAAGAATCTATTACTATTGCTTGCACAAGATTCTTGTAAGCATAATTTAAAATGACTCTGAGATTGACTTGGGTTTATTTTTGTCTTTAACAGTGCCATATAAGAAGAAATCAAACCAGAAAGAGCTATGCTGTGTTAACGTTAAGGCTCGGGCTGAAATTCCATCCTTAACTTGTTCTATTGTGTGTGGGTACAGCCAGGGCTTCAAACACTGGGTGTTCCCACATACTCCAAAGCACCCCTGCACAACCAAGTGAATTAAGAACGAAGTTTCAGCTTTAACTTGGAATTTAGTTGCCTTTGTGGTTTTATGTCAAGCCTCCAATGCCAATTTGAGCATGTCCATGGTAAAGCTATGATAGTTGATGGTAAATTAGAATTGAATGACATAAAAAGGGCTCTAGAAGGATGCAAGTGTTTTCCTCTGCAGTTGACGTGGCAAGGGATTAGCAGCTGACCAGCCACTGGCGTCTGCAAGCATTACGGAAGACTATGGTTTCTTTCTTGGCTTCCTGCACTGGAAATGCCTAAGGGCAACAACATTACTTCTTACAATTAATTTTCAGATTGATGTAACGAATCTGTTTATCAGTCTCTTCATTTAGGATGCTGATAAGGAATTCACGGTGTTCAATTTTTGGCTTTGATTTTTTTCTTTTTTGTATGAAAAATAGCAAGCTTAAGTCAAGTAAAAACCTTATATTTACTGTATCTTTGAACTTTTTTTTTAAAAAAATACATTAAATAAAAATGAAGTGTTACATAAATAAAACCTTGATAACCCTTACCTGTGATTTTTTTTTTGTACACTGCTGATCACTGTGATGTGATTTTGGTAACACTGCTAAGCAAATTCTGCATCCATTCAAAACGTAAGTACTTGTGTACAAACTCGAATATTTGCAGCTGATTATGAGTCAGAAATGACTTAAAATAAGCATATACACTTATCTCTCCCTTAAATTTAAAATTATGCCTTCCACTTTCTTTCATTTTACTTTTTCTCCCTTTGCACAGAATTTGGGGGTTTGATATGCCTCAACCTTTTATATGTTTTCCATCTTAATTTTTTCTGCTTATAAAATAGTCTACATTCTCCAGTTAATTTTTCCCAATGTAATTTTTCTTTCTTCACTCTACTCCTTTCCACATAATTTACTTATTTTGCCTCTTTGTATCCTTTCATTGCCTTTCTTTCATCCATCATCTAGACACCTTCTTCAACTTTCCCTTGGAAAAAAAATTAAGCTATAAAACTTTTTTTTTCCCCACCTCTGAAAAGAGGGATCAATGCTTTTTTTTTTCCTTCCCTGATCTGGAAGAGTTAACTTGCACCACTCATTTTACCTGCTACAAGGATAACTAAACCAATGTGTGTAATTAAAATCCAGTTGGTGCCAGCAGGCTCTCTGGGAGCCTTAGGTTTGGATCCATTAATTCACACTAGATCTACAGATGGATTTAGCAACTCTATCAAATTTCTGTAAGACTGATGAAAACTTTTCAGTTAACTTGTGTCATTATTATATCTCAATTTCAACTCAATCCAATTTGAAATGATCAAAATAACAGAAAATGTAACTTAACCTCAAACCCTGCTGCACATGTTAACATACCCAGCATGCATGCTGAATGCACAGAGGATAATGCTTGGAGCTCAAGGTTTGAAAGTTTCATATGATGCAATAATTTACAGATGAAAAAGGGTTTTGACAAGAAGTCCATTTAATAGAAATATATGACTTATAGAAAGCTCAAGATTGTAATATTTAAGAAAGCTTGTATAAGTATTTACAAAAGTAGCTTGTGCTTTCACAATAAAGAACTTCAGCCATGTATTACACAGTCTTGATCAAACGCACTAGTTACCAAAACCAACATCAAGCTGAAGACATAAGATCAGAAGCAAAATGTTCTTATGAAGTGATTTGATCTGCATTATTTTTTTCATCATTTTATTTTTTGACCTTGCAGATCAAACTGCAAGCCTGGACATAAAGTAAGCCAAGAAAGAAGGGGGAAAAAACCTACTGATTTCTGTTTGGAAATAAGTTCTAAGTATTTGAAGGACTGTTTAGCAATGCAAAACTAAACAAACTAGGTTACTAAAAGCTCTAACAGCCTTGAAATCCCTAAATATGAAACAGACAAAAGATTAAAATGCCTTTTCAGAAGTTACTTCTGAGACAGAACAGACTGTTAAAAGAAGGACAAGCGGAGAATGAGAATGCACTAGCCTTATGTCTGACTGCTCTTAACGCTGCTGAATATAAATACTCCAAAATTAGACGAAGCCCTTTCTATGCGCTAACAGGTGCCACTCCCCTTCTTTCTTTGAAATAGCTGTTCAGACAGTTCTGCTGTGCTAGTACTAATTAGTGACGGTTACGTTTGAAGCAGCAGCTGAACAGTTTATTTGCACGTAAACCCCTGACATTTTTGGTTTTAATTTTTCTCTCCCACTCTGTATTTCACTGAGTTCAGACTAAACTGCTGCACACAGAGCAGGTCTTCCACTGTTACTAGAACCCATACCAAATGGAGAATTAAACCAAATGTAAGGATAATACAGAAAACAGTTTGTAAGGTTTATTAATTTCACGATTCAATTCCAGAAATTTCAGCCTTAGCAGAGCTCATTTTTAAACATAAACTTAAAAAGAAGTCAGAAACCAACACATTTCCACTAACAGAATATAACAAAGGCAGATAAGGTGCCCAAGCTCTAACAAGCCAGAGAACCAGTTCATTTAACAAACCATACATTTACACCTCAACTTGCAAGTTATCACACCGCCCTGCTTACACATTCCTCTACCCAGGCTGACACACCGCCCGAACACACTGGGGCAGAAGTACTAAATACATACGGAGCGGCAGGGCGACCACATAGACACCTCAAAGGCAACACGCCCAGGAACCACGTTCACACAGCTTTCCCTGCAGGCTCATTGCACTGCTATTGTCAGCCAGTGGATTTAAGTGAAAAATGTGTTGTACCTACTTCTCACTGATCTTTTTCAGTCAACCACTGCACATTAACTGCACATTAAAGTGCAGTTAAAATGTGAAGACACAAATACATTTACCTGTAAATGTAAGAAGAGCTAGATATTTTTGAAAGATGCTAAGTGCAGATGTGTAATCAATATATGGAGCTTAATTATTTGCCTCTAAAATGCCGTATCATCTTTATTTTTCCTCCCCCTTCTCAATTCAAGTGATATATGGAGTGTCTCTCGGCAGACCTTCTCAGGAGGAGCTGGGTGGGGCTCTAAGCCATCTGAACTTTTCGCTTACCCTGGGCTTGCAGATCTTTAGGACTTCTCAAGTTAATAGGAGTTTACCTCTTATGTGTGCTTGTGCTGTAGAAGGAAACCATATGCCCTTTTCAAATAGCTTCTTACTTTGTTTGGGTATCTCAGATAGTAGGTCTACTTGATCTGTTCTGAACTACATCAAGAGATAATCCATTTATTACATGGCAGTTCAGTTTAACTGCATGCCCTTCAAAATGGAACTATACATGTCTCAGTTTGAGAAGTACAACTTCAAACTGTGGGAATTTTTGCAGTCCAACTGATGCCAACTGCATGGTGCTCTATATTTACCTGATGCTTTACAGCTTTAAAAGCTTTGTACTGTCACAGTGCGTGGTCCTGTAACAACTGTACAGACAGGAAAAAAGTTAACGGCTTTAATAGTAGGTAGTTGATTGCCAGAGCAGTTTTTGTTCTGAACCAGAGGAAAAATGAATTCTGGACTCTCTGCTTGTAAGTAAAAATTTAAAGGAGAAAATAAACTTTAATGATAGATGTAGTAGACAGACCTAAGCACAAGACCTAAGAGAATACATATCCAAAACCAAGACTGGGAGAAGATGAGAAAAAGGGAAGATGACTTTCCAATAGGTAAAGTAAGCAATACAGGTTCAAACGAAAATTAGAGATGAAAAGCTGAGGATCAGGGACCTAGGTTTGATGCAGCAGTATGTAAGAAGACAGTCAAGAGTTACATAACAAAAATCCAAAGTGGTTAAATTTTCAAGAATTTTTTTGTAATTAAACAGATGCATTGTGTTAGCATTTAATGGTTGTGCAGATTTAAATACATCCGTGTCCATGTATGAATAAAAGGGACTAGAAAGATGGCTACCTTAATCTGTGTAAGGGCTGAGCAAGAAGTGGTAAATACAATGGAATGAGAATTAAGATAGCAAAGAGTTTAGTGATAATGGGAGGAGACAAGTTAAAACAAATAAACAAACAAAAAAACCCCCACCAGAAATGTACCTGAATTGGTCTTATAAGCTTTTTAAAGCAGCTTCAAACTGCCTCTGTCAATGGTGACACACACTTCCAATAGTTCTGTACACCCCACATTTGCACCAACCAACGTGCCAAAAGCATTCCCATAAAGGCATTACACCACCATGATATTTTACAGACAATGTACGCACTTCAGAGGAAACACTGTGAAAGAAACTGCCTCCTGTCATCAGAGAAGACTGTCGCTCGCATGTTTTCGAAACACGTTTCAGAATGCCAATCTTGTTTAAACGCTACTGTTAACATGTTTGCACATCCAAAATGTTTTAAACAGTGGCTGAACGCACAGTGCCTTCCATAATAGTAGATGTAGAGCAGCCTTAGATTGTCGTATCACTCACTGAAATGTGCCATGTGCCAAATATAATTACGCATTAAAATGCAAATCCTGTTAATTTTTAACCTAGGTACTTTGGACTTGCCCTGCCAGGGAATTTTCATCACAACACTGGGATTTCATTACAAGAAATACACCCTGTGTTGCAGTTGCTGACCAGGTGAACGCA